>NC_081846.1:65419685-66019685 GCF_963259705.1 Myotis daubentonii | reverse complement strand
GCATGTGCCCCGACCAGGAATTCTAAACCATGATCTCCTGATTCATAGGTCAGTGCTCTACCACTGAGCAACACCGACTGGGCTCTATGTGGAATCTTATGAACAAAATAGAAACAGACTCATAGATACAGAGAACAGACTAGTAGCTGTCAGAGGGGAGGGGGCTGGGGGTTGGATGAAAAAGGTGAATGGACTAAGCAAAGAAAAAATACATAGACAGAAAAGAGTATGGTGATTACCAGGGGGTTTGGGGGTAGGGGAGGTAGAAGAGGGTAAATGAGGGATAAATGATGATGAAAGAAGATTTGACTTGGGGTGTTGAACACCCCTGGAACCTATATAATTTTATTAACCAATGTCACCCCAATAAATTCAATTAAAATTTTAAAAATTAAGTAAGAATGTATATGAAAACACTTTGAAAACCATTTATCTTGTTAGAAATAACTTTGAGGAATGCTGTTATCTAACAGCCTCTATGTAACATCTCTGTATTATTGAAGTCTTGATGTTTTTATTCACCAGCCTAATCTTTGTCACCATTCTAGGTGGTTTCAACATTCTTGCAAATAACTCATCCAACTCCCTGGATGTTTTGACATCCAGTTTTCTGGACCTCCTCATGTTAGTGACCATTTTTCTATCACTGCAATAAGCCTTCTAGTACATGTGTAATTGCTCTGGGACTCAGTTATTTTTTTCTTATCTATGAAAATGGTAAAAATAACTCCCAATGGTAACTCCCTAGCCACTGTCATTCACCAGACATAGCTCCCCTGAAAAACCTTGAATTCTTATTCATAGATCATAGCTCCTATCCTTCTAGTTCATTTGTGTATATATCTTGTATAAATATCTTCCAGGAAGCAAGAGTCCTTCTAATGGTGTCAGCCTTCTAATTTATTACTCCTATCACTTCTTTCTACCTACAAGAGCCTCTTCTAGACTATGCTTTCTTCTTATCCAACTGAAATTCTATCATTCATTATCCCAATCACTCCCATACAACTCCCATTACTTCCTTATTCCTCTCTTCCTCAAAATCTCTTACTTAACAAATCCAACCATGGAAGAACGAAATCATCTGCCTTCTCTGTGCCTGCCAACACCCTTGTGCTACAGGAAATAACCACACACGTAGATGGGCAGACTGAAGTCATGATCTCCAACCTCTCAAATCGCTGATCAACCCCGACACTTCTCCTGTAACACTTTTCTCTCCAATCTCAGGACTATTTCATACCTTTTCATCATGCCCCTTTCACTTTATGCTAAAATCTTGCTTTACAGGAAAATAAGAGCTCTCAGCTGGGAATACCATCACCCTCTAGTGTCCTGTTATACAAACTCATCTTCTTCTACTTGCCCTTTCCTCTTTTTGCCTACCTCAAAAAAACAAACAACACAAGAAAGAAACGAAAAGATAATGTTAGAAATAGAGACAAAGGAGGAGATAGAGGTAGATAGATGGATGATAGATAAATGAAGGGAAGAGAAAGAGAAGAGAGAAAAAAAGAAAAGGAAAAAGAGAAAAAAGGAATGGCCATACTTTTTTCAAAGGCCAAACCATCTATCTCATGCTCTGAAGCTTCTTCCTTCTCATCTTGACAAGTATTTTGCCCATTTAGTTTTTCTCACTTTCTTCTACATTTTGAATCTTCTTTCCTTATTGCATCATACCTCTGTTTACAAATATAATTTATTCTCATCTGGAAGTAGAAAACAAATAAAATACTCTCTTGATTTTGCATTTGCTGCTAGCCATTATCTTATTTGATTTTTAATAGCCAAATGTCTTTAAGTTCTACTTCCAAGTTCTTATTTACCATTGACCCTTCAAACATTTCAATCTGGCTTCTGCTGAAATTACTGTTAAGGACATCAATTCTCTCCATGATGGCACATCTAGTGGCTCTTTATTTTATTTTATGTTCTTTAATTTACTGATGAGTCTATAAGAGATGGAACTGTTCCTACCTCCCTTTGTAAAAAACTCTAACGTATGACATCTCTTTCTCTTGGTTTTTATCTCATCTCTCTAGCTGCTACTTTTTCATCCCTCTTCCTCACTTTTAATCCACCACTTGCTAAATTTCTTCTCTATGTTTACTCTCTATTTAGATGTTCTCATTCATCTCCATGGCCTTCAATACCATTTATATGCCAACAGTTCCCAAATTCCTACCTATATCATTGCATGTTCTTCCAAACTTCAGTCACCTATATCCAATTGATTATATCTCCATTTGGATGTCTCATAGGCAAGTCAAACTTAACATTTTATTTTTATTTTTTTATTTTTTTTATTTTTTTTTGTTTCTTTTTTTTTTTAATTAAATCTTTATTGTTCAGATTATTGCATTTGTTCCTCTTTTTTTTTCCCCCCATAACTCCCCTCCTCCCAGTTCCCGCCCCACCCTCCGCCCTCACTCCCCACCCACTGTCCTCATCCATAGGTGCACGATTTTTGTCCAGTCTCTTCCCACATCTCCCACACCCCTCCCCTCCCCCCAAGAATAGTCAGTCCACTCCCTTTCTATGCCCCTGATTCTATTATAATCACCAGTTCATTCTGTTCATCAGATTATTTATTCACTTGATTCTTAGATTCACTTGTTGATAGATGCATATTTGTTGTTCATAATTTGTATCTTTACCTTTTTCTTCCTCTTCCTCTTCTTAAAGGATACCTTTCAGCATTTCATATAATCCTGGTTTGGTGGTGATGAACTCCTTTAGCTTTTCCTTATCTGTGAAGCTCTTTATCTGACCTTCAATTCTGAATGATAGCTTTGCTGGATAAAGTAATCTTGGTTGTAGGTGCTTGGTATTCATCACTTTGAATATTTCTTGCCACTCCCTTCTGGCCTGCAAAGTTTCTGTTGAGAAATCAGCTGACAGTCGTATGGGTATTCCCTTGTAGGTAACTGAGTTTCTTTCTCTTGCTGTTTTTAAGATTCTCTCTTTATCTTTTGCTCTTGGCATTTTAATTATGATGTGTCTTGGTGTGGTCCTCTTTGGATTCCTTTTGTTTGGGGTTCTCCGCGCTTCTTGGACCTGTAAGTCTATTTCTTTCACCAGGTGGGGGAAGTTTTCTGTCATTATTTCTTCAAATAGGTTTTCAATATCTTGCTCTCTCTCATCTTCTGGCACCCCTATAATTCTGATGTTGGTACGCTTGAAGCTGTCCCAGAGGCTCCTTACACTATCCTCGCATTTTTGGATTCTTTTTTCATTTTGCTTTTCCGGTTGGATGTTTTTTGCTTCCTCGCATTTCAAATCATTGACTTGATTCTTGCGCTCCTCTGGTCTGCTGTCGGGCGTCTGTATAATATTCGTTATTTCAGTCCGTGTATGCTTAATTTCTAGTTGGTTCCCCAATATAAGATCCAGGGTCTCATTAGTTTTCTTGTAGATCTCATTAAGTTTATCGGCAGCTTCTAAACAGTTCTTGAGAGACCTTAAAAGTGTGGTTCTGAACTCTATATCTTCCATTGACAATTTTGTCCTGTTTCTTTGTCTCCGCATTTTGTTATGCTTCCTTGGTGTACCCCCTAGTGGTCTTTGTTCGAAGTCTTATAGTTAAATCTTGATTGTTGTAGCTAATTCCAGGGAGGGTTTGACCTCCAGGCCAAGTGGCTATGAGAATCAGCTGTGTCAGCAGTGAGAGAACTTCTGTCCTCTAGGGAGGTGCTAATCTAGCCTTTGCCTGAGGCTATCCGGCAAATGCCTCTGTGCAGGGCTTGGGCGGGGCGGGTCGCACAGGATCAATAGGGTGGGCCGGAGAGAGCAGTTATGGCGGCTCTCAGTCCTGTCCCCAGGGGCTCTGCCTCTCTGAGTCCCAGCACCCGCTGCAAAGCTCGGAGAGAAAGCTGCACTCGCTCTGACCGAAGCCAGACAGTCCCGCTTCTCCCGTTTGAGTCTGGGTCCCTAAAGACTCGCCCGGATCTGGTGCTCAGAGTCTGCGACTCCCTCCCGATTGAAAACAACAACCGCGCCCTCCGCCGCCAGCCTGCTCCGCGCACTCCGCACCTCAGAATTTGACTTCAGCACTGCGCCTCCTCTGAGTGTCCGTGTGCGTTTCTCTTTCCTCCTAGTTGTAGGACTTCCACTCAGCCAGCGCCCCTGTGGTTCTGGGTGATGTCCGTTCCGTGTTTTAGTTTCACTTTTGAAGTAGTTGTTCAAAGCAGCAAACTCCAGCGTTAACTTATGCCGCCATCTTGGTTCTCCCAAACTTAACATTTTAAAACTGAAAAATTTCACTTCATTTCTCCACTTTCTTCTCTGTAATATATCTCTTCCCCTAAACCTTTCCCATCTCAACAAATGACACCATGTCCACTCATTGGCTCAAGGAAAAAAGTAGAAGACACCCAATCACCAGCAAATCTTGTTGAATGTACTTACAATATATATCTTGAATCTATCCACTTCTTTCTACATTAGTTCACATTGCCAGTATTCTCTTGCCTGCCTTATTGATGCACCCTCTTATCTGGTTTCTCTGCTTTCTTTGGTAATACCTTGCAACCTGTCCTCCATATAAGAGCAAGAGTAATTTTTAAAACATAAACTGAACACATGACTCCCTTACTTAAAAACATCTAATGGCTTGATGCTGATGAACTTGTCTATTGGAGAGTGGGGGAAAAAATCTTCCCCCAAGTAAGCCTGTTCTTTTTGTATCTCACACATTTACTGGATTTCGAAGGAAGTGATAAGAAGAAAAATCAAATATAACCCTTGGGAGGTAATAAAGAACCCAATTTGTTGAGATTTATATTACCAGCTGGGTTAGTATAGTTTTTTAAAAATTTATTTTAGAGAGAGACAAAGGGAAAGGGAGAAACATCAATCGGCAGCCTCCTGCTCACCCACTAATGGGGATATAACTGCAACTGGGACATGTGGCTCATGGGAATGGAACCTTGCAACCTCTTGGTGCATGGGAAAACCCTCAACCAACTGGCCTGGCTAATGTAGCTTTTTCTTTTTTTTTATTTATTCTTACCCTAGGATATTTTTTCATTGATTTTTAGGGAGAGTGGGAGAGGGAAAGGCAGAAACATTGATGTGAGAACAACATTGATTGGTTGCCTCCTGCAGGAACCCCAATCAGGGCCTGGACAAGGGAGGAGCCTGCAACCAAGGTATGTGCCTGGAATCAAACTGGGACCCTCTGGTCCACAGGCTGATGCTCTATCCACTGAGCAAAACTGGCTAGAGTTTAATTACATGTTGGAAACATTATTTCCACCATAGCTGGTTTCTCTTAGCTCTTCTAGCTCACTTTTCTGTCCTAGATTATTCAGCCTTAATGTTTTGTCCCTCCTCTACTCCCACACTCTTATCCTTATTACGTCTTTTTTATCCCATTGGTACTGTGCAAAACTAAGGCTAGATCTAATTAGAAAGAAAGGAAATAACAGTAGCAAAAGTGAGGATATAGGGAGTTTTCTTCCCACCTTGCACATTTAGGGAAAGGAGGATCAATGAAAAATATGCTCATTGCCATCTGCCTTCCTTTGACCTACCAAGGTACCAAGTTTGTTCCCCATGTATTATGCTTTACAGCAAGCATGTCAAACTCAAAGGCTAACACAGGCCAAATAAAAGAGGTTTAAGTTTATGTGGGCTGCAAAACAATAAAAGCTTCAATTTTCATAGAAATGTAGGTTTACTTCGATAGAGACATGCTGACTACAAAGGGCTGAAATAAATGAGTCATCGTTAAGATAAAATAATAGAACATTTTAATAAAAATATAATATTTTTTCTTGAACATTAACTCGCCAGACACTGAATAACTGCACAAATTAATAAGCGTATCACAAATAAACCTATTTTTCTTGTTCTCCAAAAGCGAACTATTTTCTGTTGCGCACACCAAGCAAGTCAGTCTAAGACTAATGACCTGGCAGTCGGCTGCTAAAATATTCGCTGCTAGTATTAGTGGAGAGAAATGGTGCGTCTGTGCGGAAAGCGCACAAGGGAAATGAATGCAGCACGATTATAGTAATCAGTCATTAGCGAACGTTGTAGTTCGTTATTAATAATTATGTATAACAGGATATTGTAAAAATTAAGTTACAAAACTTTTATTAAAACATTTCTTACATACCGTTATGTTGGCTGGGCTGCAAAAATATTCACTGTGGGCCGCATGCAGCCTACGGGCCAAGAGTTTGACATGCTTGCTTTATAGCATTGGCATATGAGAAATTAATTAGTTGTGCTACTTCCAGAATACCTATTTTATCTGAACCCAAAAGATTTTTACAGTAGCTAAAAAGCAGCAGAAGTACCGTTAAGTCCTTCATCGAGGAGGAATTCAACATCCCTCATACTCTACAGCAGTGGTTCTCAACCTTGGCTGCACATTAAAATCACCTGGGAATATTTTTAAAATCCTGATTTCTGGGCCTCATCCTCTGGAAAGTCTGTTTCTTTGTTATGGGGTGGGGCCACAACATTAGTAACAAAGAAACAGAATTCCCGGAGGATGAGGCCCAGAAATCAGGATTTTAAAAAGATTCCCAGGTGATTCTAATGTGCAGCCAAGGTTGAGAACCACTGCTCTACAGGAATTCTATCTTCCTGAAGATGAAGGAAGAAAGATTTGGCATATGTTGCTTATATGTGACTATTGGTATGTCGAAAGGCAGGTGAATACCTTAAGGTAAATTTCCTCACGATATATGCCATCCAATCTCGAAGGCTAGTTCAATTCTAGTCCCACTTCAAAGTTGTAGTCTATCCATACCTCTTTGAGCCATGTGAGTTTCTAGCATAAAAAAAATCATCCTTTATTCTGGAACCATCTGTGACTCCCATTTACCTCTGTCTCCTCATCCAGCCAACACATACTTGCATCTCTAGGTCGTACTGGCTTCTCAAGATTCTTCCAGCTGGGAATAATTTGCAGTTTGATTGAACTTGTTGCTGGGACTCTGGACTTGAAATTCTAGCATTGGAGTGGCTATTAGGCTAGGTCTCAAGTTTTGGGACTGAGTTAGCTAAGCTAACGCATGCCTAATGCTCTGGCAGACAGGATTTCTTTCACGTTTCATTTTCCTTTCCTCACCATTCTTCCTAAGTTAGGTTTGTACAGCTTGCACCATTGGACTTGTAGATAAGAAAAAGTCATTCTACAAAAAGGGCAGTAGGGTCAGTTGCAGCTACCTCTTTTTAAGTTTTGGAATTGCCATAGGAATTAGTCACATATACGCATGTCTTAACAGGTTATTTTTGAATTTTTGAAAAATGCACAGGACAAGGTGAACACAGATTTAGGAACAAAACAGATAATTACTGTTAATGGATGCTACTATTTCCCATGGGGTTAACTCTTTATTAGAGAAGAATACTGTAGTGAAGATTTTGATTAGTTGTTCCTCTTTCATACTACAGAGAAATAATTTTTATCTTCTACTTTCTTATCCTGGGGAATTTGGGTGGTAAGATAAGGAATATGTTTTCAAGTTTTAGTCATATTTCTGGTTATTCCAGTTATTCCACATGCTCTGGTTTCACAATTCAAAAATATTGAAGTGATTCAGAGATAAGACAACAGTGGGGCCTGATCCAGGGTATAACTGACATCAAATTCCTGAATTAAATGAAGGTAGTTCTAAATAAAATACACTCTTCCATTCCAGAAATGTTAGTGGCAACTCTTAATTCAACCAGCGAATGGAAAATGGTTTATATTTATTCCTTTGAACAGCTCATAAAGTCCAGAGAACTACATGAGATCTTTTAGATACCTTGAAGATCAACTTTAGATTTTCTTAACTGTTGCACAATATCACATTCTGAGTACCATGACTTGGGAACTGGGAGTCTCTGAGAGAGTTTAAAGTGCCACAATGATTGCTAATGACCTTGACAAGCTGTAGAAATGGGCAGATGATTACAGGATGAATTTAAGAGAAATTCAGAGTAATTTTGAGGAAGAGAAAAATAAAACACTATCAATACAAGGGAAAATGCTTGACTTTGTGGGGAAAATGTAGGAATCAGAAAGCCACAAAACATGAATTAGGCTCATAATACAGTTGCTGTATTATTTTTATTAATAAAAACAAATATTTGCAGAATACAAGTGAAAATATTGGATTTCTGAAAAAGGCAGTGAATCCCTAGCTATTTATATAATTATTTATTAAGCACCCATCATATACTAAACAGATGAGATCCCTACCTTCACGGAGCTTGCTAAACACTGTCTTTGGTTTGTATTCGGTAGTCACAAATTCGAGTAGAGCAAATACTGTGTGCTCCTTGAGGCAGGGATACAATTTTTACATTTTAGATCCAATTCCATGTCTAGAACAGCAATCAACTTAGGTTAAGGGATAAAAATAGGCCCTAAAAGTTGAAACAAGTAAACAATTGTCTGACCTTCAAATATGTCGATCAAAATCTGCAGGTACTTGCGAACCTAATACATGCACAACAGTTCTCAACACAAGGATGATTCGTGTATTAAGAGAAATGGATTCAAGTTTTCAAATTGCACAACGTGAAAATTGTGGATATTCTGATCGGGTGGACAGCCATCCTCCTCACCTTTATTTTTTTATTTTTAGCCTAAATACAACGCGCTTCAGCAGAAGCCACAGGAGTGGGAGGCATCGCTAAGGCTGGTAGCACAGACACATCAGCTCGCACCACGCCGAGCTCGCCCGGGCAGCTCGGTCGGCGCAGCGGACCGGCTCCCACCCGCGGCTTCCCGGCGCCCGGAGTCTCGGAGCGGACGCGGCGTCCCCCAGAGGAAAGACAGGGCGCCGCAGACGCCCCCCCGCCCCCCGACCCCCCGCCTCGCCTCCAAGTCCCGTTCGTCTCGGGCTCCCCCGACCATTCGGGATGGCGCTCCAGAGAGGCCGGTGCGGCGCGGTTAGCACACCAGGTGTTCCCACCGCCCACCGCCTCGACCCGCCCACCCCCGGGAGCCCGCGGCCCCGCCGGCCCAGCAGGCCGGACGCCCAGGCCTGGCGATAGCGCGCCTCCGCCGGCCCCGCCTCCGCGTCCTCCCGGCCCCGCCCTCGCTCGCTACTTCTCCCCCGCGCCCGCCTCGCCAGCCCCACAAGCTCCTCGCGCTCCCGGCCCGGCACGCGCGCAGCGCCCCGCAGCCGCCACCGCCGCCGCCGCCGCGGAGCGTTCCTCCACCAAGCCTGCCTTCCAGCTTCGGACCGGAACCGGAAGTCCAGGGGGCGGGGCCGGCGGAGGCCAGGGGACCGAAAACGCGGCCGAGCTCGGAGCCCGGAGCCGGAGCCAGCGCCTGGACCCGAACTTGGCCGCCGCCAGGACCGCCGCCGCCGCCGCTGCCGCCCGCCGCTCTGTCCCCGCGCCGCCGCCTCCCGGGCCGCCGCCGCTGCGAGCTCGGCCCCCAGTGGCCCGCGGACTTTGGGTGTCCGGGTTGAAGGTCGGTCCGGACGTCGGACCCAGCTCGGTTCCCGGACTGTCCGGACGGCAGCGAACGCCGCCGCCGCCGCCGCCTCGTCGCCTCAGCCTGGCGTTTTGTTCCGAGAGCCCCGCGAGGCGAGCGGCGCTGACAGTGATTTTGACAGTGATTTAAACCCGCTTTTGTTGTTGTTGGCTTCTCGTGGTTCGGTTTTGTGTGTTGTGGGTGTGTGTGGCGGTTTTTCCCCCGTGGTGCATTTTTTTTTTTTATTGTTGTGCTCTTTTTTTTCCCCCCTCTTTTTTTTTTTTCCTGTCTCTCTCTCTCTCTTTATTTTATTTTTTTTTAAAAAAAAACCCGTGAACGTTTTTTTGATCGGGGCTTCCGAATATGTTTTATGACGGTTGATTTCACACCAGGAGGTTTGTCTCCGAGGAAGACCCAGGGAACTGGATATCTAGCGACAACTTGCTCCGGCTTCCCCGGCGCCTCGGGAACATGGGAGCTGCTGCAAAGTTGGCGTTCGCCGTCGTTCTCATCTCCTGCTCTTCAGGTAGGTGCCGGGCGGCGGGCGGGCTGCGGCCGCCGTGCGCGCCCCGGGGGGCCGGGGAGCCTCCCCCCGCCCCGAGCCCCTCGGCGGCCCCCCACCCCCCAGGCCCGATGGGGATCTGGAAGCCTCCCTGCCTCTGGAGCCCCGGTGTGGAGGGAGGCTGCTGGCTGTTGTCGTGGAAGTGAGAAAGTCATGGTTTTGTGGCCGTAACCCGGGATGACAGCGCCGGTGGGGTGGCAGGGAAGCCGCAGATACCACAAGTAACAATTTATGCGAAGGTTTGAGACCTGCAAGGCGGATTCTAACATGCCATTTAGTGTGGCATTCTCCAGAATAAGGGTGTGTGTGTGTGTGTGTGTGTGTGCTTTTTTTTTTTTTTTTAAATCGTCTTTTAATTAGTGCTCCACCAGTGACTATCAACGGCAGAGATCGAGTCAGTTGCTACTTAATTTTGACCGTGAGAAACAATGGATCCTATCAGCAGTTTCATCGGGTCTCCCCTCACGTTGCCTTCAACTTCGGTGTCCAGCTTCGTGTTAAAAATAGTTGTAGTTGTTGCTGGAGAATTAACTATAACCCAGTGCAGGAGAGGTATGCCGCTGTGTTGGTAATGTGCTGGCTTCCAACCACCATTTATGTGCTCGGTGCTGGCATCGATTTTGCTTACCTACGGAATACTTATTTTTGAACGCGTTGTATTGAAGCATTGTTTTCGGGTTCAGAATCGCCCGTTTGAAATGGTTCACACGGTCAAATACACGGTATTCATAAAGTAGGTTTTGGCTCAAGGTTGGAAGAAGAATCTGGCCCTTTTGTACTTGAAATTTTGATTTTTGTGAGAACGTTCTGTGGTTGCAACCAGTGGTTGGAAAACTAAGCTAGGCTTTTGTATTTGAAATTCTGTAAATGTGTCATCTAGCTCAGAGGTGTGCAGATGTACATAACAAGAGTTAGTTCCATAGGTGAACAGTTTTAAAGTCGCAATGGATTTATTTATCTTGAAATTAAAATATCAGTTACTAGGTTGTGAGATAGCATTATGGGGGCGCGGGGGGGGGGGAGGGTTTAGAATTGACAGGTTTTATGGCCACGTCTTTATCTCATTTGCCACAGGGAAATTAGAGGGTGGTAGTCTTTTCTTTGTGTACCTCTGTGGTGTGTGTGTGTGTGTGTGTGTGTCAGGTCCATCCTCCCCACCCCCCTTTTTAATAGAATCTTTTGTAATGTATAGGATTTTGCTGAATGGTACATTTCCTTGTGGTTAATAAATGGATAAAGTCTAGTCTTATGTCTGTAGTGGTATTGATCAGTTCCGGGTGGGCTGAATGTGTTGTGAAATGGCGATCATTGCCAGAGATTAACCAAAAGAATCATGTCTGTTTAAATGGAAGAAGGTGCATGCTTAAGGCAGGCTGACAGTTCTTTTTGTGCACGTTTGGAGAGGAAGATAAACAATGGTGTCTCTACAAGGAATGAATACCTTGATAACATTAAACCCCTGGCTTTTGTGACATGACTTAACCATGAGGGTGTTATTTTTCCGGTAGTACTCTTTCTCCCCTGCTCCGATATGTTCTGGTTGGTGAACTCCTCTTGTTCAAATCCCTCTTTCTGCTCTCCTGCCCTTGAGGGGGAGGGGCATCATGGCCACTGACCAAAGAATAGTGGACATTATTCCCTCCCAAGCTCACCTGAGTCACACTCATTGGTGAAGGAGGTTATTCTTGAGCAGTCTCAAGGTATTACTTCTGGAAAAGCAGGCTGCCACTACAGATCTTACGGCTTCCTCTGCTTGCTTTGGGAGAAAAAAAGAATTGAGCATTCGTTTCTTGTAGGATTATTTTCACTGGGCCAGGAGGGTTAATAGCTAAAATTTTGAAATAAAGTAATTTGTTGCTATAGAGTATATAGATATTCTACTTACATTAAACTGATATTATATATTGTTGCATAGTATTTTAAGTAAATATTCCTAGTTGAATAAAGTATTCTATTGAAGATAATGGAACTAATCTTAAAGACTTTAATCCTTATTTATACATGAAGATTATTAGAACTTAAAATGTCTGCTTTTTAAGAGCTTTTGCTGTGAATCAAATGCACTCTAAAAAGGTTATTATGTTTCTTTTCCTATTTGATTTTTTGGTGTAATTTGTAATCTGGCATGAGGATGACAATTTTTATAAAAATTAAAATTATTTTTCAAGTTTTCAGTTTTTTGTTTCTAGTTATTTGAATATTTTCAATCAACTGGAGATTAGTAGTAAAGAACAAATTTATTTTAGGTGTTTAGGATGGATGTTTACTGTTTTCTTTAGTATTTTGTGCATTTTTATTTTTCAGTTTCCATCCCATGGTATGCACACTGGAGACTGATTATACAGACTATTCCTGTAGGGTATGGCTAAGTGTGTAATTTCCTCCTCTCATTCCAGGGGAAACATTTTTGAGTTTTGCCTTCATCCAGAAATGTCTACAGATTCTCTTTGATTTTTTTGTTCATTCCTCCTCGGATTTTTTTTTCAAACAGAAACCTACTTAGTTGTGTTTTTTTTTAAAGCATTGTGGTTAATTTGTATCTTTTCTCCACAATTTGTTAAAATATGAGGATGAGTTTAATACTTGCTCTAGTTCTTGGTTTTATCCTACCTAAAGTGATGAAACTATTGTGTTGCATTGAATACGTTGAGAATTCCTTTGGAGCCAGAACAGTTTGGTCCATATATTTGATGAAATAAGAAATGAAAATGAAGTAATATGTGCATTTTCTTTGGTTCAGCTAGGCAATACTGTGTGTATTTCTGTGAATAAGTGTGTGGTTGGAGGGGAATTGGCAGTGCAGTGAATCTTCTGGGACTCTTCTGAACTTTGGCTAACAAATGATAGATATTAAATGCTTTGTTTTCTAAAAGCCAGAATCTCTTAAATGTAGGCTGTGATCAAATTCAAATACAATATATTGGAACATCAAGAGCGGAAGGGAAACAAAATATCCACCCCCTCCTGGTACCCTCCCATTCATTTTTAATTTTTACTTATTTATGAGAAGCCAATAGTCTTAAGCTTGGGTAACTTTTGCTCCCTACCCCTGCACGTCTACCCCAGGGGACATTTGGATACATTTTTGGTTGTCCCAGCTACAGAAGAGGAGGGGAGGGTGTGATACTGGCATCTAGTGGGTAGAGGACAGGGATGCTGCTAATCATCCTATAATACACTGCACAGCCTTCCTAGCTTAAAATGTCAGTAGTGTTGAGGTGGAGAAGCTCTACTTTAAACTTTTAATTTTTAAAAGCATTGGTATATTAGTAAAGGGGCTCTGCTCCTCCTCCTCCTGTTATCTAAATTTATAAGTACATGGTATTGGTGATCTCCAGGTGAGAGAGTTTAAGAGTTTTCTTTTTTTTTTTCACTATCTTTAAATATTAGAATGATTAGAGAAACAGACTATGGGTATATACATTATTTCACCCTATTATACTTTACTAAAAATACTTTGCTGACTGTTAGGAATAAACTCTAATCATTGGTTATGGAGTGCTCATAAAGATTGCATATTCATGGATATGATGAATGATTGGTCAGTTTATCTAGTTTAATTATATTTGCTTTTGATCCAGTCGTTTTTTTGCCATAATAATTGTCTTTAAGGATATTTCCTTCTATCCTTACTACCTGGGCTGAATGGTGGCATCAGGGTGTGTTTGTGTGTGTAGTGTGCATTTAACGTGGTGCCTGAAAGTTTTGTTAAGTTTCATGTGGAAGAAATATGTCCACTATTGCATGATTCCTGAATGGTTCAAGGTGTAAATTCTGTTCTTTTTAAAGGATATATATTTTTTTGTCTAGCTAACTTTACTTTCAAGAAACTTTTAAAGTGATTTCATAGTTACATAATTTTCTTGCAGGTTTTTGGTTATCATTAGGCTCATTTAGGCTATACTAAGTAATATTCTATAATCTATTAATAGACTCTTGTCCTCTTTAAGGTTAAATTTTGACCATAATTAATAAGTGCTTACTTTTTTGAAGTCTGATTTTAAGGAAGTTAACTCAGCCAACCAGGTTAAGAATTACAGTGAAACTCTTAAATAGCAATACACTGGTGCGAGGAAAAGTTCTGAAGTCACTCCCACAAAACGTATGCAAATAAGCCTCATATTGTCTTTGTAACACACCTCCCATGTATATCTCTGATATTACTGACATCTCACCTTTTGGGTCTGTCAGAATCACTGTTTAATGAGAAGTTAAGCATAACTAAACCAAAAGAAGTTTTAATCTTTAAATTGTCCCTTTAGATTCTAAAACTGTTTTGTTGCTTTTTTACTTTTGTAAGTCCTCTTATTTCTTATCTTTGGTGTCTCATAAATCTGTGATTTAATTTTTTCTTTTTATGTTCCTCTTATATTGTCATTTGTCGTGGTGCCCCTCAGATAGTGAGCTAGGTAAGGTACACAATGATTGACCTTGAGATCACTAGAATTCCTTCACTGTTTGTTCCTCTTGTAACTCATTTCATTCATTTTCTTTATAGTTCCCTTTACAGTTTCCTCCGTTCTTCCTTTACTCTCTTCCCCCTCCATTCCTTCTGTACTTCCTTACACTGTATAGGCTGTTTGCTTATGAAACCCACTCATGGTTTAACATCATGTGACTCCAGAGGTCTCATCCGTGGTTTAAATAAAAATGGATTAAATTTAGAATGCTTGAGAATTGACCAAATAATCTTTTCCACTATTCTTTCATTTGTTGGTTTCTGGAATACCACACACACACTTGGGAGTAGTGTTACTGTCTTGCAATCAAACGGCTTTATCAAACTTTAGATTGCTCTTATTCCCTTTTTAATATTCTGATATTCTTTAATTTTTTTTGCTTTCAAAGATTACCTCTTGTTAATATTCATACATCTCTGTTTAAACCAGAATTTGACCAGACCAGAGAGTATATTTATTGCCACAGCTGGGACCACATTAGAGTTTTCCTCTGTGGTAAATTTAATTCTGTTTGGTTATAATAGTCATGTCTTGACAGAACATTGATTTTAAATTGACTATTGAACATGAAAGTTCCAGGAATAGTGTATAGAGGAAGGAGAAGGAGAAATCAAGAGGGTAAGCCCAACTGGTATGGCTCAGTTGGTTGAGTGTTGACCAATGCACCAGGAGGTTTTGTGGTTCGATTTCTGTCAGGGCATATGCCTGGGTTGCAGGTTCCATCCGCAGTAGGTGGTGTGTGTGCAGGAGGCAGCCGATCTATGTTTCTCTCTCATCCCTGTTTCTCTCTCTCTTCCTCTCCCTTCCTCTCTCTGAAATCAATAAAAACATATTTGAAAAAAAAAGTAAGAAAACTACTATAGAGCACAATTGACTTCCCTTCATTCTCCAACTACATTTCTGTTAGTCACTTCCATGTACCTAATGTATCAAGTAGTCAGGTTTTGTTTAATAAAGGGACCTAAAGGGAATGTGTTGTTGTCTCTGAGGTAGGGTTTCTTTCTCTCTCTCTCTCTCAACCTATCCTCACTTGAGGATATGTTTATTGATTTTAGAGAGGGAGACAAAGGGAGGGAGGGGAGGGGAGGGAGGAAGGGAGAGAGGGAGGGACGGACATCGATCTTGCCTCCCATAAGTGCCTGACTGGAGATTGAACCCACAACCTAGGTATGTGTCCTGACGGGAAATTGAACCCACAACCTTTTGATGTACAGGATGACACTCCAAACAATTGAGGTTGGATTTCTTATACTGTTAGAATGGTGGGCTCAAGGGAAAAAATTGGGAGGTTCTTATGGATAGTGGACAGGAATGTGGTTGTGGTGGTCATTAGACTTGGGTTCAGGTGCCAGCACTGCCAGTGTCTAGCTCATCATCATTTTTCTTACCTGAATGATTGTAGTACCTTTCTAGCTAAGACTAGCTAATTCCTGTTATTACTTTCTCTTGCAGTCCATCCACATAGCTGCTAGATTGACCTCATTAAAAAATAAATCTGTATATATCATTCCTGCTTAAAACCTTTCACTGACTGTTTAGTCACCTTTAGCATAAAATCTAAGTGTTAGAGTGGCATACAAAGTCCTTTATCATTTGATGCCTGCCTGTTTTCTCTAACCTCTTGGAATAGTGGCTAAGAGTATAGGCTCTGGAATTAGACTTCCTTGGTTTTTATGTTTTACATATTGGCTTCACAACTTAACCTTGGGCAAATCACTTCACCGTTTGTGCTTGTTTTGTCATCTACAAAATGGGGATATTAATAGTGCCTACCCCACAGACTGCTTTGAAGATTAAATGTCACGTAAGTGTTAGGTGTTCTGCTGTGGCTCCTCCCCAGCATGAGTCCTATATTCCAGCTATACAAACTCGACTTGCTGTTTGCTGAATGTATTATCCTTTATTATATATCAGTATGGTGCCTTTTTGTACAAGTTATTTCTTCCTCCTTTTCCTGGCTAACTCCTTGTTTTTAAGACTGAGAAGTATCACCTCTTGAGAAACATTTTCTCTGCCATTCAACCTAGATTGAGTTAGTTGCTTTCTGTTGTCTTATACTTTGTAAATTACGTTGATTCTAGGAATTATTGCAATTGCTTACTCACCTATATGCACTTTAGACTATGAGCTCTTCAAAGATCTCTCTCTCTCTCTTTTTTTTTTTTTTTTCACAGACCCATTCCTAAACCTGGCATTCAGCAGGTGCTCAACAAATGTTTATTGAACAAATGAGGCAATTTTTTTTCATTTTTGGGCCTGAGTTTTTAGTGTATTAAAATGGTAAAGTTGGATTAGATGATCTCTGAACTTTTTTTCTACTCAAAGCTTTCTGATTCTTTAATTTTAAGGTTAGAATTTAATAGTGACATTTTATTAAGAAAAAATGATTTTGTTGGTTTTTTTGTACCATTAAGTTCTCTTCATTTAAAAAAAAATGCTGTCTCTGATCCTTAGATTAAATCTTTTAATTAAATTTGAATCATGTAGATTTAGAAGGCATCTTAGAGATCTTCAAGTTCAGTGATTTTCAACTTTTTTTTTATCATAACTGTAATAAGAAATACATATTGCATCATGATTCAGTTCCCATATACATAAATATGTATCGGAAATTGAAGTTTCATGAACTAACTCATGCCGTGTACGGGACACTTAATTTTATATTCAGTTATATTTTAAAAAATTTTATTATGACCCATTAATTAATTTCATGATCAATGGGTACTAAAATCCTAAAAAATACTGACCTAGTTCACCAATCTCTTATTCTACTCTTAGAGAAGGAAGCTGAATAAGTAAATATTTGCAATGAAAAATAGTGTGCATTGAAAAATATGCTCATTATTTAATCTACAGTAGAGAACATATAATTAGGTACAGAATTGAGGGAAAACTGATCCCGAGGGAGAACATGGACCTGCTATGGCTGAGTTGTTCTTTCTTCTGGACAAGTTGGATGAATTAAGCACACATGAAGGTGCTCAAACAAAATTAGTTGTAATTTTGAAGAGTTCAGATTTTTTCATTTAGGAAAGGCTTGCTGGAAAATATAGATCCTAATAATAGGAAAAAAAATGTCTTGGCAGGAGGTTGAGTAGGTTATTCATCTTAATATGAAGGAAAAGGTACAAAATAGGATAAGAATCATAGAGGGCATTTGTGAGTAAACTTGATTATGGATGAAAGGCAAGTTAGAATGCAGGAATTTTGCCTAAATATAAAGAAGAGATTTGTAAGATGAAAAGATATTTAGAATTGCTTGAAGAAGTAGAATAATCTCAGTTGGGGGGGGGGGGAGTCAAAATGAAAATTAATTAAAAGTTAGAGGAGATAGGAGTGGATGATATGATCATGATTGATGTCCCAAATACATATATGTAGCGTATAGGACAGAAAAGCAGCCTGAAGATTGAGGTAGTATGGTAGCACTACTAAGTAAAATTGATAAAGAAATAACAAGCCAGAAGAAAAGTGGAATCACTTTCATAAGAAAAGAAATTCTAGACACAGATATGAGTTTATATTGTAAGCATGAATGAAAATACAGACTTAGATTTGGAAAAATAAGAGCACATAAAACACACAAAAGCATGTAAAATTCTTTTAGAGGGCAGAGACATTGTTTGATGGGTATGTAGCCATTGTGCTGTCGAGTTAAAGAATTCTGAGCACAAGTGGCTCAATATGTTGTTTGTGTTTAAGTATTCTTTGAAATCTACATTAGTCATTTTTCTCACAGTAAATTACACTGTTCTATAGAAGTAGATTTAGAAATTTTCTGATGTGATCTATGCTATTCATGCCTGAATCCTAAACCTTTTCAGTACCATTCTTTTGGACTAGATAAAAGCTCTTTTTTCTCTGGTTGACTATTTTCTTAGTAGCTATAGTCATGTTAGGAATCATTTTATTCTCTAATGTTGCTGAAGAAAATAAATGTAAAGCAATAAGATAATTATTAGAAGGACCCATGTAGGGAGCTGTTGCTTTTTAAAAGATTAAGCTTATCAGTATATAAAGCTTTGAGGTAGGATTTTTTTTCCTGGTTATGATTACTAATTTTACAATTTATATTTTATAGAAACGAGACCTTAATTATTAGGAAAGATCTGTTGGTCTTCACATCTTTATGATTATATATGATAAATCAAGCTCGTGCTAAGGCATTATTTCAAGAGAAAGGGGCATGGGCGAGTTATGAGATCTTGGCAAGTTCCTAAAATTCTGAGAATTTAAAAAAAATTGTAAATCAGTATGTACTAAGTGAAATAATATACCACATAACACATAGCTAGTTCATAGATTTTACATATACGGGGTGAGCAAAAGTAGGTTTGCAGTTGTGAGTACATGAAACAGTTTATTCTTGTATTATTATTTACTAGAGACCCGGTGCACGAAATTTGTGCATTGGGGGTGGGGGGAGAGGGGCTTCCCCTCAGCCCAGCCTGTACCTTCTCCAATCTGGGACCCCTTGGATCGGGCCTAAACTGCAGTCGGACATACCTCTCACAGTCCGGGACCACTGGCTCCTAACTGCTACCTGCCTGCTTGCCGGATCGCCCCTAACTGCACTTCCCTGCCGGCCTGGTCACCCCCAACTGCTCTCCCTGCCAGCCTAGTTACCCCCAACTGCCCCCCCTCCCCTGCTGGCCTGGTCGCCCCCACCTGCCCCCCACTGTGGGCCTGGTCGCCCCTCGCGGCCTGCTGCTGGGTCGTTTGGTCGCCCCTCACTAAACCCCTTGCCGGCCTGGTCAACCCACACAGCCTGCTGCCCTGTCATTTGGTCACCCCTCACTAAACCCCCCTGCTGGCCTAGTCGCCCCATTGCAGCCTGTTGGGTCGTCCATTCGGTTGTGATGGTCAGTCACTTAGGCTTTTATATATATAGATTATATTTCTTTCTATTCCAACTGCAAACCTACTTTTGCCCACCCCTGTAAATATTAGTATCTAGCCTATCTTTTAAAATGTAGTGTGTAAAACATTTAAACTGTAAACCTACTTTTGCCCACCCCTGTAAATGTGAGTTTTTAACTTATCTTTAAGTTTTATTTTTAAAAATGTAGCGTGTAGTGTGTAAAACATTTAAAAATGTAGAGTCACTTCTTGGGGGATATTTTAAATTTGTTGGTAAATTAAATATCAGTTATTGTGAGATAATAGTCTACATGGTTCAGCCAGAGAAAATGTCGATACCAAGTAACAACTAGGTGCCAGGAAGTATCTAGAACATTCAGATATCATGGTTCTTTTACAAGTTCTTTAAGATCTTATTGCTCTAGCATGCATTAAAAGGAAAGATTGAGTAAATCTTCATCTCTATTTATTTGTTATAATTTAAAATATTTTTCTTAGACAATTTTATTTAAGTCTTCATTCAGTGTTTTAAAATTTTTCATGTAAAACTCAAGTCTGGAAAGATTCTCAATTCTGTTTTGGGTAACAGCTATAAGCTTTGAAAACATGATCTTTCAGTTTTGAGATCAATATTTTGAATGTGGTGTGATATTTTGGACTAAAATTTTGGAGTCTCATTCAGATTCCTTCTTAACTACTTACTCTTCTTTGACCTTGGCAACCATTGAAACTCCATTTATCTCTAAATTAAAGAGGATGAAATAATTTAGTTAGTAAATATTGAACTACATGCTAGACACTGTACTAAGTGCTTGGGATGCAACAGGGAATAGGGCAGACATGATTATATCCTAATGGAGCTTACAGTCATAAAGTAAGTAATCCAGTGAATAAATAATTACAAATTGTCATATATGTAGTAACAGAAACAAATAGGGTCCTGAGAGAGTGACTGTCTTGCTCTTGCATCACATGTCACAGTCTCTAATTACTACTTAGTTTATTTATCTACCTATTCATTATCTGCCCTTTTCACTACTGGTGTGTAGGCTCTGAGAGAGGGTGAGCCACCTCTCACCTTCATCGCCGTACCCCTAAGGGATGACACAGTTTCTGGTGAGTAGAAGCTCAATAAATATTTGGCTGCCTGAAAGAATGGATGCAGGGATGGGATTGGAGAGAGTCAGGGACAAGATCATGCAATGGTTTTGATCTGGTGTGGGAAGGTGTTGGAATGAAATCCAGAGGGCAGGGGAAGCAATAAGTTTTAAGGAGAAGCTAGATCTGGGTTATGTGTTAGGATCACTTTAGCAGCAATCTGGAAATACAGTGAAAGTATGTAGGGGTGAAGAGGTGAGACCAGTTAGGAGACTATTACATCAACCTAAGCTAGAGAGACTCTCCAAGATCCCTTCTAGCTTTGAACATTTTCTGTATTTTAAAACTTGCCTACACTTACCAGTCTTCCCTGTTAGTCACTCCACTTTTTCCTACTTATTATTACTTAAAAAGAAATGGATGAGTTCATTGTGCACATGAGAACTGTGAATACAATGCCTTAAAAACACATACCTCAAAAAGGAGAGAATAAAACAGAGTAGAGGCTATTGAATTTTTGTGGCAAATTTCTATCTTCAGATTTTGGGCATCTGCTAATTTATATTCATATTTACTAAGCATTTCGATTTCTATCGGGAACTTTGTCATTACTTATTTTCAAATGTCTGTTTTTTCATGAGATCACCTCTTAATTGTAAACATGCAAGGTAGTATATTGTTGGTATGGTTGAAGATTCAGAAGTAGAAACTTGGTATTTTGTATCTTAATTCTCAGGAATTTGTTATCTTTATAGGTTATTAAGGTCTTACAATTAAGACTGAAAGAATAGTTAATACTATGGGATGTTAATTTTACTCAGGACTGTGGCCTCTAACTCTAAGTAGTCAGCTTGAATATTTTTGTCTGTGAAAGATTCCAAGCCTCCACTGTTGGTGGGATGGGGAGTTGGTGCTTGGTGCAGGGAAATCTTAGTTTTATATTGGCAGAAGGTCAGTAGCATCATCTTTGACTAGGAAAAACTACATGATTACACAGAGATAAAACCAGAAGAAACATTAAGCTTTTCTGAATTTAGAAATAAAATGGTGGCTGTCTCTCTTCATTTGGTTTCTTTTATTTTGGAAGCAGGTAAAGCTAATTATCCTTGGTAAGCTATCCTCTATAAAGAAATGTAGTTTCACCCTGTAAGTATTATAAGCCATTTTATTTAATACCTTAGATAAAGTAGTTCTAGAAAAAGAATTGGTTGCTAGGGTTTGTGTTACCTGGAAGTGAGGTTCTATGCTGCAGGATTAGTGAACAGAATTTGCTGATTATTTTTATTTAAGCTAAGACTTGACATTACTTGTATAAGTACCCTTTAAAATAATATGGGTAGAAATGAAAAGTCAAAGTTAAAAGAGACTGATAAATTATAAATAGGGCAGTTGTGAGATACTGACTTATACAAGATGGACAAGGTAATAGTAAAACAATTTATTAGTAGGCATTCAGAAGTAGAATAAACCACCTTTCTAAATGACCAGAGAAAAATGATTGAATAGTTACTGACCATCCTTTTATTCTATATAAATATTATATAACAAACCTTACCTGGTAATCTTCTTTAATTCTCTTCCTTAGTTCTTTAGAGATACATAAGCCGGATTTGGATATTGAATTAGGAAATTAATTGCTAATTATGTTGTTTGTTAAAATGTAAATAGCGATTGCCTATTAGCTGAGAAGACTAGAAATAATAGAAGCAGTTAAATTAGGAGTTTTAACTGGTAGAGGGCCTAACAAACTGTCAGGTACTATTTTCTCTATTGGAATGATTTTTATGAAGAATACTCAAATTGATCCTTACTTCTGAAGGATGGAGTCAAGTTAAAAGATTAGGGTCATAGAAGAAGTGTGTTTTTTCCTTTTGAATTAGTGAAGGGTAGTTTTGAGCTTATCTTTCACTACGGGAGCCTGAGAATAACTCCTACTGAGAATTGTAGTTTGTGTTAGTTTAGCAACATATATTTAGCAGCCCCAATTAAGTAATGTTTTTTAATTAATAACTAGTCTTATTTCTATGAAATGGAAGCTAAATCAGCTGAAGAGTAGGTGAGTTAGTCTGTTACACATTATAGAATTTTCTACCATTAGAATATGTGGTTGGCCACTAGGGGCTAGTTAATAGAAATAAAAGCTAATCTTATTGGTACAAATGTAGCTGTTGGTTAGAAAGAATAGTTTCCTAAAAAACAAACTAACAAAGAGCAGTAAGAATGTTCTTCATCTCAAATTCAGCGAAAGTAATTAATTATGCAAGTCTTGGACTGGTATAGAAGAAAGAGCAGACATTCTGTAGGGAGAAAACTTGGGTATTGGACATTTTTTTTTTTTTTTAACGGTATGATGATACACCATGTGAACTTCGGGAAGCTCCATAAATTTAGTTTCTTCATCTGTAAAATGGAGAGTTTGTAATACTAATACCTACCTCTCAAGATTACGGTGAGGATCAAAGACTGTGTACACAAACACAATCATACTTGCATATACATATATCCATGAAATTTTAAAATATTATTGCAGATATTTTTAATAATGCAATGATTTATTAAAGGAGTAGAGAGCAATTTATTCCATAAACAACAATGTAAAATACAAGACAATGTCTATTCCTTCCAGTGACCTTAAAGGCACTGCTTGATAAGGCCCTTCTCCAGCCTCATCTTTTGCCATATTGGCCCTTTGATGGTTTCTACAACAAACCAAGTGCCTTTTATTTCTCTGAGATTTTTCTTTCACTTGCCTTCCATTAATACTTATGAGGGGGACCATATCTGACTTATTCACTCTAGTGTCTCTGGTGTCTGACACATACATAAAAGGTGCTTAACAGATATTTGTCATGGACAATATGTAAATAAAACTTTGTTTTAATAAAGTGTGACTGTGTTCCAATAAAACTTCATTGATAGATACTGGAATTTGATTTTCATGTGTGACAAAATATTATTTTGATTTTTTTCAGCTATTAAAATGTAAAAGCCGTTGTTCAGTGGTTGTACAAAAACAGGCTGCATATTGTATTTGACATGCGGAAAATAGTTTACCAACCCCTGACATAGGACATTGTATAAGTAGTACCCTTTACCCAACTTAGAAATATATTATGTTCCAAAACTTTTGAAACCTAGGAAGCATTTTCTTATAAGAATCTTGCTATATGTGTTGGTTAAGTTCCCAGACCAATCTACAAACCTGTTTTACCTCTGTTCTGTATTATAGCAATACAACTAACTTTACCCTCAGGAATAACATTATGTCTTAGGAAAAATGGGTTTCTCCCAGCATTATTAGAATTTCCTTATTCCCTGATCTCTCTTTCACCTGCTGCAGTTAGCATCCTGGAAGTACCCTACTCCCTGGAGCTCCAGTAGGTTGGTATGGTGACCAGACTAAAAAGAAATTCATGTATGTGATTAGGGAGGAGTCATGAGAAGAGAAGGGTTATAGAGGAGAGGAGAAAGAAAGAAAGAAAATAGAGAATATCAGAATGCATTATACATAGCAAAGGTTAATATCATTTTGTTAAATATCAGTTAGTGTATGATTATATCTATATACATGCTGAGTCTCAGTGAAACATGCATTTCTTACTGTGGTATGTAGCGAGAGTTTGACAGCCTGTTTTCTAAGGATTTGAGATACTGATCCTGAGAGATACTGATCCTGAGATCCTTTGTCAGAGCCAAATGAAAAATATAAAGGAAGCCTGTTGACTGACTGCCTGCTACAGTGTGTTTTTGGTACCGAGCTACCTTAGTTACCAGTTTTACAGATGAGAAAACAGGGTCATGCAGCCAAGAAGCTTCACAACTGAGATTCAGACAGACGCTTACCTTATTTTAGAATATGGGCTTTGTCCATTACACCGTGGTGTTTTCCCTGTAGGGAAAGAAGCCATGTATGACTTCCATTGTGTTTCAGAGTACAAAAGAGCCCCCAGTTGGTGGCAGCTCACTAGATTGCTTGAGACAAAGGCAATTGGCTTAACTTTTAGGACAGGACCAATGGAAGAAAATGGTTAGGAACTACATATGGAGAATGATATGATTCTCCATATGTAGTGTAAGAAAGGAGGGGACTCTATCATATCATTTTGCCTTTATGTTTTTCTTCTTCTGCCTCTTTACTACTCTCCCTGCTCATTCATACCTCACCACCAGAAAGGACTCTTAATTCATACTAGAAACGGCAAGGGCTTGAGGATGAGGTTTACTGAGGAAGAAAGAGTAATATAATCTTGTCTTTAGCTGAAACGAGAATGAGAAGGGAAACTCAAGTAGCAGGGCCACCTGGTCACCCAGATGGGTTGGCTGTTCCCAGGTGGCAATTTATCAGTGGGTGTACGTAAAACAGCCTGCTATTAATTGAGTTACAAGCAGAAGTCTTGACTTTGGAGACTTGTAACTTTGATATGCTAATTGAAAATAGTTCTTTTAGTTATTAAGGGAACGTCTCTCTTATTTTTAATTATTTTTGTTAATCCTCACCCGAGGATATTTTTCCATTGATTTTTAGGGAGAGTGGAAGAGAGAGGGAAAGACAAAGAGAAACATTGATGTGAGAGAAACACATCGATTGGTTGTCTCCTGCATGAGCCCTGGCCAGGGCCTAGGGCCTGGGAGAAGCTAGAAGCCTGCAGTTAGGGTATGTGCCCTTGGCCGAATCGAACCTGGGACCCTTTGGTCCAGGGGTCCTCAAACTTTTTAAACAGGGGGCCAGTTCACTATCCCTCAGACCATTGGAGGGCTGGACTATAGTTTAAAAAAAAAACTATGAACAAATTCCTATGTACATTGCACATATCTTATTTTGAAGAAAAAAAACAAAATGGGAACAAATACATTATTTGTATTTGTATGTGGCCCACGGGCCGTAGTTTGAGGACCCCTGCTTTGGTCCATAGGCTGATGTTCTGTCCACTGAGCCTAATGGGCTAGCAGTGGTCGGCAGACTCATTAGTCAACAGAGCCAAATATCAACAGTACAACGATTGAAATTTCTTTTGAGAGCAAAATTTTTTAAGCTTAAACTATATAGGTAGGTGCATTGATATTAACTTAATTAGGGTACTCCTAAGGCTTAGGAAGAGCCACACTCAAGGGGCCAAAGAGCCGCATGTGGCTCATGAACCGCAGTTTGCTGACCACAGGTTAGGGCAAGGGAACATCTCTCTCTCTTAAGCAACACTTGGTTGGTCTAGATTCAGTTACCTATTTTAAGTACTTCAAAATTATAATACATGTCGCAGACATCTCTGTTTCTCTTATGTATTGAGTTAACAAGTGTAAAAACTCATTTATGCTGAGTGTGATCTCTAACTTGATTTAGAATTGTCTTGGGAAGTAAAAGATTGATAGGAAAGTTATTGTTCTTAACTAGAAAAGTAACAAAACCATTGCAGACAGATACCTGATTAATTGAATGGAAAATGACAGACCCTTATAAAATGTGTTCCTCTTTCTCAGGCTGAGTTGGGGATTCTTTATTTTGCTGGGGAATTAATTCAAATATAATTAGTTTCAACTAGCAATATGTGAAGACTTGGGCTTAATATTGCTTACCCTGTGGTACTGCTTATTATATTCAGTATTGTAATTGCTTGTTAATATGTTCACCTACCATCTGACATGGTGCTCTTTCAGTCTCATTTAGTTTAGTACTATGTTAATGTACGTTGTAGGTTAATAGCATTGGAGCCAGAGTGCCTGATCTTGTAGCACCATAATTTTCTATCTGTGACTGAGGGTAAGTTATTTAACCTCCTGGTACCACAGTTTTTTCACCTGGAAAATGGAGATAATAGTGGTACTTACTCTATGTAGTTGTTATTTAGTATAGGTAAGTTAATATATATCCTATCTAATAATAGAGAAACATGGTAATTGACCATACCTTCGCTATGCCTCCCATGGGCTAATCAGCGCAATATGCAAATTAACCGCCAACAAAGATGGAAGCTAATTTGCATACTGCAGGCAGGGCGGGACAGCGCAGCCGCCAGCGTGAGAGCCGCCATCCAGGCCGCAGTGTGTGACCCCAGAAGCCGGTAATCGTGGGGGAGATGGGGGTCCCCTGCCCAGGCCTGACAGCTCTGGTGGAGGCGTCAGGCCTGGGCAAGGGGCCCATCCGGCGATCAGAGGGTGATGGGGGTTGACGCCTCTGGCCGAGGCGTCAGGCCTGGGCCGGGGGTCCAAGCCGGCGATTGGTGTGAACTACAGAGGAAACACCTTTTCTGACTGCTCATTGGCTAAGCTCCCTGTATGCCACTGGTAATATTCTTAGTAACTTGGGTAATAAGAATCCAAAAAGGTGATCTAGGGTTTTTCACCACACTCCTGGCGAAAAAAATGAAGGTCCGCTGCTGGAGGGCTAAGAAATGTCATATCCTGCCCTAGCCGGTTTGGCTCAGTGGATAATGCCTTGGCCTGCTGATGGCAGGGTCTGGGATCAATTCTGACCGAGGGTATGTACCTAGGTTGCAGGCTCCTCCCTGGCCGGGGCCCAGGTCAGGGTTCATGCAGGAGGCAACCAATCAAAGTGTTCCTCTCACTTTGATGTTTCTCTCAGTCTTTCCTGTTCTCTTCCACAGTCTCTAAAAATCAATGGAAACATATACTCAGGTGAGGATAAAAAAAAATAATAATAAAGAAGTTATTATTATATGAAAGACACATCTTGAAAATGCCTAAAGAAAGTTGTCATTTTTTCATGATGAAGGGATTGGAGTCGATGTTGATGAAAAAACCTTGCTGGCTGTGGTGACTGGCAGTGGCTGCAGCAGCGGGGTGATGGGTCTGGTGCCTTCCCCTGATCAGCCTGGTCACCTCCCACAAAGGGAGGCCAGACTGCGGCTTAGGCCCACTCCCCAAGGGGAGCAGGGAGCGGGCCTAAGCCGTCACTAGGACATCCCTTGAGAGCTCCCAGTATGTGAGAGGGGGCAGAGGCTGGGCTAGGGGACACCCCCCCACCCCAGTGCACGAATTTTGTGCACCGGGCCTCTAGTCCTCCTATCTAATAAAAGAGAAACATGGTAATTAGCGTACGACTGCTACCCTTCCCATTGGCTAATCAGGGCGATATGCAAATTAACTGCCAGCCAAGATGGCGGCTGGCAGCCAGGCAGCTTGAAACTAACTTGAGGCTTGCTTGCTTCAGTGAGGGAGAAAACCAACGTTCCCCGCCTGCCTTGCTGGCCTCTGAGCCTGCAGTTTCAAACATTGTAACAAATATAGAAGCTAAACAAAACCCCAGAAACCTGCTTTCAGCGAGCCGGGATCTCAGAGCTGGAGTTATACATTGTTTCGATTATAGAACCCAAACAAACCAGATACCTGCTTTCAGCAGCAGAGGCCTCAGAGCTGGAGCCAGAGCTAAAGCTGGCCCAGAATAAAAAAAAAAAAAGAAAAAAAGGAGCAGTTGGGAGCTTCAGCCCTCAGCCCCTCACCCAGACTGGCCAGGCACCCCAGTGGGGACCCCCACTCTGAAGGGTGTGTGACCAGCTGCAAACAGCTATCATCCCCTCACCCAGCCTGGCCAGGCACCCCAGTGGGAACCCCCACCCTGATCCAGGACACCCTTCAGGGCAAACCAGCTGGCCCCCACCCGTGCACCAGGCCTCTATCCTATATAGTAAAAGGGTAATATGCCTCCCAGCACCGGGATCAGTGGAGCCGCGAGGCCTCCCAGCACCGGGATCAGTGTGACAGGGCAGCGCCCAAACCCCCGATCGCCCTGTGGCTCTGTGTGTGACAGGGGGCGGGGCCACAACCTCCCTATCCGCCCTGCTCTGTGTGTGACAGGGTGCGGCGCCCCAACCCCCTGATCAGCCCTGCTCTGTGGGTGATAGAGGGTGGCGCCCCAACCCCCCCCCCCCAAGGGCCCTACTCTGTGTGTGACGGGGTAGAGCCATAACCTCCCCATCAGCCCTGCCCTGAGTGTGAGAGTGGCGGCGCCCCAACCCCCTGATCGGCCCTGCTCTGTGGGTGATAGAGGGTGGCGCCCCAACCCCCTGATCCACCCTGCTCTGTGAGTGACAGGAGGCAGTGCCCTAACACCCCTATCGGCCCTACTCTGTGAGTGACAGGGGGGATCTCCCCAACCCCCTGATGGGCCCTGCTCTGTGCATGACAGGGGGGAGTTCCCCAACCCCCTGATGGGCCCTGCTCTGTGCATGACAGGGTACGGAGCCCCAACCCCCCTGATGGGCCCTGCTCTGTGCGTGACAGTGGTGGCGCCGCAACCTCCCCATCGACCCTGCCTTGAGTGTGACAGGGGGCGGTGCCCTACCCTGAGCGTGACTGAGGGTGGCATCGCAACCTCCCAATCCGCCCTGCTCTGTGCATGACAGGGCGCGGCGCCCCAACTCCCCAATCGGCCCTGCTCTGAGCCCGACCAGGGGCTGCACCTAGGGATTGGGCCTGCCCTCTGCCACCCGGGAGCAGGCCTAAGCCAGCAGGGCGTTATCTCCCGATGGGTCCCAGACTGGGAGAGGGCACAGGCCAGGCTGAGGGAGCCCCTCTTCCCCCCGAGTGCACAAATTTTTGTGCACCGGGCCTCTAGTATATATATAAAGACCTTTGAATGATGTCTGGCATTTAGTAAGCATTTTTGTGGTAAGCATTCTAAATAACTCAATACAAAATATAAGTCGAAAGATAAGCCAGAGACTGGGAGGAAATATTTGCACTATTTGATAATATCTGATAAAGGACTGTTATCCAAGTAATGAAAGAAAAAAGAAGAAAACAAATAACCCAATTAAAATAAGCCAAAAACTTCAATAAACACCTCACCAAAGAAGATATACAGATGGCAAATAAGTGTATGAAAAGATACTTCATATCATATGTCATCAGGGAGATGCAAATTAAAACAATGAGATACCATTACACTATTACAGTGACCAAAATCTGGGACCCTGACACCACCAATTGCTGACAAGGAGGTAGAGCAAAAGGAACTGTCATTCATTGATGGTGGGAATGCAAAATGATATTTGGGAGCTACTTTGGGAGACAGTTTGGTGGTTTCCTCTAAAACGAAACATCCTTTTACCTTAAGATCCAGGGATCATGCTCCTTGGTATTTACCTATAGGAATTGGAAAACTTATATGACACAAAAACTTCTACACAGATGTTTATAACAGCTTTATTCATAAATCCAGACAATGGAATGTTATTCTAAAAAGAAATGAGCTATTAAGTCATGAAAAGACGAGGAAGAAGCTTAAATGCATATTACTAAGTGAAAGAAGCCAAACTGAAAGGCACTATCCAGTATGATTCAAACTGTATGATATCTGGAAAGGCAAAATTATGGTGACAGTAAAAAGATCAGTTATTACCAGGAGTGCATGGGGATAGGGTGGTGATGGAGGAGGGATGAATAGGTAGAGCACAGAGGATTTTTAGGGCATTGAAACTACTCTTTATGATATTAAAGTGATGGATATATGTCATTATTCATTTGTTCATACCCATAGAATATATATCACCAAGAGTGAACCCTAAGGTAAACTGTTGAATATGGGTAATTATGATGTATCAGTATAGGTTTATTCTTGCTGACAAATGTACTACTCTGATGAGTGATGCTAATTATTGGCATTCCAGTGTACAGGGTTTGGCAAAAGTAGGTTTACAGTAGTGAGTACATGAAACAGTTTATTGTATTTTTACTAATTATTGTATTATTTTCTGTGGGAACAACTGTAAACCTAGTCTTGCCCCACCCTTTATTTAGTGAAAAACTACTTTTACAAGTGACTCTGCTGTTTTGTTTAGGATATAATAGTGTTTGTTTTGTTTATAATATTTATGTTTATATATTTATTGGACTCTGGTTTAATTCTAGGAAATAAGTTGATTTTCAAGGGAAGAATACTATATTTTCAATTATGTAGTTTGGTAGTATTGTTTTATATAGAGGTTTTAGGGGGAATATTTTTAGAAAACTGTAAAATAGAATGGAGTAGTGCATCACTCGGTAGTATATTCCCAAATGAGAGCACCTCAGAACCTTTCCAAAATGAGGTAAAGACAAAAGGGAGTGGTTTTTCGGGGAATAACTGAAACTTCCAAGAGCATATTTTGTTTAATTTTCTCATTGTTTTAATATCAACATATCTAGGAAGATAACTTCCATTTATTAATGCTTTATAGTTTTATATGTAATTTGATGTAGATGCTTCTTTTATCTTATTTGAATTATTTCATGATTTTTTTTTTTTTTTAATGTAACTCAGATTGTGGTAATAGAGTTTGCCTGAAGTCACTGATTGGTGGAGCTAGAACTTAAACCCTGATTTTTAAGTTCATTGTTCTTTTGTAAAAGTAAAGAATGCTTACCCATCCTCCTCTGCCATCTCCCTTCCCTTAGTGGAAAAACGTTTGCAATCATGTATAGAGATAGTCGCTTTGTAATTTATCCTTGTACCACATTTATGAAATCCATGGTTGGGAGGGGAAGGGGAGAGCCAGAAGTAGCAATATAGCCGTAGGAAGTACCCAAGACAGCTCTAATTCCAGGGTAGAGGTGGTTGTGCTCTTGATTGGATAGCTCGATGGCAATCCCAAATCCACATATTCCACATATGTTAATTGTTGCTGAAAGAAAATTGTAGGTAAATCCTGCCTTTGATTGCTGCAGAAGTGCTTTTCTCAATCACTTTTGCTTTTTTTCTTTTTAATTTATTTTTCAATTACACTTGACATACAATATAATATTAGTTCAGGTATACAACATAGTGTATAACTTACAAAATAATTACCCTAATAAATCTAGTACTCATCTGACACCATGCATAGTTATTACAATATTATTGACTGTATTCCTTATGCTGTACTTTACATCCCAAACCACTTTTGCTTTTGATGAGAAGGGTTAAAATTGTTTTCTCAATGGGCCATTATTAGGTGAGTCCCATTACACATGTGCCAGAATTTTACATTATTACATTCATTCGAAATTGGAGGTACCAAGTTACGTCACAGCCCAGTCATTATGTAAAACAATAATGTTATTAACGATTATTTTTTTTATTAAAACTGCCATTGTTAACAGTCACCACTATATTGTATTGGATGCTCTGAGCTAAGTGCTTTTAGGTTTTAGTGATAATGTGTATGACTTAACCCTATCAGATAAATATTGTCCCCATTTTATTTTTTATTTATTATTTATTTTTTATTAAATCTTTATTGTTCAGATTATTACAGTTGTTCCTCTTTTCCCCCCCCATATCTCCCCTCCACCTAGTTCCCACCCCACCCTCTGCCCTTACCCCCGCCCACTGTCCTCATCCATAGGTGTACGATTTTTGTCCAGTCTTTTCCCATACCCCCCACACCCCTCTCCCCCCAAGATTTGTCACTTCACTCCCTTTCTATGCCCCTGATTCTATTATGTTCACCAGTTTATTCTGTTCATCAGATTACTTATTCACTTAATTCTTAGATTCACTTGTTGATAGATATGTATTTGTTGTTCATAATTTTTATCTTTACCTTTTTCTTCTTCTTCCACTTCTTAAAGGATACCTTTCAGCATTTCATACAATACTGGTTTGGTGGTGGTGAACTCCTTTAGCTTTTTCTTATCTATGAAGCTCTTTATCTGACCTTTAATTCTGAATGATAGCTTTGCTAGGTAAAGTAATCTTGGTTGTAGGTTCTTGCTATTCATCACTTTGAATATTTCCTGCCATTCCCTTCTGGCCTGCATAGTTTCTGTTGAGAAATCAGCTGACAATCTTATGGGTACTCCCTTGTAGGTAACTAACTGTTTTTCTCTTGCTGTTTTTAAGATTCTCTCTTTGTCTTTTGCTCTTGGCATTTTAATTATGATGTGCCTTTGTGTGGTCTTCTTTGGATTCCTTCTGTTTGGGGTTCTCTGCGCTCCCTGGACTTGTAAGTTTATTTCTTTCACCAGGTGGGGGAAGTTTTCTGTCATGATTTCTTCAAATAAGTTTTCAGTATCTTGCTCTCTCTCTTCTTCTGGCACTCCCATAATTCGGATGTTGGTACGCTTGAAGTTGTCCCAGAGGCTCCTTACACTATCTTCATATTTTTGAATTCTTTTTTCTTTTTGTTTTTCCGGTTGGGTGTTTTTTGCTTCTTTGTATTTCAAATCTTTGACTTGATTCTTGTGATCCTCTAGTCTGCTGTTGGATCTCTGTATATTATTCTTTATTTCAGTCAGTGTATGCTTAATTTCTAGTTGGTCTTTTTTCATATCCTCGAGGGTCTCACTAAATTTATCGAGGGTCTCACTAAATTTATCAGCGGTTTCTGGAAAATTCTTGAAACACCTTGTAACTGTGGTTTTGAACTCTATATCCAGTAGTTTGCTTTCCTCCATTTCTTCATTTGTGACCTGTTTCTTTGTCTCTGCATTTTGGCTGCTTCCCTGTGTTGATAGAGTGGCTTTGTGTGCTAGGTGTCCTATAGGGCCCAGTGGCTCAGCCTCTCCAATTACCTGAGGTGGACACTCTTGGTGCACTCCTTTGTGGGCTTTGTGCACAGTCTTGTTGTAGTTAAACCTTGATTGTTGTTGGCATCACTGGGAGGAATTGACCTCCAGGCCAATTGGCTGTGAGAATCAGCTGTGTCTACGGGGGGAGAACTTCTGTGCTGGAGACACCCTTATGGGGTAAGACTTGCTTCAGTGGGGCTTTGGTGCTCACTGAGTCTGCCCCCTGAGTGTGTCCCTTATGGATCTGAGGAGTTGTAATCTGGATGGTCCCACTCTGACCACTGGGTACACTGGCTCTTGGATGTCTAAGGAGGTGCTAATTTAGCCTCTGCCTGAGGCTACCCAGCAGGAGCTATGGAGAGATGTGCAGATTCCTCTTCTTTGATTGGTGTTTGGAGGTGCCCAGATGAGGCCCAGCTGTGAAGCAATGCAAGCTGCTGTGGGGCCTTGGGCCTTCTTTTAGAAGTTCTGAGTCTCTCTGACCCAGCTGCAGTTTGTTAGGTAATTTTAGATTGCAAAGGGCCAGGTCATTCATATGCAAAAGCCTCTGTGGACAGTTTGGGTGGGGTGGGGTCTCAGGGAATCAACAGGGTGGAGCAAAGAGCTATAGTTGATCCTCAGCCCTGCCCTAAGAAGCCCTGGGTCTCAGTATCCCACGGCAATCGCTGCAAGCACCTCTGAGAGAAAGCCGCCCTCAAGTTCTGCCTGCTGCCAGACAGTCCAGTTTCTCCCCGAATGAGTCTGGGTTCCCAGAGACTCGCCCGGAACTGGAGTTCAGAGCAGTCGGGAGCTTGTGTCTCCCTCCCGATTGAAAAAGACAACCGCGTCCTCAGTTGCCAGCCCTTTCTGTGCGCCTCTGTACCTCTGTACTTTACTTCCACACCTCCTCTGAGTCTCAGTGTGCTTTTCTCTTTCCTTCTAGTTGTAGAATTTCCACTCAGCCAGCCTTCCTGTGGTTCTGGATGATGTCCATTTGTCTTTTAGTTGTAGTTTTGAAGTGGTTGTGCGAGGCAGCAATTTCAGGTGTTTACCTATGTCGCCATCTTGGTTTCTCTCTCTTGTCCCCATTTTATAGCTGAGGAAACTGAGACTTAGTAACTTGCCTAAGGTTATATAACTAAATAAGTAGCAGAGTCAGGGCTATAACCAAGGTCTGCAGGTCTTAACTTTATTCTTCCTGTTGAATCAAGTATCTTGACATGTATGTTAAAATAGGTGTTACTAATTCCAGGCAGTGTGACTTTCTTTGAACCTGTTCTGCCAAAGTTGCCTCCCCCTGTCCCATTCTGATATCAGCTGCTGTTGCTGATATCCCTTAAAACTTATGATATAGTAAAAAATGCTGAGTTAACAAATTGTGTTGCTAATGGTCTAACATGGTTCCTGTAGCTGATATAACAAACTTTTTCCACCCCTTATTTAAAAGTAGTTGTTTGTTCTAAACAAAAGTTGTTCCTTTGGTTATGCAATGATCCATAATCAGAGTTAGGTCAAAATTCGTTTGCTCTGATCAGCACTTGAATAATTAGTGAATCGAATGATCAAAGTATGTGGTTCTTCTAAAAATGTTTGTACTTTGATTCTGAGAGGTTGAATTAATTGAAATTTGCTCATATAGCAGGAAACAAATATAGGCTCTTTTGACTCATAGTTGGAAAATAATTTAATGATTGTGGTCATTATTGCTCACTTTTTATCTGTTGGGTGAGTGAAGAAGAACATGCTGGATAAATATGAATGGTTCTGGCATTTGGATTTATGGTTCCCTTGCCCATGTTCAGATTAAAACAGATTGATAAAAATGTGTAATACATACTTTGCTTTTCCAAATCCAAGGACTTCAGGGTTTTTTTGTTTGTTTGTTTGTTGTTGTTTTTTTAGTATAACTTAAGTTTTGGATTAGCTTGCAGAAAACTGAAAGATGCTGAAAAGAATAGGAAGAAAAGGAAATTCCTTATTTCTATGTGTTAGAGTGGTGGGCAAACTTTTTGACTTGAGGGCCACAATGGGTTCTTAAACTGGACCGGAGGGCCGGAACAAAAGCATGGATGGAGTGTTTGTGTGAACTAATATAAATTCAAAGTAAACATCATTACATAAAAGGGTACGGTCTTTTTTTTTTTTTTTTTTAGTTTTGTTCATTTCAAACGGGCCAGATCCGGCCTGTGGGATCTGGCCCACAGGCTGTGTTAGACACAGTGATGGCGAACCTTTTGAGCTCGGCGTGTCAGCATTTTGAAAAACCCTAACTTAACTCTGGTGCTGTGTCACATATAGAAATTTTTTAATATTTGCAACCATAGTAAAGACTTATATTTTTGATATTTACTTTATATATTTAAATACCATTTAACAAAGAAAAATCAATCAAAAAAATGAGTTCGCGTGTCACCTCTGACACGCGTGTCATAGGTTCACCATCACTGGCTAGGAAAAGAATGAATGAAATGTAGCAAATGAGTAGTAGAATGTAATAAATCCATAGGGATTTGGTTTTAATTTAAGTGACTGAATTTATAGAAAACTAATATTGTTATATCTTTAGTCCATTTAGCTATAATTGAAATCAATCAACATTTTAGGGGTACCTTCTGTGGGCTTCTCAGTTTTGCAAAAGGAATATGAAGTCTTTTGATTGAAAAATATGTGATACATTAAATTACCAAAAATAATTAGTGCCAGGCATTAAGGGACATTTCTCTCTCTCTCTCTCTCTCTCTCTCTCTCTCTCTCTCTCTCTCTCTCTTTCTATCTCTTTGAAGGTTTTGGTTATTTTTTAGAACTTCACTACGTGAGGAATGCTTTTCATATTCTTCTTGATCTCATCCTTTGAGTCCTTCTTGGCTTGTTTCTTCCTGAATTTGTCGCTGCTAAAAAAAAAAGTATCAGTACCATGAGGAGGGGATTATGGCCCTCATGTTTATCACTGCATTCCTAGTGTTCAGTTTAGTTTTTGAATAAATTACTGTGAAAGTCTCTCTTCTTTCTCTCACTATCCACTTTCTTGAAAGGTTTCTATCTTACATAGGCTTCACATTTGTACCTTTTGTTTTTTCTTCAGCCATTGGTATCCCAAAGTAAATGAAGTAATTCCCTCAAACTTAACGATTTTCTAATTGTCTAATTTAAGGTTGTTATCTATATTTGGTTATCACTGGACTTTCCTGTAACTTTGATACTCGTATCTCTCTGTTCTTTTTTGAAATTCTTTTGTGCCTTTACTCTCAGTTTTTCTGTCTACTGCCCCTCACCACCTCAGTATTCATTCTGCCCATCCTTTTAGTTTTTTGTTTCTGAGGTAAGTTGTTAGGGAATTCTTAGTCTACTTCTCCTTCCCTGCTGAAGTAATCCCACATCTCTTCATTAGTCCCCCCCCCCCCCCCATATATTTTTATTGATTTCAGAGAGGAAGGGAGATGGGGAGAGAGATAGAAACATCTATGATGAGAGAGAATCATTGACTGGCTGCCTCCTGCACACCCCACAATGGGGATGGACTTGCAACTCTGGCATGTGCCCTGCCTGGGAATTGAACCCTGACCTCCTGGTTCATAGGTTGACGCTCAACCACTGAGCCATGCTGGCTGGGCTCATTGTTAGTTTTTAACTGAATGTACATGTCCAGAAATATATATCTGGCTTTGATCTCCCTCTTGAGCTCCAGTAAATATTAAGTATATGTCAGAACTGGGAGTATGACACACTATTTAACCTAGACTGCTTATTTGGAGGAGAATGGTTAGTAAACTAGCAATTATGCAGCACATTGTATGAGTACCTTGGGACTACTGAAAAAGATGGCCTAATTCAGTTTGGAAAGAGTCAGGTAATGTGTTTCCCCTCTGATGCTTGAGGTGATTGTGAAGGATGATTAGGAGTTCACCAGGTGAATAAAGTGGGAGGAGTAGTTTATGTTGCCTGTCAAGCCTGGTGGGTGTGCTCCCTCTTGAAACAGCCCATTATGGAATTTCCAAAGCCTGAGGACATACAGCCTGAGGGCAGAGAGTAAGCATGTTCCAGTGGACCCAATGTCATAGTTGGCAAAATGGTATCAAGCATCAAAGCCAGATGGAGAGGTGACTGTAAGACCCGGGGAGTTAATATCAAAATCTATTTCTGCTCTGTCAAAAGCAGTGAATATAAAGGAATGATTTTAGACTAAGACTCTGAAAGTTATTTCTGCTACATTTTCCCTTTTCTTTGATACTTGTTATATTGTAGTAGTGGTTATGATAAATTAAAGCAATGCTTCTCAAGCTTAAATGTGTATATGCACCACTTGGAGATAACATTAAAATGCACGTTTTGATTTGGTATCCTGGAGTGGCCCTGAAGTTCTATATTTCTTATAAGCTCCCAGTGATGCCACTGCTATTAGTCTCTGTACTTTGAGTAGATAGGGACTATAGGAGCTAAGAATGGCCAGACAAATGCAGAGGTAACAATTAGTATGGAAACATGAATAATTATTACATGTTTGAGGAACTGAAATTAGTTCATGAGACCTAGATCATAAGGCATATTATGGGGCATGGAGCAGTGATGTGCAGAGATGTGCAGGGTGTCAGATCATGGAGGACTTGATTTGTTCAGGAGTGTTAACTGCATGTTTGAAGACTGTGGAAGTGTTCTCCGCCAGATTTGAGTTTTAGCATAAAAAGATGGCATAAGTTTTCAATAAGTTGAAAGGTCAAAGTAGTGGCTCTTCCTGATAGGGACATCAAATAAGTAGTTGATGATATAGATCTGAGCTGGAGAGAGATTTGAGTTTCAGCCAATTGAGGAATAGCTATGAAATCAACTAGGCAAGAGGAAGAATAAAAAGAGAACCAGCCCTGACTGGGTGGCTTGGATGATTATAGCATAGTCTGGATGCGCCAAGGTTGTGGGTTCCATCTCTGGTCAGGGCACGCACAAGAAGTACCCAATGAATGCATAAATAAGTGGAATAACGGATTGATGTTTGTTTGTTTGTTTTCTCCCCCCCCCCCTCACTCCCCGGTCCCCTCTTTCTCAAATCAATTAAAAAGAAAAAGAAAGAAAGAAAGAGAGAACCAAAGGTCAGACTCTGGGGAACACTAACATTTTCATGGTAGGGAGAGAGGAGGAGGAAGAGCTTGCAGAGGAGAACAAGATGTCGCCAGAAACAAGTATAGTGTCATTGTATTAAATGTATAGAGAGACTCTTCAGCAGTGCCAGAGAGATCAAATAAAATAGAGCCTGAAATGTCACAACTAGATTTGTCAGTTTGGAGATTATTTGTAACTTTAGCAAGAGACATTCAGCGGAATGGTGGAGACAAAAACCACGTGGAAGAAGATGAGGAGTGAAATGCAGATGAGGAAGTAGGTTCAGCTGTGGTCTGTTACTTTTCAAGAAATGTTAGCTGAGAAGAGATGCAGAGACATGGGAAGAAAACTAAAGTTGAGATGTTTATGTGCTTGAAGAGTTGGTTCAGGAGAGAGCTTATAGAAAGGGAAAGATTAAAATTTAAACCTTTTGGAGCCAGAAACTTGGGTACCATCTTTAACACTTACTACTTAATATTGTGCCAAATCTAAGAAATTACTAAATCCTGTAAATTTTACCTTCTGACTATTTATTGAATCTCTTCTTGCTTGCCCATTCCCATCACTAGTGTATTAGTTCTTCCCTCACCGTTCCTTGCCTAGACTCTTTTTATTTTAATTTTATTTTTAATATATATTTTTTGAATCCAGAGAGGAAGGGAAAGTGAGAGAGAGAGAGCTAGGAACATCAATGATGAGACAATCATTGATCAGCTGCCTCCTGCACACCCAACGCTGGGGATGGAGCCCACAACCTGGGCATGTGCTCTTGCCTGGAATTGAACCTGGGACCCTTGAGTCTGCAGGCTGACACTCTATCCACTGATCTAAACTGGCTAGGGTTGGACTCTTAATTGGACCTTTCTTTCTCCTACTTCCAAATAAAACAAAGCAAACAAAAAGCACCTGGAAATGTGAAAACCTGTCTACTACAGTCTTTGCTAGAAACCATGGAGATTATAGAAACTAAGAGATACATTATGAATATACAGATTTGACTCTGACACTCAGCTGCTTAAAACCCCCATACTGACTTCTCATCACCTCTCAGGATGAAGGTCAAGCTTCTTTCTTTTAAATGTATTTTTATTGATTTCAGAGAGGAAGGGAGAGGAAGAGAGAGAGAGAAAAATAAATGATGGGAGAGAATGATTTTTTGGCTATCTCCTGCACGCCCCATACTGGGGATGGAACCTGCATCTCAGGCATGTGCCCTGACTGGGAATTGCTCAACTACTGAGCCACACCAGCCAGGCAGGTCAAGCTTCTTAATTTCTGTACAGTACTCTGGCACTGTTCCTTTCTAACTTCATTTCCTGCTATTCACTGCCTTCCACTTTGATACTATAACACTAAAAATTATCTAATCTCTCCCCTGTACCACATACTTGTGTTTTGCCTCTAAATTCCACTGATTTAATACATCCTGCAGTTTCTTGGGGACCCCTCTTCTCTAGCACTTCGTTAGGTGCTCCTTTCTGTGTTGCCTTAGCACCTTACTCATTTACTTAATATATTTGTACTTCCTACATTATTGACATTTTCTCTAGTTTTTTCTCTTCACATTAAATCTGTAAGGGGTTTGTCTAATTCATCTCTGAATTTTTTTGCCTGCCTCAGTGTTGGTGGAATTATTATTGCTCAGCTCATGCTCATGGATTTTATATAAACAAATATTTGGTGGTGGTGGTGGCATTTGACTGGATTTGGGAAGAATGGTAGGATTTCACCAAGTAACCTTTGTTGGGGAAGAAGATTCTGTGCATAGTAGCCAGCATGTGCAAGAGCATTGAAGCAGTAAATATGATAATATTTATAGATATGCTGACTATTCCTTTTAGACAGGATAGAAGCAGTGAAAATGTAATGGGAGGTAGGGTTAAAAAATAAGTTGGGTACCAGTGAAATGAAGCCTTGGATGCTATGCTTTAAAATGTTATTTTTCCTTTTTCCCTGTAACAACCCTTGTGGAATGTTAAACTGGGAGGTAATACCAACTTTGAATTCTTAGGAAGGGATCTGTATCTTCTTTGAAATATCAGATGTGGATAACCTGTTTTTTTGCAGAGTTTTAGTAATTTCTGTTTTTGTTTTTTAGTCCATTTCCTAAGGATTATAAAATGTTGTCCTTTGTGGATATATCAGTACTTTCTGTCATTGTCTTTTAATATCCTTGATGATTTCTAGATTTTTTTTCCTCATAAATAATCATTTAATAAGGTAGTTTTTATTATTCTTCCTTTGATATTAAAAAGTATTCTAATATTACAATTTTATACCCTGAAGAGAACGTTATAAAGTTCCTCCCTTTTGGCTTGGTAACTTACTTCCTAGAATTGCTTTCTGAAATCTGTAAGTCTGGAGGTTTTGCTGTATACATGCTTTTACAAATTATTTATAAAAATACTAAAATTGATTTTGCATCATTCATAAGAGAGATTATTTGTTCTTGCCTTTTGCATATTTCCTTAAGCCAATTTATAAGTGCAAGACCCTTTCAGTTGTGTGTTTAAATGTGAAATTATGGAAGGAAATCCAAGGACTTATTTGGGGCACTATTAAGTTAGATGAGAAAGGGAATACAGTATAAGGCAGGGGTCCTCAAACTTTTTAAACAGGGGGCCAATTCACTGTCCCTCAGACCATTGGAGGGCTGGACTATAGTTTAAAAAAAAACTATGAACAAATTCCTATGCACACTGCACATATCTTATTTTGAAGTAAAAAAACAAAACGGGAACAAATACAATATTTGTATTTGCATGTGGCCCGCGGGCCGTAGTTTGAGGACCCCTGGTATAAGGTAACAAGCATTCAGGAGGGATATGTCCCTTTACTGTGTTCCTGTAGAGAAAACAGAAAGCTGTGGTCTATGCTTATACCTAATTGAAGAGAGAATTCTATATAAATCTATAGTAAATGTTACAATATAATTTGTATTTAAGTGCTGTTGCACGAGAAACCAGTTAAACCACCAGCTGAGTAAGAAATCTAGGGGGAAAAAAATCACAGAGACACGGTGGTCTGGAAAGCTTTATAAAGAAAATAGGACTTCAATGAACCTTAAAAAATAAATTGAAATTTAGATAGGTGAGAAAGTGGTAGTGTGTGGTGCATTGAGAGATGGGGGAGGAAGAGTGAGGGTAGGCATGAGAATGGTTTATTTGCACTGACTAGGGTATGAATGTGCATAGGAGTGTAGGAGAGGATAGATAAGGAGGTTGAGAGAGCTGTGTGGGGTGTGAAGATTGTAGGAATGTGTGAAAGGAGAGGATGTGAGGGTGTGTGAGAGTTGTGGAGGTGTGTGGAGGTGTGTAAGAGGAATGTATGTGTAAGGGTGTGAGGGTATTGCGGGATGTTTGAGAAGAGGGTATGTGCGTGTGTAGGGACGTGTGGAGAAGGGGCATAGGGATGTGAGGATGTATGTGAGTGTGAGAAGAGGGTATGTGTGGAGGGTGTGTGTTTTTTCAAAGCAAAATAATATTGTAGTGAAAATGTCTGAAGTGTAAGAAAACCTTCAATATTCAGACATACCTTCAACATTCAGACATTGGTTACTGTTGTACTCTCATGTAGCATAGCATCAAATTAAGTGTTCGCTTATTTCTTCCTTCTAATATTCTACTTAGTCATCTCTGGTATTTCTTTAATCAAAATGTACTTTTAATCTCAAATAACTCTACCTATCTGTGCCTTTAAAAAAAATTAGTCTGAGTAAAATATACTTTGCCAGAATGCTGAATCTAACAAGCAACTCCTCATTTTTCTTGTTTGAACATTTGCAATTCGAGAGCAGGTGTCAGACTTTGTATCCACCTATCTAGCATCCTGTGGACTGCCTGGGACCGAGTTTCACCTTTAACACCTTCAGGCCTTCTAAACTGTAAAGTCACTATCTATTGATTCTGAATATTATTGGTCAGTGGTCGGCAAACTGCGGCTCGCGAGCCACATGGGCTCTTTGGCCCCTTGAGTGTGGCTCTTTCACAAAGTACCACGTGCGGCGTGCACGTACAGTGCGATTGAAACTTCGTGGCCCATGCACAGAAGTCGGTATTTTGTGGAAGAGCGACACTCAAGATGCCAAAGAGCCGTATGTGGCTCATGAGCCGCAGTTTGCCGACCACTGGGTAATTATCATAAACCTTTCAGTTGCAAGAACTGTTTTTTCTCACTTGACTTTTCTCATTTTTCTCCTGGCTGTATTAGTGAAGACCCACTTCTTCCTTCTTCCCTTTTAATAAACTTCCTTTCGCATTACTTTTTGCTATAGACTGTTTTGGGCATATGTGCCATTATTTTCCTTGAATGCACCCCTCTTTAGACAATCAGGTATCTTTAAAAATATAGCTAGAATCTTTTTCATAAACCACTGTGGAATCTTTTTCATAAACTTCTATTCCTTAAGTCATCACATTCCTCATTTACTTGGCTTACAAATAAGCATACAGATTATTTTTAAAAATTTCAAATTTTTGATATGTTCACTATTCAGAATGGATTGCAGATTCTCCATGGATAGAAAAAGACTATTCTATTTTTTGGGGGGTATATTCCCATACATTTTGCATACTTTGAGTATTTAGATATGGTTGGTACTCCAGTGTCCTAGAGCTCATATGTGGAAAGGTGTTTCTCTTGCTATATTGCAAGTTCTAGTTCATATACTTGTGTGGATTTTTATGATATTAAATATTTTGTTAAGACAGTTTTTCTTTCCTTTTGGTCAATGTTGAGTAAATGCCAATGAGTGAATACATTATTGCTAATTAAATTGTTAAATAAACTCTATCCTATACTTACTGTCTGTTCATCACTTTTTTTGAAACCTAAATTCTAAGGCCCTGATGGGACATCAAGAAATTAAATTTTAAATCAGGGTTTTAGTTAAAATATTTTATTGGGAAAATTTTTTATTAGGAAAATTTGCAGAACATCAAACTTAGGTGTTGATATATTTATGTATGTGTATTTAATTATAGATAAATTTTTGCAGCTGGCATATCAATACTTTTTGAAAGAAAAAAGTAGTGAAAAGCCATGCTAACTGCATCAGGTAAGTCCTAGCAAGCAAAATCATGGAACAGCTGCTTTTAAGCCTTGTGCTGTCTTTTCAGTGTCAGTGGAATTGAGCAGATATGTATTGAAAAACTCATTTTATAAATATTCTGAGGACTAAGTCCCCTACTTAACCATCTGTTAAGATTTCATTTTCAAGACAAACTTACCTCATGCTTTTTGGGATCATTTTAAATTGCTGCTCACATTGCCTTCTTTCTCTTCTTCAAGTTGACATCTTTTCTCTTTTCTGCTCATTCTCTTGTTACTTTTTCATGTACATTCCTTGTGACTTGATTTTGTTAGTTGGTCTTTGACACGAGTAGGAGAAAAACAATTTGTCAAATGCCTACTGTATTAGGGACTCTTATTGGTGAAAATTGCTTGCTCTCCAATGCATGTTTTCTTTTTTTTCAATGCATGTTTTCTCAGAACTTAACATAGTTGCAGACCTGATCATGCACTTTCCATTTCCGTCTCTGAATTAGCATTGATAGCTTACATATTGTTGTACTTTATATTTTCAGAGTATTTCTCAACAGAAACCCCTGTCTTTTGCTTCTTTTCCAGTCTGACATCAACAGACTGCCAGGATTTTTCATCTGATGTTTTGATTTATCATTGCTACTTATGCAAATTCAGGAAAGTCGTCATTATTGTAACTCTTGGCTCAGACAATTCAAGAAGTATTGTTGTGATTTCTTCCTTTGACACAGATGCTACTAGATGACCATGGTCGGAGTCTGACTCACCTACCACTGTCTCTAGGTCATCTGGTTGAACAGAATTTGTGGCAGATGCTGTTAAATACGTCTTTTCTGAGAGTTATGATGATTTCTTTCTAAGTAATGTATGTTCTAAGTCCCAGAATTACATATACATGTGGTTTTGAATATAGATACTTTAGCAATAGAAGTTATACTTGTCTTTCTATAGTTTCTAGGATTTTCCTTTTCCATTGTCAGAGATAGCCATTGTCTTACCTTCTTGGGGCACTTTTTAAGTACACAGAAGAGAACAATAAAAATTTCAGAGAATAATTTCCAAGTATAGGAGAGGACTAGTTTTAGAATAGTCAGGGTGTTTATATGCCTTTGAATATCTTAATTACTAGACACCTAACTTGTAGCTCTCACTTTGGAGACATTTATGGTAGCTTCATTCCAAATAGTGTTCTTTGAAATGCATTCATATATTATTTACTAGGGGCCTGGTGCATGAGATTCATGCCCAGGGCCGGGGGGCAGAGGGGGGGGAGGGGGAGAGGGGATGTCCCTCAGCCTGGCTGTGCCCTCTCGCAGTCTGGGAGCTCTCAGGGGATGTCCAACTTGGGGATGTCTGACTGATGGCTTAGGCCCACCACCGCTGTGCTTGCCAGCCGTGAGCCTGGCTTCTGGGCTTCTGGCTGAGCGGCGCTCCCCCTGTGGGAGTGCACTGACCACCAGGGGGCAGCTCCTGCGTTGAGTGTCTGTCCTCAGGTGGTCAGTGCATGTCAAAGCAACTGGTTGTTCCACTGTTTGGTCGATTTGCATATTACCCTTTTATTATATAGGATGATTAAATAATTGTTTTAGATATTTTTATGGGAAGATACAACTTTCAAGCAATGGTTGAAAATAGAGTGGGTATGTTCTAAGAATCTCTTATATGACACTAGAGGCCTGGTGCATGAATCTGTGCATGGGTGGGGTCCCTATGCCTGGCCGGTGATCAGGGCCAATCAGGGCCATCTTGCCCAATCCCAGTTGGGGTTGGCCAGCTGGCGGGGCTGTGTGAGGTTGACTGTGGGAGTGCATTGACCACCAGGGGCAGTTCCTGCATTGAGCGTCTGCCCCCTGGTGGTCAGTGCGTGTCATAGTGACCGGTTGTTCAGTTGACCGGTTATAATGGTCACTTAGGCTTTTATATATATAGAATAGAGGCCCAGTACACGAAACTTGTGCACGGGGGGCGGGGAGGTCCCCCCTCAGCCCCAGCCCAACCTGCACCATCTCCAATCTGGGATCCGTCTCTCAATCCAGGACCGCTGGCTCCTAACTCTTTACCTGCCTGCCTGCCTGCCTGTTTGCCCCTAACCACCTCTGCCTGCTGACCTGATCACCCCCAAGTGCCCCCCTTTCCAACCGGGTCGCCCCCAACTGCCCCCCCTGCTGGCCTGTTTGCCCTTAACTGCCCCCCCCACTAGCATTGTTGCCCCTTACTGCCCCCCCCTTCCGGCCTGGTCACCCCCAACAGCCCCCCCCGCCGGCCAGGTCGCTGCCATCTGTGCCCCCTGCCGGCCTGGTCACCCCTCACTGCCCCCTCCTGCCGACCTGGTCATCCCACGCAGCCTGCTGCTTGGTCGTTTGGTCGCCCCTCACTGTCCCCCCCCCCCCCCCCGCTGGCCTGGTCGCCCCATGCAGCCTGCTGCTTAGTCATTTTGTCGACTCTCACTAACCCCACTGCTGGCCTGGTCATCCCACGCAGCCTGCTGCTCAAGTCGTTTGGTTGTCCCTCATTAACCCCCGTGCCGGCCTGGTTGCCCCACACAGCCTGCTGCTCAGTCATATTGTCGACCCTCACTAATGCCCCTGCTGGCCTGGTCGCCCCATGCAGCCTGCTCATTTGTTTGGTTGTCCCTCACTAACCCCCCTGCCGGCCTTGTCACCCCACTTAGCCTGTTCAGTCATCCGTTTGGTTGTTTTGAATGTGACAGCCCCTGGTTCTTTATATATATAGATAGATAAATGTGTTATATATAAATAGAACATTAGGCCAGTTTATCTCAGAATGGTGCACTGTCTAAAGCAGTGCTGCAAAAGAACTGCAGTGTAAGCCACAAAATGTATTTTTTAGATTTTCTGGTAGCCACATTTAAAAAAGTAAAAAGAAAAACATGAATTTTTTAATAATACTAGGGGCCCAGTGCACGAAATCATGCACCTTGAAAGGAACTGGGCCAAGAGGCTGCAGTAGGCACAGGGGTGGGTCTTGGCCCATGCTCCGTGCCCCCGCCAGGCCCCTCCCACCGCGGCCCCCCCCCCCCCCCGCTCCCACCGCCATCGCTCCCATGCGCTGATGGGGTTGGCCCCACTCGCACCTGCTGACAGCATGGAGCTATTGGGGTTGGCACCAGTAGCAGGTGCAAGCGGGGCCGGCGACATTAGCAGGTGTGAGCAGCAGCTGCTCCCCGATCGCCCCTCAGGTGCAGGGGGAGGTGGAGAAGCCCTAAGGGGCCATCAGGGCTGGCAGCTTCACTCACGCCCGCTGATGGTGCCAAGTGATCGGGACCAGCACCAGGCACTGGCTGGGGGTGTGAGCGGGGCCTGTGCTGGCAGTGGGTGTGAGCAGGGCCAGGGCTGGCAGCAGGTGAGAGTGTTGGGTGGGACTGTGGCACTGCCGGGAGCCGGTCCATGCTTGCTGTTTCAAGGGGACCTGGCATATATGGCATACTGTTCTTAAAATGTTTGCTCACCTTCTTGGCACTATGTGTTTTAACCAAGGTCTCCTCTCTGAGAAAGGTTGTTTCCCCAGGTAGGGATTTTCCCCTGAAGTTAGGGAGGGAATAAAACCCCTCAACTAAGTGCCAGGCGGGTAATTAATCACTTTAACTATGAACAATCATGCTTAAGCTACATAATCTTTACTCCCTGGAATGGAGATAAGAAACGCCCTAACCTTTGTAATAGAAATTGATAGGATTGAATCAACTGGTATAAATACAGATGTAACAAGACAGAAAGACACAGAACTTAGAACACAGAACTTAGGAGACAGAACTCAGAAGACAGAACCTACACAGAACCTACAGACAGAAGAACTTCGCTGGAGAGAACATGGCAAAAGATCCTGGACTGAACCTGACTACAGAAACATGGCAAGAGAACCTGACTAGAACCTGGTGACCGAACCTGGCTGGAGATTTCAGACAGAACCTGGCTGGAGAACCTAGCGAGGGAACATGGCTACAGAACCTGGCTGGAGAACCTGGAGAACCTAGCAAGAGAACATGGACACAGAACCTGGCTGGAGATCCGAACCAGAACTTCGCTGGAGATCCAGACCAGAACTTCGCTGGAGATCCTGGCTAGAGATCCTGGCTAGGCTGCTGATCAACTGAACGCTGTCTCCGTGTCATTCCTTCTTCACCAACTCCGTCCACACCTTTGAGGACCCCTGGACCTGCTGGGGTTGGACCCCAGCATGACACACAGGAACAAAGAATTTTCAGTAACCACCAGCTGCTCGCCCTGATTACAGCAACTGGTGCCCCGCCTTGGTCTGGTGCCCCCACTCATCTGCTCCACCATCCCACCATGGTCGATGACCACCATGTTCTGCACACGCCCCCTGGTGGTCAGCGCACATCATAGCGACCACTTGCTTGGTTGTTCCACCGTTCAGTCTATTTGCATATTAGCCTTTTATTATATAGGATAGCTTATTTAACTCAGGACATTAAAAATATTTCAACATGTAATCAATATGAAAATTATTGAGTGTTTTTCTTTTTTTGTAATAAGTCTTTGAAAAATTTGGTGTATATTTTACACTTACGGCACAACTCAATTTAGATTAGCCACATTTCTAGTGCTCAGTAACCACATATGGTGAGTGGCTATTATCTAGGATAGCTTAGGTCTAGAGCAGGGGTGGGCAAACTTTTTGACTCGAGGGCCACAGTGGGTTCTTAAACTGGACCCGAGGGCCGGAACAAAAGCATGGATGGAGTGTTTGTGTGAACTAATATAAATTCAAAGTAAACATCATTACATAAAAGGGTACGGTCTTTTTTTTTTTAGTTTTATTCATTTCAAACAGGCCGGATCTGGCCCGCGGGCTGTAGTTTGCCCACGGCTGGTCTAGAGTGTTTGGTGAAATTATGGTGATGCCAGGAAATTGGAGAAAGCATAGGGGATCACATGTGAGTCACTAAGATGGACCTAGCACAGGGGATTCTATATGAAACTGAAATTTTAGGAGAGAGCCAGATTGGGAAACTGGTGTGAAACAGAGCTTTGGTAGATGATGGGAAACCATCTGGAAGATGAGAACAGCAGAGATTCAAAAGATGAAAATAGGAATGGCAGAAATTGACAATGACCAATATTCTATAAGAGGAACGGGATTGATTATCATTTTAAGGAAAACATGTTTCCTAATCAAGGGCTTTTAGCCTATGCTATGTCATTACAGTTTGGAAGAGAACAGTAGTTACTCATAATGACACCCAAGAGAAACCATTGAGATCGACAGATAAAATGGATTGCAGAGAAATAATATGGGTAGCAGGGAGGCAGTAGAGGGTGATTTACGCTAATATAGTAGAGAGGAAGGGTCTGAGGTAAATGATTGATTTTTATAAAATAAGAACCGGATAGAGTTCTTAGTGACTTAAGAGCAAATGAAAGATGCAGAATATTATATCAAAATTTATTGCTTAGGCAGTAAATAAGTCTTAGTCATAGGGACACTGGATACAGTATATGAGGGAAGTTAAGAGCTCATGCTTTTAACTTTGGTCCAAGTCCTAGCCTGGCCACTTAACTTTATATTCCTTGGCAAATTATAGGCACCTAAGCCTCAGTTTTTCACAAAATAGGTAGAAATAGTATCTACTTCATAGAATGATATAGATTAAATGAGATTATGTATGTAGTGACCTTGATCAGTATGACACATCTTCCTGTTATTCTTAGTTTGGAATGTCCAGAGGAAGGAAAAAGTTACAGTAGTGTTTTTTTGTAGTACATGCTCACACCATATCTACTAAGCTATTACCCCTAAAAGCAGTTTTCAGAGTTCAGTTTGGTGAAGCCTCTTGATAATTGATGAAAATTTTTTTAGTCGTAATTAAAATTAAGTGAAGAAAGATTTTCTAAGTTTTGTTTTGTAAATGGTGTGGGTAGTGAAAATGAGAATACAAGTCGGATTGAGTCCCAGCTACACCACGTAGTCATCTAATAATTGTTTATCTCTCCAGGACTCAGTTGAGACCGAATTAATTAGTGATTCTCAAGCTGTGGTTCGAGGACCTCCCAGCATTAGAATCACCTTGAGCACTTATAAAAATTCTTGAGCCCCATGTTAGACCCATTGAAATAATCTCTGAAGGCAGAGCCAAGGAGGTTTTATTTAGTACTCAAGTGTAGCTGATTCACACCACATCTAACCACCAGAAAGGATGATTCCAAGATCTGTTTTGGTTCAAGTATGAATCTACACATTGTATTATAAGTCTAGAGTAGGAGTTGGATAAAAATAATGATATCTATTCTTATTTACCCTGTAAGACTGTTGTGAGGCTCAAGTAAAATACCTTTAAGTTTGTAAAATTAGGTTTAAGCGAAAAAACAAATTTTAGGATCCTATAGATTGTAATATATATAGTACATATTATATAAGCATGTGTTATAATTTGAAATACATATGTATATAGGCAGTGACTCTTAGCTACAAATCTATAGTGATTTATGTATTAGGTGAGTTTTGGTGGATTACAGATCAAGTTAAGTGTTTGATACCAGATTTCCTATGAACAAGTTGAATTTATTTTTATCTCCCATGTCTCACTTAAATTTTTTTGCTTTTATTAGTCGCATAGAGGCTAAGCAGGATTATAGACATTCAAACCAGGTGAGTATACAACTTGAAATAAAGACTGTTCTAATTTTCAAATTTAGAGGTTTAAAACATTTAATATTAGGACTAATTTCTAATATTAATATTAGAAATAATTTTTTCATTATTTCTGTGACTCTTAATTGTTTAAAGTAGAAACCCTGGTTAGGATTATCTGTAATCTACCATTAATACTCTTTTTCCATCAGTTAACCTCTCTGCTCTCAATAGACAAAAAAACCATCCAGAACAAAAAGCCACCCCGCTACAATGGTACTTTCCCTGGGGGTAAAATATAATCCCTTGTTTTCTTCATTTCCAGAGAACAGACTATTATTAAATATTTCTTTTGTGTTAGTTACAGTGTTTCATGCTTACAACATTCTTGTTTTCATGTCTAATGTCTACATATCATTTAATATATAGAAATGCTTATTAAAAATGTAGCATCCCAAACGACACGCTTTTAGAGAATTTGAGTAGTTCTAGATTGGGTCACAGAAATCAGCATTTTGGTGATTTTGTTGGAGGTTGTATAGGTTCCACGCTGGAAATACTGCTCAGAGTTTCTTGTTGCCTCTAGAGACATAAATTGTAGGTACTGGCTCCATAGCATAAATTAGGAATAGTGTGCTTCCAGCTGGAAAATGGCCATAAAAATGTTACACATCAGAACTTCGCCTGTGTTTGTGTGTGTTTTCCTCATTAACTCAAGATAATATTAACACAGATGTCAAATGAAGGGGACAAACCTACCACCTGCAGGTTAAAACTGTTTAGTATCACAGAAAGCATTTGTACAAAAAAGAAAATCATAGGACATGGCTGGCTCTTGAAGTACTTTGTCTATATGTCTTAGCCTTTCTTTTTAAGTTAGCTTCGGGGATCCCAAACCATTACAGTCTATTAGTGAAAACTGTTAAGATTTTGTGGTGAAATAAGGAAGAAGAAAATAGGATAACAGGCACTGTCTATTACTTCTTTTAAGAAAAACTATGAGCCCTAACCGGTTTGGCTCAGTGGATAGAGTGTCGTTCTGCGGACTGAAGGGTCCCAGGTTCTATACTGGTCAAGGGTATGTACCTAGGTTGCAGGCACATCCTCAGTAGGGGATGTGCAGGAGGCAGCTGATCGATGCTTCTCTCTAATCTATGTTTCTAACTGTCTATCCTTCTCCCTTCCTCTGTCTGAAATCAATAAAAAATAAAAAAAAGGAAAAGAAAGAAAAAAATCAATAAAATATACTTTAAAAAAAAGAAAAACTATTGAGCTTTATTACAGATCTGTTAATATGCTCCTGCAAGCATCTTCTTCAACACTGGCATTGACCTCTTGAAAGGATTAAATGCCTTTATTTATTCCCATGAACAGTCCTTAGGTTTTGGTCATTTTTCTTGTTCCTCATTTAAACAGTCTGATCACTCTTTATTTCTGTTTTTCTTGTACTATGTCTCATTTTTTGTCTCTCTCCCTGTCTTCTCCCCTTTTACTGTATGGTATAATTATAAAATTAAATAGTGTACAAAAACTTAAAATTCCTAAGTATTAAAGTAAGCAAAAAATTAAAATTTGGTTTGGTAAAAAGCAGTGATGCTCCTTTTTTCTCTTAGTTTGTCCTCAGTGTTACATATATGACATTAGTGCTTATTATATTTGAAAATGCTAATATTAGATATGGATCTTGGATTGTGTGGCATCTAGAGCATAACTTTCATCAGATTATCATTGTCATTCTCTTCATTGGATTTATGAGACTTCTAACAACTATAGATATGTAAATTCTCATTGGGCTCAAACTTTTTTTCAATTACTGTTTGCATTTAGTATTATTTTGTATTAGTTTCATGTGTATAGCATAGTGGTTAAACAGTCATAAGCTTTACAAAGTGACCCCCCAATATTTCCAATACCCACCTGGCACCATATTTAGTTATTACAATGTTATTGGGGCTCAAACGTTCATTGCAATTGTTCTCTGTTCTTAATTTGTTTTTAAAAAGCAAAATTGTGCTTCACTGAAAATTGAGTCAGGTGGGCATAAGTGCTAAATGGAAAGAGAATGTGAATTCCACTAGGAATTGGTCTTCAGACTTTGTGGAAGGCCAGGGATTAGAATTGTTGACCCCTGAGTCACCAGCCAGCCAGCTGCTTAACTGAGAACAACTCTGATGGATGCAGTTGTTACCCATGTCCTTTCAACTGCTTTTTGTTTCCAACCTTTTCTTCTGTCCTGTTGTTCCTGTCCCTTCTCTCTGTCTCCTCAGTGTACAAATACATCACTTAGTATGACAAGGGGTAACAATAGTAGCATTATTATTAAAGTCTCTGTGTCTCTGAATTCCTTTGCTTCCTGCTTACACATGTTCTGATCCCAGACTTCCATTCTGAGGGTAGACCTGAATCTAAACATTGGCCAGCTGTGCCCTTAGTTTCTGGCACTGGGAAAGTGGCTTTTAACTTGGAGAAAAGAAAGTACCCTGTATTTCAACTTCTTTGAATCTTATTTTCTTATCTTTCATTGGCTCACTAGTAAAAAATTTTTGTCCCATGTTTAGATGTTTCACAAATAAAGGACTAGAAACAACCCAATAATTGTTAGGGTTCTGTGGATCTTTGTTCCTTAAGAGAAGGATGGATATAAACATTTCTGAGTGGGAGGATTTTGAAGAAACGGTGTAATTGCATTCAAGGTGAGCTAATAGAATTCTTTTAAAAATACTTAACTTATTAGAACAGAAGGATATAACAATGTGTTGACTCTCTTCCACTATTAGATTAAAAGTAAATAGGGAGGTGCCTGGATGTGGTGATGAAACTGTTTCATTTTTTATTATGGTGGTGGATGCACAAACCTACACATCTGAAAAACATTGCTTAGAATTAACGCGTGTGCGTGCGTACACACACACACACACACACACACACACACACAAATACACTCATACACTGAGTGGCTGGATTATTATGACCACCTGATGTTTGTAGGCAGATTAGCCATACACTGCATCGTATGGGATATAGAAGCTGAAGGCCTGTTTGAACACCTTCGCTCTCTGCATTTACCAAGATAAAACATCTCCAGTTTGCACAGGAACACAAAGATTGGACAGTTGAACATTGAAAAAAAGTCATGTGGTCCAATGGATTATGTTTCTAGTTGCATCATACAGATGGAAGAGTGAGAATTTGGCGGGAACAGCATGAAAGCATGCACCCCACATGCATGAGTACAACCCTTCAAGCTGATGGGGCAGTGTTATGGTTTGGGGCATGTTTTCCTGGCATGATTTGGGCCCTTTAATTTGTGTGGATCAATGTCTGAATAGCACAGCATACCTAAGTATCCTTGCTGATCAAGTTCATCCTGTCATGTTGATGGCATATCCCAATGGAGATGGCTTCTTCCAACAAGACAATGCGCCATGCAACAGTGCTAGTGTTGTGCAGGAGTGGTTTCAAGAACATGAGGGAGACTTTATCTTGCTTAGGTGGCCCCCACAATCACCAGATCTCAATCCAATGGAGCATTTGTGGGACGAAGTTAAAAGAGCCATCAGGCAGCTGGTTCCACAACCATCAAATCTCACAGACCTGGACAGTGCTATTCATCAGACATGGTGTCAGATTCCTTGCATCACCTTTCAACATCTCATGTAGTCAGTGCCAAGAGGAATTGCCATAGTATTGAAGGCAAAAGGTGGCCCAACGAAGTACTGATGGGGGGTGGGGGAGGCTCATAATAATCTGGCCACTCAGTGTAAGTATAAGTAAAGTATGGAAATCTGAATCTGGTGGGTTGTAGCAATGTCAATATCATCCTATGTAATAAAAGCCTAATGTGCTAAGTGTCTGACTGTTCAACCAGTCACTATGACACGCACTGACCACCGGGGGGTAGACGCTCCGAGCGGTAGGTTAGCTTGCTGCTGGGGTCTGGCCAATCAGGATTGGGCGAGATGGACCGGACACGCTCCAGAGCCCTCCCGTGGTCCCTCCCTGGCCCCGACTGGCCCCTATGGTACTGGGCAAGATGGGTTGGACATGCCCCAGAGCCCTCCTTCAGTCCCTCCCTGGCCCTGATTGGCCCTGATCAAAAATGGGCAAGGGGAGCTGAACACGCCCTGGAGCCCTCCTGTTGTCCCTCCCCAGGCCCGATTGTGCACTGGTAGGGTCTATTGGCCTGGCTTGCACCCTCTTGCAACCCAGAACCCCTAGGGGGATGTCAGAGAGCTGGTTTTGGCCTGATCCCCGCAGGTCAGGCCGAGGGAACCCACTGGTGTACGAACCTGTGCCCCAGGACTCTAGTAGTTTTATAATTTTACTAAAGGCCCAATGCACAAAATTTGTGCAAGATTAGGCCTTCCTTCCCCCAGCTGCTGGCACCGGCTTCCCTCTGGCTGCTGGCAGGTACCTGGGACCCGGGCTTCCCTCACAGCCCCAGCTTTGTCTGGAAGGTCTTCCGGAAGGACTTCCAGAAGGATGTCCAGTCTAATTAGATATTATGCTTTTATTATATTATAGATAAGATGTTACCACTGGGGAAAACTAGTTAAGAGTAAATGGGATCTCCCCTGACCCTCGTTATGTTATTCCATACAATTGCATGTAAATCTATCATTGTTTTAAAGGGACCCTACTGGGATGACCACCTGCTGGCTTAGGCCTGCTCCCCAGGGGATTGGGCCTAAGATGGCAATCAGACATCCCTCTGGCAGCCCAGCAGCCCTCGGGGATGTCCACTTGCCAGTGGGGAGCAGACCTAAGCTGCAGTCAGACATCCTTAGCGCTGCTGAGGAGGCAGGAGAGGCTCCCACCACCACGCTGTACTGGCAGCCATCAGCCTGGCTTGTGGCTGAGCAGAGCTCCCCCATGTCGGAGCCCACTGACCACCAGGGGTCAGCTCCTGCATTGAGCATCTGCCCCCTGGTGGTCAGTGTGTGTCATAGTGACCAGTCATTCCCAGTCTTTCTACTGTTAGGGTCAGTTTGCATATTACCCTTTTACTATATAGGATAGAGGCCTGGTGCATGGGTGGGGGCCGGCTGGTTTGCCTTGAAGGGTGTCCCGGATCAGGGTGGGGGTCCCGCTGGGGTGCCTGGCCAGCCTGGGTAAGGGGCTGATGCTGTATGCAGCTGGTCACACCCCCTTCAGGGTGGGGGTCCCTACTGGGGTGCCTGGCCAGCCTGGATGAGGGGCTGATGGCTGGTTTCAGGCTGGCCACACCCCCTTTAGGGTGGGGGTCCCAACTGGGGTGCCTGGCCAGTCTGGGTGAGGGGCTGAGGGCCATTTTCAGGCTGGCGGGCGACTGAAGCTCCCAGACTCTCCTTTTTTTCTTTTTTTTTTTATTTTTTTATTCTGGGATTTATTTACCTTCTATAATTGAAACATTGTTACTGTCACTGGCGCTCCCAGCTCTGAGGCTGTGGCCGGCTGAAAGCAGGTATCTGGGGTTTGTTTAGCTTCTATAATTGAAACATTGTTGCTTCCGGAGCTAAGAGCCAGGCCGCGGCAGGCGGGGAACCTTGGCTTCCTCCATCACTGGAGCAAGCAAGCCTCATGTTCGCTTCAACTGCGTGGCTGCCAGGCGCCATCTTTGTTGGCAGTTAATTTGCATATCACCCTGATTAGCCAATGGGAAGCATAGCTGAGGTACGGTTAATTACCCTTTTTGTCTTTTATTAGATAGGACTAAAGGCCTCATTCACAAAAATTTGTGCACTCGGGGGGGACGTGGGATCCCTCAGCCCGGCCTGTGCCCTCTCGCAGTCTGGGACCCCTCAGGAGATAACGACCTGCTGGCAGAGGGTAAGCCCAATCCCTAGGTGCAGCCCCTGGTTGGGCTCAGAGCAGGGCCGATTGGGGAATGGGGCGCCGCCCCCTGTCATGCACAGAGCAGGGCGGATCGGGAGGTTGCGATGCCACCCTCAGTCATGCTCAGGGTATGGCCGATTGGGGGTTTGGGACACCGCCCCCTGTCACACTCAGGGCAGGGCCGATGGGGAGGTTATGGCTCTACCCCATCACACACAGAGCAGGGCCCGTGGAGGGGTGGTTGGGGCTCCGCCCTCTATCACCCACAGAGCAGGGCTGATCAGGGGGTTGGGGCGCCGCCACTGTCACACTCAGGGCAGGGCCGATGGGGAGGTTATGGCTCTACCCTGTCACACACAGAGCAGGGCCCATGGTGGGGGGGAGATTGGGGCGCCGCACCCTGTCACACACAGAGCAGGGCCAATCGGGGTTGGGGCGCTGCACCCTGTCACACACAGAGCCGCAGGGCGATCAGGGGGTTGGGGCGCCTTCCCCTGTCACGAACAGAGCAGGGCAGATAGGGAGGTTGTGGCCCCGCCCCCTGTCACACACAGAGCCGCAGGGCGATCAGGGGGTTTGGGCGCTGCACCCTGTCACGCTGATCCCGGTGTCGGGAGGCCTCTCAGCTCTGCCGATCCCGGTGCTGGGAGGCATATTACCCTTTTACTATATAGGATAGAGGCCTGGTACACGGGTGGGGGCTGGCTGGTTTGCCCTGAAGGGTGTCCTGGATCAGGGTGGGGGTCCCCACTGGTGTGCCTGGCCAGTCTGGGTGAGGGGCTGAGGGCTGTTTTCAGGCTGGCGGGTGACTGAAGCTCCCAAGTGCTCCTTTTTTTCTTTTTTCTTTTTTTTTCTTATTCTGGTCCAGCTTTAGCTCTGGCTCCAGCTCTGAGGCCTTTGCTGCTGAAAGCAGGTATCTGGTTTGTTTGGGTTCTATAGTCGAAACACTGTATCAACTCCAGCTCTGAGATCTCCGCTCGCTGAAAGCAGGTTTCTGGGGTTTTGTATAGCTTCTATATTTGTAACTATGTTTCAAACTGCAAGCTCAGAGGCCAGCAAGGCAGGCGGGGAACGTTGGTTTCCTCGGTTACTGAAGCAAGCAAGCCTCATGTTAGCTTCAAGTTGCCTGGCTGCCGGGCGCCATCTTGGCTGGCAGTGAATTTGCATATCTCACTGATTAGCCAATGGGAAGGGTAGCGGATGTACGCTAATTACCATGTTTCTCTTTTATTAGATAGGATTCTTCGGTTCTACTTCTCCAGGGTTGTCTGTTATACTTCTGTACACAAAAAGTGTTTTTATTTAGCTTAAGTAAACAGGAATTTTTCTAGTTTTATTAATCAGATATAGGTGCTGGAATATTAGAAAATAGCTTAATTGTTTACATAGTAAAACATATCAGTTATTGATTGTTGAAGTAAACATGGATTGTTTCCAGTGTAAATATGACATTTCAAGTGAAAGTTTTATTAGTGAAGGGGATAAAAATCATGGACTAGATATAGTATGCTTTACAGATATTTATATAAATGATATCTGAAGGAGGCTGGTCTGGACTATTTTCTTTAACTTTGATCTTAATTAAAACTGTTAGTGTTACATTTATCATACTGCTTTTTTTTTACTCTTCAAAAACTGTATTAACTACTAACTGGTTAATATAGAGAAATGTGAATTCTTACAGTAAAAATTATTGCCTGTAGTATGTTTAGTTTCATTATGTTGTGGAGGGAAAAATCTGTTGAGATATTATTAAAATAATTCTTTTGTGGTAATTAACATAGAAAATGTTAGATTTTGGGCTGATTAATATATCAAGACTATTAAAGTATTACATTATTTTCTTTCAGTTTAGAAGGTAAAGATTAAAGCTAGATTGGAGAAAATATTTTAAAATTATGTGAAGGATTTAGATGAAATATACTTGATAAATCCTCCCTTCCCCCAACTGGTGGGTGGAGTATAACGTAACCTGCAGCCCGGAAATACCTGAATGCCTAACCATGTACTTTTTATGGACTATACATTCAGCCACTAATTAGCACCTGCCAAATACCCTAAGCCCTTGTTCCTAATTACCTGAGTGTCCAACTTTGTACCTTATATGGACCATACATTAAGCCACCAATCAGCACGCGCCGAGTACCCAAAGCCCCCATTCCCTCCCATTCCTCTTAAAAGGAGTGCTCACCCCTGCACAGGTTGCTGCTCTCCCCTTGCAAGACAGCCCGGCAGGTCTTTCCCCTAATAAAGCCTGTAATACCTGGTTTTCAGCTCCCGACGGATCTTTCAGTACTTATCTGAATTTTTTGCTTAGTTTTCTTTGGGTTTTGGAGGAAGAGTGCATGTTTTTGTATTACTGTGACTTAGGTAGTTTCAGAGAAAGGTTGTTAGACTTAAGGGCTTTTACTTGTCTCTTACCGATTAAATAGCAAATGAGGCTTTCTTTAAATCAATTGATTATTATAATTTTTTAAAAGTTTACAGATCAGTAGTTTCTTGGGAATGATGAAGATGGTAAAGATAATGCTTTTTAAAAAATCTTACTAAATGTAATCAAACAGTTCTCAGTGGTTTAGGAACTATTTCCAAACTAGTGTTAATTTTGTTCATTTCATGATCTGGTAATTTCAACTTTTTCAAGCATTTTCTCAATGTTTTAACTGCATTCTGCTATCGCATCCATTAAAAGGGGTTAGAGATAAGGAGGGTGGTTGTACTAGTAGAAAGACTATATCAAGGCCTGAAAGAGTTTGATGTTCAAAGGAAATTCACTTGTCTGGTGTGAATTGAAGCTGAAGAGGAGCCAAACTGTGGAAGGACTTGTATGTGTTCATGTTTTATTTTAAGTCCAAGGGCAGTGGGAAGCCCTTTAATGGCTTTAAATTGGAGGAGTGACTTGATTTTGTTCACTTTAATAAAGGATCTGACTTTGGATGAAAGGATTGGATGGGATAAAAGTGGAAGCTGGGAAATCAGGAAGACTATTGCTCCTGTTCAGGGAGATATATTGGTGACTTGCAGTAATAATAACCTTCTTACTCTACTGACACCTCCTTCAAAAACTTGTTTAGAGTTTCTCTAATTCTTTTATTTATGACTTAAATCTCTAACCTGATTTTGGTCTTTTTTGTTCGTTTGTTTCAGCTATATATAAATTTTTATTTGACAAGATAGGTAATATTATTTTATTCATTAAGGGTGCTAGTATGAAGTTCTTTATAGCTAGTATGACTTTATGTAGGATTTATTTATGAATTGATATTAATGAGTTGATATGGCTGCTCTTAATATCAAACAGGTGACTAGTGAGCACTTTTTATGCTGTCAGTATACTCACTTTTTTTTTTTTTAATATATTTTATTGAGTTTTTACAGAGAGGAAAGGAGAGAGATAGAGAGTTAGAAACATCGATGAGAGAGAAACATCGACCAGCTGCCTCCTGCACACTCCCCACTGGGGATGTGCCCGCAACCCAGGTACATGCCCTTGACCGGAATCGAACCTGGGACCTTTCAGTCCGCAGGCCGACGCTCTATCCACTGAGCCAAACCGGTTTCGGCAGTATACTCACTTTTTATTTATTACTCATCTTTTTACCTTCTAAATTTAGTCTAAGATAAAAGTTACTTTTTTTAGAGGTATTAATATAATTTTTTTCTTTTAAATAAAGAACATTGTTAAAGATAAAAATTTCCTGGCCTTTGTAATTTTCTGATTATCTATCTATTCCTGCCTTTCCACTTACCTTACTGAAGAAATTAGAATGAACTTAATTGAAGTTCAGAAATATCTAATGATTTGTGAGTTTCTCTCTTTTTCTGCTTCCAGTGTTTTGTTTTGAAAATTAAACCTCTCACTTTTCTCTTCTTACCAAGTTGAGGTTAACGATTTCTCAGATTTTGAAAATATCTCTCTTTCACTATTTCTGCTTAGTACCTAAGGGTCAAAGTGCCTGAAACAGTGTGTGCCAGCACTATATATTTGTTGAATGTAGATGATGCTATATTTGTGGGAAAGACATAGTATCCTATAAGATTTCATTTAACGTGTCACGAAAATAAACATTTAAGTATCCTGTCAGGATGGAAGGGGTAGAAGAGTGGAAATTCCTCATTTATAAATGGAAAAACATTGGTTTCCTATTTTTCCTGTTCTTTGCTTAGTTGGAAATCTCTTCCCATCTATAATAATAAAAGTGTAACATGCTAATTAGACCGAACATCCTTCCAGACGACCTTCTGGACGAAGCTGGGAATGCGAGGGCTGAGCCCCTTGTACGAATTTCATTCATCGGGCCTCTAGTCTATTTATACTAATAAAAGGGTAATACGCTAATTAGACTGGATGTCTTCTAGATGACCTGACAAAGCCGGGCTCTGGTGAAGCCGCCCCACCCCTGGTCCTGGTCTTGGTCACCTGTGGCTGCTGCCACAGCCTGGGCAAAGCTGCCCTGCCCCCGGTCCTGGTCCTGGGTGCCTGTGGCTGCGGCCCTGGCAAAGCCGCCCAGGTCCTGGATTGCAAGAGGCATGGGTGGGGGGACCCTCCCCCCCACCCATGCATGAATTTTGTGCACCAGGCCTCTAGTAATATAAGATTGCTTTAAATGAGAAGAAAGCAAGTCTTTTCTTACAACCATTACTTTCCCCCTTTTTTTTACATTTAAAAAGGCACAGGGTAGTTGAGGTCTGGAAATACGCAGGTTCTCTTGGACTGTCATAGAAAAATAATCTTCAGTGTGGTCCCACATGCTAGTTAATTGAATCAGAAATTTTGAGTGTTGTGATTTGCTCTTTTGCTGGCTCCTATATACATACACTAGAGTAGTGGTTCTCAACCTTCCTAATGCTGCACCCTTTAATGCAGTTCCTCATGTTGTGGTGACCCCCAATTTCATTGCTACAAATTGAACATAATTAAAGCATAGTGATTAATCACAAAAACAATATGTAATTATATATGTGTTTTCCGATGGTCTTAGGTGACCCCTGTGAAAAGGTCGTTCGACCCCAAAGGGGTCGCGACCCACAGGTTGAGAACTGCTGCACTAGAGGCTTGGTGCACAAATTCGTGCATGGTTGGGGTCTGGCTGGCCTGTCCAGATCAGGGCTGATTGTCCTGCAAATTGTCCCCTCGATTGGGAGTTACACCAGGAGGAGGGGCCAGCCGCCCACGACCTTTCCCCCCGGCTGGCCTTGCCCCCAATCAATACCTCCAATCAGTTATTAGTCACAGGTTGAGAACTACTGTCTTAGGAGGATGAGGATGGTTCCTTTTAAAAATGAATGCTCTCTGGATTCTGATGCCTTCATACTGTATTTTCTTTGCCTGTGTGTCAGTGTATTCTATGTGACTTTTAAAGAAAATTTTCTTTCTTTTGGGTCTTCTGGAAGAAAGTATTATAATGGGTGTCTTTTGTTATTTAGTAGTTTAGTAACTGAGTGCAGGTAGTTAGCATCTTTCATTGAATAAGCCCGTGTATAGAGTACATTCTGTATTTAGTGAAGAGTTTAAGAAAGAAGGTCCTCTAAAGGTTTTGCTAATACAGAAATGCATCTTTTTGTATTAGATTCTTTCTACAATTAAGTAGTTTAAGAAATAGGCAAATTGTAAGGAATTTTTTTAAAGGGGACTGGGCTGCTTGCCTCTTTTATAAGAGAAAATTCTCCCATTACAAAGTTTGTGCTCTCTTTGGAACTCTAAAACTTTATGTTGAGCCTTTTTAAGAAAGAGGTTTGAAAAAATGAGCAACTTATATATGTTTTTCAAATTTTGGTCTGTATAAAAGTAGATACATACTTCTTTTGGAACTATGTACATGGGGAAAATTAGTCAGTTATGAGTTAATGTTGAAATAAATTTAGGATGGTTATCTTAGTAATTTGTCAGGAATGAATATTAGGAGTCCTTAAATAACCAATAGTTAAATATTGACTTCTAAGTACTTTTACTCTCCTTATTCCACATGCACATGCATACTCTGTATCTAGTGTCACAACATACGTTTATCTTCTTAGTTTATTCTATATTAAGTTTTGTTTTTAATTTATAGTACTTGTGCTAGATGGACAGAATATTGCACTGTTTTGTCAGACTAATAGTAAGTACTAAATACAGAATGTAACAGACCAGGCAAAAAAATATTCCTGGAAAGAATGCCAGAAAGTGTTTGTGTTTTCCTTCAGAAGTGGTTGTTTGGTGGTAAGAAGGTGCTTAGTTTAAAAAAAATTAGATTGACAGGGCCTAAAATGTTGCATTGCCATGTGGACGTTTTATTTGAAAATTTATTCTGCTTCCTCATATTTCTAACCTATTTATCAGAAGTCTTTTGGGATATTGTGGACTTTACTTTTCTTGCTAGTGCTTTCAAAGAGCCCAGGACAGCCAGATAGGGAAGGTGACTTGTGTTCTATGATGTGTATTAATATAGAAAATAAATGATACAGAAGACATATGATGTTTATAGTTGCAATAGAAACAAATTACTAAAATGAGTTATTTCAGTTATTACATAACACAAAAGTAATAAACAAGAATTTTAATTTTTCTTTTCTAAAAAAAGAATTTTATTCCTAGTATTATAAATATGAAAAACGCTATTTGTGATTTTCAAAATAAAGCTAGTTAAGTGACTCTATCTATGTCTGTTATTATTTAACTAGAGGCCCAGTGCACAAAATTAGTGCACTGGTGCGTGTGTGGGGGAGTCTGCCTGGTGCCTTAGGCACGATCCCAGGGATGCTGACATCCCTCTTGCAATCTGGGACCACTGCAATCTCCTAACCACTTGCCTGCCTGCCAGCCCGATGCCCCTAACTGCTCCACTGTCAACTTGATTGCTCCCTAATGCTCCCCTGCTGGCTTGATCTCCCCCTAACTGCTCCCCTGCCAGCCTAATTGCCCCCCAACTGCCCTCCCCTGCCAGCCTGATCACCCCAACTGCCCTCCCTTGCCTGCCTGATTGCCCACAACTGCCCTCCCCTGGTGGCCTGATCACCCCTAACTGCCTCTGCCTCGGCCCCTGCCACCATGGCTTTGTCCAGAAGGACATTGGGAAGATACCCAGTTTCATTAGCATATTACTGTTTTATTAGTATAGATTCCCTATGCTGTACACTACATACCTGTTGACTATTTTTATAACTGGCAATTTGTATTTCTTAATTCCTTCACCTTTTTTACCCATCCCTCCTACCCCCTCCCATATGGTAACTATGAATTTGTTCTCTGTATCTATGAGTTTTAAACTAAATTTTTTTTATCTTTCTTATACTTGGAGAGACCAAATGAGGGACTATGCAAAGAAAAAACTTGATCTCTGTATTCTAATTTGCCATCCCTTTTGATACCTGGGGCCATCTGGTTAGCATATACTAGTAGACCTTTGCTTTTTATTGGGTAGTTAGTAAGGCTTACTGGGTTTCTTTCCATTCCAACAGTTTACTTATTGTTTTCAAATTAATCTTAAAAATACCTCTTCTATTTTTTTAACTTAAAAAAACTTTATTTTTGGAAGTATTACAAATGTCCTTGTTGGGGTCCAACCCCAGCAGGTCCAGGGGTTCCCAAAGGTGTGGACGGAGTCGGCGAAGAAGGAATGACACGGAGACAGCGTTCAGTTGATCAGCAGCCTAGCCAGGTTCTCTAGCCAGGTTCTCTAGCCAGGCTTGGTCTTTATTGTCCTGTTACATCTGTATTTATACCAGTTGATTTTAATCCTACCCATTCTATTCCAAAGGTTAGGGCGTTTGTTAATCTAGTTCTGTTTAGTTTAATCCTGTCTAGGTTAATCTCTGTGTTCCATTATAAGGGCTATTCCAAGGCCACTGCTCTACTGATAAGCTACAAGGAAGTGACTGAAGGAGATTATCCTACCCAGTAAAGGTTATGTCCTCCCAGCCTTGCTGCTTGCCTTCCCTGGGACTGCCCTGTGTCTGTGGGTCTCCAGGGGTATAGGCTTTGGTGCTTTCCCTGGTGGGCAGACCCCTGGGGATGTGGGCCCAACAAGTCCCAAACTTATTGCTAACAGTCTTAGTCCAAGTTTTTCATGGTATTTCTGTAACACTAGGGGGTTTCACTGATTTATTCTCTTAGTCCTATTAATCCCTAACTCCAGGGAAAAAAAAATCCTCACCTGGGGAAACAACCTTTCTCGGGAAGGTGGTCTTGTTTAAAACACATAGTGCTAAGACGGGGAGCAAACATATTAAGAACAGTATGCCATATACGCCAGGTCCCTTGAAACATATGCTGTGCAGATGTTTCTTCCCTGCAGCTACTGTGTCAAGCAGCAAGGATGGACCGGCTTCCGGCATGTCCCCTTTTTTCTCATTGACCCCTTATAGCCCGCCCCCTACCCCTCTTTCTTTTAACTTTTGATGTCTTGCAGATCTGTCTTATACCCAGTACAAAAGAATATAGACTTCTTATGTCTTGTAAGAATAGTCTTCTCACAATATTCACAACCCTGTTTGTTTATGGCCTTCCCTGCCTTTGTTTTACCTTACTCTGTCTCTCCTTCATAGCCCTGTCTTAGTCCCATTTTCTCTATAAAGTCTTCCCTTTCTTCTTTGTCCCTGAGAATTGATTTAATGCACATTTATTGAGCTCCTGTACTGTTCCAGGCACTGGTGGTACAGAGAAGATACCAGGGCTTTGTCTAGCTCTTAGTCTAATGGAGGTTCTAGGTTTTTATCTTAAAATTCCTACAGCATTTATTTATAGCCCTTATCTTGGTGTTTTAATCTATAGTACAAGTATAGAATCAGTTTTTTATGTGTAAATATACTATATAAAGCGAAGTTTTCTCGGAAAGATTATTCTTTAGAAAAAGAGTAATTTTATATTTGAGTCCTTACAAAGTTTTCATATTTGAGGCTCTCAGTAATTTTATTTTGAATAAAAATACAGTGTTTGGAGAAGACAGACAACCTTGAAATGATGCCAGTCAGTGCTAGGTTTGAATGTTTATGGAGGTTTCTGGAGGAAATAGGTACAAGGGGATAAAGAGTTTAACAAATGAATTGTTCATGGGGGTTGGTGGTTTAGTATCATAATTTGTTGTAAACTATTTATAAAGGTTGTAAAAAAATCTAAAAGGTCATTTTTAAAATCAGTATTTTAAGTAGATACTTTTATATACTTAAAGAACAATGAAAAAACCACTCTCGGTACTATGTATTGAATATTTGTGGCTTTGAAAAACATTTCCAGTGACCATATTCTATATGACTTCAAAAGATACTGCTTTTCAAAAGGTATTGCTGTTTAAAAAAAATTTTAAACAAGTAACGATTATTCACACTTCGATACTTTTAGATGTCTCAAAAGAAAGTAATGAGATGACACTTGTTGAAAGATGTATGTGAAGTTTGAACAAAATTGTTTTGTAAAATTTTTGTGCTTTATGATTTTAAAAACATTTATAAAATTAAATTAATGAATTAAAATAAGTATACACTGGGCTGTTTCATATACATGTACAAAGGTTTTATATTTCAGTTTGGTAAAAAAAAATTTAAGTATCTTCTCATTGGGGGAAAATTGGGGAATCCTTCATGTTAAACTAATAAAATGCTGTTTATATTTACTTATTTTAGGGTTTATTGGTGCCATGAAGGATTGCACTATACCAGAATTTCCCGTTTACTTAATTTACCTAAAATTATTCTGTAGTATACTGTTTTTGATATTGTTTTATTTACAGTATAAAATATTTGGGATTAAAAGCATCATTCAGTTTGATCTTCCTTTCATAGCTGATTCTCTTTCTTTGGACATGTGTTCTACCTCTAAGTGACAGGAAGCAATGACATGTGAAAGGGAAACAGGAATTATTTTTCAAGTAGAACTAAGTTGTCTACGGAAGTAACAAGTTTAGGGAAGGCATTCAGTTGCATGCCTGTTTATATTACATTCTCAATGCCTTGTTGATAGTTTCATACAGCATTAGAATACTTTTTCAGAAGTCAGACTCAGATTTGTAAGTTGTCCAGACAATTCTACCTTTTTCAGAGGATGGGGACCAAGTAGTAGTTGGTAAGTTTTCTATTCAGTTGCTACATTGAGTTTTTATTCATTAATTATTGTTTGTGTTGGGAGGGCAAGTAAATAGTCTTGGACCCAATGGCATTCTGACATGTAAAAGGACATATGTAGACAAGTGATTAAAAACAATGAATAAATATAAAATAACATTTTTTAATATTGTAAGTAGTGTGCATTTTGGGGGAAGGAAAAGTCCTGATTAAAGGACTGAATTTTGTTATATCTACCTTGAAAAAACATGAAATTGTCACATATGTGAGAGCTGGGCTTTTAAGAACTACTAGAATGATGATAGATAACTAAGGGAGGGCATTTATGAAAAATATTTGAACCATGTCCCATTACTCCAGCATCATTTATTAAAAAGGCTCTCTTTCCTCCACTGAATTGCTTTTGATAATTTGTCAAAAATTAATTGGGCATATTTGTATGAATCTGTTTCTGGGTTCTCTTTTTGTTTCATTGAAAGTGTCTGTCCTGCTAGTACCTCACTGTCTCACTACAGCTATATGGTAAGCCTTAACAACAGAAGGAGTTATTTCTCCCACTTTATTCTTCTTCCTCAAAAAATTTTAGAATAAATTCATTTATGTTTAAAAGGAAATTGCTGAAATTTTGATATGAATTATATTAAACCTAAACATTAATTTAGAGAAAATTGACATTTTTATTATGTTGAATTATCAGTCCATGGACACAGCATGTCTTTCCAAGTATTTGTCTTTGATTTCTCACATCAACATTTTATAATCTTCATTATATACATCCTATACATGTTCTCTTAAGTTATATTTAAGTATTTTATTTTCTTAGGAGCAACTTTAACTGGTATTGCATTTTTAATTTCAGTACCATTTCTTCATTCTGTCAGTAGATAGAAATGTAATTGAGTTTTGTGTATTGATCTTGTATCCTGTGGTCTTATTGAACTCACTAGTTCTAGCATTATTTTGTTTTAAGATTCTTTGGGACTTTCTAGGTAGACAGTCATGCCATCTGAAAATAGAAACATGTTATATCTTCTTTCCAGTCAGTATTACCTTCCCTTTTTAAAAAAAAAATATATATATTTTATTGGTTTTTTTACAGAGAGGAAGGGAGAGGGATAGAGAGTTAGAAACATCGATGAGAAACATCGATCAGCTGCCTCCTGCACACCCCCTACTGGGGATATGCCCGCAAACAAGGTACATGCCCTTGACTGGAATCGAACCTGGGACCCTTGAGTCCGCAGGCTGATGCTCTATCCACTGAGCCAAACCGGTTAGGGCTCCTTTTTTTTTTCTTGCCTTATTGCAATAGCTAGAATTTGATACATTGTTGGATTGTTTGCTAAAATTTTGTTGAAGACTTTTACATCTAAGTTAATGAGAGATATTAGTCTGTATTACTCCTTTGTACTATCTTTAACTGTTTTTGGTATCAAGATAATACTGGCCTCATAACATTAGTTGTGAAGTAATCCCTCTCTGTTTCTGGAAGAGATTGTATAAATTAGTGTTGGTGTTTTATTTTAATACTTTATGCTTTTTAAAAAAATGGTTGTCCTCAGATCTAGTCATATTAGATGAAATTTACTTTTTCCTCATAGGGGAAGTATTTTAGATTTGAATATAACTTTTGCAGGCCTATTTTATGGCCAAATGGTCTACCAAATTTCAGGCCGTTTGTACTGCCTTTTTTTTAAAAAAAATATATTTTATTGATTTTTTACAGAGAGGAAGGGAGTGGGATAGAGAGTTAGAAACATCGATGAGAGAGAAACATCGATCAGCTGCCTCCTGCACACCCCCTACTAGGGATGTGACCGCAACCAAGGTACGTGCCCTTAACCAGAATTGAACCTGGGACCCTTCAGTCCGCAGGCCGAAGCTCTATCCACTGAGCCAAACCGGTTAGGGCTGTACTGCCTTTTTTTTTTTTTTTAAGATAGGAAAAACAAAGGTCAGTACTAGTCATTGATGCATAGGCAGCGCTTGTTAAGCAGAGCAGTATCTAATTTAAGTCTGATGCTGGATTCCTTGACTAGACTTATGGATTTACTATAACTGGGCTGAGTGTGAATTATAAAACTATGAAATTATTCATAATATTAATTATGGAATTACAGAAATTGAATCAGATGTGGAAACAAGGTAGGGTCACAAAGATTTTCTATCTGTTCTTTTCTAGAAATTTCATAGTTTTAGGTCTATGATTTGTTTAGAATTAATTTTTGCATATGGAGCGAGAGATGAGATCCTTTTTGTTTTTCGCATATAGATGTCTAATTGTTCTAGCATCAGTTGTTGAAAAGACTATGTTTTCTCTAGTGACATTTATTGGCTGTATATCAATTGGTCATATATGTGTGGGTCTATTTCTGGATTCTTGGTCTCATTGGTGCATGTGTCTGTTTTCTCACTAAAATTGCACTGTCATGATTGCTGAAGCTCTGTAGTAAGTCTTAAAATCAGATTGTATGAATTCTCTTCAGTACCTTTTTTTCAGAATTATTTTGGGTATTTCTGTCTCCTTGCTTTCCCATATAACACAAAAGATAATTTCTCTAAAGTTAGTTACAGTGAAAAATCTGAAACCATTAATGAACTTCTTGTCCTCTGTACCATTAAAATGTAATGGGCTATTTTGAACATTGAATAGATTTTTCCCCTTAAATACTTTTATAACATAACACATTATTCATTTGAAAAGCATTGGTTTTTTGAATTATATAGACCTTGTAAATATTGGCACATTTTGTTATTCAATATTTAAATGTAACATTTGTTAATATCATCACTGACTGCATCAGAAAGTTCTTTACGTATTGGGAAGGTGCCATGCTAATAGTGGTGATTATAAATATTCAAAAATTCTTAATTTTGTGTGAAAACTCAAATTTTTGATGCATACTGTCAGTTGTTTTTCTTGAAGTAACTGGTTTACATGATTCATTTTTAAGACCTTACCAGATACCCAAATCTGAGATAACCATGGCTGGTTCATTTCACAACTCAGTCATGCAAGGGCTTTTTCTTGAGGCAACCATTTTCAGTATGCAGCAGAAGTGCCTTAGTTCCTACTATTTTGTAACACAGAATATTGAACTCTACTCAAAGGTTTAATAAAGATTTAATAAAATGAACAATTTTACTGCTTTTTATCAAGGACATTCTTTAGTAAAGTGAAACTGGTCTTTTCCAGAGAAATCTTGTGATATATGTACTCACTTTCTATTACTATGTTTACTAGAGGCCCGGTGCACAAAAATCTGTGCACTCGGGGGGTGGGGGGAGGGCAGTCCCTCAGCCCAGCCTGTGCCCTCTTGCTTGGGACCCCTCAGGGGATGACCACCTGCTGGCTTAGGCCCGCTCCCTGGGGGATTGGGCTTAAGATGGCAGTCAGACATACCTCTGGCAGCCCGGCAGCCCTCGGGGGATGTCCACTTGCCAGCGGGGAGCAGGCCTAAACTGCAGTCGGGCATCCGTAGCGCTGCTGAGGAGGCAGGAGAGGCTCCCACCACCACCGCTGTACTGGCAGCCATCAGCCTGGCTTGTGGCTGAGCAGAGCTCCTCCCATGTGGGAGCGCCCTGACCACCACAGGGCAGCTCTTGCATTGAGCATCTGCCCCCTGGTGGTCAGGGTGTGTCATAGTGACCAGTCATTCCCAGTCGTTCTGCTGTTAGGGTCAGTTTGCATATTACCCTTTTACCAAATAGGATAGAGGCCTGGTGCACAGGTGAGAGCTGGCTGGTTTGCCCTGAAGGGTGTCCCAGATCAGGGTGGGGGTCCTGCTTGGGTGCCTGGCCAGCCTGGGTGAGGGGCTGATGGCTGTATGCAGCTGGTCACACCCCTTTCAGGGTGGGGGTCCCCACTGGGGTGCCTGGCCAGTCTGGGTGAGGGGCTGAGGCCCATTTTTAGGCTGGCGGGTGACGGAAGCTCCCAACCTCTCCTTTTTTTCTTTTTCTTTTTTCAAAATATATTTTATTGATTTTTCACAGAGAGGAAGGGAGAGGGATAGAGAGTTAGAAACATCAATGAGAGAGAAACATCAACCAGCTGCCTCCTGCACACCCCCTACTGGGGGTGTGCCCACAACCAAAGTACATGCCCTTGACCGGAATCGAACCTGGGACCCTTCAGTCCGCAGGCCGACGCTCTATCCACTGAGCCAAACCGGTTTGGGCTCTTTCTTTTTTTTTTATTCTGGGATTTATTTACCTTCTGTGGCTGTCACTGGAACTGAGAGCCCGCTTTAGCTCTGAGGCTCGGCTCCAGCTCTGAGACCTCGGCTGCTGAAAGCAGGTATCTGGGTTTGTTCGGCTTCTATAATTGAAACACTGTTACAGCTCCAGCTCTGAGGCCGGGTTGGCTGAAAGCAGGTTTCTGGGGTTTGTTTAGCTTCTATAATTGCAACATTGTTTCTTAGAGTGCAGCTCAGAGGCCGGCAGCAGCAGGTGGGAAATCTTGGCTTCCTCCATCACTGGAGCAAGCAAGCCTCCTGTTCGCTTCAGCTGCCTGGCTGCTTGCCACCATCTTGGTTGGCAGTTAATTTGCATATTGCCCTGATTAACCAATGGGAAGCGTGTTGGTGGTATGGTTAATTACGATGTTTGTCTATTATTAGATAGGATTATACTTAAAATGCAGTGATTGACCTAGAAACCTACACCTAATGTTATAACTCTAGATTATAACACTAGGAAGACAGTAAATTATTGACATTTTCAGAAGATCTGAAGTTAGTATATTGGGAGACAATCTTTTATTTTAAGAGCGAATGCAGTTACATTAAGTTGTGTTTTATTATCTTATAGGTGCTATACTTGGTAGATCAGAAACTCAGGAGTGTATTTTCTATAACGCTAATTGGGAAAGAGATAAAACCAATCGAACTGGTGTTGAACTCTGTTATGGTGACAAAGATAAACGGAGGCATTGTTTTGCTACCTGGAAGAATATTTCTGGTTCCATTGAAATAGTGAAGCAAGGTTGTTGGCTGGATGATATCAACTGCTATGACAGGTAAGGAAACATTTCCTTTTTTATGATAGCATTAATTTTTACCACCACCACTCCTTTTGAAGGGGAAAGATCAATGCATGTATTTTTCACTTTATTTCTTTTTTGTGTAAACATGGGATTATGAAGACCATTGTAACACTAGAGGCCTGGTGCATGAATTCGTGCACAGGTGGGGTCCCTCTGCCTGGCTGGCAATTGGGGCCAATCAGGGCCATCTCGCCCAGTCCCGATTGGGGCCAGTGGCTGGGGAGGGACCATAGGAGGGCTATCAGGCATGTCTGGCCCCCATCTCACCCAGTCTCGATTGGCCGGACCCCAGCAGCAAGCTAACCTACCGGTTGGAGCATCTGCCCCTTGGTGGTCAGTGCATGTCTTAGTGAATGGTTGGTCAACCTCTCAGTCAGATCCTTAGCATATTGGGCTTTTATATATAGAGATTCTCTAATGACAAGAGATGTATTTTAAAGTAATAAAATAAATGTGACATGTTTATATTTTATCTTTGACATAAATGACCAAGTAGTGAGAAATATAGATAAGAAATATTTCTTTCCTTATATTGTTAGGATTGTAAATTTGTGTGTGTGTTTTTAACGACAATTTTAAGGAAAAAGGATTTTTAAAATTGCTTTAAAAGAGAATATATCCGTTGAAAATCTATTCTCAAGGAGATGAAAGCTTAATCGTAGTATTTAATTTCCTTTTAGGTTTCTTCTTTATGTGTGTGGAAGAAATTGATTTTACTATATTTTTTCCTTGCAAAGTAGGTGTTTGTACTTTATCCCAAGAGACATTTTAACTCGATGTTCAGAATTACATCAGAACACAGTCCTCATAGAAAACTGCATTTTATTTAAAAGATCTTGTTTAAATTGTTTTATTCTATATTGACAATGAAATACAGTGCACATGTAATTGACTGTCAGTGATTTTTCGTGGAGGAGCCCAGAGATGTTGGGCTGATCACTTAAACTGCCTGGATTTTTTCATTGCGGGTGGGTGCTGATGACTGGCAGAGGCTGCAAAGTCCTAGAAAACCAGACTTCTTGGAGCCAAAAAACTGATATACTTGTGTTTCTCTTCGCTTTTAGGTGCATCTGTGGTTGATTGGCTATATGTGATTAATAGCAAAATGCATTGAATAAGACCATACAAATTGAATTAGCTCTACTTTTTATTTAAATAGTTATTTTGGTGTATATGTATTATTTAGGATAGACATCCAAATCTGTGAATTTTCCAGGGATTTTTTTCTCTATAATTATATATTTAAGCTGCATTTCAGTTGTTAGCCTTTCTATTAGCAGAGGTGATCATTAAGTAATATTTGCTATTATGAAAGGTAAGTAGGGCCACTAAGAAAACAGTATAGAGGTTCCTAAAAAAAATTAAAAATTGAATTACCTTACATTTCAGCAATTCTATTTCTGGATATTTATCCAAAAATGAAAATGCCAACTGAAAAAGATATATGCACCTTTATGTTTATTGTAGCATTATTTATAATAGCCAAGATGTGGAAGTAATATAAGTGTCCACTGATAGATTAATGAATAAAGAAAGTGTATGTAATTAAAATTAAAATATATATTACATACATAATATATATCATATATAACATATAATATATAAAATCTATAACATTCTATTGTATGCATAGAAATCACCCATAAAAATAAGGAAATCTTGCTTTTTGAAACCACATGGATAAACCTTAATGGCATTATGCGAAGTGAAATAAGTCAGAGAAAAAAAATACCATATGATGTCATTTATATGTGAATCAAAAAGACAAACCAAAATTCATAGATACAGAGTAGTTGTAAGAGGCTGAGGGGTGGGTGAAATATGTGAAAGGGGAGAAATGGTGCATACTTTCAGTTATAAAACAAATTAATCCTGGCATGAAATGTACAGCATGGTGACTAGTTAATAATACTGCATTGTGTATTTATAAGTTGCAGAGAGGGTAGATCTTAAAAGTTCTCATCACATGGAAAAAAATGTGTAATGCTGTGGTGATGGATGTTAACTTATTGTGGTGATCATTTCATAGTCTATACAAATATCATATTATTATGTTTCATACCTGAAAAATATACAGTGTTATATGTTAATTATATATCTATTTTTTTAAAAAGGTAGGTAGAAAAAAGTTGGGGAAAAATGAGATCTGGGAATCATCTTTATCCAAAACTATCTTTCATTAATTCGTTGAAATCAAGGATTTCTGGTGTTTTTGTTTTGTTTTGTTTTGTTTGTTTTGTTTGTGTGTGTGTGTGTGTGTGTGTGTGTGTGTGTGTGTGTGTGTGTATTGTAGTAAAAAGATACTGTGCTTCTCATCTAAAACCAGTATTGCTGGAGGTTAAACTTGGCTTGATAATGGGGTATGGGTGGTTCAGCGCAAATGCTTGTTCTTACAGGGATAATTACTACACCAACTCTGTTTCTAGGGATTAAATGCTAACTTAAAAGTATGTGAAATTTTGTTTTTTATGCTCTGAATTTGATTAAAAAACAGGTATTAAGGATAATAAGAAAAGTAGGAGAAAGGAAAAGAAGATTAAAGAAATGTCAAAGTGTGGAGGAAAAGAGTAATAAAAAGAAAAATGAAATTGGATGACAAAAAGTAATTAGGCTAGGTTAATTTACCTCCCATAATTTGAGACATGGTTCTAAATACTAAATATTAAATTTATATATATTCCTCTTGCTAAATTGTTAAAAATGTACCTTTCGTTTATCTTTTACTTTCTACTAAATAGATGTTGGTATCAATTACATTTTAAAGTTAGGTTTTTTAAAGATGGCATTCTCCCTGAAATATCTTGAGCTTTTCATTATAAAGTCAAATCAACCTATTATTCTAATAGCCATCCTTAAAGTTCAGTTTATTTGTAACATGTCTTTAAAGCTACCTGATGTTTGTTAGCACTATTTCAGTGTTTGAGGTTTTTTGTTTTTTTTTAAAGAAAATATAGGTACAGTGGTCCCTCCTTAGCTGCAATTTTGCTTTGTTTTTTAATATATTTTTATTGATTTCTGAGAGGAAGAGAGAGATAGAAACATCAGTGATGAGAGTGAACCATTGATCAGCTGCCTCCTGCATGCCCCTACTGGGGATCGAGCCTGCAACTCATGCATGTGCCCTTGATTGGAATCGAACCCGGGACCCTTCTGTCTGCAGGCTGATGTTCTATCCACTGAGGCAAACCAACTAGGGCTACTTTCCGTGGTTTCAGTTACCTATGGGAATTAAGAGTGTCATTTTTGGGCCCCAAAATATTGCGTGGAAAATTCCAGAAATAAATATTGTGCACAGTTCTGAGTGTTGTGAAGAAATCTCGTGCTGTCCTACCCACAACTGGAATCATCCCTTTGTTCAGTGTATGCAGGCTGTATATGTTACCTGCTCATTAGTCACTTAGTAGGTGTTTTGATTATGAGAGAGAGAGGGAGAGAGAGACAGAGACCACCATTATATAACTTCATTACAGTATATTGTAATAATTGTTCTATTTTATTAGTAGTAATTGTTGTTAATCTCATATCGCGCCTAACTTATAAATTAAACTTTATCATAGGTATGAATATATAGGAAAAAACAGTGTATATAGGGTTCAGCACTATCCTCGGTTTCAAGCATCCACTAGGGTCTTGGAACTTTTCCCCTGCAGATAGGTGGGGGGGAACTACTGTATAGCTGTTTCTTTTTTTCTTTTTTTAATATATTTTATTGATTTTTTACAGAGAGGAAGGGAGAGGGAGAGAGAGTTAGAAACATTGATGAGAGAGAAACATCAATCAGCTGCCTCCTGCACACCCCCTACTGGCGATGTGCCCGCAACCAAGGTACATGCCCTTGACCAGAATCAAACCTAGGACCCTTGAGTCCGCAGGCCGATGCTCTATCCACTGAGCCAAACCAGTTAGGGCTGTATAGCTGTTTCTTAGTGATTGATTAGGATTTGTTCTACAGGCTAATTTCCTATCTTTTCAGTAACTTAGGTTCTCTATAGAAGGTTGCCTTCACCTTCCCCTCCAGATCAACCTATCTTGAATTAGTTTTTGAGTTACTAGGTTCTATATGTTTGTTGTTACATATTGTTCTTGTTGTTTATCTTAAGTCTGTTCATTGTGTTCAGGGTATTTAAATTTGTACTACAAAAAGCACTTAATTCCCAAGCCCTGATTTGGTCTCTGATATTGAGATATATTCTACTGTGAGGTATGAACTTGAATCACTTTGTATTTGTGTATTTATGTGTGTACATACGTGCATATGTGTATTTACATGTACACAGATATAGTTTTACATATAGTGTTCAGTGTTTGTATTTCTGAAATGGGAAAGCTATATTTCTTGTGAGAAAAGTGCTCCTAGACCAAATTTCTTCATTGGCTCTTTCAGTTTTTTAATAATTAAACAACAAAAAGATGGTTGCTTTAGATTGATCATTAAAAACCAAGTTAAAGCAATAGTCTCAATGAGCCAATGTGATTGTTATAAAATCAGCTGTTTATTTTATTCTGATGAGATTTAGTAACAGGATTCCAAGGATAGTTTTGAATTTTAAGAGTTGACCATTGGATATTAATAAAAACTTAAAGTTGACTATAAATGACTTATTACTTTATCTCTGAGAAGAACTTGAGAAACATACCTGTTGTAGATTCAGTATAATAATGTTGATTTTAATTATTCCTCTTTGTTTGTTTGCAGGACTGATTGTATAGAGAAAAAAGACAGCCCTGAAGTATATTTTTGTTGCTGTGAGGGCAATATGTGTAATGAAAGGTTTTCTTATTTTCCGGAGATGGAAGTCACCCAGCGTAAGTTCACAGGGAAAATGCATAGGTCTGTTTAGTAGATGGAAAACAAAGTATATTCATGTTAATAGAATCATTTACTCCTACCTCTCCTACTTTTATTTTTCTCCTAAAATTTGATCCTACAATAAATACTTATTATAGAATTTTGTAGACCAAATCTGAGTTGTTCTTTTCCTTCCCTTTCCACAGCTACTTCGAATCCAGTTACTCCTAAGCCACCCTATTACAACATCTTGCTCTACTCCTTGGTGCCACTTATGTTAATTGCAGGGATCGTGATCTGTGCATTTTGGGTGTATAGACATCATAAGATGGCCTACCCTCCTGTACTTGTTCCTACTCAAGTAAGTTATTGTCTCATACTTTGTGCTGTTTTAACTTGCATATTTTAAAGGAGTATTACTGTGATAAAATCCACCAGTTAGTTATAATTCGTTTTCCTTTAGACTTAATTTTTGAATATTTTTTTTTATCATGGAAAATATTGCAAAGCTAATTTTGCAAACTTACCAATTTGCTATGTCCTGAACTTTTCTCACTTAAGTGTTGAGTAGACTAGATTGAAGGGTTTTCCCATTCCTGTTCTTCTTGGGGGAGTTTTACTGTCATTGTAATACTTTACAGTGTGAGTGAGATTCACCCTGCTTTATTATGATGTAATTGATGGTGGAGAAGGGAAAACAACCCTTTTATTCCCTTCCATTCTCTCCTCCATTCCCATATTTTTGTGCCTTTTTTCAAGACTACTTGCCAAAATATCCTTCTAACCATGAATTAGGGACCCCTTAAGGTAACCAGGAAAGTGTGGAAAAGAGAGGTTTCACAAAGGCTTCAGGAAGATATATCACTAAAAGTGGTGTTTTGGGGAAAAGGAGCAGAAGAGCAGTGTTTCTCATCATGTATTGTCGATAGTTCCAAATATATTTTTGTTTGCAACATATTAATTCTGTACTAAACACTAAACACATTTTTAATGCCCTTGCTTCTCACTTCTCTGAGCCAGAATATATCTGAAAATATAGGTGTGGTGGGTAGCCAGATTAAATGCATGAAATTTTCCTCATTCTCTATTGTGTAGACAGTTGGCTTTAGTCCAGTGCTTTATAAGGACTTTTAATATAAATAGTTGATATTCTACAGGCTGAGCAAAGGTGATAACTTTTGGTTACATTTGCTTGAGACATTTTTTAAACTCTAATTTTTACTGTTTTAACTCTTAAGATCAGATTACCTCAGCCTCTGTATCTCTTTGTTTCTCTAATACAGTAGGATTAATGGTTAAAACTTGATAGAAGAAAATGGTAAAGTCCTATAATTTAATGGCCAAAACAACTTCTTCTCTTTAAGCTTTATTTACATAACATATTTCTTTCTCAGTACTTGCCACAATCTGTTAGCATTAGATCATTGATCCCCATAATCTTTGTAAAATGTGTATATGGAGGAATAAACCTGAGGTTAAATACTTTGTTCAATTAGGTAAACACACTATTTTGTACAGCTGAAATATTTTGACTTTTAGACATTAGTAATCAAGCTTTGAGTCAATATAAAATAATCTCTAAAAAGTAATTTATAATAAAAAATGTTAGTGTCCAGTAAATAGATGTAGTTTATTCCATTAGGCCATAGGATACACTTTACCTTCTGTTGTTGGTAACTATTTTAATAATAAATACCTACATTTAGAAGAGAGAGCATTTATCTTTAGTACTATAGTGGTGTCCAGATGTACCTTACTTATGTTTGTGGTGTGATGGAAACTAACTGGAAACTACATTTAAAAACAACTTTATTGTTTCTTAGTAAAACTATAAGAAGAATAATGTAATCTTATAGATAATATTGATTTGTATATAATGTTGATAGGAAAGTATGGTTGAACATTTTTTTTAAAAGGGCTTGATATAATATATTAGGCTACTTTATTTAGAAATGCTAATTCATTCCAGGGTTTACACTTCTAAAAAGGAAAGATGCAGTTATTATTTATAATTAACTAAGAACCAGGTATCTTTAGTAGTATTCATCTTAGATATCTGTTGCCATGGTTAATGTTACTGTTCTCATTTATTTGATACATTGTTCTGTGGTGAATTTGAATAAATTTTATGAATTACTCAAAAATAAGGAATGAGTTGGAAGGTTTTTAATGGAATGACCTGGAATGGTCAACTTTTGTTATTAAAAATACAAGACATGCCTGATGTTATGCTTTCCTTCTGTCATAAACTATTTTGTGGAAAAGGAGCATTGTCATCAGTGTGGCATTTCTCTTGTGTCAACTTCACAATGTCTCAGAAACTGTAGTGCCACTCTTTCAGTCTCATTTTGGGTGAGAAAGTTATGTAAACTAGTTCTGCAAGATGACTTAGGGGCCATCTTGTTACAAAATACTCAGTTTTATCTATTTCAAAATAATTACTGAAAATTACATCAAGCATTTATTGAACATTTACAGTGTATCAGAAAACTGGTACTTTATGTATATGTAGAAATACATAATTTAAACAAGAATATATAAAACTATAAGATATATAATTTCCCCCCCACGATTTCCAACTTGTGACTGGTATATGAAGATCATCTTTAGAATATCACGATGTATTTTTGTTTAAAAATAAATATTCCTGAACCACAGGAATGGGGCCTAGGATATTATGTTTCTAATAAGTTTCCCAGGTGATTTTGGTGACAGCCAGGTATGAAAAGCACAGATTTTATTTTACTCACAGGATTGTTTATATAGTTTAATCCCTACTTTATAGATAAAGAAATTGAGACATAACAAAGCTCACCTATCAGAGCTGGAATCTAAACCATGGACTTGGACAACTAAAGCTTTGCTCTTATTGCTTACGCTGTTCTGCTTCTCATTTTCCACAGAACAGTTGCCTCAGGGATTTCAGATAATTCTAAACATTCCTGCCATCTCAAAACCATCCTATAGGCCATTTTATTTTCCTACTTTGGGATGTTGAATAATAACAAGCAATAAAATAATAAAAATGAGCAATAGCATGATCATATCATCTCTAATAGGACAAAAGGAAAAATAAACAAGTCATGTTTATGGTTTCCACTAACAATTTTTAACACATTTTAGAATAGGGTTTATGAACTTTGATTGGGTTGCAGGTAAAGATTCTTGTGTGTCTATGAGTTGATAGTGCCAATACCTAGTTGTTATTCAAGACTTTTTTTGAGGGAGAGAAGTAGGTAGGGGAGACATACTACACATTTGAAATCTTAAAGTGACTTCTGTATTTCATCCCATATTCATGTCTCCATATGCCAAGTTTAATTCCAAGACCATTTAGAAAAATAGCTTACATGCTTGTGTATTTCTAGAACATTCTTTCTCTAAATTCTTTAATCACTTTTAGACAATGATGTAAAATTTGTCATTAATTTTCTTAGGGAAACTTTTCCTTAGAGCTTTGGCTAAAGGCTGGTTTGTGGATTAACTGCTCTGTTGTAAGATGGTAGTGGTGATATCTTTTCATGAAGATACTTATTGATGAGTCATTCCTACAGTAAGAACTATATTTGAAGATTTACAGTGATTCTCAGCAGAGCAAGAATCTGTGCTAAGGTTACATATACTGTGCTCATTCATTGATCTGATCTTTTTTTCTTTTTTGGGGGAAAAAGATGAATCCTATGGGACATATTGGAGGACTGAGATAGCAACATACATCCTCTTGCTAAGCTACTACGTTTGTGACGTTGTTTCATGGTATCACTATCTTTCCAGTCATCCTGAATGAAAGCCTTGGAGACAAGTGCTTTTCCTACTCTTGGCTCTGTCCATCCCTTCTGATCCTGTTGTAGCTCAGGACATTATGGCATCCAGTGCTAAGATTATTTCTATAATCTTGTAGCTGGTCTTCTTCTAGTTTTTTCTCTTCATCTGTACTAATGCTGTAGAATACTTGTCTGATTATGTTACTTCTGAGCTTAAAAGCTATTTGAGAGTTTTCAAATGATCAGTACAAAATATACAGAGTTTGGAGCATGACGTGTAGTCTTCTACACTTTGTCTGCCTTTTGATTCTTTTCTCCTAATACAACCTAAGCCATCCATCATATCCATCTAGAATGGTATTAGTTATGTGCCTTCCTTGAGGGAATTGAGAAAATAGTGCTCAAGTCAGTTTCAGTTTTCTGTGATGCAGACCGGTGACCCCAGTTGAGAAAGGGTTTAGTCATTTGTGTATGTTTCATTCTCACACTTGATTGTAAACTCCTTGAAGATAACTGTGTTTGTATCACTACTGTATCTCACACAGTATTTGCATGTAATAACTATTTTGTAAGTGATGAATTGCTAAATTGACTTTATTGTATTTAGAGTTATACTAAGATGATAATGCACTATGTCCAGGGATTCATTTAATAAGCATTTAGGTGCTTTAGGGCTTTGCTTTAAGATGAATCTTGAGGCCGTATTTCTTGGGGGTAAAATAAGTTGAAGTCTTCTAGGCTTTTATAAGAGAATGCCATTACTCAGTTCTATATTTATCATAATCTTAAAGCATCCTTTTAATTTGTTTGACCTGTGTCACTTTTCTTTTGCCTGTGTTGAAACTGTCCACATGTGGAAGGAGCCTCTTAATAATCTTTAGTGAGTAAACTGATCATGAACTGGTTTTTCTAGTGTCAGTGAGTCATGAATGTGAGGGAATTGATGCATTCACTCTATTATTAAGAAGTCTTAATGTGGTTTCAATAAAACTATTTGCATCACTTTCATAACCATATGTGAGCTTAAGTTTCTTGCTTATAAGATCTTTATTTGTGCAGATAAAAATACCACTTGATAAGAAAATGCATTTTAGGGACTAGAAATTAAACTGCCTTTAACAAGATATGAAGTTAGCTTCTTGTTAAATTTTTAGAGGCTATATAAACAGCACTATAGTATTGTAACATTAATACTTTTTAAATGACATTGGTCTCTTCAGTTCTTATGTCTTGAATTTTTTGTTTAGGTTTTGGTCTGATAAGGACTAAAAGCTTTCACATGTTTGAGATGCCTAGTTGGGCACACAGAATAATCCAATTGACCTTAATATTAATCATAGGTTATCATTTCATGCTATGTCAAATTACTGTTTACTGAGAAACCAAGCCATCTTTGAAATGCTTTGTAGGATTTTCCTGTTGAACATAAATCTATATATGTACCCATTTAAAATAATTAAGATACTAAGAGGGGCAGCATATCATCATTCAAACAAGTCAGTTTAGGGAAGTATGTTCTTTATTTGGGAGGATGTAGGGGAAATTTACTAAATTTCATTAAGTATTTAATATGCTAATATTAAGTTATACCTGCAAAATAAATATTGCATCTATGGAAGCATATCTTGAAATAGATTGACTGCTTATTAAATGCTTGAAGTTTATGAACACATCTCTTGCTTTTTCTACATCTTCTGCTTTCTCTTTTAAAAATTGCCTTCTATTTAAAATACAGGTAGAAGTGTGTGTGTCCCCCTCCCCCTCCAAAAAAAAAAGGGGAAAAATCATTTGTTCTTCCTTTCTTTTTTTAATCAGTTTTCTGAAATAACCAATTCTAATAGGCTGGTGTATATCCTTTGATACCTCGAATCTCATTTGTTTGAGTATATACTTCCCCCCCACTTTTTTAAACTGTAAAATGTTACTCCACGATGTATACTAAGGACAGCTTTTCAGCTCAGTACTTCTAATCGATCTCATTCTGATTAAATGATGTTGTTTTTAGTTGAAATTTAGTGGGACTCTAATGTGTGCTCTTAAAATACCAAAACTTGTTTTATTTGCTTAGAGTTTGTGTTAGGTTTCTGATAAGAGCAGGAACCTACATTCCACAAATGTTTTCACTTTATTATTTTATCATGCTTAAAATATGGTGATATAATGCTATTGTTTTATGCTTGAGGATATATATATATATATATATATATTTGGGGGGGGTACATGCTTTAGAAATAGTACAGAGCTATTACAAATGTCTCTCCTTCTGGGTTCCACCTTTGTGTGTGATTGTTTTTATATCGATAACCTAAATTATAACTTTCTTTTATACATACTTCTATACTAATTGTGGGGAAAGTGTCATAAATTATCCATAGACATGCAGCTTGAAAAAAAAATTACTCTCATTAGGCATATGTAAGCTGTTTCACTTTACAAACACACAAATAGGCCCACTTGGAGATTGCCTAAAATCCTGTGTTCAAAAGCCAAAGAAGGGAAGGGAAGAAGGGGAAATTTAAAAAAGGTGCTTCAAAAGCTTAAAGTAAGTTAAAGCTACACATTAAAATTAAAGCACCTTGTTTCTAAGACTGACTTCCATTTAAATTTAAAAAGTTGAGTTCAGTTTTTCTTTGGCCTGTGGAGAACCCAGCCTGCCAATTTACAAATGGGACTGATGCATGTAGACCAGAGGACATTATTCCTCCTTGTCTGGCAAGGAGATGGTAGACAGGAAGAAGTAAGTTTGCTTTCCTCTCTATTCTTATTTCCTGGACCTCATCCTGGATCTGTTTTCTCCACTCCTAGCTACTTCATTGCTGTCAAACCTTTTTCTATTAATTTGAGATTATAAAAATGAATAAAAGTCTGTTTATTAGTGAAAGCTGCTCATATCAGATAGGCTGGGAGGTATGCAAGTTTGTTTGTTTTGTTTAACCACTCATCTAATGCTTGAGTGCCCATCATGTGCCAGGCACCATGCTGGATGTGCAGTGGTAAGCAAGCACCAGGACAATCCTTGCCAGTAGCCCTTTTGGAGCCCACAGTTAATACGTAGATGAATGAAAAGTAGGTTGGTTGATTGGTTGTTTGACTTTACAGTTTGGAAATGAAGGACATAGAGAGTAAGAAGGGAGTTGCTTCAATAATTTTGGGCAATGATGGAGGGAAGGAGGAGAAGTACCTGATTCTAGCTCTTTAGTGATTAGGAGAAGAGCCACATCTGGGGTGCTCAGTTAATGTTAAGTCCTCAATAAGTGTTAGCTATTATTGCTATCAGAATAACAACTTCAAAATTGTACTCAAAATCAATCATTGTTATTGAAACCATTGTAGATACCTGTCAATACTTTGAAATTGATTTAGTGTAATAAAAGATTTCATTTTGACTCTATCAAGTGCTATACAGAGTACTTAAGATTAACTCATTTAATCTTTTTTTTGAACTTATAATGTCAACTTTTTATTTTATTTTATTTTATTTTTTTCCATCATCCCATGATTTAGGTCCTATTTTAAATCCATTTTATAGAATAAGAAAACCAAGACACGGGTAGGTAAATAAGTTGGCCTAGAGTTATTTTGCTGATTGGCAAAAACACCTGTGCATCTATATCCAAGGATTAAATTCATTGAAGTAATTTTAATGTAATGGCTTATTTCTGTAAATAATAATGTGGGGTTCATAAAAAACTAAAAAAGGGTGAGGGTAAAGATCAGAGTACATAAATTATGTTTAAAAAAGTTTTTATAGTGAGCATATATAGACTTATAGATAAACATAACCACTTTCCCATACCACAATATATTAATGTATAGCACGGTCCTTTTCATTTTTTCAGCCTTACTTGCAGAATACAAGTGCTGAAATGAACAAAAAATTTTTCATACCAGTAAAATCTGATGGCACTGAGCAGCAACCAAAAGGAGAATGGGCATCCCTACATCTCTTTCAGACTTTTAACCTCAGGGCTGGCTACCCTGAGGAACGAACAGCTTCTTAGGGAACGTGTTCAGAATTCTAATTTCATCCACCTTGGTCTGTTTTTGCTTTGCTTTCAGAAGGATTAAATGAGAGAAACTGTAGGAAGTAGGAGTTGACATATTACAGGAATTTTGAAACTCTATTTGGATTGGAATCATGGCTGTGCATTTGACAGTATCCTTATTATTGAATCTGTTAATGTATAATGTCTTGCTTTCCTTAGCTCAGAAACATTTGTCCTTATACATGCACTGTGTTATTTCTTTATAGATCCTATTTCTATCTACTTGGCAATAGTCTTTTTATAATTAGCGATTGTAAAGTTTCTTAGAATGTAAGAATTAGATGACTAAGAGGAGATAAATTTAGAATTTATCAGTTTTCAGATACTTTGGGTAGGGGGTTCTTAATTCTTCTAAGAAGTTTTTGAGTGATATCAGAATAGTTTAAGTAGGGGAAAATGTATATTATATGTCATATATATTTATAGTATGCAAATTAACCTAAATCCCTATTTCTAGGAAGATTTCTTTGTATTCCAGTTTTGTATATCTAACTGGCTACTAAATGTCTCCACCGAGATGTCTCCAAGCACTTAACATTCAAGGGTAGTGATCTCTCTCAAACCTGTTTCTCAGTAAATGGAACCAATAACCATTTGTTTGTGCAAGTCAGAATTGTAGGATGGGTCCCAATGTTGTTTTTGTACTTTATCCTTTTATTTTTTCCTCTCTATTGATTAAGGTATTACATATGTGCCCTTATCCCCCCATTTCCCTCCCACTCCCCACTCATACCCTCACCCCCCCTGGTGTCTGTGTCCTTTGGTTAGGCTTATATGCATGCATACAAGTCCTTTGGTTGATCTCCCTCCCTTACCCCCACCCTCTCCAACCTTCCTTCCCTCTGAGGTTTGATGGTCTGATCGATGCTTTTCTGTCTCTGGATCTGTTTTTGTTCATCAGTTTATGTTGTTCATTATATTCCACAAATGAGTGAGATGATGTGGTATTATCTTTCTCTGATTGGCTTATTTCACTTAGCATAATGGTCTCCCTTATCTTCCTACCTCTAATACTTATTCCATTTCTCAAGGATCCTCTTCTCAGGAAGATCTTCTCTTATTTAACTTGCCAGTTTAAGTTAAACTCCTTATAGGTGCTCAAGGTACTGAATTCCTTTTTCTTGCTCTTTATAATTATGTATTTATTAGTGTAATCTTTGATTAGTTTAGTCTTTCTTACCTGCACTATAGTAAGCATAACGAGAGCCTAGATAGTCAGTGCCTGACACAAACTAGGCACTCAGTAAAGATTTGTTGAATCATGGAGAAGTACTGTTCATTCTTTTCTGATGTTTGACAGTTAATTTTTTTCCCCCTTAAGGAAAGTCTTTTTTAAAAGAATTTTATTCAGCAAACCTAAATACTTGATATTAATGTGCTTATTTGGTTTTCACTGCTTTCTCCAGTTATAGTTATTGACATTCAAGTTCCATTTTCCATTTGTGAATCCAGACTGTTTTGTTTGGTTCCTTTCTATCTATTTATGTATTTTGGTGAATTTATTTTTTTGGATTCTGTTTGGACCCTTTTATTTTATAACATTGTTGATACATTGAGGCCTGTTCTTGGTGTCTCTTGTTTAGTTTGCATCATTCTATAGTTTATTCTAATGTGTACATTGAACAAGTTTATACTTTTTGGTAAGGTTCGTGAATGGCACCTGTTTGCACAATGTTATTACAGTGGCATCTTTATCTCCGAAAGTACCTGTATGAAAACAAAACCTGAGAGGTGCTTAAACCTTGGGAAGCTATCGTCTAGTTATTCATGTGGCATGTATTTCTTACAAGGAATGAATTTTACTCTGGAGTACTGATAAGATGTTTTAATAGTAGGATTAGCTAAGCCAATAAAGGCATGTATTTCTTACAAGGAATGAATTTTACTCTGGAGTACTGATAAGATGTTTTAATAGTAGGATTAGCTAAGCCTTTTAGATGAATTATAAACAATCCTGAATTGTCACAGGAAAATATTAAGAAGGCAAAAAAACTAGTTAGCAACTGGTATAGATAAATGAGCTGTCAAATCTTGTTTTGTTGCTATTTTTCTCTTTAGAAATATTGGAAACTGGAGAATATAATCAGTGATTGGAGGGATTCATAGCCTTCCTTTACACTGTGGTGACAGTATTTCTCTTAATTTTTAATTTGGGCCCTTACCTATTTTGTGATGACTAGGGCATTGAAAATCTTGTTCTCTGTGAGTGTCCTCAGATTCAAAAGTATGTTTGGATACTTGTTCTCAGGGCCACCGCTGCTTGAATTCTTTACTGTTGCTGTGGCTAGAGAAGTAGAATAGCAGTGGGCCTGGTCTGTTACTCTTTCTATTTAATTCTAACCTTCTTAGTCTTCCCTTCTCTTTTTTTACCCTAGTGTATTGTTGCACACATTCACATTGGCACCGGAAACAGTTTTCTGTTTCACTGTTATGCTTCTGCTGCCTTCGATGAAAGGGATGTGCAGCAGTTCAGGAAGTAGAAAATTCTAGAGATTGTGAAGATAACTGTCAGAGAGTGTGGTCTGAGCTATATAGTGCTGCTCCTACAAATTTTGTTAAAGGCAATACTGCCCTCTGGTGTCCAGAAGTCAATTCCAATGCATTTCTTCTCAATTACATTACTTTTTGTACTCTTACAACTAAGACGATATAACTTCTTAGAAAAATAAGTAACAGTTATTTAAGATTTGGTTTAGTTTATTTACTGGCTTAAAGTCCATTCGATCAGGTAACTTCGGGTTATACAAAAGTCATCTGTCTGATAGGTAATGTCCCAGTTTGTTTTTTCAAATATTACTTTCCTTTGTTTTATAAGGAAAGTGTTCCCAAGTCTCATTTTAGAAATATTATACAGTGGATCATAGCCAATTTTTAAAAAGCTAAATCATTATCCTTCTTCCTTCACTTTTGTAACTGATGTGTCATTTTTCATTTCATTCTGGATATAAATCGTAATTTCTTTTGCCTGTGTTTTTTCTTCACAAGCACGCCTTTCATATAATGATAGAGGTAAGATGCATTGATGTTTGTTTTATGGTTGTGGAACTTTTTTGTGGATGCATACTAAACATTTTGTTCTTAGATTATTTGTTATTGCTTTATTGTGCATCCTTTATAGTTTATACATTTATGTTATGAAGTTTATTTTTTTTCTACTTTTGGTATTGAAAACATGATTGATTTGCCATAGTAATAGTTTTGGGTTTTAAAGGATTGTTAACAATATTTATACTCACCTGACGTGGAATGTAGACACAATTGTTTTAGTTGATTAGAACTTAACACCTAATGGCAGGATTTTTAGTCTTAAAATCTTTGTATTGGTTAATTCTTATATAATATCATTAGCTTAAATGTCAGCATGTCCTCACCTTTGATAGGTGCTGACTTTCTGGTTGAATCCATTATCTTTTAATGTGAAATCTATATTTTCAGGTAGTTTCTTTCATCTTTGACATCTTTAGCAAATGGACTAGCTAGGGAAGTATAACTTGATTTTTCACTGTGTGGTAGTTTAAAACTTTAGAGTTCAGCCTTCATCTGGAGAATTCAGAATAAGTAAAATGATCACAAACTTCTTTGCAGTTCTTTCTATGAACAATGTATTCAGGTATTGGTTATAGTAGCGTTAGTGTGTTGGAGTGGGAGGCACTTTTTCCAGCTGTAGTCATTTGTTGCTTCATAACATGATGTCTCACGAGGCCATAATTTTCACATACAAATGGGTAAAGAAGGGATGTAATCAGAGCCATGTTCTAATGCGTATCTTTTTAACTGCAAAAATAGTATGGATACTGCAAAAGAACCAGAGACTTAGGGAGATTTTTTAGAAATTCTGCAGTCCTCATAGCTGCTCCCACCTGAAAGTAGTTTTTCTGCATGGCAGGGCAAATCCCTGTTTTACGGATAACAATACAATGTTGCTGTCTTTTTGAAGTTTAAGTCTGAATTAGTCTTCCCAGGTATTCTTATACTTTAAAGGTATAAATCTTTATTTCTAGAATTGAGCATTGTTTTTTGTGTGGGTAAATTAGTATAATGATGTTAATAAGCTGAAAATCATTTATAATCTTGGATTATAGAATAAGTAAAAGCTAGATATTAGAGATTCAGTTAAAGCTTAATAAATAACTGAAAAGTATGAAATAGAAGAACATTCTGCTGATTTTTTATTGAAAAAGCAAAAGATATGTTGATTGATTGATTGATGTTATAGATTTTAGATAGTGGTACCTATTATAGTTACTGTTTTTTTTTACCTAACCTTTTAAGTATTATAGGATGTTATTTATAAACCATATTTCTTATTTGATACTCTATAGGAATGTACTTTTGAAGACCTTTTTATCACCCTTTGAAAATTGGCCAGTGTTCTTAATTTAAGCTTTTTACTTACAACTAATTTTGACAGTGGTTATGTTTTCAGGCTATGATATAATGGTAATATCATTAGGAGAGCTATCTAAGATTTCTCACTGAAATAATGGTAGCTTAGAAGCTTGCTAAACAGAGCCTTGGAAACATGGGAACTTTGAAGTTTATCTTTGCATTTGAAAAACACTCAATTATTTTTTTTCTAAGCATAGACATTAAAATTTATTATGTTTCCTAAAATTTAGATTAATGTTATGTTAAATCATGTTTTGAACTGCTGACATATTCTTAATTTGATTTGTGAATTAAGTAATCCAAATCCTGTCTTATAGACATCATTTCCAGGTAGATGGTACTCTAGAACCAAGAATGGGCAATGTATATGTTATCCAGAGACATTATCAGTTAATTTATATATGTTACTAACAATCGTAGTGTTTAAATTTAGAGCCATATTACCCTTTATCTGGTTATTTTTCCTTCAGCTTTCAGCTCTTATCTGTATATTTTAGTTTTTGGAATCCCAGCTTTGAAAATTCAAGATTTCTAATTTACCTCTAAAGGAGGGGAAATCATTGACATTAATTTTTTAGTTACTTTAAGTTTTTCAAATTGAGCTTTTTCAGTTAGTTAGCATAAATTTTCTTTTATGCATTTATCCAATAATTCTTGGATTTTCCGCACTGAGTTCTTTGCCTCTAGAAGAGTAGTTTTCAACTTTTTTCCCCCTCCTGACTCCGCATTCACATAAGTAACAAACAGCAGTAGAATCTAAGAGTTTAAATGATCAACGAATGAGGTAGGGAGGGTTAAGTTTTATTAAAACCTTTACAGAGATTTTTGTGCCCTCTCCCACTGAAGATAATAACTTTAGGGGCATACATCTATGAGATTTATATCTGACTTCCCGGATTTGTCCCTGTTAAACAAAAATACTCTTTATCTCTGCTAACCTTTCATGTTTTGAGTATGTGATGGAAAAACAACTTCTGTAGACATTAAAAAAAATAAATTGAAATGAGTCACAGGAAGTCTTGTAGTTATCTTACTGTTTTAAAAAATCGGAATTCTGAAACCGTTTTGTAAAAGATTATCTACTTTAGTTGAAATTATATATTTTTTCTCTTTAATACTTTGCAGTGTTTCTATTCTTAAGAGTTCTTCTAACGTAGATGCGAACTTTTTAAAATCTCGAGTGGCACTGGCAGGCTGAATAATGCCTAAAGGGAGCACTCACAGTCTTGAGGCATTAGAAGAGGAGGTCTTTTCTTTTTATGCGAGGGAGGAGGCAGAGAGAGGTGCATCAGTATAGGGGTGACATACTATTTCCACATGTCTTATGTGCCACCAGTGTCATAATGTCTATTGCTGTAGTCACAGAAATTTTAGTTGCTCCCTATAATACTCATTATGTAGCCTTTCAAATACTTTTATTACTTTTTTTTTCTTCTGGAAACTTTCCAAAAGGTTTCCTATGTCTTTTTTTCTTTGCAGATAGTGAACTGATAAAATACTTTCAGTGAAGGGTTGCTACTCCAGTCTGAGGATTCCGTTGTCCTTTGTAAATGCTATATTCCTATTTGTATTTACTCCATTTAAAAAAGTTAACTATAGCGGTACACTCACTTCTCTTTCTTTTACCTACAGTCTGTATCACCTACCAGGATGACCACTCACTTTCTTGATTATTATTTGCACTTTTCTTTTGCCAGTCAGTCCCAGAACACTAATAATTTTTATCTCAGATCAATTTTGGGAAATAATTATAAGCAAAGGGGTAAATTGTTAATAGGTTGGAACATTAGAATGAATGGAACAGTTGGGCTATAGCAACGTTAACTGACATTTCTTTTATGTGCTTTGCATTTGAGAATCACTGTGGGTATTTCTGAGATTAATTAAAGAAAAGTTTTAAAGAGCAATTGGGGAAAGTAGAGGATTTTGAGGGCAAGTTTTCTTTGAGACACAGCCATAATTTGCTGTTTCTGGCACTTTTTGAATCCTCATTCTGTAAGGAAGTATCAACTGGATGAAACCATTGAAATACTATTAATAGTATCCTAGAGGCCACAGAAAGTTTTAGTCAGGAAAATTAGTGACAGTGGATCAAAAAGATTTTAGATCTTTTTCCCCACTATACATACATAGCAATACTGCCAAATGTTCTTATGAAAACTCTTAATTCAAGTTGCTTGCCTTGTGATTACTATAGATAATTAGGAATGCTTGAGAACTCAGTTTGGGCAAGATTGAAGTTAATGTCATTTGTATGTGTTTACTTTTTCTGTCAATTGATTCCTCAGTACACTCAACTTTTCCCCTCACATTTAGAGAGATATGTATCAAGTGCTGCTTTTTAATATTATTATTGTTATTTATCTGTAGGACCCAGGACCACCCCCACCTTCTCCATTACTAGGTTTGAAGCCACTGCAGTTACTAGAAGTGAAAGCAAGGGGAAGATTTGGTTGTGTCTGGAAAGCCCAGTTGCTCAATGAATATGTCGCTGTGAAAATATTTCCAATACAGGTATGCTTATTATAGTTTTCTAATCTGCACACAATTTTAAAAGATTGCAACTGTGTTGGTCTTTGTAACTCCAGTCTGAAAATACAAGCCATATGTTTCAAGGTGGTTTTTGTGGTACTGGGGAAAGCGGTTCTCCTTGTTAAGTCTGCCTTCTCATCTGAGTAATGGAATTAATGATAGACTAGTCATTACATTTTTTTGGAGTGGTGGAATTAAAATAAATGAACATATAGGAGATCTTTTGCCAGTAAAAATTCTAAAGAAATGCAAAGTGAATATGAAGATTCCAATAAAAATTTAATTAATGTCTGGGTGGTTAACTTTTAATATTCCATTGACATAATCAGAAAAAAAGCAAACAGAAGAATGAAAGAGTAATGTGCTTTGTTTCAGAATTGCCGTTTGGAAGTATGTTATCAAACAGTCATTTTTGTTCTACTTTGAGTGTTAATATAATTGCTTCAGATATTGCTTGTTGAATTTTCAGAGGCAGTTAATGAAGATGGCAAATAATTGGTTTACTGTTGAAATTTTCCTTTTAAAGTGGCTGACCTCATAAAACCTGGTCTAATGCACCCCTGAGCTATCTTCTGTTTTGTTTTGTTCCATTGAGAATGACTGTGGTATAGATTTGTGATGATTCCTTTTCCCTTTCTCTCGTGTCTAAACCTCTGTGGCTAAAGCCATGCATGGTATTGTAATCCTGGCTGGGTTGGGTGATGCTGGCTTCACCACTGTACCTGGACAGTAGATCTTCCTTATTCCAAAGTTACAATATAATCAACTTCTTCATCATAATATACCTGGATTTTAGCCTTCTTGACTCTTCTAAAGCCTGTTTCTTAGAGTCTATGAAAAAGTCTATTACTATTCTTTTTGGTAGAACTGCAGAAACTATATATTTTAATTCTCAGAGGGAAAGTCTGTTCTGTTGTGCCAAGATTCACAAATATTTGGATGATATTAATGTAAGATTAATAATAATAGTAGCTAACATTTTATTTGATGCTTCTATTGTGTCAGGTAGAGGTGTTTTACATATATGAGTACTGACTAATATATGTCCATACATATAATACAACACACACTATACATATCTCTATCTCTCTATATAAAAGCCTAAGTGACGGCTTGACTGTTTGCTATGATGTGCACTTACCACCAGGGGGCAGATGCTCAATGCAGGAGCTGCCCCCTGGTGGTCAGTGTGCTCCCACAGCAGGAGCATCGCTCAGCTGACTGGGATTACAGGGGCTGTGATGAGCAGGAGCGGCTCCTCCCCGGATCCCTGCAGTCCACGCCAAGGAACCTCACTGGTGCACGAATCTGTGCACTGGGCCTCTAGTCTATTTATATAAAATCCTAATATGCAAATCGACCAAATGGCAGAACGACCTGCGGAATGACTGGTCAGTGGGGGGCAGGGCTGGTAAGCGGGTGGTGCCAGGCCAGCCAAGGCGGGTGCCTGTGGGCAGAGGGAGGCAACTGGTGACGGTGGTGTGATTGGGGAGCAGGGCCTGCCACCAAGTAGGCAGCACCACTCCCCAATTGCCCTGCCAGTGATGGTGGGGGGGTGGGGCTGGCCCGCAAGCAGATGGTGCCAGGCTGCCAGCCAAGGGAGGTGCCAGTTGGAGCCCCCCCAATCGCCCTACCAGTCATCTCACAGATTGGCCCTGATCGCCGGCCAGGCCTAGGGACCCTACCCTATATATTGGGAACAGTCTCTTAGATTTACAAATTAAAATCTGGCAAGGCTACTTTAATACTGAAGAAACAGGATGATGCAGCAATGACATGCATGGACTCTGGCATGCACATTTTGTGGTCAGTCCTGATTCTGACACTTATATCTGTGTGACAAAGCCAATTAACTTCTCTCTGCTTCAGTTTTTCCACTTGTAAGATGGGGAGAATGCTACTACTGCCTCAGAAGGATCATGTTATGTACTACTTTTTATTATCAGGGCAAAAAAACCGTAGCTGCCCATACATCAGCAAGATGCCTTTCACCTGTATGAAAAGTATGGTCACTGGTGCATGCAACGTCCCGGATTGCGAGAGGAATGTCTAACTGCCGGTTTAGGCCCATAAACCGGCAGTCAGACATCCCCCGAGGGGTCCCAGATTGCAAGAGGGCACAGGCCGGGCTGAGGGACCCCCCCTCCCCCTCCCCCCCCCCCCCAACCCATGCACAGTCCTCATTTTGCTAATGGTTATTAACTTGCCAAAGGTCTCAGATAGTTTAGATATGGAGGGTCCCTAACTATTATGCAATCATGCGTTCTGCTTTTATTATCCTTCCATTGTGGATGGAAGCTAAATATTTTATAATTTGATATGTAGTGGGCATGGATCATTTGCAGGCACAAATGAGAATATTGTATTTTTTTTAAAATACATTTTATTGATTTTTTACAGAGAAGAAGGGAGAGGGATAGAAAGTCAGAAACATCGATGAGAGAGATTGATCAGCTGCCTCCTGCACGCCCCCCAGTGGGGACGTGCCCGCAACCTTGACCGGGATCGAACCTGGGACCCTTGAGTCCACAGGCCGACGCTCTATCCACTGAGCCAAACCGGTTCGGCGAGAATATTGTATTTTAAATTATTGTATTGCATAAATATACTCCATTGTGCTCTTATTGACTTTATAGGGTATTATAAGCATTTTGTTAAGAATCCTATATAATAAAAGGGTAATATGCAAAGCGACCAAACGGCAGAGTTACTGCTTGCTATAATGTGCACTGACCACCAGGGGGCAGATGCTCAATGCAGGAGCTGCCCCCTGGTGGTCAGTGTGCTCACACAGGGGGAGTGCTGCTCAGCCAGAAGTTGGGCTCACGGGTAGCGAGCACAGAGGCAGTGGCAGGAGCCTCTCCCATCTCCGCAGCAGTCAGACATCCCCTGAGGGCTCCCAGACTGTGAGAGGGTGTGGGCCGGGCTGAGGGATCCTCCCCACCCAAGTGCACAAATTTCATGCATCAGCCCTCTAGTGTTTAATATGTTACTAGAGGCCTGGTGCATGGATTTGCACACTGGTGGGGTCCCTTGGCCTGGCCTATGGGGATAGGGCTGAAATCAGCTCTCCTACATCCCCTGAGGGGTCCTGGATTGTGAGAGGGTGCAGGCCAGGCCGAGGGACCCCACCAGTGCACGTTTGGGGCCAGAGAGGGACCATGGGAGTGCTCCAAGGTGTGTCCAGCCCATCTTGCCCAGTCCTGTTCGGGGCCAATCAGGGCTGTCTTGGCCATACCCCAGCAGCAAGCTAATTTACTGGTCAGAGTGTCTGCCCCATGGTGGTCAGTGTGTGTCATAGCAGCTGGTCGAATAGTCAGACACTTAGCATATTAGACTTTTATATATATAAATTCTTTAAAATATTTTTTTCTAATTAGATAGTCTTTCTACCTGAATTTCATCTCCCAGGGAGATTATTCTGAATAGTAACACAAGTAACTTCACACTATGGTGAAATTACACGGTAGTGCTAACTTGTAAGCAGAATGTGTCCAAGGTTAGATACTGAAGTTGAGTATTTCTGAGCAACTCCTGTGTTTTCAAACTGGAAACACAGAAAAGTGTGTTTTGAGGGTATAAGGGAGGGCAGACATTTGGTATGGAACTCTTATCTGTTGTCAGAGTGTGCTTTTATTAAAAATCAAAACTGGTGAATCTTTTAATAGTTATGTTTATTTTTAATTTTTTGCCTTAGAACTCAAGTAACTTTTTTTTTTAGATATAGTTTATTGCCTCTATTCTTTGCACTCTTACTATTCTTCCTTTTTGACTGTAGGACAAACAGTCATGGCAGAATGAATATGAAGTCTACAGTTTGCCTGGAATGAAGCATGAGAATATATTACAGTTCATTGGTGCAGAAAAACGAGGCACCAGTGTTGATGTGGATCTTTGGCTAATCACAGCATTTCATGAAAAGGTAAAACTACTTTCTGTTTTAATTCAGTAAAGTCAGGGTTGGTTTACCTACCTAATGTTGGTTACAAATTCCTCAGATTTATTTTTCTGGGAATAGTATATTCTACTAGGTTAATATTTATAAGTAATATCTATTTAGATAATTTACTTTAATAAAAGAGCAAAGATAGCAACTTTTTTACCTAACCCTCTAGTTAACCAGTCTTTTGTCCCTGATTTCTTGTGCTACAATTACCTCTGCTACAAATAATTATTTTAGTACTAGAGTTTCGTGCACCAGTGGGGTCCCTTGGCCTGGCCTGTGGGATCTGGCCGAAACCGCTCTCCGACATCCCCGAGGGGTCCCGGATTATGAGAGGGTGCAGGCCAGGTTGAGGGACCCTCACTGGTGCACAATCAGGGCCGGGAAGGGATATGGGAGGTTGGCCAGCTAGGGAGGGGCCTCAGGAGGGTTCCAGGTCATGTCTGGCCCATCTCACTCAGTCCTGATTGGCCAGACCCCAGCAGCCAGCTAACATACCGGTCGGAGCATCTGCCTCCTGGTGGTCAGTGCACGTCATAGCCACTGGTCACCGTTCAACTATCTGCCCCCTGGTGGTCAGTGCACATCATAGCGCACGATTGAGTGGCCTTAGCATATCATTAGCATATTACGCTTTGATCGGTTGAACGGCTGTACTACAGGACACTTACCATTATTAGGCTTTTCTTATATAGAATAATTGATGCTTAGTAAATTTACCATCCATTTTGATTACGTGAACTATATATTTTTTTTTCAGCTTGAATTTTGTTTCTTAAAACTTTACTTAGTATAGCTTAGTGACAAAACTAGAATTAGGAAATTTACCTGATCTTTGTCACTCATTTATAGGGTAATTATTACCAAAGCACACTTGCTATTTTTCCTCATTTTTTCTACTTTCAGAGTTAGTATGAAAATATACATTAATGATATAGGAAATTGTGTTCTCCTTGGCAGTCAGGTTTATTATTGTCAGATATAAGTGGCTCTTTCACTTCTCTTAATTCTTAACCAAAAAGATGGCAATAATCAATCCCAAGAGGATTCTTTATGTTTGTTGTTATTTATGTGTCTTAATTTTATGCTCTCCTAGTCCGATATAATATCTCCATAGTCATTAAATAGTTTCTGAATCTAGACATTTTTTTTATTTTTATTTTTATTTATTTACTTATTTATTTATTTATTTTAATTGCTTAAAGTATTACAAAAAGTATTACATATGTCTCCTTCCCCCCCCCCCCCCCCCCGCCCTTGACAATCCCCTGGCCTCCCCTACCCCCCAGTGTCTTATGTCCATTGGTTATGCTTATATGCATGCATACAAGTCCTTTGGTTGATCTCTTACCCACCCCCTTCCTCCCCTCCCACCCTCCCCAGCCTTCCTGCTGTAGTTTGACAGTCTGTTCGAGGCAGCTCTGCCTCTGTATCTATTTTTGTTCATAAGTTTATAATGGTCTTTATTATCCAGAAATGAGTGACATCATGTGGTATTTTTCCTTCATTGACTGGCTTATTTCACTTAGCATAATGCTCTCCAGTTCCATCCATGCTGTTGCAAATGGTAAGAGTTCCTTCTTTTTTATAGCAGCATAGTATTCCATCGTGTAGATGTACCACAGTTTTCTAATCCATTCATCTACAGATGGGCACTTAGGCTGTTTCCAGATCTTAGCTATGGTGAATTGTGCTGCTATGAACATAGGGGTTAGGGGTGCACATATCCTTTCTGATTGGTGTTTCTGGTTTCCTGGGATATATTCCTAGAAGTGGGATCACAGGGTCAAATGGGAGTTCCATTTGTAGTTTTTTGAGGAAACTCCATACTGTCTTCCATAGTGGCTGCACCAGTCTGCATTCCCACCAGCAGTGCACAAGTGTTCCTTTTTCTCCACATCCTCTCCAGCACTTGTCGTTTGTTGATTTGTTGATGATAGCCAGTCTGACAGGTGTGAGATGGTACCTCATTGTTGTTTTGATTTGCACCTCTCAGATGATTAGTGACTTTGAGCATGTTTTCATATGTCTCTTAGCTTTCTGAATGTCCTCTTTTGAAAGGTGTCTGTTTAGATCCTTTGCCCATTTTTTGATTGGATTGTTTATCTTCCTTTTGTTAAGTTGTATGAGTTCCCTATAAATTTTGGAGATTAGGCCCTTATCAGATATGACATTGGCAAATATGTTTTCCCACACAGTGGGTTTTCTTGTTGTTTTGTTGATGGTTTCTTTTGCTGTGCAGAACCTTTTTATTTTGATGTAGTCCCATTTGTTTATTTTCTCTTTAGTTTCCAATGCCCTAGGAGCTGTATCGGTGAAGAAATTGCTTCGGCATGTGTCTGAGATTTTGTTGCCTTTGGATTTTTCTAGTATTTTTATGGTTTCCCATCGTATATTTAAGTCCTTTATCCATTTTGAGTTTATTTTTGTGTATGGTGTAAGTTGGTGGTCTAGTTTCATTTTCTTGCATGTATCTGTCCAATTTTCCCAACACCATTTATTGAAGAGACTATCTTGACTCCATTGTATGCTCTTGCCTCCTTTGTCAAATATTTATTGAGCGTATTGGTTGGGGCTGATTTCTGGGCTCTCTATTCTATTCCATTGATCTATATGTCTGTTCTTGGGCCAGTACCAGGCAGTTTTGAGAACAGTGGCTTTGTAATACAGCTTGATATCTGGTATTGAGATCCCACCTACTTTGTTCTTTCTCAGGATCGCTGCAGCTATTCGGGGTCGTTTTTTATTCCAGATGAATTTTTGGAGAGTACGTTCTAGGTCTGTGAAATATGCCATTGGTATTTTAATGGGAAGTGTGTTGAATTTATAGATTGCTTTGGGTAGTATGGACATTTTAATGATGTTGATTCTACCAATCCAAGAACATGGTATGTTCTTCCATCTCTTTATGTCTTCCTCTATCTCTTTTTTCAACGTTCTGTGGTTTTCTGAGAAGAGGTCTTTTACCTCTTTAGTTAAGTTTATTCCTAGGTAGCTTAATTTTTTTGGTGCGATGGTAAATGGGATTGCTTTTTTAGTTTCTCTTTCTGCACATTCACTATTGGTGTATAGAAATGCCATAGATTTCTTGGCGTTAATTTTGTATCCTGCTACATTGCTGAATTCTTTTATTAAGTTTAATAGTTTATTGATAGAGTCTTTAGGGTTTTTTAAGTATAATATTATGTCATCTGCAAATAAGGACAGTTTTACTTCTTCTTTTCCAATTTGGATGCCTTTTATTTCTTCTTCTTGTCTAATTGCAATTGCTAATACTTCCAGTACCATGTCCAACAGGAGTGGTGAGAGTGGGCATCCCTGTCTTGTTCCTGTTCTTAGGGGAAATGGTGTTAGTTTTTGTCCATTGAGTATGATGCTGGCTGTGGGTTTGTCATATATGGCTTTTATTATGTTGAGGTATGATCCTTCAATTCCCACCTTGCTGAGAGTTTTTATCAAAAATGGGTGTTGAATTTTGTCAAACGCTTTTTCTGCATCAATTGATATGACTATGTGGTTTTTTTCTTTCAATTTGTTTATGTGATGTAGCACGTTTATTGATTTGCGGATATTGTACCATCCTTGCATCCCTGGGATAAATCCTACTTGGTCATGGTGTATGATCTTACTGATGTACTGCTGGATCCGATTTGCTAAGATTTTGTTGAGGATTTTGGCATCTATGTTCATGAGGGATATTGGCCTGTAATTCTCTTTCATTGTGTTGTCTTTACCTGGTTTTGGTATTAGGGTGATGTTGGCTTCATAGAATGAGCTTGGAAGTGTTCCTTCCTCTTGGATTTTTTGTAGTAGTCTGAGGAGGATAGGTTTTAGTTCTTCCTTGAATGTTTGGTAAAACTCCCCTGTGAAGCCGTCTGGTCCTGGGCTTTTGTTTGATGGAAGCTTTTTGATGACTGCTTCAATTTCTTCCATAGTTATTGGCCTATTGAGATTTTTAGATTCTTCCTGATCAAGTTTTGGAATGTTACATTTTTCTAGGAATATGTCCATTTCCTCCAGGTTGTCTAGTTTGTTGGAGTAGAGTTGTCCATAGTATTTATTAACAATCATTTGTATTTCTGTGGGATCTGTTGTTATTTCGCCTCTATCATTTCTGATTTTGTTGATTTGGGTCCTTTCTCTTTGCTTCTTGGTGAGCCTGGCTAGAGGTTTGTCATTCTTGTTTATCCTTTCAAAGAACCAGCTCTTTGTTTCATTGATTTTCTGTATTGTTTTTTTGGTCTCTATGTCATTTATTTCTGTTCTAATCTTTATTATCTCCTTCCTTCTGCTCACTCTGGGGTTTTCTTGTTGCTCTCTTTCTAATTCTTTGAGCTGTAGATTTAGATGATTTACTACCATTTTTTCTTGTTTGTTGAGATAGGCCTGTAGAGCTATAAACTTCCCTCTCAGGACTGCTTTCATTGCGTCCCAAAGGTTTTGGATTGTTGTGTTTTCATTGTCATTAGTTTCCAGGATGTTTTTAATTTCTTCTTTGATCTCATTGGTAACCCAATCAATATTTAATAACGTGCTATTCAGCTTCCAAGTGTTTGAGTATTTTGAGTTGTTTTTGTTGTATTTTATTTCTCATATTATGGCCTTGTGGTCTGAGAAGATGCTTGGTATGATTTCAATCTTCTTGAATTTGGGGAGACTTTTTTTGTGACCCAATATGTGGTCTATTTTTGAAGATGTCCCATGAGCACTTGAGAAGAACGTATATTTTGTGGCTTTGGGGTGAAGTGTTCTGAAGATCTCAATTAAGTCCATCTGATCTAGTGAGTCATTTAGGATTGCTGTTTCTTTGCTGAGTTTTTGTCTAGCAGATTTATCCAGTGATGTCAGTGGTGTATTGAAGTCCCCTACTATGATTGTATTGTTGTCGATCTCTCCCCTGATATCTTCCAGGAGTTTTCTTATGTATGTGGGTGCTCCTGCATTGGGTGCATATATGTTTATCAGGGTTATATCCTCTTGTTGTATTTATCCCTTTAGTATTATGCAGTGGCCTTTCTTATCTCTTGTTATGGCCTTCACTTTGAGGTCTATTTTGTCTGATATAAGTATTGCTATCCCAGCTTTTTTTTCATTTCCATTTGCCTGAAAGATATTTTTCCATCCCTTCACTTTCAGTCTGTGTGAGTCCCTTCTAATGAGGTGGGTCTCTTGTAGACAGCAAATATATGGGTCATGTTTTTTTATCCATTCAGCCACTCGATGTCTTTTGATTGGACCATTTAGTCCATTTACGTTTAAAGTTATTATTGAAAGGTACTTGTTTGTAGCCATTTCTATTTTTTTTTTTGTGGCTGTTTTCTTTCTGGGCTTTTTAGTTCTTCTTTTTACACCAGTCCCATTAGCATTTCTTGCATTGCTGGCTTGGTGGTGATAAACTCCCTTAGCCTTTTTTTGTCTGTGAAGCTTCTTCTTTCCCCTTCAATTTTGAATGATAGCCTTGCTGGATAGAGTATTCTTGGATTCAGTCCTTTGCTTTGCATCACTTTGTAAATTTCTGTCCATTCTTTTCTGGCCTAATGTGTTTCTGTTGAGAAATCATTTGATAATCTGATGGGGGATCCTTTGTAGGTAACTCTCTGTTTCTCTCTTGCAGCCTTTGAGATTCTGTCTTTGTCTTGTACATTTGCCATCGTTATTATGACGTGTCTTGGTGTGGGTCTTTTGGGGTTCATCTTGCCTGGGACTCTCTGTACTTGTGTAACTTTTTTCTTCCCCATATCTGGGAAGTTTTCTGACATTATTTCTTCAAATAGATTTTCTAATCCTTGCTGCTCTTCTTGTCCTTCTTGCAGCCCTATTACACGTATGTTACTTCGTTTCATGTTGTCCCGAAGCTCCCTTAGGCTCTCCTCCTGCTTTTTAATTTTTTTCTCCAGTTGCTGTTCAGATTGAGCTTGTTTCTCTGCCTTATCTTCTAATTCACTAATTCGGTCCTCTGCTTCTTCTAGTCTGCTGTTGAAACTTTCCATGGTGTTTTTGATTGTAGCTATATCACTTTTCATTTCTTCCTGATTCTTGCATAGGTTGTTGATTTTCTCATCCATCTGGTGAATGAATTGTACAACCATTATTCTGAATTCTTTTTCTGTCATGTTGCATGCTTCAACTTCATTAATGTCCTTTCTTGGGGACTCCTCATTGTCTTTCCTCTGGGTGTTGTTTCATCTCTTCATTCTGATTATCTCCCGATGGTTCAAACGTCGAGTTGCGTGGGCCTGGGCCGTGTGCAGTGGGAGCCTCCCACCACCCTAGTGTCACTGAAGAGCTCTGACACTAAGATGTGTGGTTGTTGTGGGTTGGTGGGAACCAGGCTCGCTCAGAGTCAGTGTTGTCAGCGCTCAATGTGGCGTTACACGTGCCCTTAGAATCAGGGACCCTGCCTGCACCGTGCTGAAACAGAGACCCCCCTGAACCGTGTTGGAAACCAGAGCCCCCTAGCGTGCACCAGGAGTCAGAGTTCCCCAGAATCCAGTATCAGAGTCTCTGTTGCTTTGCGCTGATGTGCCCAGATTTCAAGGTTCCCAAGACCCCCAGGGAGCCAGTCAGTCCGATGCAAAAGCAAAGAGTCCTTTATTATGCAAGCCGGCTTGCGCTCCCCGTTCACCAAACCCACCGACACAGCGGAAAGTCCAGTGGCCGAGAGAGCGAGGCCTGATGGGACAGGGGGCTTTAAAGGGGGGTGGAGTGAGGGCAGGAGAGGGCACTGTGGGCCCCGCCGATTGGCCAGGCGTGAGTCGGTACAGGATGTGGTCATAGTGATGGCATGCACTTCCCTTGATCATCATTGGTTAATCCAGAGAAATCCTGGGTGTGGCTAGCAGCGGCTTCTTCCCGTGAGGAAGCACATGGCACCGTCCCAAAATGGAGGACCCAAGGCAAGATGGAGGGCGCACATGGTTCTGTCCCAAGATGGAGGACCCAAGGCAAGATGGAGGGCGCAGTCCTTGTCTGGCTCCTGCTGCTGCCGCTCGAACTCGCCACAAGGCAGGATGGCCCTCCCGCACGCACCCGCAGCCAGCCTGCGGGCAGACTGGGACTCCAGCGTGTCTGGGTGGCTCAGGCCCAGCAAACTGGGTGCAGCCGCTGGAGTGGCCCAGCTCTGGAGGAGCGGCATCCACTCGGAGCAGGCCTGGCCCATGGGGCTGGCGCACTGCAGCATGGCGGCCTCTCTGAGCCAGGGCACGCGCCCCACTCCGCTGCGGCCGCTGCTGCACTGGGCCCGGTCTGGGGGGCAGCCCGCTCCGGGCTCCCGCTGTGGGCCGGGGAGCCAATGCCCCCCACATGGGGCCTGGCGGTCGGCCCACGCAGGCCCCGGTCCCCCCGACCGGGCCCCGAGGGCCGCAAGGACCCTAGGCCCCAGGGCGGGCAAGCGGGGAGCCGACCACGGGGGAAGGGAGGAAAGAGCGAGGCGGTGAGGCCTTCCGCTCCCATGACCTCCCCCGCTGTCGGTCGCCGCCAGGCCCTACCCCTCGGCCCGCTGCCGGCCACCAGGCAGCCCAGCGGGTCCGGACACTTGGACCCGCTCCGGGAGGGGGGCGCAGAGGGATCCCAGAGGCCAGACTCCTCCCCCCGCACCGCCCGGAGAGGCAGGCAGCGGCCTTTCAGCGTGACCTTGCCTTGAGAATCAGGGTCCCTGTGTGCCCTTGCACCAGGAGTTGGAGTCACTGGCTCTTAGTATGAATGCACAGGAAATCAGGATCTCAGGCGCAGGTGAAAAGAAACACAGTCAAGTCACTGGTGCTTGGTGCTGCCACCTGCCCAGAGAATCGGGGTCCCTGGGCCTGTGATATGTGGGACAAATTCCCGGTGTTCGCCCGTTTGCTCCCAGCCCAGGGCTCAGAAGCCGGCAGTGCGCCTAGGCTCAGCTCCTGGGGTTCGCGCGTTTGCTTCCAGCCCAGGGCTCAGAAGCTGGCAGTGCGTGTAGGATCCGTTCCAAGATGCTTGCGCACTTCCAGGCTAAAGTTCCTGGAGCGCTGAGGCCCCGGCAAGGGGTGGGTCTATCAGTTAGTCACTCTGGCGCTGCCCGCAAGCCTGCGGGAAGGGGGGATGGGCTCTGTTACTCACCGATCTGCCGCGGGGATTTCTGACCTTTTGGTGTCCGCAGGTCTGTAGCTGTGGTCACAGGTCTCTGTCCCCAGTGGCTGCAGGGTCCTGGTTTGGGTCTGAGATCAGACTGGGTGGTGCTGAGGCCAGGATCCTAGTCTCAAGCAGCTCTGTTTCCCAAGATGGCGTGGTCGCCGTGCCTGTGCTGGCCGCCCAGGAGTGTCCGCGCAGGGAGCGGGACTCCGCCGCCTAAGACTGCCCGGTTTAGCAGCCCCTTAGAAGACCTGCAGAATCTAACTGTCCCCAGCTCATACACACACACCACACGCGTCCACACACTCCTCTGTCACTTCCTTGCGCTCTCACACTCTCTCCCTCCCTCCCTTCCTGCTGGTCGCCATTTTGGAAGTCTGCTCTAGACATTTTTTTTTTAAATTTTGCCTTCTAAATAGGGGGAAATTGACCGACTGCCTGTGCTTGTAGCAAACCTTTAAAGATGAGTGGTATTTTTTTCTAGTCAAATATTTATTAATGTGAAATTTGAACCATTCTAGATACTGTAAATTGGTTTTGGGGTGTTATTATTCACCAAAAGGAAAATATGTTGTCTTCTGTAACCTCTTAAAAGTAAAAAGGAAAGTCTCCATATACATACGACTTTTTGTTAAGAACATAAGTTGTGTTTTTTTCCCCTTTAGGGTTCACTGTCAGACTTTCTTAAGGCTAATGTGGTCTCTTGGAATGAACTGTGCCATATTGCAGAAACTATGGCTAGAGGATTGGCATATTTACATGAGGATATACCTGGCCTAAAAGATGGCCACAAACCCGCCATATCTCACAGGTAGAGCTAAATTTATATTATTTTCCCAAATCAGTATTTGTTTATTACTTAAGCTTTTAATCCCTTGAACAAAATTTATTTTTTCCCTAGTTATCGAGTTATGCTATAGGAGGCAGAATGATTTCATTTGTTTTTCAAATTAATTTTGAGATTGGCCAGGAAGTAATTTGGATAATGTATATATTAACATCATTAGCTTAATTGTTAGTCATCACTAGCTTAATTATCGATTTATGTTTTAATTAGTCTCATTTTTGAAAGCATGGTTAAGAATAAAAGTGTATTTTCTCTAAATCAAAGGGTAAATTTGTTTAACCTCAAAACATGATTGACTTCAAAGGTGATTAAAAATAGGTAAAAGGGGGATATAACTAAGGAGTGCCTTTTTATGCTTTCATTTGAATGATTATTACTTGAGCTGAGGTGGAAGGAGGTATCATCAGAACAGTTGGGTTTACTCAGTTGCCTTTTCAGGGAAGAAATAGTACTTGAACAAAAAAGTTATAATTTCATTAAAAGGGAAAACATTAGTTCCCTTAAACATAGGACTCAGTTTGTCATTGTGAATTTAACTTCCTTGAACGTGAGACCAATTTGTCTTCTAGCATTCAATTTAAGAATGGTTGCTTTAAAATTGGGTATGAACTGATGCATTTAACAAATATTTAGTTGAGTGGCACCAGGTGGTGTTTAGGTTGCTGGGAGGCATTACTTTTAAACCCAACTGTAACATAGATTCTGACTTTGCAATCTTCCACCTCAGAAATAGCTCCCCTTTCTTCTCACCTTCCTCTCTTCAGTCTAACTGCCTCTTCCTGGATTTTTACTCACCTCACCCCATCTTACAGGGAACTGAATGAACTTTCCTCCCCCACAGGTTATAAGGAGTAGCACCCATAAAAATTTTTTAGTCTAAAACTGATTGGTTTTGTAACATTTGTGGGTGTCTCCTCTATCCCACTCTTGGTCTCTCTGTACACATAAATTTAACTATTGCTGATGGCACAGATGTATTCAGCTCAGGTACAGTATTTCTAGGATGAACCGGTTGAGGCTGGTGTGTAGAAGACATCTGGTTGCCTTAAAAAACAATTACTCTTTTCAGAACACCAGGGTCTAAATTCAGGGGTCCTCAAACTTTTAAAACAGGGGGCCAGTTCACTGTCCCTCAGACTGTTGGAGGGCCGGACTTATAGTTTAAAAAAAGCACTATGAACAAATTCCTGTGCACACTGCACATATCTTATTTTGAAGTAAAAAAAACAAAATGGGGACAAATAAAATATTTGTATTTGCATGTGGCCCGCGGGCCGTAGTTTGAGGACCCCTGGTCTAATTGGAGCAGGGTATGTTCATAGTGAAAATTTTTTATCTGTAATACATGCCTGGAGATGCTTGTCTGCAACCAGGTTGATGAATGTAAGAACCACTAAAATAAGGGACCATTCTAAAATGTAGGCCTGTACCAATAGGCAGAAGGTCCCCAATTAAGCTTTTCTTTGAAAATTCTTAAATTTTGGTATTTAATGTTCTGTTTCAATGGGAGTTTCTAATAATAAACTCTGATATGTTTTTATTGTCTTAGAAAACAGCAATTTTATGATTGATAGTAGGAATGGCATAGATAACATGTAGGCTGGATAGTATTTTTAGAATGGCACTTCTTTATAAAACTGTGTTATGGAAAGAATTCCTTCTTATTGTCCATGTTATAAATAGGAGTTGGTCACACTGTACGCTTTCTTGTGCTTCAGCTATATGGAGACTTTGCTTAAGCTTTTTCTCCCACTCCTTTTTTTTGCCTTTCATACTTTCCAGTAACTGTTCTTTTATAGCATACCTAGTCTCTCTCTTTCCCACTTTCAGTGAAAATTTTTACAGGATATACCTTGTTAAAACTTAATTTGAGTACTTTGTCTATCTTTCTATTTGCAAGGGACATCAAAAGTAAAAATGTGCTGTTGAAAAACAATCTGACAGCCTGTATTGCTGACTTTGGGTTGGCGTTAAAGTTTGAGGCTGGCAAGTCTGCAGGTGATACTCATGGACAGGTAAGCATGGTCACTATAAACTCTAAGAAAAAAATAATCTTGTCTCATATTTTCTTAGCATGGCATATCTGGATTGAATTGGTCTAAAATTATTGTGGTGGTTATTAACTCAGCATCTAATATAAAATGGCTCTCTTAAGAGTAATGCGTTAAATTTGCTGAGGAGGACATTTTCATAGGATGGTGAAGGACTGTGAGGACCTCAAGTGGTTTAGAACAAGCATTTCATAAAAATAGCCTAGACAGATGTCATGGGATTCTAATTTTAAAAACTAATCAAAGAAGCATCAAACACATTTTAATAGACTCATTCTGAGGGAGTTCTTAGTAGTAACTCAGTTTTAACTTAATTCTTTCACTACCTTAAGAGGGAATGGAAGAATATTAGGTCACTATTCATGCTACATTGCATTAAGATCTGCCCATTTTTTCAGACCATTATAATTTCTTGCTTTTTCGTCTTTATTGCTTCATCAACTCTTTAATCAGCTCTATAGCCTTTCTCTGAATTCTCTCCACATTTCAGGACACTTGTAAAGCCTTGAGTGAGGATCCTACCTCTTGTCAAGGTCGTCACAGAGATCTCAGTAATGAGAAACTTTAAGAAGGCCACAGAGGAAAAGAACATTATCCATATACTTTATTCTCGAAACCTGTGAGGCTAGAAAATAGCAAAGGTGTTGTCATTCCTGCAAGATGACTTTTAATCAGGAAAACCAGTTTGACCTGAGAGGTGACATTTTTTTTACAAAGCCTAATGACTTAGGCTCTGGTATGATTATTTCTTCATCTTTCAAATCATGCAAATTATTTGAACATCTAATTTTCAGCTCTCTTTTCTCCCAGCATATCCTATTAACTTCCAAGAACACAGTTCTCAAATAACCACAACATAACAAATTTTGGCAGTATTGACTAATGATTTAAGAATTTAGTTTGGAGCCATGGTCAGCAGTCATAGTTCTAGAAAGGTTGACAACAAATGTATTTGGGAACAAAGGCAGTTTTGTGGAGAATGTAACTGAGAGGGAGATTGTGCAGGAAGCCTAGGGATTAAACACCTGAGCTTATTGTATGGTTGATTATCATAAGACTAAGTTTGGTGAATAGTTTATTCCTTTGGTACCTCATAACCCCCGTACCCCCTGTTTTTTTAAGAAAAGAATGTGGAACTCATTCATATCTTTTAACACCCTCATAGTTGGGTTACATAATGAGATTAAAATAACTACTTACATCAGTTGTTCCTTGACTTTAGATTTCATGGACCAGAAAATATAAAAATGCATGTTATTACACATTTTATATATTACACAATTGTACCATTGAAATAGTTATTTAAAGTAGAAAAAATATTAAGCTTTCTTTTTCTCTAAAGTATTCTCCTTATTAAATGAATTAAAAACTTGAACTTTAGGCTCTTAGTAATCTGTTCTTATTATCAGTATATTTGCAGATAATTGTGCAATTCTAGTCTAGAAATCACAGTCACTTAAGCACGGAGCTTTTTGGAAATGCCAGTATTTCCTAGATCTACTGCTCAAGTGGATTGGGATCTACCCAGCTATCACACAGATTTTTAAACATCCATCTAAGAATGTTGTCAAGCACCAAGCAAAGCTAGCTGTACTAGCTTAGTAACCATTGTTACATTACTAAGAAATACCAAATTGTTAGGGAAAGATAAAGACCTCTGAGACAGAAGTCATGAATAAGTAAACATATAGATTTTGTACAACTAGACTTTAAAAAGTTTATTCATCCTTTTTTTTAGCTAATTCTTTTTACATTTTGTATTTTTATTAGTGTATTATTTTTTAATACAGAAAAAGAGAAACCCTTCAAGTATTTTTTTAAAAAGATACATTTCAAAGTGTGCAAAGGTACAACTTAAAACTATATATTCTCTTTCATCCTTCTCCTCACAATTATTGTTTAGTTTCTTACGATTACTTCCAGAAGAGGGGAAAAATTCTAAGTCTATACTAGCATAATGTTGATATATTTATTAAGTGTACCCAGAAAGGACTTTGGTTTATACTGCTTTGTTCATTGATGTTTTCATCCTGCAGTGTTTTTGGAAATCTTTCTAGATTAGCCCATAGATGTACCTCATGTTTTTAAGAGCTGCTTATGCCCCATTTGTTTTATCCACCCTTACTGATGGATGCTTCTGCTCTTTCCAGTGAGTGTCTTGGCTGTTGTATTACTTGAAATGGCATAAATTCTGCTTGACTTTGTAGTCTGGCGGTTATAACTTAGTTACCTTATCTGATATTAGACCACATATGGTTTTGATTATTTTTTACAAAAGTATAATATGTTAGTTCATAAAATTAATGAATGAGTACTATTTGCTTTCAACATCTTTTTCAGGTTGGTACCCGGAGGTATATGGCTCCAGAGGTATTAGAAGGTGCTATAAACTTCCAAAGGGATGCATTTTTGAGGATAGATATGTACGCCATGGGATTAGTCCTGTGGGAACTGGCTTCTCGCTGTACTGCTGCAGATGGTAAGGGAAAAAAATTTTTTAAAAAGATATATATGCCTACTACACATGTATGAAAAGGGATGACTACACTCAAAGGTAATATTTTAAAGTACACATTTTAATTTTTTTTAAAATAGACTCCAGGAGGTGGTAGCTCAGGGTATTCAGGAGGCAGGGGAGAAGGGGGGAGGATATATGGGTCCTTCACCTTGCCAGATGTTTTGCTGGACACTTCACATAGCTTTAGGTTATTTCCTAAAACACCTTTGGAGGTAGTAATTATCTCAGGTTTACACATGAGGAATTTGAGGCTCAAATTTTAAGTAGAAATTAAGTAGCTTGCCTGTTTTAGCCTCAAAGTGGTAAATGGTAAAACCTAGATTTGAAACTGACCCAGAGGTAGGGAGAAGGCTGTACTGTTAGTTCATGTGGGTCCTGCCCCAGGTTCTAAGTCAGCTCCTCTGGCCAGAGGAAATGCATGTAGAGTTGGGAGACCTTTGCTACCAGGACATTCAGGCTGAATCTGTCATATACCTGACGAACCAGTCTGTCCTCTGACACATAACTGAGCAGGCGTGTGGATATACCACAGGTTAAATTCTGTCTCCTTAAAGCTTTGAAAGTGTGATCTGATGTAGACATTATTGCAAATGTTTGCCTGCACAGCACCTGGGTTCTAAGGATTCATGTTCTTTGTTCTTGTTAGTGAGGTCATTGTTCACATCCTATAAATACTTGCATTGACTGATTGATAATAAATCTGCATACTATGTTCCTGGTGTGAGATTTATAGTGCTGTAAGTACTTGGTCTTAGTGCTCTTCGCAAAGCCTCTCTACTCCCTTCAGTTATGTTACAGTTTTTGCATGTGAGAATATAAGGCAAACTTTGTTAAAGTCCCAAACAGATGTAAATCAACTTGATCTGATGTTTTATATTTTAACTTATAATTGCCTAAAAACTTCCTGTGGATTGTCAAAGACCATAGAAACTGTTGAATATTTTGAAAGGCATAACCAATTTAGCCCATGATTATAAGAATACTTAAATGCTGAGTATAGTAATAGTCTTAGTGCAGGACAGACTACTCTGGAATATGAAACTTGACTTGGGGAGCTGTGCTTTTAAAAAGGAACTTATTAGAATATGCTCAGGAATGGACAGCCATTCATTCTTCCACACAGGGGATTTGGTCTGGGAGTGGATACAGAACCTAAAAAAGTAGGAAACAGTTTAGATATAATTTAAGTTTGTAGTTCTGTAGGAAGAAGAGTAAGCTGTTCAGTGTATTTGGCTGTAAATGGAAGTACATTTATTATGGGCATTTATGGAAGCAAAAGTAGATTAAATGGCAGATATCATAGGAAAATATATCTCCTAAGAACTTTATTAATACGAACTCTCCAAAGCAAACCATTAGATATGGATACACAGGGCCCCGCCCTTAAGTAATGTACAGTTTCATTAAGGTGGCAGATTTTTTCTGGGACTATTAACTCTAGAGCAGCGGTTCTCAACCTGTGGGTCGCGACCCCTTTGGCGGTCGAGTGACCCTTTCACAGGGGTCGCCTAAGACCATCCTGCATATCAGATACTTACGATTCATAACAGTAGCAACATTACAGTTACGAAGTAGCAACGACAGTAATTTTATGGTTGGGTCACAACATGAGGAACTGTATTTAAAGGGCCAGAAGCTTGAGAACCACTGCTCTAGAGTAAGGTAAGTGTGGATCGTCTAGCCCAGTGCTTGGTACATAGGTATTCAGTAAATATTTTTGGATAAATATAACACTTGAGAACTAAATGTAAGGAAGTGTTATGGGAGTTTAGATTGAGAAAATTGTTATTGGGAGGAGGATTTACCAGGGAAGTTTTTATGGAAAAGGATGGATGCTCACATTCCTTGGATGGCTGGCATGTGCTGCGAAGTGCTGAATTGCAGCCAGGCATTTCTACCCCTTAGGCAGAAACTGGGGCAGAGGACAGTGTGGCTATTGCTAAAGTGAGTGCTTTAAAATTTCTTGATATCTAATTGTTGATTCAATTCAGTGACTTTCAAACTAATGTATATACCAAACCCCTCGAGGCCTTGTTGATTCAGATTCTGACTAGAGATCTGGGTTGGGCCTGATATTTATGCGTTACAAGGTGTACCGGGTCAGCCCAGTGCTACTGCCCTGTGGACCACACTCTGGGGAGGGGTGGAATAGATGCCTTACGGTGACAGTGCTGTCACTGCAGAGGTTCCCGGGGAGGCTGTGACCAGGCATCACAAATGCTTACATTTAGAGAGGGTGGGGTTAGCTGCCTTTCTTCATGACTTACTGTTTGACTTAGATTCTTTTCAGGAGAATTTAGTGCATTTAAAGAGCTTGTACAAGGTTTATGTCTATATACAGACATAGCTGGACACTGAAATTGTTGATTAGTGACAGGCTTCTGTCAAGGGGAGAAAGCACAGACCGTAGTCATTCAAATGGATTGAAATGCCAACTCTACACTTAACAGCTGTATGTCCTTGTGCAAATTAGGGAACTTTTCTGAGCTTCCTTCTTATTTGTAAAATAGATGTAACTCGACCTTCAGTCTGTGAAAGTAAAATGGAAATAATTAATATATATAAAGTTTCTGATGAGGAGAAAAGTGCATCAGATATTTGTTATTAACTCCTGACTGCATTTTCCTGTTTGAGTAGGCCTAAGAAACCAGGAATCACTTATAATAATGAAGAAATCTTGCTTGTCTGTGAAGGCAACATTCTGAATTATTGGCAATCCTGTGTGGAGAGTGTTTGTGATTTGAAAAACAATGTATTTTTGTCAGCTCTTGGGGGCAGAGGAGGCAGACTCTGAGGTACAGACCCCTCCTGTGTAGCGTGCTGAGAGTCTGAGCATTTCATAGATTAGAGATGGTTGTAACAGACTGAACCCAGGCTGTAGCACCACTGTTTACAGCACCACTGATTTGAATTGCAAGAAGAGTGGGTACCCGAGAGCAATTTGCAAATATCAGTGGTTCCCTCTATCCTACATATGCATGGAGATAACCAGTGCTCATATAAGGGTTAAGAAAGCTCCTTACAGTCCTTTGCAAAGTCACATGCCAAGTCAGACCTGACTTCCCCTAAGCTAGAGTTTGAGTCACACTGTGTTTAAGTCTGGTTGAGAGTGCTTCTCTCATTGCAGTATGTAACAGCTGGGAAATGTGATAGTGTTTTAAAGTTTGTTCACTTTGGAAATCAAGAAAATTTGAATTAAAAGATTTTTTCCCCTTTTTATTTACACTTTAGGACCTGTAGATGAGTACATGCTGCCATTTGAGGAGGAAATCGGCCAGCATCCATCTCTTGAAGACATGCAGGAAGTTGTTGTGCATAAAAAAAAGAGGCCCGTTTTAAGAGATTATTGGCAGAAGCATGCTGTAAGTTATGCAGTTAGCTTGTCACATGAAATCCCAATAAAATGCTTTGCAGAGGAATGATTTACATCTCTGCACATTTCTGGAATGATTTCTGGGAGGTGATCTTCATCAGAATACTCTGCTCTAGAAACAAGAAGATGGTGCACTCACAGGGGAGATGATGCAGTCATAGGGCCTTGCGGGCTCTCATCCCTCTGTGGTCCTGTGCAGATGAGCATGTCTCCTGTTTGGGAAAGGAGCTCCTGGCTCTGAGCCAGTCTGCGGATGATGGGGTTAACCCTGCTGATCACCACCTTCCTATGTGATGCCATTTAAAAAAAGCGAACACCCAGTTCTCTCTCTCCAAGGGCTTTTGGTTTAGCATTTCGATTTGTGGTTGCAAGATTTTCAAATTCTTAAGGATGCTCTGAAACTAAAGACTAGGTGGACACAGGATGGGACAGTATTGTTGTGGTTATTTTGGTCTAGCTATAACCAGGATCATTCTCAAGGGTAGTTTTCAAGACAGAAATTGCGAGATAGAATGTTGATTGTTAATGTAGACCTCCTATAGCCTTGGTCTTAAATCCATTTCAAGGGTTAGCACTGAAATGACTTGGTTTATGAACAATGGATAGCAATTTTTGGAATTTAAAAAATTAATTACCTACTCTGATAATCTCCAGTGCTAAAAAAATTTTCTCTCAGTGCTTCTTATTCTTAATGTTCCTGTGTACATTAGATACTAAAAAGTGAACACTGGCAAATAATAGCAAACTTGGTTAATCTTGACACTTTCTTTAATCTACAAAAATAGCAATTTGTTTATGGAAGTTTTACTCTTTTGCCATGGTGTTTGAATATGTTTTTCCTTTCTAGGGAATGGCAATGCTCTGTGAAACGATAGAAGAATGTTGGGATCATGATGCAGAAGCCAGGTTATCAGCTGGATGTGTAGGGGAAAGAATTACTCAGATGCAGAGACTAACAAATATCATTACCACAGAGGACATTGTAACAGTGGTCACAATGGTGACAAATGTTGACTTTCCTCCCAAAGAATCTAGTCTATGATGGTTGCACCATGTGTACACATTGAGAAACGGGACTGTGAACTGGAGCTGCTAAGCTAACGAAACTGCTTACAGTGTATTTTCTGTGTGAAATGAGCAGGTGGTCTCCTGGACGCGTCGAAAAGAAGACCCTCGTTTAAAACTGTGGCTCTGGGAGACTTACGGCACTGCCTATAGCAGAAACGTGAAAGGACGAGATGAAGAGAAACATTGCAAACTCTATAAACTTTTGAGAAAGTGTACATGAAGAATGTGGCCCTCTCCAAATCAAGGCTCTTTGGACCTGGCTAATCAAGTGTTTGAAACTGACTTCAGATTTCTAATGTCTGTCAGAAGACACTAATTCCTTAAATGAACTACTGCTATTTTTTTTTTAAATCAGAAACTTTTCATTTCAGATTTTAAAAAAGGGTAACTTGTTTTTATTGCATTTGCTGTTGTGTTTCTATAAATGACTATTGTAATGCCAATATGACACAGCTTGTGAATGTGTAGTGTGCTGCTGTTCTGTGTACATAAACAGTCATCAAAGTGGGGTACAGTAAAGAGGCTTCCAAGCATTACTTTAACCTCCCTCAACAAGGTATACCTCAGTTCCACGGTTGCTAAATTATATAATTGAAAACACTAACAAAATTTGAATAATAAATTGATCCATGTTTTGTAACAAGGTATTACAAATTCACTGTGTTATTTAAATAAAAAAGGTAAGCTATACTTAGTGCCAACAGTAAGTGGCCATTCGTAAAGCAGTGTTTTAGCTTTTCTTGTGCTAGCTTGTAATTTTAGGGAAAAAGTGCTGTTCTTTGAATTGAAAAATGGTGGCATTCCCCCCTCTTCCCATGTTTTAAAGCTTCATCTTATATCCAGTTCCCAAAATATTGCATTTTTACCTAAGTATTTTTTTTTAGGTGTGCTGTGTTTGGGGAATATTTGAAAATTTAAAGCATGATTTAAAATTTTTAAGTGAGCTGTGACACTGGAAAGCTCTTCATTTTTATTCTTTTAAAATAGATTTTTTTTCTATTTATATATGTAAAATTGTAGTGTATTTCTTTTCACCAAACAGTGTGTGGGACATTCTTTATTACTGTTTTAGGATCACCTCAGGAAGTGTCATTACCCAGAATTCCTCACTCTCTGCTTTGAGACTTGTAAGTTTATCACCATATTTCTGCTTGGTGCCATCTTGTCAGAGTAATATTTGATGTCTGTGATATGTAAAGAATTATCCTAGGATAGAGACTAAATTTTAAGCACAGATTTCAGATGTTACCACTTTAAAACAAATCAGGGATAACAAGTTAAACCTATAATTTAAAATATGCAATGACATTTAGAGGTAACCAATATTGAAAATAGGTCACATATAACCGTCTCCTCCTGCAAATTGCTCTCACAACTGACTCTATTAATTTAAGATAGTTCATTCCTTACCCTTGATAAGAAAATGGAATTGATGGTAGGCGTCTAAGTGCTTTTCAAAACAGTATACCATTAGAATATCATTGGATTCTTTCTCAAATTATTCAGGCCAAAGTAAAACATTCATTTCCTGAATTTCTAGATTACTGACCACCAGTATTACACTATATACTTTTTGTCAGGTCATTTTAAAATCCATACATTAACTTTATAAAATGATTTTTTACATGTCACTGTCAGGCACTCACTGTGAATGTGTTATCTGTAAATGGCTATTTAATCACAAAGTACACTACATTTTACATATGATATGCACTTACTCTCTGGGAATAATAAGTTATATTATTTAAAAATAAATAGGTCAACAGAATCTAAGCAGGGAGGGGAAAAAGAGTAATAGCATTGTTGCCCATGTGCCACACACCATCTAGAACATTCTCTTGGTCACATCATGTGCCCAAGTTGTCATGTCATTTTTAGGAATTCCCATTTCAATGTTGAGTTCACCTCTTTAGTTAAAAAAAAGTACTTTGCCTATCAATTTCTTGATATGGTTTTGCTTTCACTTTGAAACTAATCAAGAAAGGAAAATAATCAGAATGTCCACACATGAAAATTGTTAATCTCCTGAAGACTAATTTACATCTGTTCTAAACATTTAATCCTGATAAAAGTTAAAAATCCAAAACAGGAGGAATATTTGTCTTATGTGGGTACTTAGAGATAAGTTTTATAAGACCAGTTATTCACAAAAAATTTTTCTTGTTAGAATTTTTTTTTTAGAAATCTGGGTATTGTACTTAACTAGCCAATTTTAAAGCTTGTATCCTTTTGAGAATGTTATTAGAGAAACTTTTTATAAGCAGTTACGTAAGAATGTTCTGGTGACTACCTTGTCCTGATTCCCAGTCTCGTTAGAACTTTCTTTTGCAGGGCATTTTCATGTTTGGTTTACAGTCGGGGCAGAGTGGGCAAGTCAACAAACGTTTGAGCTGGGGATACTAAAAAAAGAAGATCAAAGAATGAGAAAAAAGACTTTGTTTTGGGGTAAATGGACTCCAATACTTCTTTTCCTCATGTGTATGGTGCTCCTTATGATTTGTCTTGTATTTAGCCTTTCTGATACCCATCGGACTGCTGCTCTAACTTACACTCTTTACCTTGCCCAGATCTTCATCTAAAGAACGCTTTATGATCAACTGCCTAGGACTGATGGCTTAACCGGTATTTGGCTTTATTCGAAGTCAATGCCCTGCACAGCTCTTGTATGTATTTTAGATGCTAGTAAGTTTTCAGCATGTGATGTGTGATTCTTGTTTGAGTGTTTATTATAGGTATCTTGTGAATTCTAGAACAGAGACTGTGCCTCACAATTGTTGGTCCCATGAACTATCCTTCATGGTGATGGTTTTGAAAATACAATCAGGAAACAACCCCAACAAATTTGGAATTTAAAATAGAATCATATATCATCAAATTAAAAAAAGGATCTCTTCCCCCTTTCCTTATCCCTACATAACAACTGCATTTAAGTAAAATGCAGGTGCTATGGGGAAAAACCCTGGCCAGATGATAGTTTGGTGGGATAAACTGATTACTGTTTTTAAAAAAAACTGCTTCACCATAGATATTTTCCAGTATCTCTTTTTTACCTTTCTAAAAAAATTACTTTTTAGGAACATTTGGTATAATGTGCATAAAATTATTTACTGATTTATGGGCAAAATGATACAAGTAGCATTTTGATTGAACATCATTTACCTCAGATATTCAACCAGCAGTACATTTTTTTATGCAGTCTAAACCCATATCCTATTTGTTACCTCTCAAAATATTGGAAAGCAATTATTTAGCTTTACTCTGTATTTCTTGTCAGTGTTTTGGGCACAGGTTGTTGTACTACTGTCAAATTGTACTTGCTGTTTTTTCAGCAAGTATTTAACAAAAAGCTAAAAAAAAAAAAGAAAAGCCCCATTAAACCCCACCTTGGATAAGTGATTGTTAAATATTGTACAAATAAAATGTATGCTATTCCCATTCCATCCCCAAGTTAAATAAAAAAAAGTGAATATAGTATGATTTGCATATGCAGTTTTTCTTTAGCTATATGTTCTTAAGAGCGGAATAGTAGCTTTGTAATTTATAGTGAGGCTTCCACCTTGAGATTTGCATGAATGGGGATAAGGTGAAAGGAAGGCTTGTCAGTTCCTTTGTCCTCTAAGCAGATTGTATTCCCACTAAAGTATTTATGTTGGTCCTGCCAGTTTTAGGAAGCCAGAGGCTAGCTGGCATTAGGTTTCTTCTTCATATGTTAATAAAAAAAATGTGGCTTAGGAAATAGCCCTTGAAGATATATATTTCCAATTTGTAACCTGTTACCAAGTGGATGGAAGAATTCTGGTATTTTCACTTTGAGTAATTAGTAATAGGAAGCCAGCTTCCATTTACATATTTAATGTTGCAAAAGTTTTGTTTATAATATGGCTTTTGAAGAAAGGGGGAGTGGAAAAGCCCCACCATGCCACATGGAGTGTTACAGTTCACACTGATTCTCAAGTTTTTAGGGTAAAGGCAAAGGAAGGGACAACACTTAGGTTACATTGGTTTGAAAGAACCTGCATTGTCTTCTAAACTACATGAAAATGGGAACAATGGTGAAATCTACAGGAATATTGGAATTGTTTTCCACAATGTGTTCTGCAAAACACTGATTTATCTTTATCAGGAAGCTAATAATACAGTATACACTTAATATATATAGCATTATGACATAGTAAGTTTGCAAAACAGGTTTTCATTCCTCAGAGCCATTCATATGCATGTGCACATGAATTGGAAAGTATTTCTTTAATTAAAACATGAGGCCCGGTATGTGAAATTTGTGTACAGGTGGCGGGGGGGGGGGGGGGGGGGTTTGAAGGGAGCCCCTCAGCCCGGCCTGTGCCCTCTCCAGGGAGCGGATCTTAGCCGGCAGTCGGACATCCCTCTCGCAGTCAGGGAGCCCTTGCTCCTTACCACTCAGCTTGCTGCTCCTTACTGCTGCTGCGGAGGTGGTAGGGGCTCCCGCCACCACCACTGCGCTCACCAGCTGTGAACCCGGCTCCTGCATTGAGCGTCTGCCCCCTGGTGGTCAGTGTGTGTCATAGTAACCGGTTGTTCTGGTCCTTCCGCCATAACAGGTTGCTTATGCTTTTATTATATAGATTTGTTTTATAAGAACCTGTTTTTGTTAGGGCACCTGGTGGGGAGTCATGGGTAAAACTGCACTGAATTCTTCTTCCACACCTGGTTTTCAATCTGATGACTTAAGAAGGGGATGGCTTGCTTTCTGTTTCACTGAGTATGAAAACCCACCTTGCTGCTTAGTTTTTTAATCTGTATACTTGCATGCTGATGGATCTAATGTAGCTCATATGTACCAGGGAGGCAGAGGAGGGAGGGCTCTTAGTCTATTAGTGGTATTTAGCCTAATAAAAATTTATAAGCTCAAGTCAGTTCTCCAAGTATTTATACAGTGAGTGCCTTAAAATAGCTTAGAAAAATTTTTAAAGGGTCAATTTTAGCTCAAGTGTAAAATGAAATCTTTGCTTCTAGCAATAGTGAAGCTATTATGTTGGCAAAGCATCCCTTCAAGATCTAGAGTATTTATTGCACAGAAATAGTGTGTAAGCCTTAGATTTAATTTAGTGAGACTGCTGAAAAGCAAGTGATAGTGATCTGAAGACTTAGTCAGGGGCAGGGCATGACTGGCTAAGTGTGTAGAACAATAGGTTGTAACTATTGAAGAACTACTAGAGCTACTTTTATTACACAAAGATATTTCTATTCTATGTCCAAGACTTCTTAAAAACCAGATAAATCATTTCCTGGAGTATTCTTTAAAAAACACATGGTAAGAAACCTTTGCTGGATTTCACACCTTAATAGCAGGGACTTTGATGTCAAACCCGATTTGAACCGGGCTCTGATATCGTTCTCTGACTGACTGAACACTGCCACAGCTGTGCTAGATTTTTCATCTGCAGGTAACGGCACTGAAACATCCTATCGTCTTCGACAGTTACAAGTATTGCAAACTGCACAAGATTATGGACAGTGCCTTCTGTAAACCTTCCATGAAAACAATAGGCAATCAAATAATCCTGAATAAATGAAGTCACTAACACTTAACGAATGCTTATTATATTCCACTTTAAATATATGGCTGTATTAGCTTGTGGATTCCTGAATTTATAAGGTGATCCTTTTGCTGACAGTTCCACATTGCTCTTGCGATTTACTTTTAGATATAGATTTAGTTAACACTGCCAAACATTCCCCAGTCTTTGTGAAAGTGATTTTTCAGGAATTTTGTAAAGTACCTGTTTAAAAACATAAATTCTGATCATTTTGGACTAGAATAGGCCCAAGGATCTGCATTTAAGAACACCCTTCAACTCTTCAAGGGATTCTTCTGTAGGTAGTATAAAGTACCACAGTCGGAGAAGTCTGGAGGAAAATGTCCAAACTTTTGGCCTTTTACTTCTGTGTGAAGCATCTTCTAGCCAAACTGGCCAGGCTCCTGAACTAGACCTGGGTCTGAAATAGAATCCAACATTTCCATGGTACAGAAAAAAATTAAAAAAAATTACATCTCAATGCTTGCTGTTGTTTCTTTAATGCTTTCTTTAATGTTTATAAAAACATTGGCTGCTAGACTGAAATGAACATTTCAAATGTAACACAAAAATACTTCATAACTGTTAAATAAGTATATGGTTCAATATCTAAGAAATAGTCACATTTATTTTAACTTCTACTTCAACATAGTCTAAATTACTGGAATTATAAATCACGTAACTGCTTATGATTTAAAGGCATGACATAGCCAAGAATACTACCTGTGTAACAGTTCCCCATAAATACAAAAATACATGTCTATAAATATAAAAAATGTATTAACACATCTTATTAAAGGACAATAGCTTTTAGTTCTTTAGAGAAGTCTGCCTGAAACTACATTACTGAAGCCATGGGTTATATTTATAACCAGCTTAGTGAGGATGTTGCCCACTGCCTAACATCTGTAGGACAGTTGGGGTATTTCTGCAAAGCATTCATAATTTGAGTATTATCCAAAAGTAGTTTCATCAGCTGGTACTCTCTCTGTGCATTTACTGAAGTTCTTTCCACGGGCCTTATTAATTCTAATTGTTGTAAGTGTTCAAAGGCCTGAAAGATGAAAAAAATAGTTTAGGTTCATTAGAGGAACAACCCAGAGAACAGTGAAGGATTCTGATCAGTTGTGGAATAGAATGCCAGAAAACTTAATAGAAATCAGTAAGGTTCAAAAACAACACTCCATCAACTTCGTAAAAACTTGTATATCAGGTGAAGCAGCGCCAATATATAGTTACCTGTCACTATATTGTTGAATGTAAACAGGACACATTTTAATCCAGTCTGCACACCATGATTTTTCCTAATCTCACTTTTTGTTTCTGATCTTATTCTATATCATATTTCCTACTAGTGATGAAGTTAATGAAGGGTTTCCAACTAAGATCCACTAAGTCCATTATTTTTTGACTTAAAATTACTCCAATTTGCACTCACATTTTGTTTGTACCTTTGTAAGACTGCTGTCTAAGTTTAATGCAGCTGAGAGGAAAGAGCCCTAGGAGCTCGGCAAGCCTGTCAGCTGACCTTGTGACTCAGCAGAGCACCACAATGGAGGAGAGGGGCCAGCTCCTGTTCCCTAAGGTGTCTGGTGGAGACTGCCACCACCTGCCAGAGTTTCCTTCCATCTTCCCCACCTTAATAGGGCTCTCTTCTGTTTCCTCTTACCACACATGTTATGTCTTTTTTAACCCTGATGATTATTTTAGGTATTTTATTAGGTTATGAAAAAACATCCATTAAATCATGGCATACTAAATGTAAATACTAACATTACAATCAATTCCTGAGCTTTCTATTCCTACAGCTTTATTGTGAAAAATATTAGAACATATTCTCTATGTATCATAAAAATTCTTCTGATGAAATAGCTCAGATGCCACTTCTGAAAATGAGAAAAATACAAAAGGCTGGGGCTGAATAAAATTAATGAGATTTAAAATATTTATAGGCAGCAAAAATGTTTGTTTTTTAAATGTAGAAACTCCTAAGAATGTAAATGCTCAGGTACCTTTTTCCATTCACAACTCCCAGAAGCCATGACTATCAGACAGACATGGGTATTAGGAAGGGGGAGAAAACCCACCTGCACTGTGCTAGATACGCTTTCTGTTGTGAAGAAATGGCAATGCCCCAACACTTTTTGGTTGCTACAAGAAAGAAAATTCTGACTACATAGGTCTACAGGGGATGCTAAGGGATGTAAGGGTCCATTGCTTTAAAACAAAAGTTTTTTCTCATAAAGTCCTCTAGAGCGGTGGTGTCCAATAAGGTAATCATAGGGCTATTGAGCATTTGAAATGTGGGACTCGATTTTTAATTTTATTTCATTTTCATTAAGTTGAATTTAAAAACGAATGCCTGAGTCAATAAAAAAATTATGTTTAGGACAATTTCAATATGTAAACATTTTTTTGTAAAATATATTTTTATTGATTTCAGAGAGGAAGTGAGGGGAGAGAGAAATATTAATGATGAGAGAGAATCATTGATCGGTTGCCTCCTGCAGGCTTGGATGGAGTCCGCAACCTGGGCATGTGCCCTGACAGGGAATCCAACTGTGACCTCCTGGTTCATAGGTCGATGGTCAACCACTGAGCAACACCGCCTGGGCTACATCTACTTCTTTAGCTAAAAATTTTATGGAATCTAAAGAGTATTTCCAATGAATATTTAGGGACTATTCTGGTATATTAGGTTAAATAAAATTTATTATTAAAATAAACTTCACTTTATTTTTTGTTCCTACTAGAAAATTGATAATTATATTAATATGGCTCACATTATATTTTTAGTGGGTAATACATATTACACAAGAATAAAGTTTCTCAAGTTTTAAAACCCTTGTGTCACCTAACCCCTAATAAAGCCTTCTCTATATGCTTTCACCAGCCAGTGAGATTTCGCCTGTTGGTTTCTTTATGGCTCATGTCAGCATTTTTGTAGCTTTTTACTGCTAAAATTATAGAGCTGAGCCAAACCTTGAGTATAAAGGGAGAGGGCTGTATCAATGTATTTCACAGACTATAAATGTTTCTTTTCAGGATGTAAGTGTTAGGAACAGACAGTAGAGGGCAGTATACTCCCACAAACCAAAACACCTGGCTGCTAACTTTGTGCACCTATGATATATAGTTAGGCCTTGAACAATGCTAAGGGTTAGGGGTGCCAACAACCCTCCACACCCAGTCAAAAATCCCCATATAATTTTGTCTCTCCCAAAACTTCACTACTAGGCTACTGTGGACTGGAAGCCTTACCAATAACAAACAGTTGATTGACACATATTTTGTATGTCATATAGATTATATACTATATTCTTACAATAAAAGAAGCTAGAACAAAGAAAATTTTAAGAAAATTATAGCAAAGAGAAAATACATTTACAATACTTACTGAAAAAAAATTCATGTATAAGTGGACACTGTTTAAACACCCATGTTGTTCAAGGGTCAACTAGACAATCAAATTGGATATAAAAATATACCAGCCTGCAGAAAAATAACTGAATCTTACCTTCATGACAACAGGTTTCTCAAAATTATAGACAGAATGGGCTTTCCTTTGAACAAACTTCTGAAACTCTGGACAGAAAACAATGACAAAGTCAGTATCTTCAATAAACAGTGGGGTAGAGTCAGACAGAAACTACCCAAGTCTTATCTCACCATTATAGACCATTTGAAAATTAAAGGGCTCCTCTTCATAGATGTCATTTAAATGTTTCATTGCTATTATAAGACAGATTTCCAAGACTGACAGACCTACAGTAAAAGGGAAACAAACTATAAGTTATAGTTTACTTACTGATACATAAGACTGAAATAACTGTCCCTCAAACAAAATGATGAAGGGAAAGGGTGGGAAGGGGTCAAAACCCCCCAGGACCAAAGGTGTTTCAGTAACTGCCATCTATATTATCTTAAGCAAATTACTCAACTTCCCTGAGCTTAGTTTTCATATCAACAGGATAGGGATCTTCCTAACTTATGGAGATGTTAGAAGAATTAAGCACGTACCATATGGCCCACAGTAAACAAACTGTGCAATCATATGTAACTTTAAGTCACACAGGGCTCTTGATTATTCAAAGAATCCTTAAATCCCAAGAAATTATATCTAAATTCTTTTTCCTAAAGAGATGGCTCATTAGATTCTCAAAAGTGACAGTAAACCCCCAAATGGCTAAAAGCCCATGCTCTTCATTAGCACTTGGTGCAGTAAATACCGTGTTAGCTGGACTTCCGATGTGGCAAGGGAGGCAGTGTCAGTTTTCGGGGACTTTAAATGGGAGTGACAACACCTTACAAGGGCCGAGTTGAAGGCAGTGTGGATATAAAAGTAGTCTGTGTATAAAGCACTATGCCCAAGGTTAATTATGAAATGCACTCCATTAAACAAACCTATAAAAATTATTAATCAGGTAGGTTTCTCACCATGTACAATATTTGCTTTAGAGTCCATGCTACACAGCTGGTTTGCCTCCATCAAATCTGCTGCAGTGATAAATGGGTGTGATGTGGTTACACGACTTAAAGCAAGCATCTAGGAAAATGGGGATCAGAAAAACAATTACATCTTTACTTGGGAAATGTGGCGGTATTACTGAACAACACTTTTTAATTTGGAGAGTCTACTCTTATGAGAGTAAATATTAATGCTTGGGAAAAGTATTCTCTCATATTTAGCTGTACTAAAATTTAGTATTTAAATTCATATGCCATATAACTATAAATGTAAAGCATAAAAAAGTTTTGCTGCTCTCTCTACTCCTTCCTACTTGCATATCTTACTTACAACTCCTCAAAGGAAGAACATTTAAAAAGGAGTAGGGCAAGCAGAGAGACCCAAAATAACTAAAATACAAAAAGCCCCACACCATACCAAACTAAAAGGCAGATGTGTGACTTGTGCATAACTTTCTAACCACCAAATCTGCCAGTCCAGGTCAGGGTTAAGTAACAGAAAGAAGTTAGCTACCATATGTTCAATTGCTCAAAAAGGAAAAAGATAAAACCAAAATTACACTCAGAAATAGCTTTCCTTGAAAGCAGAGCCCACTTTATTTGAACTTCATTCCCCTGCTTCATTCCCTTTCTCTTACCTGTCCTTTTACATTTTACAATTAAATATTTTTGACACACAAAACGGCAAGAGAATAATGTAATTAATAACCACTACCACTTCCTTAGCTTATGAAATATGACCCTATACAGTTGAAGCCCCTGTCTCTTTCCTTGGTTGAACTCTCTTCTCCTTTGTATACAAAACCAAAAATGCACATTTTTTAAAAAATGTATTATTTTTATGGATTTCAGAGGGGGCCAGAGAATCACTGATCAGCTGCCTCCTGCACGCCCCCCACTGGGGATGTGCCCTGACCAGGAATTGAACCATGATGCTCAACCATTGAGGCACACTGGCCAGGCATAAATAAAAATGCACGTCTCCTGCCGAAACCGGTTTGGCTCAGTGGATAGAGCGTCGGCCTGTGGACTGAAAGGTTCCGGGTTCGATTCCGGTCAAGGGCATGTACCTGGGTTGCGGGCACATCCCCAGTGGGGGATGTGCAGGAGGCGGCTGATCGATGTTTCTCTCTCATCGATGTTTCTGACTATCTCTCTCCCTTCCTCTCTGTAAAAAATCAATAAAATATATTTTAAAAAAAAATGCACGTCTCCTACTACCTATGTACTTCTACCTATGCATGGTTTCCTAGACTATACAGAGTAATTTTTAAATTTATAAAATATCATATTGTACTGTTGCAACTCTCTCTCCATTGAACATTTATCATGAGAATTTATCCACATCAAGTTGTCAAGTCTAGTTTATTTATTTTTTCCAGTTGTACTGTATTGCTCTGCAATTTAATTTTTTTTTTAATTGATGAACACCTCTCATTTCTTTTGCAATTATGAATAAGGCTGCAATAAAAAACCTTTCTACGCCTTCTTGTGCTCCTAAGTTACTATAGATATCCAATTCGCCAAATTGTTTTCCAAAGTCCCTGTACATATTCACACTATCAGCAGCAACGCATTTCTACAGTCACAGACACCACACCATCAGATATAAACTTTTGACACCTACCAGTTGGCAGGAAAAAAAGGTTTAACTCTAGTGTTTAATTCTGCAAAGTTTAAATTGTACCGTTTCCCTGAATACTGGAGAGGTAACGCACCTTTGTATATTACAGGGCATGTGGCATTCTACATTGCTAAATGGCTTGTTCGTACTCTTAGCTCATTCCTTTACTGATTACTATAAAAGCTCTTTATTTATTATGGATAGTATTGATGATTAGATGCATTGCATACACCCTCTCCCAATCAGCTTTTTTTTTTTTTTTTTTAAATCTCCATCCTGGCCAGTCTACATTTAAAAGTTAAATGTAGTTAAACTTTATCCATCTGTTTTTTTATGGCTTGAAATTTGCGTATTTTATCTAAGAAATATCTCCCTACCTCAAGATTACAAATATATTCTCTTACATTTTTTAAAAACTTTTTTAACTTTTTGTACAGACATCTAGGTTTATCAACCTGGAATTTACTTTTGGATATGCAATGAAGGTGTTTCTTTTTTTTTTTTTTTTCTATGTATAACTCCTGATTTTGTTGTGGTGGTTGTTGAAAAATTATCCAAACTATAATTAACTTCAGTCAAGTCATTCCCTCTTCTTTATAATTTCCACCAATTCCAAACTTTTCTTAAACACGAAAAACTGCAACAAAAATCAAGCCATTACCCCGAATGAGAAGTGTAACAGAAAACTGGAAAAATATTTGTTCACGCTGACAATTTTAAGGCAGAGAGATTTTATCATAATGAGAAGTGTGTATATGAATAGTTATGTTGCATGTATGTGTGGTGTGTGTATTCTCTATGTAAAGTAAGTTAATAAAGTCTAATTTTCATATACAAATAATTAAAAATACTACTCTAAAAATTCTTAATCCCAAAATTACTTTGTAAGAAAGACAGTTGTTAATGAAAATGGCAAGATGGGAGGGGGATTTCTAATGAGAAAGTATATATAAAAATAGCTCTTAAATTTCCTCACCAAAAGCAGAAATGGGAAAGGAGAATCTGTAAACAAACACAGCAGACCCATATAGTAAAGCAGGATACAAGCTTGAAGCCAGACACCTTGGCTTTGGGTTGAGTTTGCCATCTACTACCCGTGTGACCTGGGGCAAGATAATTAACCATGCCCTGGCTGTTTTGACTCAGTGGATAGAGTGTCAGCCTGTGAACCGAAGGGTCCTGGGTTTGATTCCGGTCAAGGGCACATGCCTAGGTTGCAGGCTCCATCCCCAGTAGGGGGCGTGCAGGAGGCAGCCAATCAATGATTCTCATCACTGAAGTTTCTCTCTCTCTCTCTATCTCTTTCTCTCTCTCTCTCTCCCCCTTCCTCTCTGAAATCAAAAACTTTTTTTAAAAAGATATTGCATCATAAGAACCCTCATTTTCTTAAAAAATAAAGACAAAAATATCCAAAGGTAAAATATAGACATAATCTGCCCAAGCTGGATTGCTCAGTGGATAGAGCTTTGGCCTGTGGACTGAAGGGTCCCAGGTTCGATTCCAGTCAAGGGCACGAACCTCAATTGCAGGCTCCTCCCCGGCCTGGGCCCTGGTCAGGGCGTGTGCAGGGGGCAACCAATTGATGTGTTTCTTTCACACTAGTATTCCTCTCTGTCTTTCCCTCTCTCTTCCACTCCCTCTAAAAATCAATGGGAAAATATCCTCCAGTGAGGATTAAAAAAAAAAATAGACATAATGTTGGTAAAGCAACTATACAGTTCCCAGCTCAAGTGCTATTTAATAAATGATATCTATTATTATAATAAATGAAAGTGACCAAGAAGAAATTCATGAAACAAAATTAGTTTTTCCTTGAAAGATATTTGCCACAGATAATTTTCTAGAAACATCAGGCTAATGTCAAATACTCTTAATAAAGGAAGAGCTTTCATTTTCAGAATAAAGTACTTCTTCGTTGATAATGTTTAAGCTTAAAAGATATTATTACTTTGTTTAAGACCATAACAGATGGGATTTATTCCAGGTATGCAAAGCTAGTTCAACATTCAGAAGTCAGGTAGTGCAACCCAACACTGCACAGGCTAAAGAAGAAAAATCATAGATCATATTCATTGATAGAGTAAGCATTTGACAAATCCAGCATCCATTTATAATAAACTATCAACAAGTTAAGAACAGATGGGAATTACCGTAACTTGATAACAAATGTATAAACAATCTATAGCTTCCTTATACTTAACAGTGAAAGGCTGAATGCTTTTCTCCCAAGATAGGAAACAAGGCAAAGATGTCCATCCTCACCACACTTACTTAGCATTTTTGAGAGGTTTTAGATGTTGCAAGACAAGAAAAAGAAATAAAATATAATCAGATTGGTAAGGGGAAAAAAACCTACCTCTCTATTTGCAGATGACATGACTGTCTCAAGAAATCTAAAAAACTCCTAGAATGAGTTCAGCAAGTTTGCAGAGTGCATCAACATACAAAAATCAATCACATTTCTATATACTAACAAAGAGCATGCTGAAACCAAAATTAAAAACAAAACATCATGGACAACTGCTCTAAAAAGTTAAATACTTTAAACATGTACAAACAGGATAAGAATTATAAGATAATGATGAAAGAAAGCAAAGAACTAAATAAAAGGAGACAAGTGGCACAGACAGAGACTGGAGAACTCCATGTAGTAAACATGATAATTCTCCCTAAATTTATAGGTTTAATGAATTCCCAACAGAATATAATTGTCTTGTGAAAGAAAAAGAAAAAAAATGATAAAAACAAAGCTAATACGAACCAATAGCATATGTAAGGACCGCAGGCTTTTGCTGATATTGAAATGCTTCTGTAGGACTTCTTGCACACTTTTATCTTCTGAGAGACACTGGAGAGAAAAATCAAAGCAGAGTTAAGGAATCTTACAATTTAAAACTTAAATATAATCTTGTGCCTCACTAGTTGGTGTACCTCATTAATTCTATTCATTAATAAATAGGTATTGGTCTGACTTAGAACACAAAAATTAAAATCAAATTACTAGTTTATTTTCTTCTTATCCTTTTACATTTCAGTTGACACAATCTTTGCTACCGTGAATTTCTAGTCTGAAAAGGGAATCTACACAGTGATACCAGTGGCATGATCAAAATGCAGCAAAAACAAACAACAGAGAATAAGAGTTACTATACTTAGGAAAACAAAGTATGCAGAATGCTTATTGTATGAGTCAATAGATTAAAAAGAAAAAAGAGTGCTTGCTTCAGCAGCACATATACTAAAAAAAAAAAAAAAAAAAAAAAAAAAAAAAAATTGGAACTATACAGAGAAGATTAGCATGGCCCCTGCACAAGGATGACACGCAAATTTGTGAAGCGTTCCATAAAAAAAAAAGAAAAAATAAAAAAGAAAAAAAAAGAAAAAGAAAAAAGAACGTTCCAGTATATATATAAAAAACAGCATGAGTAAAGCAGAAAGATTGTGGCATACTGACAGAAGATAAGCAGTCATGTAATCCTGAGTTTTAGTGACTGGCAAAATATTTTGTATATGAAGACAGAAACAGGAAAACCTAATTGGAAGTGACTGTAACTGTTCATACAAGAGACCAAGAAGATCTGAATTAACAAAGTGATGTAAAAACAAGAGAAAATTAAGACATTTATAAAAGACATGTCTGATGGAGAATCAACTGGTGAGAAATGGAGGAGCAAGGGTTTAGAGGGGGAAAGAAAAAATCAGAGATGATACCATGGTATACAGAATGTCCCACGAGGAGATGAGGTCAAGAAGTGAAAACTTGGATTATCAATGTTTAAGAAGCAGAAGAAAAGAGAGAAGCAAAGTAAAAGATTGAGAAAGATACTTAAGACTGGAAGAGAATACAAGCAAGAACAATGAAACCAAGGGAATAAAACTTCAAGAGGCAAGTGGTGATCAATGATGTAAAACACCTTTTCTAATTAAGTTGAGATATACTATGAGAGGAAGCTAATGGCTTTGGAAATTCAGAGACCGTTTGAAAAAGCATTACCTAAAAGAGCCAACTGACTGCAGTAAATTAGGATTAATGAAAAATAAGGTACACTTGGCACTGAAAAAGATTAAATGAAAGAAGAATAAATTCAAAATTGGCAGAGCCAAGAAAGCCTTGGGTAAGATTGACATTAATTTTTAATAAATCATCTGCAAAGAATAAGGATTATTTTTCTTAAAAAAGAGAGAAAACTAAGTACTGATTATTTCTGTATTTTCTAGAGCTAAAACTACATGTCTCTCTCCCACTGTAAGTTCTAATCTAATGAAATAAAGTTTTGTGTTCGCAGTAAAAATACTATCCTAGTTATAGTCCCCGTTTCCTGATATGTTTTAGTTATTCTCTTTCTATTTGAAAGAGCTTACTGTCACTATACATACCTTTTTTCATAAACAGCGTTAAATAGCCTTTGGAGATACATAAGATAAACTTAAAATAAAGCAAAGTAACTCAAATAAAAAAGTCTTGAAAAATACCCGCAGTCCTGGCTTCTGCCATTATTGACTCTCATTCAATCCCTTATGAAGTTCCTGTATTCCAATAAGAGCACTTAGGAACGAAAGTAAACCCTCTGGGACAAATATATTGATGCAAGATATTCCTCCCCAGCAAGAATTCCAGGTGGCTCAGCTGGTTGGAGCACCATCCCATACACCAAAAGGCTGTGGGTTTGATTCTGGGTCAGGGCATATACCTGGGCTGTGGGGTTTGATCCCTGGTTAGGGCGTACAGAAGGCAACTGATAGATGTTTTTCTCTCTCTCTTGCCCTTCCTCTCTCTCTCAAATCAATAAAAACATATCAATGGGCGAGGATTAAAACATAAATAAGTAGAATAATGTGCCCATGAGTTAGTCTTCTATATTCTGTACTCTGCCTTTCTGCTCATCTCTTTATTTTTAGAGGTCTGAATCCAAAGCCCCTTCTTTCTGAAGGCTATCATCTTCTTGCTTCCATAATTAGTCCATCTAAAAGAAGCTTACAAGATCTATCTGTGAGCCATTAAAAAATGAAACCTCATCATATTTTTATTTCACTTTAACTCAAACATTATAAACTGCCTGAAGATAGGGTATTATTATTACCAATAACCACTTACTGGATGCCTATTACATTTAACTAATTATGATAATTATTGAAGATATTAGATATCAGGTTTTGAAACATGACTGAATTTCTTATGGCTGGGTCAGGAAATAATGTAAGGGGAATAAGACAGAACTGACTGACTGATATCACCACTCACAGGAATATGGGGGAGTTCCCAGAAATAAAGCAGACCCCCTCTGTTGTTCAGGGAAGCTGATACCGTTCCTTCTCACTGATGAACACATGAACAGCTGCCACAGAAGCAGGTTCTCATGGTGCTGATTGCACAGTGTGGTAGGCCAGTGCCTTCCTCAGGTAAGATTCTAAGCAGAATGTTACAGAATTACACCTGCACCTTAGGACCCATGCTGCTCCAGGGATAACTTAGAGGCAGCAGCGTATGTACTAATCTCCTAGTCAGTTCCTGCTAAAACTTCTCACCTTTTGTTAACTAAACAGGAAAGGTTTAAGACAATAGGTAAATCTTCCTTGAACTTAGCTATAGTACTTTGGAGAAATTTCCTTAGAGGAGAATTAGCTATGGTTCTTTTAAATGTTCATTTATACAGGGATTTCTCTTACACTGCCATGCTCTCTCTTACTTATTGACTCATTTGGGGTATAAATGATATTCAGGTCTAGATTCAACACTATCCTAAAGATAGTTCTTGGTTGAGATTCCATAGGTGACCTATACCATTGCTTTTGATTTAACTTTGGAATCAGAAAAACTTCCTGAACAGTCAGCACTGAGAGAAAGAACAGCTCCCTTAATGCAGTCCCCACCCCACTACCACTCATAGGGCAGGGCCTCTGGCCATGGTCCTGATATATTTTTCAAGTGAAGTTCATTTATTAGCATACCAAAAGGTGGCAAATGATTAGGTTGGGGGGAAAAAGTATTAGAACTAAGAGACACAAACTCCAGTGGTACTAGTGTTACCTTATAAAAGTCTACAAGGTTGTCAAAAAGATGACAGGATAGTGTTCATGTTCATTCCTACCATCTGCTGCTAAATTCAGTGATATAGGATCAGCAAAAAGGGGACCAAAAAACTTAGGCCTAGCCACTCTACAACCACGTGACAGCGGGGAGCTCCCCAACCCCCTGATCAGCCCTGCTCTGTGCATGACAGGGTACGGAGCCCCAACCCTCCTGATTGGCCCTGCTCTGTGCGTGACAGGGGGTGGCGCCGCAACCTCCCCATCGACCCTGCTTTGAGTGTGACAGGGGACGGTGCCCCAACCCCCCAATCGGCCCTACCCTGAGCGTGACTGTGCGTGGCATCGCAACCTCCCAATCCGCCCTGCTCTGTGCATGACAGGGGGCAGCACCCCAACTCCCCAATCAGCCCTGCTCTGAGCCCGACCAGGGGCTGCACCTAGGGATTAGGCCTGCCCTCTGCCACCCGGGAGCAGGCCTAAGCCAGCAGGTCGTTATCTCCCGAGGGGTCCCAGACTGCGAGAGGGCACAGGCCAGACTGAGGGACCCCCTCTTCCCCGAGTGCACAAATTTTTGTGCACCGGGCTTCTAGTTTAAGAATAAAAGTAATACTACTTTACTATAAAACAATCCTGTTTTAGAGGCAGTGAATATAAATTGTGTAACTCTAATTATCCATACATCTAATCATCCTCACTCATTAGCATTTAATACTACATACCCGTTTTATCCAATGCTTTCAAAATGAAGGACTTTTTTGTTATTATTTTCCACTTTCATAGGACCCATAGTTTTGTAAGATTCTACTATGTGGGCTTTATTTAGCAACACTGTTCTTCTATTATGTTATTGAACTTCCTCTCCCTTTCTCGCTGCCAACTGAAATTTCTTGTCGGCATAAGACAAACTGACTTTATGCCAATTCAGACTTTATGCCAATATGTTGGGCTGACATAACAGTGGTCTGTAGAAGTTAAGCTTGAAGTGTAGGTAAATCAACAGAGTCCACATGTTTAGTAAATCTTGAAAACAACATATGAAGGTACCTCTGTAGCTAATAACCTCAGGGCTCCATGGACTCCAATATGGATTTCGTCAATGTATATAATAAAACCACAACTGCCATAACGTGGATTGCCTTTTAATAGACGTGACGAGATAAAAGATAAAGTTCTTTATGAGAATTAGAGGGGGGAAAAATCCACATTGGATAGGTAGATATGAATCACTAACATAATATATTGCTAAACTTAAAAAGTAAAATAAAAATAATTTTTGTGATGAAAATGCTTCAACAAAATAACCTAAAATATAAATCAGATATAAATAAAACAAAAAGCTCATTAAAGTTCTTTTGAGAGAAAAATTCAGGAGCTATGATATTTCAACAGTTTTGTATAAGAAGATAATATGCACACACAAAAAGTGTATAATTAGTATTCATGCAGTTTTATGCAATAGTACATTAGAAGCTTTGTACTAATTCAGAAATTTTAAATATTTCTACGTTTTGTTTTCAAATGGTATAGCAAGATACAGAAAACATTTTGATATTATTACTTTTGCTCCAAGTTACCTGAACATTCTCATTCCACTTCTCAGCAAAAAGCTTGTCTGGAAACTCTGCAGGTAGAGATAATTGTTCTTTAAATATTTTAAGATACTGGGGAAAACCAAATGAATTCATTAAGTGCATCTGTCTGTGAGAAAATCGTGACTTCACTCTTTTTTCTAAGAGTTCCAAAATATCCTTAAAAACAAACAGAAATTCCTGTAAGATGCATGTTAAAAAAAATGTCAATGTTAGAAATTTAAGTATTTAAACTATTACCTATAATTAGCAATGCCTATCTTATAATATTAAATTAAGCATAACAAAAATTTATGAAAACCAGTAAATACTCAAATTATTCCCTTGATCTCTTTACTGTTACAAGGCAGTAGAAGTAAGAGAGTGTGGCTTGGAAATAAACCAAGCCTCTAGAACAGGGATGGGGAACCTTTTTTATGCCCAGGGCCATTTGAATATTTATAACATCATTCTCTGGTCATACAACATTATCATTTTAAAAATTAGCCTGCTATATTTGGTTAAACATTTAACTCACCCCCTAATGCCTTGGCAGGGTTAGACCAAATAATTTTTCAGGCCTTATATGACCCAAGGGCCAGATGTTCCCCACCCCTGCTCTAAAAGATTCTGTTATGCATGCTACTTCAATCTTCTTTAAAAGAATCTGTAGGCCCGGTGATGTCATGCGTTTTACCTACCATGTTAATCTCAGCTAATCTTCAACATTCTAACACTTATGAAGAATTCAGATAAAAAATTAAGATGAACATTTGTACTAAGACTTATTACATTCATGAAAATCTAAACATCTTCATTGTTTTATGTAACAATGACTTAAGTAAGCAGTATGTGTAATGGAGAAATGTTCAGTTCACTGAAATATCCACAAACTTAAGCTGAAGCCATGCTAGGCCGAAGTAACAAATGACAGAAGAGAAACTGGCAGAAACACAGCATGACAATGGTATGTGATTGTCCTGTGGCTTTCCTATGGTGATATTTTAGAAACTACTTATATTTATGCTATTTTTCCTTAAGAAGTTAGAAATCAATTTATTGCCAACTTTCTATAATTAAAAAGTTTTATTTTTTTTGAAAGAAGCTGTGATAAGCCCTAGAAATATGGATTTCTAATCTACCAAGATGATTTTCATAAAACAGCTAGGTTAAGAAATCAATTATATAGAGCAGGGTTGGGGACCCTTTTTACTGCCAAAGGCCATTTGGATATTTATAACATCATTTGTGGGCCATACAAAATTATCAACTTAAAAATTAGCCTTCTATATTTGGTCAAACATTTAATTAACTCAAAAGCCTTAGCAGGACCAGACCAAATGATTTCAGGGTCCTTATATGGCCCACAGGCCAGAAATTCCCCACTCCTGCTTTATTTGGTCCTTAACTGGATCCATAACATTTGCCACTGCCACTTCCATCCACAGGAAGATTTTTTTTTAAATTTTTTTTTAACAAGAAGATGCCTCAGTCCCCAGGACAGATTGCTGCTTCTAGTGAGGCAGGATAGTTAGGTGGAGAACCAGCCCGATGTTCTGCGAGGGAGGCTTATTATGAAGGCATATATCATCAGCTCCGGAGCACTGGGGAAGGAGGGCGGGAAAAGCCACTGGACAGAAAAAACAGCACTAGGGGGACTGTTGGAAGATGACTTTGTAAAAAGTTTCACTTTTCTAAAAAAAAGACAAAGAGGTACTGAAAAAGAGAACAAGTACATGAACCTCATTTCCAGCGGTGTATATTTACAAAGTTAAAACAGTATCATTCTGAGTTGATTCCAAGCATTTTCAAATATGGGAAGAATCATAAATGTTAAAGATATACACTATTGGTGAATTTAATCAAGTTATGGTAAGATTATTTAACTTTCTCTTTACTTGCTAATGTAGAAATATTGTATTTATTAGCATAATCTGACTTCATTTTTTTCACTTAGTGATTCCGTTGAAGAGACAGGTATTTATGAGTATGAGTGATTAACTGTGTTCTTATTTTCCTCAATCTGATTTGAAAAATGGGATAAATGCACCAGGCATTGGTGAAACACATTTGAAAAATGCCTGATATCATGACCTACATAAGTGACTATGTTGGTAATTAAGCTTTAACTTTCTAAACATTACAATTTTTTAATTAAAAAAAAAAAGACTTACCAATCTACATGTAAGACCAATAACTGCTATTGGAGTCTGTGCAGACTGAGAAATATCAAAAAGATTATAGAGGAGTGTTTGGTTTCTATGATGAGCAAAAAGATCAAATTCATCTAATATGAAGATCACTGGACAACTACTAGTCCGGTCACCTAAGATAAAATAAGAGTTTTATTAACAGCAATTATATTAACCTTTGTTAAATTTCCATACTATTTACTACATTTCACTTTTTATTTATTTTTAAATATATTTTTATAGATTTCAGAGAGGAAGGGAGGAGGAAAGATAGATAGAAACATCAATGATGAGAGAATCACACTGATCGGCTGCCTCCTGCAAGCCCACCACTGGGGATCGAGCCCGCAACCTGGGCACGTGCCCCTGACCAGAATCGAACCTGTGACGTTTCAGTCCACAGGCTATTCACTGAGCCAAACCAGCCAGGGCTACATTTCACTTTTTAAAACTTAATTCAACGGACAATTATTGATAACCTGCTTCGGGTAGGATATTTAACAATGCACATCAATTTATTTATTCAACAAAATTACTCACAGGACAAGATAGCCTTAAGTATTTCAGTCTAGTTACTAGTAGTTTATTGATGAAAATGATTTAAATAAATGGAGACTATTGTTTTTAAAATTATGTAAACAGAGTCCTTCTAGCACCAGAAAATTTACAAAGAACTTTTAATACCTACACAGACCAAATCATCTTGAGATTAAATATAAAGAGTCATTATGCTCAAAACTACTATTTCAGAAAAGATTCATTTAGCTAGAAATGCAAAGTATATCTTCCCTTAGAAATAATTTTTATAAACAATGGTTAGACTGTGAAATTCAATCAGAACCACTATAATTCCTTCTAACCACAACTTTAATATTTCAACAGGGAAAAGTTCAACATGACTCTGTGAATTCATTGTTCTCATCACAACAGAATCAGCTTTAGCAAAAGAATCACTACTACTTTAAGGTTTAGGGCTTTATATTTGCATTAACAAGTAACAAGAAAATCTGCTAAGGGGACTCACTCGAACAGGTAATAAAACATTTAACACTAACCTAAATGGCATAAAAACCACAGGAACTGCTCAGAAGTCTAGAAACAGGCCTACATTATTAGAAATTTAGTATTGGTAAAACATAGCATTACATGTTAATGGGGAAAAGTGGTTTATTCAAGGTTAAAGCTCCACTTTACACCTCACCAAAATAAATTCTAGCCAAATTATTAATTATAAGTATTAGATGAAAACATAATTGAGTATTTTTAAATCTGGAGAGAAAAAATTTTGACTATGTAAAAATTCTAAAACTCTGTTCAGCAGATAATCCTACCCAAATTTAAGAGAAGAGAAACATTAAGTGTTGTTTTTAAGTGCAAGAATTCCCATAAACAAACAAACAAACAAGCTAAACATCAAAATAAGACAGAACCATAGGAAACATATCAATCAGGAAATGTCAATGGTCAATAAAACCAGAAAATGATGATCATCATTACCAAAATTAAGCAAATTAAACTAATAATTTTCCTATTAAATAGACAAATATAAAAATAAATACTTGTTTTTGAAATTGTTAAGAAAAAGGTATTCTTGAAATATGTTTAGAAAATGGGCCTTCTAAGGTAGTTTAATTGTTGTACCTTTTAATCCAGAATTCTACTCACTGAAATTTTCCCCAGGAAATATCTGGATGACTATCTATGAATTTCTTCATAATTACAAAAATTAGAAATAAAAGCCCATAAATAGTGGTTAATAAGTTATAATGTATATTTTTAATTAGTTAATTTATATTTATAAAATGAAATATATAAGAACCATAAAAATGATAATGCAGCATTTTTTACTGTCATGGAAAAATGCTCACAATATACTGTTTGTAAATGAAAAGATGTAGACTACACAATATGGAAAATAAATGTATTCTTATGAAAATTACTTAACTACTTATATCAATGATATACTGCAGGTGAATAAAGACATAAAACCAAAGTTAAATTGAGATAATCACTATAATAGTGTGGGAATATAGTGACTATTATTTTCTTTTTTAATATTTCTTTACTAATTTTTCTGTAAAATCATGTTATTATCTTTATAATCAGGGGAAACCACAGCTAAACAAATATGTTTGATACTGTTAAATATATTAATATTTACCTTTTTTTAAAGCTTCCAGAATAAATGAAAGGTTTTCAGCAAAGCTTCCCTGAGTAACAAAAACAAAAAACAAACAAACAAATACCATGACTAGAAGTTTATTAAATAAAAAAATAGGTTATCTGGCCCTTAAACATTATGTAGACACACCCTGTATCTAATTCTTAGACATAATATAGACACTCATTTTTCATAGTAAACTAGAGGCCTGGTGCACAAATTCATGGATCAGTGGGTCCCTTGGCCTGACTTCTGGGATCAGGCTGAAACTGGCTCTCCCACATCCCCCGAGGTGTCACCGATTGTGAGGGTGCAGGCCAGGCCATGGAACCCCACTGGTGCATGATTGATTGGGGCCGGGGAGAGACGCAGGAGGTTGGCCAGCTGGGGAGGAACCATGGGAGGGCTCTAGGGCATGTCCAGTCCCTCTCGCTCAGTCCCGATAGGCCGGACCCCAGCAGCAAGCTAACCTACTGGTTGGAGCGTCTGCCCCCTGGTGGTCAGTGCACGTTATAGCAACTGGCCGACCAGTAGACTGCCCCCTGATGGTTGGTGCACATCATAGTGAGAGGTTGAGCAGCCTTAGCATATCATTAGCATATTATGCTTTGATTGGTTGAATGGCAGACCAGTCGACTGGACACTTAGCATATTAGGCTTTATTATATAGGATTAGAGTCATTGGCCAGATTCTCAGTTGAATATATCTATGCTTACAATATAAAACTTAAATATAAAAGCAGAGATGGCATAGCTCTGAAAGTGACATTACTACGTAGTGTTCAAAATTTTCTATTTTCTTGATAAAATACATAAAACTGTTAATGTTATTTAAAGGGAGTTTTTTTTTTTTTTATCCTCATCTGAGGATATGTACATTGATTTTAGATTTTTAGATAGAAACAGTGATGTGAGAGAGACACACTGATGTGAGAAACATTGATCACTTGTCTCCTGTACTCGCCCCACAAACTTTTTGGTTTACGGGATGACGTGCCAACCAACAGACCCACCAGGTTGGGGCTATTAAGAGTTGCTATATTATAAATATAGTCAGAGAATTAGAAATCCATTGCACTTTGTATTGTCAAAAACATCAGGCTCTTGAAAGTAACAAATTAATTTCTACCACTAAAAAATGAATTTAAATGAGATCCAAAAGTAAAAGGGAGAAGAAATTTGCCTCAAATATTAGATACTATAATAGTGAATCTCTATTCAAGAGCATTTTACACAATATGTATTATCATATCAAATTTGGCTAACTGAACCACAACCAAAACATTTTTACATACAACTTAAATATTCCAGATAAAAATTTAGAGTTGAAGATGTATTATCCAGATGTTACAGCTTGTGGATAAAGGCCCTATTAAAATATTTTTTCATTAAAATCATTACTATACTTTGGATTTTTTATTTAAAGAAACAGCCAACTTTAAATTTGAGATGTAGAAGAGAGAGGAAACCCATTTATTTATTTCCTAATGAGAGAACTGATATAAAATAGTGTAAGTTTTTAAGAGTTTCCATATATTTTGTGATGATTGCAAACTGCCACGTCAACACTATTCCAAGGTAAGCAGGGCTAGAGGTAGTTACCATAACATAAACAAAGGCTCAGAGACAATTTGTTAGGAAATCAGTGGTCAATGTTACTCAAAGGTTGCTTCTCTTCCGGATATTTTTTTAAAGAATGTTGTACATGACATTAGATATATACCTGTACAAGTACATATGTACATATTATACATACATTAAATATATACCTATACAATACATATGTACATATATGTACTTATATAAATATACATGTATATATACGTATAAGAATATACAAATTTGCTGTAAGGATATCAGAACAGAAAAGCTCTGGATTGAGATAAGTGACTCAGGTTCTTAATGCCCAGCTTTTGTTATTTTACGACTTTAGGCAAGCTTTTTATGCTCTCTGAGTCTCAGATGACTGACTAATGAATACAATGTAGAAGTTAAATTAATAATATCTCTATGTGACAATTATGGTACCAAAAGTGATGACTAGGATGATAAACAACGATGCCTTTTTATTATTTCGTATGAATCCAATATGCAAGTTGGAAACACCAATCTTACATCAATAGGAAACTAAAAGCAAAACAGGGCCTCTATAACAGTAATTCTCCTTGACCAAGTAGCAGACTATTTTCAACATTAAATTCTAACAGAAGATAGAACATTAATAGAAGGGGCATTCTGAACTTCCACTTCAAAGACCTGCAGACAGTGAAAGGGTAACATGTGATTGGGCTCAAGTTTTTAGAGATAATTACAAAAGAATGAATCACGACATGCTAGGAGGCTTTCACAATTATGGCTGTGAAGCTGCACAGGAGAGTGACAGCACTGCATGATGATCAGAGACCAGAAAATGAACTTGGAACGTATATAACCCACTTCAAATGCATAGGTAGTATGAGGATAAGTCATTTCATCATGAAAATTAAAGAAGTTGAAAATTAAGTTAATCATTGTTCCCTTGAGCCCTATAAATCAAGTGATAGGCAAAAAAATTTTCAAGTTTCAAAACATTTCTAATCAGTTTCTTTTAAGTTATGACATTCATTGTCCTAGATTCCAAGCTATTACAATAATGAGATATGGGCAAGTATCTGAAAACATTTTAATAGTACAAGATAACTGGCATATGTATAGTGTATTACCATCAAGTATCTTTTCTTAAAACATAAATTATGTTTAATGCTTTCTTTTGTCTGCCAAATAAATTAGTGCAGTAAGTTTAAGATAATGCCTATTTAACAGAGGGGGACCTGAAATTCAGGGGGATTCATTAATCATTCTCACCAGGCTGTAAAGCAAGACTAAAATCCACCTTTTCTGTAGTGTAAAATTCAGCACATTTTCCACCACTCCCATGATACCCAACTCTCAGACGACTAGAAATAGACTGCTAGAGTATAGTATTTTTAAAAACATTAATTTATCTCCAAAGACAGAGAATCAGAATATTTATCTTACAAATAAACAAACTCAGTATCTACGTAAACCTGGTTTTGATAAATAAATGCACCCTAGTACTTAATACATTTTTATGACAAAAATAGAAAGCTATAACAATACAGACTTTATTTTGGTGACTATTTAATAAAAGAATAGAAGTTGTACGTACAAAAACTTTATCTCCAACTACGTTTTCCAGATTTAACTGCCTTGTGATTTCCTTTAGAGCTATTTTATCATTGATCTGCAGCAGTCCTGAAACAAAGCCCATTTAAAAGCATTTAATTAAAATGAAATATGTATTTGAGGTTATTTTCCAATCAAATAATTTTTAAAGATTTTTAAATTTAACTAGAAAGAAAAAAGTCACAGACTGTGAGTTTATATTTCATTTTACACCTGAGTAATGAAGACATCTATCTAGTAGAATCAAAGAACAATCTTCTCTGGAGTTAGGGTTATTGAAAAAAACACACAACAAAACCGAAAGTCTTTATGTGCATCCTTTATTTATTTATTTAGTTTCTAAAAATATTGTTTATGGTGTGCTAAGAGTTATTAGACATAAATCTAGTTTTAAAAATATAATTATGAATCCAAATTTAAAACATACAAGTAGATTTAGTTTCATAATATAAAAAGCGCATATGATTTATATTAGTTCCAGTGGCAAAATAATGACACACTTACCATTTAGGTGAACTTGTAATACATTTTCACTCACGTCTTCTACCTCCATTAATTCTTTCAAAGCATGGTTAATTAGCTAAACAATATTAAAAAGTTTACAAAATAGTTAATGATAGCTAAAAGTTAATAAGCCCTTATTTTTTAAACTATGAATAGTGGAAATGATATAAACAGATTGCCACTTTAAATTAACAAATACAATTGCAGATTCTTTAGTTCCCTCTGCTAGTTGCTAGGTATACAGAGAAAGTCCTTATTACAGAAACTTAGTGCTTATAATGAAAAAATTATTCCTACTACTAATATACTTATAATAACTAGAGGCCCAGTACTTGGATTCGTGCACCAGTGGGGTCCCTCAGCCTAGTCTGTGCCCTCTCGCAATCCAGGGCCCCTCGGGGGATGTCGGACTGCTGGTTTCAGCCTCATCCCCGCAGGCCAGGCTGAGGGACCCCACCGGTGCACGAATCCATGCACCGGGCCTCTAGTATGCATATAAGATCTTTGGTTAATCTCTTCCCTGACTCCCCTCTTCCCTCTGAGATTCATCAGTCTGTTCCATGTTTCCATGCCTGTAGTTTCCACTCCTGCGTTGAACGTCTGCCCTCTGGTGGTCAGAGCACATCATAGCTACTGGCTGGTCGGCTGGTTGCTTAGGCTTTTACATATATAAATTACTACTAAAATATTCAGAGATTATTATACCACCTTAAACTGTTCACTTATAAAGCTGCACATTTTTATAATTACAGGTTTCTAATCCACATACTTACATTTTTTATTATATTTTTTAAATTGTGACATCTTACCACTCACAGCACATAGAAAAAAATTAATTAAGATGGCATCAAAATTTAGTGAGAACGAAAGGAATTATTCAAAAAAGTCACTGGGATGACTGGTAAACTATTTTGAAAAACAAAATACTATTTGTTTTTATAATAGCCTATCCTCTATCTGTCACTATAGCATCTTTGTGCAATAGGAAGAAACAAATATCCTCATTTTAAATTACTAGATTGCACAACAGGATATCAAACATAACAGCGGCACTCCAGGTCCTCTTTACAAGGGACAATATGGAAATATCAATTGTTATATGCATTAAAGCCTGGTTGAGATGTGAAATTCTTTATGAAGAACTGTCAGAAGAAGAGGTGGTGCTTCTCTGCCTTTGGGTCAAGTCTTTCCATACTACAAGAGTTTGTCCCCAGAGGACATAAACTTGGGCTCTCAAAATATGACTTTCGCCCTATTTTTTTAGTAATCTGCTATGTTCTTGCCCCTACCCCTTGATATTTTATTTATATAACACTTATATATCTCAAGCTCTGATTTTATGATTTAAATTATTTTATGTCTGCTGAATTGTTGAAAAGCATTTCAATTTCTTTACCAAATGAAATAAGGTTAATAATAGTACCTTCATTTTACACATGCATAGAGAGAGCTATAACAGGTTCATAGGGCACTCTTTCCAGATTTTACGTTAGGCATTAAGCTGTCATGATTTGCCTAGATCAACTCACAGCCTTTTGAATGGGGTGTGTGTGTGTACTAAAACAATAATTTAAATGTATTAGCAAGTATGTCTTCATATAATTTTTGTTCCAATCTGAATACTGCTGAAATTTAGTATGTAATTAGCTAGATAACCAATTGTATAATTTCAGTCAGTTTTCTCACGGATATAATGTCACCTTTTCAAATATTTTAAACTATATAAGATATTAAAAAGCTAGTTGGTTATTAATGTTACACCAACCAGCATAACCAATATGGCTACCCTGTTTCCACATTTTTTGTACCTGAAAACTAATTTTACAAATCTACTAGGAGAGTTTGCTTAGAACTTCCAGCATCTAGGGATTTTTATGCTTACTAAAATTACTATTTCTAAATACTTTAATAAACACAACATTCAGCAATACGCAAGTAGAAGAAACATCAATCAGAAGAAACATCCTATTTAACCATCTATTAAGTTTCTGTTTACAGTAATTTATTCTTATAAAGAACAGTATTTTCCAGGGTCCGATCTGTCATTTGGAACGAAATGTTTGAAGTACAACAAGCCACATTATCTATGATATTTATCAATCAACTGTATATTATTTTTCCCACCACCCAGAGTCAAATTATCTTCCTTCACCATCTATTAGGCCCCCTTAACCACCACCCTCTAACCCCTTAATCAACTGCAGATTTTGAATTTTTATATTTCAGACAGACAAAGTATAATGTTATTAAATATGCTGGAATCTTATTTTTAAATTTTAATTTACATAATTAAATTAATGAGAGTTCTTGTCTAAGAATAACCTATTTTATATCTTAGGATAGTCCCAAGCAAAGCAAATTACAAAAGTGACACAGATAAACAATGATCCTCAGCTCTTTGACCTCTCAATATTGGAGTGCAGCAAGCATAAATTAAATTATACCAAAATACAATACCAAGTAAGGGATTCTTCCATATTCCAGTGAAGTCACATTAAATAAATGACTTCAGAGTACCAGAAGAGGGCTCTAGTTTAAGAAGTAGAAACAACTGGATAAACTGTCATTATGGCAATAGTCTATCCATTTTATTGACTGATAAATACTATGCTGTAATGGCCATGTCCTTCTTTAAACCTGAGTAAGCAGAAAAAGTTGACATAGGAATTCATTAAAAAAAAAAAAAAAAGATGTAACATGAAAGAAAAGGAAAGGCAGGTTGACGACAAAGATTAATTAGTACTGAAAACGTATATAGAAAAAAATGTTTCAAGCTATTTAAGCCAGACCCAGAAAAACAAAACAAAACAGCAGACTCAGAAGGTTCAGGACAAGGAGCTAGACAAGCAGGAAGGATTGTTAGAAAACTAAAATGCGACATTACATTACAAGAAGCAAACAACAGAACTAATGGTGAAGAAAAGCACATTGGTGATATGATAGAATGCTGAGGAAGAGGAAGAAAAAGATAAAAGAAGAGAAACATGGCGAAATGACATGAAGAAATGAGAACAAAAGTTTAATAACTGAATAATTCTAAGAAAGGACAAAAAGAATGAAACAGAAGAAATATCAAAAATTAAATTATTATTTAGTGAAGATCTAATTCATATTAAGAAAGTTAGTATAATATCAGTTAATTTTATGATCATTACTTAAACAGAGCCTGTGAATAACTAATGCAATGAGACAAAAAAAGGATATAAAAGGTATGGATAGAAATAGACAAGAAATAAAACCTTTTTGTTTGCAGATGACATGACTGTGTATGTAGAAAATCCCAAAGAATCCATAAATTCCTGGAATTGATAATTAATTATAGCAAGGTGGGAAGATACAAGTAATACACACATGGCATTTGTTTCACCACATATCAGCAATGAACCCTTGGAACATGAAATTAAAAACATAATACTAAAAAAAAAAAAAAGAAAAAACAAAACAAAACAAAAAAAAACAACATAATACTATTCACACTAACACTAAAGCATTTAAATGCTTAGATATAAGTCTAACAAAATAGGTATAAGTTCTGCATGAGGAAAACCACAAATCCTGGTGAAAGACCTAAATAAATAAGTAAATAAATAAATAAATGGAAAAAATATTCCATGTTCATGAATGTGAAGATTCAATATAAATAAACCAAATCATCTCAATGTGATATACAGATTCAACACAAAATCCCACAATTGAACACAAAAGTTCCCAGTATTTTGTAGTTAATTGATTCTGAAGTTAATATGGAAATACAAAGTACCTAGGATAGCCAAAACAATATTGAAGAAGCAAAAAATTGAAAGACTGACACTATGGAACTTGAAGGCTAACTATAAAGCGAGAGACATACAAATACGGTCAACTGATCTTTCATAAAGAGATAAAGGTAATTCAATAAAGAAAAGATAGTCTTTTCAATAAATGGTGTTAGAATTGGATATTCATATGCAAAAAAAATGAATCTAGACACTGACTTTACACTTTTCACAAACATTAACTTGTAATGAATTACAGATGTAAATGTAAATGCAAAGAACTATAAAACTTCTAGAAAATAAAACAGGAGAGAACCTAGAGAGCCAGAGTTTTGGTGATGAAGTTTTAGAGGCAATACCAAAATCACAATCCATGAAAAAAATAGCCGACAAGTTGGACTTCTTTTAAATTAAAAACTTCCCTTCCAAAATCATTGTTAATAGAATTCAAAGGGCAAAGGACAGACTGGGAGAAAATATTTGGAAAACATATATCTGATATATCCAAAATACACAAATGACTCTTAAAACATCAATAAGAACCCAATTTAAAACGATCATAAAGTATCTCACCAAAGATTTACAGATAAAAGATAAGCACATTGCCCTAACCAGTTTGGCTCAGTGGATAGAACGTCGGCCTTCCGGACTGAAGGGTGCCAGGTTCGATTCCGGTCAAGGGCATGTATCTTGGTTGCGGGCACATCCCCTGTAGGAGGTGTGCAGGAGGCAGCGGATCGATGTTTCTCTCCCATTGATGTTTCTAACTCTCTATCCCTCTCCCTTCCTCTCTGTAAAAAATCAATAAAATATATTTAAAAAAAAGATAAGCACATTAAAAGATGCTCAATATCACACACCAATAAAGAACTATAACAAGAAAAGCAATGAGATAGCACTGTGTATCTACTGGAATGGCTAAAATTTTAAAAACTGACAATACCAAATGCTTGTGAAGACACATAGCATAAGAAACTCTCATTCAATGCTAGTAAGAAGCAAAATGGTATAACTATTTTGGAAGACAGTTTGTCAACTTCTCACAAAGCTAAACATAGTATTACCATATGATGCAACAATTGGTGCTCCTAAGTATTTACCCAATTAAGTTGCAGACTTACATTCACATAAAATCTTGCACAGAAGTGTTTGGAATAACTTTATTCAAATTGCTAAAAATCAGAACCAAACAAGATGTCCTTCAATAGGTAAATAAACAGTGGTACATTTATGCAATGAAATATTATTCAGCAATTAAAAGAAATGACCTGCCAAGCCATGAAATATCATGGAGGAACCTTAAATGCTTATTGTTAAGTGCAAGAAGACAATATGAAAAGGTTCTATACTGTATGATCCCAACTATATGACATTCTGAAAAAGGCAAAAGTATGGAAACAGTGAAACATCAGTCATTGAGAGGGGTTGGAGGTGAGATAATAAAATACAGGGGATTTTTTAGAATGGTGAAGTTATTTTGTATGACACCTAAATGGTGGATACATTATGTATTTGTTAAAACCCATTACATTGTACAAGATCAATTCATTGATTATAATGTACCATGCTAAGTCAAGGTGTTAACAGTAGGGGAAATTGTGTGTATGGGGTAGGAGTAGGGGAGAATAATAGGGAACTTTGTAGTATCTGCTTAATTTTTCTGGTAAAAAATATATATTTTTTAGCCCATTTTCTAATGAAATGGTGTATAGTTAAAATTTGTATTTAGTTATACATTTTTATAAGTGTTTAGCTCTATTTCTTTTTTTCTGAACTTTCTCCATGCCTACAGAGACAAACTTCCAAGGTGAAGTTCAGAACAAATTCAATCAGCCACTCAAGTTGTACTTTTCGGCTTGACATTGATGTACAAATTACTGATATTCAATTTTCCTGTTGTAGTGCCATTTAGTTTAAAGATGCACAGTTTATGATGGGATAGACCTAATGCACTGATTTCCTAAATCTCATTTTCTTCTGTATTGATACAAGAGTATCACTATGAAGCTTCTTGAAAATTAAAGTTTTATCTAAAAATGTTCTTTAAACATTACTATGACGATGTGTCTTCCAGATCCTATCTAATAAAGACAGAATATGCTAATTGACTCTCACACCATCACAAAGATGGGGGTGTCCACAGCCAATAAGGAGGGAATATGCTAATTGACTGCCCGCCCTCAAAGATGGTGGCACCACAGTCACAAGATGTCCCCCAATTCCCTCAGCCCCCCAACCTCCAGAGTCCCCCAGTCCCCTCAACCCCCCAGCTGCCCAGGGCTGGCTTGAGGCGCAGGCAAGCCTCGGATGGCAGCTGCCCAGAGGCTGAGGGCCGCCCAAGGCTCAGGTAACCAGGACCGGCCGAGGCTTGCGCTGCTGGCAGTGGCAGCAGCAGAGGTGTGATGGGGTATCGCCTTCCCCTGATCACCAGGTCACCTCCCACCCCTGAGGGCTCCTAGACTGTGACAGGGGGCAGGCCGGGCTGAGGGACTCCCATCCAGTGCATGCAAATTCTAGAATAATAATAAAAATGGGGGGAGCAGGGAGAGAATCTTTTATAGAAGAAACGATCTAAATTCACATTAAGAGGATCTGAAGAATATCAATTTTTATGATCAACATTTAGATATAACCTGTGAAATTTTAACATTGCTAATATAAAGAAACTCTACAAGCAACCAGATAGGGGAAATCACATGAACTAAAAACAAGTTAGCTGTGGTGGCTGTCAGTGACAGTTGCCTAGTACTTCTGATTAACCTTCCTTCTAGGCACCACTTCCTTCCATAGATCTATATAACCAATTTATTATATCTTTCAAACAATGCTGGTAATGGAAAACAGTAAAATCCAAAAGTTCTAATTTCCATTTCTTAGAGAACACTGTTTAAATAAATTTTACACAGCCCACCTATTTAAAATTAAATGGTTTGGTAATACTTTCAGTGTGACAGACATAATTGGTTTCATATTCTGTATAAAGAATGTGAAAAGAGAAAATGAGACAACTAAGCAAATATGATAACGAGGGAAAGTAGAAGACAAATCTAGAAAATGTGAATGGACATATGAAAAAATTGTTTATGTTAGGGTTAAACAATAAAATAATGAGAAAAAAAGAATGCATTGGTGACAGTTACCTACCTAATCCACAAATAGAGACAAAACCTATCTTACTGGGTTAGTGTAAACAATAAATGATAAAGCAAAGATAAAAGGCACAAGGTACATGTCCAATAAATGCTAGTTTGCTTTTTCCACTGGCAATCACTAATTCTTCAAGGACAGAAGACCATGATTAAACAAACATCAACTGAAACTTGTCACTGTGGGGAAAAACAAGGCAAAAAAGATAGCTCAACTCAAATATATCGCCCCAACTTTATAAGGCTTTTCATGTTTTCAATGATTTAAGGAAAAAAAAGCAAAATGTTAACAAAATAATGAAATACATTTCAGCGTTGTCTACAGGAATAGTCACAAGCCTACCAAAGAAACACCAGAAATAAATAGCGTTACCATGGTCTTTCCTGATCCTCGGGGTCCAATAATGAGAACAGAGTTACTTTCTCCATGGATAGCAGTTCTTTTTAGCAGCTCAATTAAGTGTCTGAAATTATATAAACAGGCCCAAATTTAAAAAGCTAGAATAATTGTTAGGTATTATTTTTTAAAGCTAAATTTGAATATGCATAGAAAACAGGTATTCCTTTTTTCTTCCCCTCTGGGCACTTGACTTATACTCTATATAGTCCTACACAGAAACAGATTGTTGGCTAATACTGATTCTCTGGAAACCACAAGAAGAAATCAAGTAAGTCTGAAATATCTTGGTCTTTATGCTAGTATGGGGTAAGTGACAACAGTGGCAGCTCTTAGGCCCTTTCACTTTACAACTGGCTGCCAAGTCTTAGGTATAAGAAGAGCAGAATTATCTCTACAATACCAGATAACAAAAACAACCTAAGACTAAAAGTTAAAAGGCTTTCTTATTATGGAAATACTTATATCTCTCTTGCTTCATGATACTCAATGTTTCTATATCCAAAGCAAAAGGTTCATTAGCAATGCTTAAGATAAAATTTGTATATGGTAATATCTGCAAAACCTACAGAGCATCTGTAAGTATACTCATAACATACAAGGGAATAGCCAAACTTACTTATATTGTACTTGTACTCCAAATAGGTTACTATGTGAACTCTGATAACAAAATCTTTCACGTAAAATTCTTTGTACCTGATGAAAATAAAGTAAATATAAAAAAATATTATACATGCAATCAAAATAAATGAGAATATACACTTATAGGAGTCAGAATTAGGTATTAATGAATCAATTCAACCCTCCCTAAATAACTTTTCTTCAAGAGCACTGGCACCATTTTCATGAGTTATAAATTCAATAGTTCTTTTTATCTTAAATCCCAGAGAAAAGATGAGAATTTAGTTGTGTAGGTTTCAACAAGAGAGAATTACTTACTTTAGTTACATCAGAATTTGAGGACTGTTTTAATGCATGTGAATGAATGTATACTTTACCGAGAATAACATGTGAGCCAAAAAACTGACAGGTGATAATCTAATAATGTAACCTAATCTCATAATACTCATATATCACTCCTCTATCTCTAGAGACCAACACATTTAAATTGCCTTAACTCAAGCCCTACCAATCTGTACCTGCCATAAAAGTCAGTATTCTGAGAGAATTAAAGAAGTTTAAAAGTCCCTGTAGTTATTTAGTACTTATTAGATGCAGAGCACAAGATTACTAAAAGAGCATGACCTATGCCTAAAAAAAAATTGCAAATATACTGTGCAGAAATGACACATTCAAAAACAAACTGCATAAAAGTATTAACAGCATATAAGAAAATGCTCAATTATATGGAAGAAATCACATTCATGTAGGCTATAAAATAAAAAAAATCATTGAAATTAAGAAAAATATTCTTACAAAGAGCTAAATTTTGAGGTCATCATAGAATAAAGGGCACAGCCTTGGTTGTAAAAAATGTCAGAAAATCTAGCACATTCTTTAAGAACATAGGCTATTGCCCTAGCTGGCTTGGCTCAGTGGATAGAGCATCAGCCTGCAGACCGAAAGGTCCTGGGTTCGATTCTGGACAAGGGCACATGCCTGGGTTGCGGGCTCAGTCCCCAGTCGGGGGCCAGGGGGGTGCAGGAGGCAGTCAATCAATGATTCTCTATCATCATTGATGTTTCTATCTCTCTCTCCTTCTCCCTTCCTCTCTGAAATCAATACGAATATTTTTAAAAACTAGCTTTACCCGGCCACGCATTGCTGTGGCTCAGTCTGGTTAAATGGAAAAGAAAGAAAAGAGAAAGCGCACGTTTTGACGCGGATCTGCTGTTTCTCGTTGACGTCTTTCAGGCACTCTCAGCCTGTCGCGTTCATTCTGTTGAGAACGAAGCAGATCTGAAGCTGCAGAACGCGATCGCTGTGCTCGCCTTGCTCGCCGTGCTCGCCACCGTGCATCCTCAAGTCTGGCTGCACGTCGCTCTGCTGCTTCCTCGGCACGTTTTTGAGCCATTCTTTGTCTGTTTCGCTCGTTCGCTGATGCCCGTTCTTCCTCAGTCTGATTTGCAATTACTCGTCGCACTGCTTCCGCTCCGCGAGTACGACGACCTAAGTTTGATCTTCTGCGAGGCATTATTTTGATGAACTAAAGCAGATCGATTGCACTGAGAAAGAAGAAAGTTATAACAAAAACATATAAAATTGCAAAACATTAAGAAAGGAAAAAACATGAACTAAAAAACAAAGAAAAAAACAAAAAAAAATAAAAAATACTAACGAAATATTTCAATTCAAACGCAGATCAATCGACACAGCTCAATTCCATTGCCAATTGCACTGAAAAATAAGATAAACAGTTAAAAAACCAAAATGAAAAACAATGAAAAAAGAAAAAAAAATAAACTGTACTCATGAAATGAACGCTATGGTAAACGACACAGTTCAATTCCAACACAATGTCACACGGAATAATTAAATCAAAATGAAAATAAATCTAAATCTATGAAAATTCAAGTTAACAATGCAATCGGAAACATTGAAATGGAATCGTAAAATTGGAAATCGTAAATGGATAGTAAATCGAAACAATGCAATGGAATCGTAAAATATTTAGTATAGCTTGTGTTGCTTTTACATCCAACATATGGTGCTGTTTTCCAAAAAAAGCATGATTTTACCTGTAACATGTGTGACATCTATTTCTTCTATATAAATAAAAATGTAAATGTTCCTTTGTTCAAAATCTTAAATCTCCGAGTTCTTCACTGATTGCTTTGAAATTCTGACACAACGTTGCATTCGAATACACGTGTGTTTTTATATACCTATTATATAGATGTCATACCTGTGACAGGTAAAAACATGTTTTTGAAAAACAGTGCCATCTGTTGGACGTAAAAGCAACACAAGCTATACTAACTATTTTACGATTCCATTTCAATGTTTCTGATTTACAATCCATTTACGTTTTCCAAATTTCCAATTTTACAATTCCATTTCAATGTTTCCAATTGCATTGTTAAATTGAATATTCGTAGATTTCGATTTTCATTTTGATTTAATTATTTCGTGTGACATTGCGTTGGAATTGAGCTGTGTCGTTTACCAAAACGTTCATTTCGTGAGTATAGTTTATTTTTTTCTCTTTTGTTTTTCATTCTGTTTTTTTTAACTGTTTTTCTTATTTTTCAGTGCAATTGGCGGTGGAATTGAGCTGTGTCGATTGATCTGCGTTTGAATTGAAATATTTCGTTAGTATTTTTTATTTTTTTGTTTTTTCTTTGTTTTTTAGTTCATGTTTTTTCCTTTCTTAATGTTTTGCAATTTTATATGTTTTTGTTATAACTTTCTTCTTTCTCAGTGCAATCGATCTGCTTTAGTTCATCAAAATAATGCCTCGCAGAAGATCAAACTTAGGTCGTCGTACTCGCGGAGCGGAAGCAGTGCGACGAGTAATTGCAAATCAGACTGAGGAAGAACGGGCATCAGCGAACGAGCGAAACAGACAAAGAATGGCTCAAAAACGTGCCGAGGAAGCAGCAGAGCGACGTGCAGCCAGACTTGAGGATGCACGGTGGCGAGCACGGCGATCGCGTTCTGCAGCTTCAGATCTGCTTCGTTCTCAACAGAATGAACGCGACAGGCTGAGAGTGGCTGAAAGACGTCAATGAGAAACAGCAGATCCGCGTCAAAACGTGCGCTTTCTCTTTTCTTTCTTTTCCATTTAACCAGACTGAGCCACAGCAATGCATGGCCAGATACAGATAGTAATAGGTATATAAAAACACACGCATATTCGAATGCAACGTTGTGTCAAAATTTCAAAGCAATCGGTGAAGAACTTTTGGAGATTTAAGATTTTGAACAAACAAACGTTTACATTTTTATTTATATAGAAGATAAATAAAAAGAAAAAGAAAAGATGGGCCATTAAAGACATTTCTTTTCAGGATCTACTGCTAATGCAGAGGAACCCCAGGGACACAAACTTTAGGGAGCTTCAGATTTGGCTCCATCAACAGAGACAAGAAGCCTCCAAGATTATTTATTTTTCCCAAATTGAGAGTGTGGGACTGATCCTTCATGTATCAAAGAGATACATGAGTTCTCTTTACATGCACTAGAGTATAAACAAAGCAAATTATTCACTGGGGATAAAATAATAAATACGTTTCATTATAGAGGAAGTGAAAAGAATAAGAAAATTGGTGCCAGAAAAGCATTTTAAAGTTAGTCCTTTCTAAATCTTAATTTTAAAAAATTTATAAAATGGAGACAGTAACACTTTTCTGACAAGCCTGTTTTTCAGATTAAATAAGAGAGCTATCTCTAATACAGCATAGGCATTGGACAGGTAATAGCTGATACCTGTAAAACATTTAAATGAGCATATATGGAGACTCAACAAATCATAATGTTTATTCCTCTACCTAGATAATATCACTAGAAATTAAAAGACAAACCTCAGACCTTTCCTTTCTTCATTAGAATCTATTAGAGAGGGAACAACTATGTATAAAATATGACAGGGATAAAGTGAAGAGAAGCTGTAGTAAGTAGTTGGAGGTTTACAAATTCCAAAGTAATCTCAGGTAGAGGTTACACAAGTGAATGTATGTACAGAAATTAATGAAGCTGGCCCTGGTTGGTGTGGCAGGTTCAATCCCTGGTTGGGACATGTTTGGAGGGGAGAGGTACACCCGATTGAAGTTTCTCTTTCATGCTGATGTCTCTCTGTCTCTCTCTCTCAAATCAATGAAAAACATATCCTTGGGTCAGGATTTAAAGAAACTAATGAAGCTGTACATGAACTTGTGCCCTTTATGAAGATATGTAAATTATACTAGTTAAAAAAAATTTTTTTGAAACAGAATTAAACATTTACCTTCAAAAATAAGAACAAGGTTTTATAAAGGGATGCCAATACCATTTAGTTTTAATTTAAAAAATAATGTAGTTCTGATGATCAAGCCAGGTAAAGAGAAATGTCAGGGTAGAAATACCATGCCCATTCCCTCCTAGATTCCTTAATAGAGATATGTATAGCGATATACTTAGCATTTGAAATACAGTATGCAACTATCTTAAATGTTCATGATAAATATTCTAGGAATTTAAGTGAAATTCCTTGATGTGATAAAGGGCATCGACAAAAACCTACAGCTAATATAATGTTCCACAGTTAAAGGCTGAATACATTTCTCCAATATCAAAAACAAGATTGTCTCCTCTTGCCACCTTTATTCAATATTGCACTGAACGTTTAGCCAGAGCAATTAGATAAGAAAAAGGAATGAAAGACATCCAGTTTGAAAAGGAAGAAGTAAAACTATTTCTATTTGTAGATGACATGACCTAGTACATACAAAATCTTAGGGAATAAACTAATAAACTATCAGAACTAATAAATGAGTTCAGAAAGTTGCAGTATATAAGATTAATATATAAAAATCAATTGCATTTAGATATATTAGCAATGAATAAAAATAAAACTACTTTATTTATTATAGCTTCAAAAGAAATGAAAAAACCACAGGAATACATTTAGCCAAGGAAGTATAAAACTTGGAAGATAATGTTAAACTAAATTGAAATCAGAACCACACTTAGGAAGACATGTAAAGTTAGAATCCCAACTACCCAAAGACTTAAAAAGGATAAAATTAAATAGAAGCATATGGCATTCTGCCTCTTAGAATGGGAAGAAGATAACTATTTCTCTGAGGACCTTTGCAAAGTAATAGAATTTGAAGTTAATGAAAATATATACTAACCTGTGAAAGGTACTCTGTATGTATTAAATTGTTACTCTTTGATTTACGACTGCTCATTTTAACAAACTGAAGTCCTTAAAAAAAACAAAAAAACATTTAAGCATGAATATAATAAAGACTATTGGCTTAAAGTATTTAAGAATTTACCATTATCGAATCAAATTAAACACATATTTTAAAGCATGAAAAAATGATCGAATTCCTCAAACTTTCAATTCTTAGCTGAACCTATTGCCGTTTCTCCCCACATCCATCCCACAGAATCATCTTTCCCAAAGCCTTTGCTTTCTTGATCAGTCTCAGTCATTAGAGAGTAGATAAATAATATGCCTCTTCTGTAAACATCCATAAATGCCTCTTTTTCTCTTTATCCATAATCAAACTATATTAAATAAAACTGTCTATTTAATTGTCAGAGTCCCCAAATTGAAGATATTTAAAAATTCCAAGCATTTTGGAAATTATAACTGAAATGAAAAATGTATATTCTACTGAAAAATAACATAAAATTAAAATTATCCTTGAGGGCAACATACTCATTGATAAACACCTAGGCTGAAAGATCTCACTTTCTTAGCATTGATTCCCTATAGCAGTACTTTATTGATTCCCTATAACATACTCATTGATAAACACCTAGGCTGAAAGATCTCACTTTCTTAGCATTGATTCCCTAAAGCAGTACTTTAATAGCTTAAGCAGTGTTTACTTGCTAGTATATAACAGGAACTGTTACAAGTGCTTTGCATTTATTAAATAATTTAATCCTCAAAATAACCCTATAAAATAACTATTACTACAATAACCCTTTAAGATTAGCAACATGAAATAATATCCTCACTCTGGTTCTCTGAAAAGGGTTTACATGTTGACATCTGAAATTATAGAAGACTAGGTTCAAATCCTGAAACAACTGTCCCTTAAATGATAAGGAAGACTAATAATTTAAAAAGTGAGAGAAAGCTTTGGTAATATGCCTTATTTTTTAGAGCTATATTAGCTATTTCACAGTACTTTTGGAATTAAAAAACATACCCCTTCCCCCTATTTTATGGATTATGAATTTACTCCTCAGAAAAGGTAAGTAAAATGTCTGAGATTGTAGGGCAGGTGTTTAATCCTTCCTCTTGCATCAATATGTCAGGTAAGGCATTATTAAAAGCATGCATTTTTCTTCTTTTGGGGATCATCCATGAAAGAAACACATGTACTCTTTTAGTGCCTAACCTATGCGAATTTTGACTGTAAATAAGTCTTAGTCAAAAGATAGAAGTTCTAACACATCTTGTCTCTCCAAGTAATAGTAAAATCTCTACTCTCTAACAAAGAATAATTTAAAAGCTAATTTTAATTTTACAAATGAAAAGACAAGCTTTAAACTAGAGAAAATATTTACAAGCTACATATTTGACAAAGAATGTGCATATAAAAATACTCAAAACTCAAAATAGAGAGAAACCAAGATGGCAGCATAGGTAAACACCGGAAATTGCTGCCTCACACAACCACTTCACAAATACAACTAAAAGATAAAACAGACATCATCCAGAACGACAGGAAGGCTGGCTGAGTGGAAATTCTACAACTAGAAGGAAAGAGAAAAGCACACAGAGACTCAGAGGAGGTACGATGTGAAAGTAAAGTGCAGAGGTACGGAGGCACACACCGAGGACACTGCTGTCTTTTTCAATCGATAGGGAGTCTCAAGCTCGCGACTGCTCTGAACTCCTGTTCCGGGAAGTCTCTAGGGACCCAGACTCATATGGGGAGAGGCTAGACTGGCATTGGTCGGACCTCAAGGGCGACTTTCTCTCAGAGGTGCTTGCAGCGATTACCGGGACACTGAGAAGCGGGGCCCCTGAGGGAAGGATTGAGGAGCAGCCATAACTGCTTGCTCCACCCTGTTGTTCCCCTGGGACCCCGCCCTGCCCAAGCTGTGCAACGGCTTTTGCATATGAAAGGCTTGGCCCTTTGCAATCTGAAAATTACCTAACCAATTGCAGCTGGCCCAAGGCCCCACAGCAGCTTGTATTCCTTCCCAGCTGAGATCATGCTGGGTAGCCTCAGGCAGAAGCTAAATTAGCACCTCCTTAGCGATCCAAGAGCCAGTGTACCCAGTGGTCAGAGTGGGACCATCCAGATTACAACTCCTCAGATCCATAAGGGACACACTCAGGGGGCAGACTCAGTGAGCACCAAAGCCCCACTGAAGCAAGTCTTGCCCCAGAAGGGTGTCTCCAGCACAGAAGTTCTCCACTGCAGACACAACTGATTCTCACAGCCAATTGGCCTGGACGTCAATTCCTCCCAGTGTTACCTACAACAATCAAGGCTTAACTACAACAAGACTCTGCACAAAGCCCACAAGGGGGTGCACCAAGAGTGTCCACCTCAGGTAATTGGGGAGGCTGAGCCACTGGGCTCTATAGGACACCTAGCCCAGAAAGCCACTCTATCAACACAGGGAAGCATAAAAAATGCGGAGACAAAGAAACAGGTCACAAATGAAGAAATGGAGGAAAGCAAACTACTGGATATAGAGTTCAAAACCACGGTTATAAGGTTTTTCAAGAACTTTCAAGAAACCGCCGATAAACTTAGTGAGACACTCAAGAAATCTAGTGAGACTGCCGATAAATTTAATGAGATCCTCAATAAGTCTAGTGAGACCCTCGAAGTTGTGAAAAAGAACCAATTAGAAATTAAGCATACACCGACTGAAATGAAGAATATTATACAGACTTCCAACACCAGACTAGAAGATCGCAAGAATCAAGTCAAAGATCTGAAATATGAAGAAGCAAAAAACACCAAACCAGAAAAGCAAAAAGCAAAAAGGATCCAAAAATACAAAGATAGTGTAAGGAGCCTCTGGGACAACTTCAAGCGTACCAACATCCGAATTATGGGGGTGCCAGAAGAAGAGAGAAAGAAAGATACTGAAAACCTATTTGAAAAAATAATGACAGAAAACTTCCCGTACCTGGTGAAAGAAATAGACTTACAAGTCCAGGAAGCGCAGAGAACCCAAAACAAAAGGAATCCAAAGAGGACCACACCAAGACACATCATTATTAAAATGCCAAGAGCAAAAGGCAAAGAGAGAATCTTAAAAGCAGCAAGAGAAAGAAACTCAGTTACCTACAAGGGAATACCCATACGACTGTCAGCTGATTTCTCAACAGAAACTTTGCAGGCCAGAAGGGAGTGGCAAGAAATATTCAAAGTGATGAATACCAAGAACCTACAACCAAGATTACTTTATCCAGCAAAGCTATCATTCAGAATTGACGGTCAGATAAAGGGCTTCACAGATAAGGAAAAGCTAAAGGAGTTCATCACCACCAAACCAGTATTATATGAAATGCTGAAAGGTATCCTTTAAGAAGAGGAAGAAGAAGAAAAAGGTACAGATACAAATTATGAACAACAAATACATATCTATCAACAAGTGAATCTAAAAATCAAGTGAGTAAATAATTTGATGAACAGAATAAACTGGTGGAGGGATTATAATAGAATCAGGGGCATAGAAAGGGAGTGGCCTGACTATTCTGGGCAGGGAGGGGCGTGGGGGATGCAGGAAGAGACTGGACAAAAATCGTACACCTATGGATGAGGACATGGGGGGGGGTAAGGGCAGAGGGTGCGGGGGAACCAGGTGGAGGGGAGCTATGGGGGGGGGGGAAAGAGGAACAAATGTAATAATCTGAACAATAAAGATTCAATTAAAAAAAACCCCTCAAAATTAACAATTTAATTAGAAAAATGAACAAGACATAAATAGACATTTCACCAAAGAGGATAAATGTATGGCAAATAAACATATGAATAGATTTTCCACATCATGAGCCATTAGGAAAGTGTAAATTAAAACCAAATGAGATATTAATACACACCTATTACAACAGCCAAAATGAGAGAGAGAGAGAGAGAGAGAGAGAGAGAGAGAGAGAGAGAGAGAGATTAAATGTCAGTGAGCATAAAGAAAAACTGGATTTCTCATACAACTCCTGGTGAGAATGTGAAATGGTACAGCTGCCCTCCAAAGTTTTTTTCTCGCAGTTTCTTAAAAGTTAAACATACACTCACCATGCAACACAGCAATTGTACACTTGGGTATTTATCCCAGAAAGGAAAACTCATGTTCAAACAAAAAGTCTATAATAGTAATGTTGTAATACCTCAAAAAACTGGAAATAATACAGATGTCCTTCAACAAGCCAGTGGGGTTATAGAAACTGAAATATCTATACATACAGGGGAATATAGGTGAGAAAAAAACACAACAATAACTATTGATATGTGCAGTAACTTGGATGGCTCTCAAGGGCATTATGCTAAGGAAAAAAAAGCCAATTACATTTTGTGCAATTCCATTTATATCACATTCTTAAAACAACAAAACATTTAGAATTAACAACAGAATGTGGCAGCTAGGCGATAGGGACAGGGTTGAGGGGTGGGTATGACAGGAGGGATTTTCTCATAATGGGACAGTTCTGTATCTTTATTGTGGTAGTAGTCACACAAATCTATACATGGGATCATAGCACAGAGACAGACAAAAAATGAGTTGAGGTGAAAACTGCTAAAAGTTGAATAAAGTCTTTAGTCTATTACCAGTGAGTGGTATACCAATGCAAATTTCCTGCTTTGAAATATTACACTAGAGTTACATAAGCTGTCACCCTTAAGAGAAGCTGGATGAAGGATTTACTGGACTCCTCCATGTACTTCTGTGAGTCTATAATGATTTCAAAATTAAAAATTAAAGAAGAGAATTCTAATTTTATGGCTTTAAAAAACTACTTAATGACCAAAATAGTGATTAGTGGTCCAAGCAAATCTTTATTATCTGCAAATAGATTATTAGAGTAAGTTGGGTTGAATTTTTCTTCAAATTATACCAATCGATCTTGGGACTCCTTCTACTTCCTATTGTGCTTTCTATACTATAATTTTACTTACTATTCTAAAATAGTAGAACTAGGCATAAAGTGTAAGAGGAGATGAATGTCTATGCAGGACTAAGTGATTTCTCATTTTGGTATCAAATATAAACCTAAGTGACTAAAATTTTGGTAGAACCTACTATTTCGTATTCATACTATTGCAAGGAGCAGTGAAATGGGTAAGTTTAAGGAATGATTCACCCTGGTATTACTGCTTTAGTTCTACAATTGCTGTATTAACAGTTTCTAGTAGGTCCTTCTCTCTAAATTGTTTTGTTAGAATGATTAAACCTAATAATCAATCTCAGCCTTTCAAGTAACAATTGGTCTATGCTATTGTCTCAAAAATTCCAACTCAAACCACTTCTGTTACTAGTTGTCTCTATCCCACTTTCAGATCACCATTATTTCTTGCCCGGATATCTACAGCTTCTTTACTGGTCTCCAAGTCTTAACCCATTCATGATAACACTTTCTCATAAAAACCCTTTCCCAACCCCCCAAATCTAAATTCCAAATTCCCTAACATCATTTAAAAGGAATGACTAGCTGCCCAGCTTACCGAACTAGCTCCTTTTCTTAATATTGTTCTTGGAACAGCCAACCATTCTCTCTACCCTTCCTCACTCCAACCTCAGATCTTAAACTGAGACCTTATTTTCTTGGGAATACTTTCTGTGACACCCCAACTCTGGCAAATGTGTGAGGGTTTAGTGTTCCTAAAGTGCTTTCATGATATATGTGATTTTCCTCTTTCTTTCACAAAACTTAATTAGCACAGGGTGATGCAATTAACTCGGTCTTAACTTGTCTGTTTGTTCCACTAGACCAGTGGTTCTCAACCTTCCTAAAGCCGTGACCCTTTAATACAGTTCCTCATGTTGTAGTGACCCCCAACCATAAAATTATTTTCGTTGCTACTTCATAACTGTAATTTTGATACTGTTATGAATCATAATGTAAATATCTAAAATGCAGGATGTATTTAGGCGACCCCAGTGAAAGGGTCGTTCAACCCCCAAAGGGGTCACGACCCACAGGTTGAGAACCGCTGCACTAGACCAAGGCTCCTTAAAAAAGGGCTCAGAAATTATAATTGTATCCAAATCAACTAGTAAATGTTAGCAGAGAGTTGGTCTTCAAAACAATATTTGACAAATGAATAAGTGCTCAGCAGTGAGGATGTGCAGAGGTAAACTAAGCTGCCAAAAAAGGGACAGGTTAGCTTAAATCAACTGCTTAGTAAATTTTAAATTTTCAAATAAGTATATACCATCACCCTAAAACACACTGTCAAGCATAAAAGAACAATAAATTACAGAAACAGAGTAATTTATTTTCTAATTCAAGTAAAATATATGCAGTATTATCTTGCTAGTGTCACAGCAACAGAATTTCAAAATGGTTAAATTATAATTTAAGAAATTTATTTGATAAGTCACAAGATTAAAGATAAAGTAGACAAATTTTTTATGAATAATTTTTAAATCAAGTTGCAGACCTTACATAGCTACACATCTGATGATTCCTGATTATGTCTACCTGTTTATAATACACTAAAGGCCCAGTGCATGAAATTCGTGCACAGGGGGTCCCCTCAGCCCAGCCTGCACCCTCTCCAATCCAGGACCCCTCAGGGGATGTGTGACTGACAGTTTAGGCCCGGACATCCCTCTCACAATCCAGAACTGCTGGCTCCTAACTGCTCACCTGCCTGCCGGCCTGGTCGCTCCCAACTTTCCCCCCCACCATCCTGGTCGCCCCTTACTGCACCCCACCCCCCCCCGCCATCCTGGTCACCTCTAACTGCCCCCCCACCAGCTTGATCTCCCCCAACTGCCACCCCTGCCGACCTAGTTGCCCCCAACTTTCCCCCCCACCAGTCTGGTTGCCCCTAACTCCCCCTCCCACGGGCCTGGTTGCCCCTTACTGCACCCCTCCCCCCCGCCGGCCTGGTCACCCCTAATTGCCCCCCCTCATTGACCTGGTTTCCCCCAACTGCCTGCCTCTGCCAGCCTGGTTGCCCCTAACTGCCCCACACCGCCTGGTCACCCTTTACTGCCCCTCCTGCCGGCCTGGTCACCCCGAACTGCCCCCTGACAGCCTGGTCATCCCCAACTGCTCCCCCGCTGGCCTGGTCACCCTTAACTGCCCCCTGCCAGCCTGGTCGCCCCCAACTGGCCTGGTAGCCCCAACTGCCTCCACTGCTGGCCTGGTCACCCTACACAGCCTGCTGTTCAGTCATATGGTCGTCCCTCACTAACCTCCATGCTGGCCTGGTCGCCCCATGCAGCCTGGTGTTCAGTTGTTTGGCCATCCTTCACTAACACCCTTCCTGGCCTTGTCACCCCATGCAGCCTGCTGTTCGGTCATCCATCCAGTTGTTTCGTTCATGGCTTTTTATATATTAGGAAGACTGATAATGTAAGAAATGGACCCCTGTGATCCATCTCCAGAATGGTCAGCTTCTGATGGAATTCACTGAATTTCCCAAGGGCAAGCAGAATATAGGGAGGAAAGAATAGGATGTAAGAACAAAGAACTGTGCATATGGGGCAGCATTATGGTGGAAAACCCCCCTTGGCCTCAGCTAGACAGGGAAGATGGAGGTAGCAAGAAAGGTCACAGTCCAATTTTTTTTTAATGGCCCAATGGGAGATGGCAAGACCTAGGTGAAATATGAGGAAACAGGTGACCTCATACTACTCAGCCAATGAGGAACTGGAAGAGGGACTAAATAAATAGGCTATGTTCCTTGCTGTGTGTGTGTGTGTACGCGCGCGCACACATACACATCAATGGATGCCTGCTCTCAACAGTGCATTAAAAGTCTCATTTTTGTCATTCTTCTGTTTACAAGTCTGTCATTTAAAATTTGGACAGGTGGGCCATTACTCACAATAGCTCATTATTAACATTTTAAAAAGATTAATGAATATAATCTCCTTCTATACTGGCTTCAATTAAGAACTTAGAGGATTAAGAGAAATAGTTCTAATGATTAAAATTACTAGTCAAAATCTGTACTTTTAGTTATTTATAAAACGAACTAGAGGCCCAGTGCACAAAATTCGTGAACAAGGGGGGAGGGTGTCCCTCAGCCTGGCCTGCACCCTCTTGCAGTTCGGGAGCCCTCGGGGGATGTTGTCCAACTGACAGTTTAGGCCAGCTCCCCCTCAGACATCCAGCAGTTGGATATCCTTAGCGTTTGCCAGTGGAAGTGCGTTGACCACCAGGGGGCAGCTCCTGTGTTGAGCATCTGCCCCCTAGTGGTCAGTGCGCGTAACAGCGACCGGTCATTCCACCGTTCGGACAACTTACATATTAGCCTTTTATTATATAGGATACTCCAATAATCCTCCATTTCTTGGCTTATAATTTTGCAGTGATTTGGATTATTCTCCCTACTTGTTTCAAAGTTGCTATTGTTAATGCCAGTTTTAGCATGTCTGAAAAATCTGGCAACACATTTTAAATTTATGACCAAATGTATGAAAATTAAACCAGTCACTAAAAGACAAACACTATATAATTCCATTTACATGAAATACTCAGAATAGTCAAAAATCTAGACAAAAAGCAGAATCTTGGTAGCCAGGGGTTGACAGGCAGGGTAGCATGATGAATTATTTTTTATGGGTATAGAGTTTTAATTTTAAAAGTTGAACAGTGTTCTAGAGATGGATGTTGATGATGACAGCACAACAGTAAGGAATCTATTTAATATCACTGACCTGTACATTTAAAATTGTAAATTTTATGTTATGTGTATGATAAATTTTGTAATGTATATTTTGCCAAAATAAATCTCTGAAAAAAATGTCATAGTAAAATTAAAGAAAAAGTGAAATGTTAACACCACAAAAAAATAAAAGGCTAGAAAAATCTAGAAGAGTTCTGCAAAGCTTCCAATTTTAATCCTACTGTCAAAAGCCCAGAAATTCTCAAAAAATGTCACATAAGGAGAGAAGCAAACTCAAACAATCATAATTCAGTTGTTTCATTTTAAACCTAAAGAAAGAATTCATCAGGCCTCCAGGCAGACTAAAACCTACATGGTAAAAAAAATAAATGTTGAAAGACAATCAAATAATATTTTCAAAGTTCTGAGAGATAGTTTAAAGACTCATACGTAGTAAAGATTTCATTCACATATAAAGATAACAACCTCTTTAAACTAGACTAGATTCAGTAAATGAAGTTTTGGTGAGGGAACCCAATCATGAAATCCAGCCATTTAGAACACACACACACACACACACACACACACACACACACACACGGTATGGTTGTTGGTGGTGAGCTCTGAATCTATTAAATAATTAAAACTAAACAACTATAAAATTTATAGTTATAGAACAGGTGGTAAATATAAATCTTAATAATGTAAAAATAATTATACAACGTAACTGTAGTGAATGCATAAGAGTACTAATTTCTTCAGTATTAATAACTGGGAAAAATACTGTTTAAAATTAAAATATGCAGTATAGAAAAGGAACTTTTTAAACATTAGATCATCTCAATATTCAAAGTTCAGCAATTCTCACTTTTATTTGGTTAAATTCAGAAAAATGAATGGAAGCAATATCACTATTGGTATGAGTGTGCACACATATATATATATTTTTTTTACCAAAATGGATCCTCTACAAACTTCTCTATAGTATTTGTCAGTTAAAAAAAGCAGGAACAACTTGCCATACTCATACATACATACATAGACATGCATATTAGTACACATATACCCACACAAATATATATTTATACATATCTTATTGTTTTTCCTATTACTACTTTAAAGCAAAAATTAATAAATAAATGGAATTAGTGGGTTAAACTGAGAAAAAGAACCAAGTACTTCAGCTAAATAATAAAAATATACTTTTAGAGTAGGCAGAATAAAATTTTTTCAAGTTTTATTAAAATCTTATTAAGTACCACGAAATGACCTGCCTTTCGAATGAAGCTTAGCATCTTTGGCTAGTTTTATTAGTTTGTTTTGGTTAATGCAAACTAACTTCAGTGAACACCTTAGCCAAGCCCTATAGAAGTATACTTATATTCCAAGTAAATGGGGTCAGTGAAGTGACAATTTAAGGAGAATGGAAAATTAGATGGAAGCCTCAGTCCTATTAGTTTCAAAGTTGTTCAAGTAGGTCAAAGATACAATAGTTTTTCCTACCCTGCATATCAATGGACTCCAAGATAGTTGGTACAAAATAACCCTCTCAGGTAAAGAGAATATTTCAAAACTTTTACTTATAAATCCAGGTGATTTGTTAAACTTAAAGGTATTGTTTCAGTGTTTTAAATAAAAGTAAAATAATGCAGGTGTCTCAATAAATTGCAGATCTTTCCTGTAATGAACAGCAGTTGTCTGTCAAAAGCATTCTGCTTAGCAAATAAACATAAAATTAAAAAAAAAAAAAAATCCCGCGCTGACCAGTTTGGCTCAATGGATAGAGCCTCAGCCTGCGGACTCAAGGGTCTTTGGTTCGATTCCAGTCAAGGGCATGTATCTTGGTTGCGGGCACATACCCAGTGGGCAGTGTGCAGGAGGCAGCTGATCAATGTTTCTCTCTCATCAATATTTCTAACTCTCTATCCCTCTCCCTTCCTCTCTGTAAAAAAAATCAATAAAATGTATTAAAAAAAATCCCTTATGTAGAACTTTAAGACAAATGTAAGAAAGAAACCTATGTTAGAAATATACTCACCAGTCCAAAAATTCTTTAAAAATGTACATGGAGACACTAAGTACAGCAAAAGCAAGGCATTTAATGTCGGTCTTGCAAGATCAGATATCTGGTGGGAAGGCACACCCAAAGCAGTTACAAGAGCATTTTATTCCCTAGTGCACAGGTCCCTCCCCTGGTTCCTCATTGGCTGAGTATTATGGGTGTACAATCTTCCCAGATGTCACCTAAGTTTCATTATTTCCTTATAGGGTATTCTTTCTTTTCCCATCCCAGTTTAAGTTCATTTGTCAGTTGGTCCCTCCCCAATATCCTGTTTGCCCTGAGGACTTTCCAGGTGCATGAACTTTGTCAAGTCCACAAGCCACTATGCAAGCAATCTACCAGTAATTTTCCATTATGGGTTAAATGCCTTGCCTTGAAAACCAACCACCACTGAGTTTATTTCTAACAACTTATAAAAACTCTCACATATTTACACGTAACACTTATAAAGAGGACTATTTAATCTATTAACAGACATTTCTATAAAGAGTATGAATGGGTTTTATATCCATTATTTAAAAATATAAAAATATACAACTTTCCAAACAGTTTGCCAAAAACAATTTACACGAGAGAAGATTAAATTTACTAACAGACTACTTAAAAATTCTTTTAAAATCAGTGACTAGAAATTAAAATTAAAAACATACAAATAAATATTATTTTCTTCAATAGCTTAAGTGGAAGTAAGGGGGACAAAAACCTGAAATTCTAGCAGAGGGCAGTATTACTTTGTGACAAGAATTTTTGGTCCATTAAAATAAAAGTGTTTAACACTACTCTCTGATGATGACTAAAGAAATATTGAAAATAATATCACTATAAGCCTCCATTACATAAAAACAAATTCTACTACTATTTACCTAGTGTCTAATTCTGAATAGTAGACATTTTGTTCAAAGAGTAAGAATGGACAAAAAGGCTAGAACTCTGCCTCTCTTTGGTTAGAGAAATACTCTTGATGAGATAAGCAAATAATGTAAAACAAAAGGTATTTTAGGAGAAATCTGTGGATGCTTTCCATGGATGTTGCCATCGGGCCAGCAGGGGAGGGCAGTTGTGTGTGATCAGTTATTGGTTTTTGAGATAACATTGAGGTAAGAATATATTTAACTTGTTTTTCAGCCAGCTAGAATTAAGGAGCATTTGCATGTAGCAAGGTAAATATTAGAGTTAAGAGCCCTGAACTCATAACGTACTGTATTGTACTTTCTTGCAAGAGCAATTACTCCAGGGCATATGTTCATTTGAGAATAATTGAATAAAATCCTTACCATTATTTAAATAATTTTTTTCTTTTGACATGCTTACACAGTTATGTAAATATGATATGCTACAACCCCAGTGAATTAATTAGCAAATGTTAATTAAACTATTTTTGGGAGGAAAACATTTAAAATAGCATTGCCTTAGAGAGAAACCATTTGAGAATTTATAGAAATTATCAATGTGAATGCAAAATCGCAGAATTTCCCCCCAAAACTTTAATAGTATATAGTTTCTAATGAGACTCTTCAGCTTGTGCAGGAAACATAAAGAGGCCAGATTCCTGCAATCTGAATACTAGGGCCAAATAAATTATGTTCTCCAATTGTGCTTACTAATGTATACACCACCACCACCACCACTGCCCCCCCTCCACCCTCCGGCCCCCATCCTCATGCTTAGGTAACTGCCAAGGCAGACATTTGAGTTTAAACATTTATACTGTAGTAAGATCTTAAAATAGTTGGACGTGTTTTAGGGGAATGCTAAGTTTTTATTTATTAATGCTTTAAAAAAATATCTTAGAATTTTTTCTTATATAACATCATGCAATACAGAGAAAAACTTTATCCTTTTCAGACTTCAAACCAGGAAAATAATAAAAAAAAAACTTAAGGTATTCTTTGTATTTCAAGAAACTGTTCATCATGATGACTTTAAGGTAACAAAATATCCAAAGTGTCTTCATAGAAGTTACAGACTCACTTTTTATCAAGATCACCAAACATAACACCCTCATTTTCACATATGTTTATAAAGTCTACAGTAGTGTGAAAGCATATACATCACTCACTTATGCAGAGCAACTTCCAGTTCTACAAGCTCCACTCACGGTAAGCACCTCGGATAGGTATATAATTTTTTATCTTTTCTATCATTTTTCTGTACCTTTTCTATATTTAAGATATGTTTAGATATACAAATATTTACTACTATTGGTTTACAACTGCCTACAATACTTGGTACAGTTACATGCCGTGTAGAGTTGTAGCCTAGGAACAACAGGCTATAACATATAGCCTCGCTGTGTAGCAGTCTATACCACCTAGGTTTGTGTAAGTGCACTCTATGATGTTAGCACAATGATGATATCACTTAAAGATGCATTTCTCAGAACGTATCCCCCTCATTAAGTGTGCATGACTATATTTGTTGAAATAGAAAATATACATTGCTTTCTATCCCAGGTTCCTGATACAGAGCTCCTGAAATGCTTATAATTTCTTGGGTGATAGGAGTGTCTTTTGTTCCATTTGAGATGATAATTAGTGGGCTTGTGGATAGGTCTGGATGAGGACTGGTCATAAGAAAACAAATCATGATTAGAAACTTGGAATTTTCAGCCTTGTTCCCATTCTCTTGAGAAAGTGAAATTGGCTAATCATGCCTGTGTGAAATCTCCATAAAAATCCCAAAGGGTTTGAAGAACTTCTGGGTTGGTGAACAAGTGGAGATATCGGGGAGTGGCATGCTCTGAAAGAGTATGGAAGCTCCATGCCCCTTCACCATACCCTGCTATGCATCTCTTCCATCTGGCTGTTCCTGAGTTATATCTATAAAAGCCTAGATGGCCCTCGCGCGCAACGTTGCCACAAGATGGACATGTGCACAGCAGAGGCGGGGCCTGGTGGCTGCTCCATGTGGTGAGGCCTGGGGGTCCCATGGCTCCACACGGCGGAGAGGAGGCCAGTCCCCGCATCTCCACCGCCTTGCGCAGAGGAGACGGGTCCCAGCGGAGGAGGTGGGTTGCAGCTAGGGAGGACAGTTGTGGGCGATTGGGCCGGCAGGGGAAGGCAGTTGGAGGTGATCTGGCCAGAAGGGGGCAGTTAGGCATCCATCAGGCTGGCAGGAGAGCAGGTAGGGGGTGATCGAGCTGGCTGGAAAAAGCAGTTAGGGCAGTGGTTGGCAAACCGCGGCTCGCGCGCCACATGCGGCTCTTTGGCCCCTTGAGTGTGGCTCTTCCACAAAATACCATGGGTGGGCAAGAACATACAGTGCGATTGAAACTTCGTGACCCATGTGCATAAGTCGGTATTTTGTGGAAGAGCCACATTCAAGGGGCCAAAGAGCCGCATGTGCCTCACGAGCTGCGGTTTGCCGACCACTGGGTTAGGGGCAATCAGGCAGGCGAGTGGTTAGGAGCCAGTGGTCCAGGATTGTGAGAGGGATGTCCCAGATTGGAGAGGGTGCAGGCTGGGCTGAGGGACAACCCAAACCGTGCACAAATTTCGTGCACTGGGCCACTAGTCCTTTTATAATAAACTAGAGGCCCAATGCACGAAATAGGCCCGATACACAAAATCTGTGCAAGGGCTTTGGCCCCTGCTGCCTCCGTCTCTGCCTTGGCTCCTGCCCGCCGCTGCGGCATCCAGAAAGACGGATGTCTGGAAGGACATCTGGTCTAATTAGCATATTATGATTTTATTATTATAGACTGTAATCTAGTAAATAAAATGCTTCTTTGAATTTTTTGAGCCAGTCTAGCAAATTAATCGAACGCAATGAGTGGGTAGTTTAAATGTGTTGTTCAGAAACACAAATGACAAATCTGACTTGCGACTGGTATCTGAAGGGGTTGGGAGAGGGGGACAGTCTTGTGGAACTGAACCCATTATTTGATGAATCTATGCTATCTCCAGGTAAACAATTTCAGAATTAAGTTGGATTTAGGACACTCAACCAGTGTCCTAGAATTCCTTGGTAGGCGAGGAATACCTACACAAAATTGTAACTCCATGCAGAAGTATTTAGTATTTACCAACTTATTAAATAAAAAAATAAATATACAGTATTTGCAACATGTAACCTATAAAGTTAGAAAAGGAATAAAGGTAACAAAAGAGTGCATAACAAAGAATAAAGACAAAGGAACAAAACTGATGAAGTAATTTTTAAAAATATTTTTATTGATTTCAGAGAGGAAGGGACTCAACTGGGAATGTGCCCTGACCTGGAATCAAAACGTAACCTCCTCATTCAATCAATGAGCCACACCAGCTGGGCTGATGAAGTAATTCTTAATAAAATAAATAATAAATAGTATGAAAAGTAGAGGTATAAAACCTGAACAAATCAGTCATCATGAAAGAACTAGAAAGGGTGTTCAAAACTATGCACAACAATGGCAATAGCCCCAGGTGGTTTGGGAATTTAATTTTTAACCAAACATTCAAAACAGGGTTCAGAAGAATTTTAACAGTTCCAGTATCAAAATAAATATGCGGGCCATTTTACTTTATTTTATGCACTTGATAAAACCTTCATTAATAAAACTGGACAAAGAGTAAAAAGAAAGTTTATAGATGAAGCTCTACTACATTAATGTAGCAAACTGAAAAGTTAAATTTTTTAACATTCCTCTGCCTTATTAACTATTGCTGATAAGTAGCAAAATTATTAAGTCATATTCTAGTGTTAATACAAAATAACTTGGGAAAAATAAAATAAATCTCTTTAAAAATGCAGATCTTGTGCTTGTTTCATTTTAGTTAAAAGAATAGTCATAGTTGGTAAGGCTGTGGTTAACACACAATAATGGCACAACCACTTATTACTAGAAGCCTCAATTTTGTATAGACTTCAAGCCTGCAATTCCACTTCCAGAAATTTACTCGATAATCCCAGATGTACACAAATATCAAGCTAAGAAGTGCCCATGAACATGGGCACAGCCTAGGGGCACAGGCTCTTGCACACACAAAACAAAACTGAAACCTAATCACAGGAAGACAGACTGATTCCCCTAGGCAAGTGCCGTACCATCATATCAATAGAGCTCCTCTTTATAACTAAAAGAACAACTCTCAGACCTTATTTTTAAGTATCCGTAAGGAAATTCCAAACACCTTATGATAGTCTAACTTTGAGCTGAGTCAACATAAAAATCTTACACTAAAGATCTATTTACTTTAGTTTCCTATACCAGAATATATCTTGTCTGGCTTTCAATCAAAAAATTATAAGGCACACTAAAAGTAAAAATAAACATACATTGAAGAGATTGAAAAGACACAGTAAAACTTAGGAATGGCAACAATTTTAAAATTAAGAGTGGGAATTCAATATGCTAAGAGCTCTAATGAAAAAAGCAAACAACCTGCAATTAAAGATGGGCAATGTAAGCACAGATGGAAACTCTTGAAAACAAATCAAAAGGAAATACAAGAAATTGAAAACAATAAAATAGAAATAAAGAATGCATTTGATATGCTTAACAATTTATAAATGATCAAGTAAAGACTATTACAAGGAACTGGCAATATTCTATTATATGATACCTGTACTACTTGTTAAGTGGTACAGTGTTATTTGAAAATAGACTTGGATTTCTTATAAATGTACACTGCAAACCCTATAGTAACCACTAAATGAAGTTTTTTTGTTTTTGTTTTTAAAGAGGTGGAACTATGGGCTGAGGGAGGAAAAAAATGGATATAACGTGATTGACTAAAATCAGAGAAGGCAGAAAATGAAAGACCGGGGTGGGGTGGGGGGGTGGGGGGGGGGAAGTAAAAAGGCAACTCAGAGAAAACAGCAATAAATGTGGCAGATATTAATCCAACTATGTCAGTATGACTTTTAAACGTCAATGGGCTAAAAACACCAATTAATAAGTAGAGACTGTCACAGCAGATGAACAAATAAGACCCAAGTATATACTGTCTGCAAGACACTTTAAATATAACACAGATTAAAGTACAGGGATGGGCGGGGGGGGGAGGGGGCAGTTAAACACTAATCAAAAGGAAGTTGAAGTAGTAATATATAATTTTAGATAGAGCAAATATCAGAGTGAGAAATATTTTTTTTTTAAATTAAATCTTTATTGTTCAGATTATTACATTTGTTCCTCTTTTTTTTTCCCCCCCATAACTCCCCTCCTCCCAGTTCCCGCCCCACCCTCCGCCCTCACTCCCCACCCACTGTCCTCATCCATAGGTGCACGATTTTTGTCCAGTCTCTTCCCACATCTCCCACACCCCTTTCCCCCCCAAGAATAGTCAGTCCATTCCCTTTCTATGTCCCTGATTCTATTATAATCAACAGTTCATTCTGTTCATCAGATTATTAATTCACTTGATTCTTAGATTCACTTGTTGATAGATGCATATTTGTTGTTCATAATGTGTATCTTTACCTTTTTCTTCCTCTTCCTCTTCTTAAAGGATACCTTTCAGCATTTCATATAATCCTGGTTTGGTGGTGATGAACTCCTTTAGCTTTTCCTTATCTGTGAAGCTCTTTATCTGACCTTCAATTCTGAATGATAGCTTTGCTGGATAAAGTAATCTTGGTTGTAGGTTCTTGGTATTCATCACTTTGAATATTTCTTGCCACTCCCTTCTGGCCTGCAAAGTTTCTGTTGAGAAATCAGCTGACAGTTGTATGGGTATTCCCTTGTAGGTAACTCGGTTTCTTTCTCTTGCTGCTTTTAAGATTCTCTCTTTATCTTTTGCTCTTGGCATTTTAATTATGATGTGTCTTGGTGTGGTCCTCTTTGGATTCCTTTTGTTTGGGGTTCTCCGCGCTTCTTGGACCTGTAAGTCCATTTCTTTCACCAGGTGGGGGAAGTTTTCTGTCATTATTTCTTCAAATAGGTTTTCAATATCTTGGTCTCTCTCATCTTCTGGCACCCCTATAATTCTGATGTTGGTACGCTTGAAGCTGTCCCAGAGGCTCCTTACACTATCCTCGCATTTTTGGATTCTTTTTTCATTTTGCTTTTCCGGTTGGATGTTTTTTGCTTCCTCGCATTTCAAATCATTGACTTGATTCTTGCGCTCCACTGGTCTGCTGTCGGGCGTCTGTATAATATTCGTTATTTCAGTCCGTGTATGCTTAATTTCTCGTTGGTTCCCCAATATAAGATCGAGGGTCTTATTAGTTTTCGTGTAGATCTCATTAAGTTTATCGACAGCTTCTAAACAGTTCTTGAGGGACCTTAAAAGTGTGGTTCTGAACTCTATTTCTTCCATTGACAATTTTGTCCTGTTTCTTTGTCTCCGCATTTTGTTATGCTTCCTTGGTGTACCCCCTAGTGGTCTTTGTTCGAAGTCTTATAGTTAAATCTTGATTGTTGTAGCTAATTCCAGGGAGGGTTTGACCTCCAGGCCAAGTGGCTATGAGAATCAGCTGTGTCAGCAGTGAGAGAACTTCTGTCCTCTAGGGAGGTGCTAATCTAGCCTTTGCCTGAGGCTATCCGGCAAATGCCTCCGTGTAGGGCTTGGGCGGGGCGGGTCGCACAGGATCAACAGGGTGGGCCGGAGAGAGCAGTTATGGCGGCTCTCAGTCCTGTCCCCAGGGGCTCTGCCTCTCTGAGTCCCAGCACCCGCTGCAAAGCTGGGAGAGAAAGCTGCACTCGCTCTGACCGAAGCCAGACAGTCCCGCTTCTCCCGTTTGAGTCTGGGTCCCTAAAGACTCGCCCGGATCTGGTGCTCAGAGTCTGCGACTCCCTCCCGATTGAAAACAACCGCGCCCTCGGCCGCCAGCCCGCTCCGTGCACTCCGCACCTCAGAATTTGACTTCAGCACTGCGCCTCCTCTGAGTGTCCGTGTGCGTTTCTCTTTCCTCCTAGTTGTAGGACTTCCACTCAGCCAGCGTTTCTGTGGTTCTGGGTGATGTCCGTTCCGTGTTTTAGTTTCACTTTTGAAGTAGTTGTTCAAAGCAGCAAACTCCGGCGTTAACCTATGCCGCCATCTTGGTTCTTCCCCAGAGTGAGAAATATTAACATTAAAGAAGGCATTACATAATGATAAAGGAGTGAATTCTATTAAGTCAACAATTCTTAATGTGTGAGTGCCTAACAACTGCCTAACAACAAAAGATCAAAGTACATGAAACAAAAATTGATACGAATGCAAGAAGAAATTGAGGAATCCACTTTGTACTTGGAAGACATCAATATCCCTCGAACAGTAATTGACAGAAAATCACTAAGGACATACTTGAATTGGACAGGACTACCAGTCAAAAGGACCTAACTGACATATAAAGAATACTGCATCCAAGAAGAACAGAATGCATATTCTCCTCAAACTGACATGGCACATTCACCTAGATAGACCACAGTCTGGGGAAAAAACAAAAACAAAAACAAAAACAAAAACAAAAAAAACCCAAATACCTTATATTTGAAAAAAAGAAAGAAAGAAATTATTTAAAGTATGCTCTAACACCATGATAGAATTAAGGTAGAAATAAACAGAAAAATAGCTAGTAAATCCCCCAATACAGAGCTTAAACAACACACTTCTATAAAACACATGGATCAAATAAGAGAAATTGAGAAAAAGAATTGTAAATAAAATAAAAATTAAAATAGAAGTTACGAAATGTATGACATGTAGCAAAAGCAGGCCTTAAGAGCAGTGGTTCTCAACCTTCTGGCCCTTTAAATACAGTTCCTCATGTTGTGACCCAACCATAAAATTATTTTCGTTGCTACTTCATAACTGTAATGTTGCTACTGTTATGAATCATAATGTAAATATCTGATATGCAGGATGGTCTTAGGCGACCCCTGTGAAAGGGTCATTCGACTGCCAAAGGGGTCGCGACCCACAGATTGAGAACCGCTGCCTTAGAGGAAAATTTATAGTGCTGAATGCATATATGAGAACAGCAAAGACCTAAAATCAATAATCTAAGTTTCCACCTTAATCAGAAAAAGAAAAGCAAAATAAACCCAAAGTAAGAATAACAAAAAATTAGAGAACAGGCCAATGAAATTGAAAGCAAGAACTCAATCACAAAATCATGAAAAACTCATTCAGCCTAAAATGAAAACTGATAAAGCTAAATACATAAATGAATAAAACTGACAAACCTCTAGCCAGGTTAAAACAAAACAATAAAAAAAAGCAGGCACAAATGATTAATATCAGACATGACGAATATCAGAAATTAAAGGAGGACCATCACTACTGATCCCACAGACATTAAAAGAAAAGCTATTACCCTTTCAACTTTAACTTTGCCAAGACTGTCATCAACTTTTTGGTCAAAACTTCATACTGATGTCTATTCCCATATCCATCATGGAAGTAGCAAACTACTAAAATTATGTTGTTTTTATTGGAGGTGGGAAAGAGATTGGGAGACTTTTGTGAGATTAAGGGGAAAAAGAATTTAGAAAAAACTAGCAACCCCAACACATGCTTGTTTGAATATAGGCATGTAGGGCATGATTTGGGAGTGAAAAGGGGGAGTAAAACTAAAAGAAAAGAATTGGGGAACAGTTGTCGATTTCAGATTTCATCTACCTTCTTCTAGTTTACAATCTCAGCTTGTATTATTTTCCCATTTAAGCACTTAGCAAAATGTACAAAGCTATTCAGTCCCATCAGCAAATCCTGTCCAAAAAGAAGAAACATATAACAGCATGGTCACTTAACAACCAGTGTTTTAATTTGGATAGAATTCATTGACAAAGCCATTTCCAAAAGACCTGCAGCACTAAAATAGTTAAAATTAAACCAAGGCCTTTATTCCACTCCATCAAAAGACAAGAGGTTCTACTGAGGGCAATACAGAAGAACTCTACACTAGGGGATATCAGGCTAGGTAGAAGGTAAGGGCATTACAGATGAAAAAACTGAATATTGATATTCCTGAGCTCTCTGCTTTCACTTGCTTTTCCAAGCACTAACAATCAGGCTTACAGCTTGGAGCAGGATTTGTTGTGGGAGGCTGCCCAGTGAACTGACAAATGGTCAATAGCACCTGCAGCTTCCATCTACTGGTTTTTAGTAACAACCACATCCTAGAACCAGTGACTTAGAGGCATGACAGTGAAAAATCCTTTGCATTGAACTCTTGTTAGCCCAATAGAAAAGGTTTCCAAATACCTAAGAAATGCACATTAGGGTTTTTCCCTCTAGTATGTGCCCCAGCCAAATTTTTCCTCAGTGAGAACCATCAATAGCTAGCAAGTCCCAGCCAAGTTCATAAAGACCCGAGATAACTTTCTACTGACCCTTACAAAATTTGAACACACAATCAAGGATCATAAGAGAGCTAAGGAAAACGTCTAAAATGAAAGAAACCAAAACATAAAAAGAGAATACCTTAGATAAAGCAAAGAAAAATAAATTTCAAAAAAAACTTTAATTAAGTCCATAAAAAGAAAAGAAAAACACAAAACAAAACAAAGAAAAACCAACCACTAGGATTCTGTGAAAAAAATACAGAGATCAAGAAAGCTATTGTAAACAAAAGAGTATGAAAACTGATATGAAAATCTTTAAACATTTAAAAAATCAAGTAAATTTCCCAGAAAGTGTAAAGCATAGAATTGGAAAAACAAAAAAATGGGAGAAATAAAACAGGTCCAGGAGGGCAATGTCTAATTGCACTTCCAGAACAAAATACACAGAAGCAAGGAAATTACACAAAAGTATCAGAAAGTTTCTCAGAGCTGAAGGATATAAGTTACCAAATGGAAAGGTCCCATGGAACGCACAAAGAAGTGCATTTATTTTACGACTATGACATTTTAGAATACTGGGTACAACGAAGAGAAAATTCTATAAGCTTTAAACAAAAAGGCTGCAGAAGCTTTCATGGGGAGAGAAAGGTGAAATGCAAAGTGTTGAAAATTAGAATAGTTTCAGATTTTATATAAGACACTAAGAATTCCTTCACAATTCCGAAGAAAAACATTCCCAACTTAGAATTCTATACCCAGACTACAGTCATATAAAGTAGCAGATATTTACAGGAACATAATGCCTCAAAACATTAGCCTTTCAGATAGCTACTGGAGACCATGACCAAACAAAGAGAAGGAGCATACAAGACAAATAATTACATGGGATACAAACAACAGATGATCCATCATAGAATAGAGGCTGCACAAAGGACAACCTTATTAATAAGCAACTGGCTTAATCTGGAAGCAGAATGTTCCAGGAGAAATTTCTCAATTATGGTAAACCTGATAAAAATAATCAATACTTCTGAACCTATGGAGAGGATATGCTGACAACTATCAGTTAGTTTGGAAATGATTTAATAAGTACTGAAAAACTGAAGTATCTGTAGAATGATGGGGGAGTGGTTGGGGTGTTTGTGGGGAAAAAATCCAATTTATAGAATCCATAGTGGGACGTCAACAAATAATGAAATGATAAAAAAAATCAAGAGGTAGCAATATAAGATGTTATTTAGAAATATGGAAGTAAATAGCAAAAGAATGTGCCAAAAAAACAAAAAGTGTTCCCCCCTAGAGATGGGAAATAGCCACCTTGTCCAATATTACACCCTTCAAGGGGCTTGAGCAAGGTGAGGGTATAAAGGCCCAAGCATTTTGGTCCACCATGGTGCCAACTCTGATGGGAAATATTATGGAGAAGAGAACTTGCAATAAATGAGTTGCCCTCCATGTTGTGGCTCAGTTGGTTGGAGTGCTATCCTGTATATGGAAAGATCATGGGTTCGATTCCCCGGTCAGGGCATATACTTAAGTTGTGTGTTCAGTCCCTGGTCCAGGTACACATGGGAATCAACTGCCGATGTTTCTTGCTCACAATGATGTTTTTCTCTCTCTAACCTCCTTTCTTGTTAAAATAAACATATCTTTGGGTAAGGTTTAAAATATGTATATATTTTAATTATATATATACATATATATATACACATGTATATATTAAAATAGGTATGAGTTGTTTTTAATAATAAACGATGTAGAAGTAGTCAATACTTGAAGCTTATGTTCTTTTACATTTGAAACTGTTAACTTAAAAAAAAACACCTGAAAATATTTTCATTAACTTGGCTACTTATACTGTAGAAGGTAATTCAATTTAAAAAATTTTAAACTCATGTATGACTTAAGTTGAAACACAAAATTTTGGCCAGAACCAGAAAGATCTTGATATGAATTTCTAAATTTAAAAACAAAAGAGAGGATAAGGGTTTTCTTTATGGTAAAGGCAGATCGAATCAATCCTCCTGTCAAAGTCAAGAAAAACCTTCATAATAAAAATCAAAGAAATAAGGCAGCATGAAATATATGCCAAAACCTAGCAGAAGCTAAACCAGAGAAATAAACCACACACCCAATCACTTTTTCCTGAGGCCTTTTGCCAATCCAGAAAAAAAGGCTGAGAAATAAAAAGTAAGATTGAGCTACTGGAGACTTTGATGAGCATGGTAAAAAACAACAGCAACAACAGCAAAACCAAAACCAGAAAACAAAACACTGAAGCAAAGGATCTACCAAACCCGGGGTTTCAAATAAACCATCACACAATTTGAGATCTCAAGGGCAGTGTCATCAGTATAGGAAGAACTGGATGTAAAACACAACTCATATGACTCAAAGTCCTGCTTATTTCATGTGTGTAACAGAAGAAATCCCAAATTTTGAAAATGAATTGATTTGGAACTGGTAGCATCCCTAAGCATCTTTCCTAGAAAAACATGCCTTCTTGACAAAGATGTTATTATGCTAGTACTTACTCACTATTCCTGTAATTCCTGTAATTTTTCAAACAAAACCAGCACATAGGCACACAAGAAAAATCATAAACCAGCAAACACAAAATTCAGAAACTGTAATTATCAGTCACAGACAAAAGAAACTATGAATGCTATGCCACTAAAGCCACAACTTTTAATTTGTAATTTAAAATTTGTAACTTTTACCAAGTAGCCAGAAACAATAAAAATGAATATAGGGCGCTAGCCGATTTGGCTCAGTGGATAGAATGTCGGCCTGCAGAACAAAGGGTTCCGGGTTCGATTCCATTCAAGACCATGTACCTAAGTTGCAGGCTACTCCTTGGTCAGGGCCTGTGCAGGAGGCAACCAATCAATGTGTGTCTCTCAGATTGATGTTTTTCTCTGTCTTTCCCCTCTCTTCCACGCTCTCTCTAAAAAAAAAAGAATCAATGGAAAAATATCCTTGGGTGAGGATTAAAAGAAAAAAAAACAAACACCAATAAGGACCTATGAACCATAAGGTTGCAGTTTGATTCCTGGTCAGGTTACATGCAGGGGTTGTGGGCTGCATCCACAGTACAGGGTGTGCAGGAGGCAGCCGATAAATGATTCTTTCTCATCATTGATGTTTCTCTCTCTCTCTGAAATCAACAAAAATATATTTAAAAAAAATGAATATAGGTATATTTCCTTAAATTCTGATCCACAGAATTAAGAATCCCAATGAACCCAAAACAGGAAAACCTCATGAAGAAATAGCAGAAAATCTAAGATAAAAGAAACATTTTTAAAAAGCAGATTTCTTAAATGTTAAAAAAAAAAAAAAAAAGCCCTAACTGGTTTGGCTCAGCGGATAGAGTGTCGGCCTGCAGACTCAAGGGTCCCAGGTTCGATTCCGGTCAAGGGCAAGTACCTTGCTTGCGGGCACATCTCCCATAGGGAGTGTGCAGGAGGCAGCTGATCGATGATTGATGTTTCTGATTCTCTATCCCTCTCCCTTCCTCTCTGTAAAAAATCAATAAAATATATATTTTTAAAAATGTTAAAAAAAAAAAAGATTTCTTTCAAAGCAGCAAGAGTTAGATTGACAGCTGACTTCCAAAGTCAGTAATGGAAGTCAAACAGCAGTGCAATATTATCTTTGTGGTGGTGAAAAACAACCATAATGCTACAACTTAATACACCCCAAAACATTCTTCAGGATTGAAGGTGAAACAAAGACAGTGCAAGATAAACAAAAAATTAAGAGCATTGGCCATGAACACATCTGTAGCTAAATAATATGCTAAAAAAACAAAAACAAAAAAGAAAAGGATCTCCAAGGAAAATTCAGAGACATTAGAAGAAATAAAGAACACTGAAAGTATCCTATCTAATAAAAGAGAAAAATGGTAATTGGCGTACGACGATACCCTTTTCATTCGCTAATCAGGGCTATATGCAAATTAACTGCCAACTAAGACTGTCAGTTAACTGCCAACATTGCCGCAATGCTGGGAGGCGAAAGGGGAAGGAGGGAAGAAGCTGCCTGCCGCTGACTGCAATCGGAAACCCAGGCGGCAGCCAAGAGCCAGAGAACCAAGCTGCCTTTGCTCGGAGAAGCCAGGCCTCCTTTGCTGGCTTCTGTGATAAGAGAACCTGGCCGCCTTTGCCGGCCCTGGGCCAGTAATGGGAGAAGCTGGGTGGGGCAGGGAAGAGGCGGATGTCTGCCTGGCTTCTCAGATCACTGATCACCAGTGATGGGAGAACACCCAGAGGCGGGGCCAGAGGCCAGGCTGCATAGCTGCCTGGGGACACCATCTGGACCCCAGGGGCGACGCAGCCAGGCCCCAGAAGGAGACCCAGGGCCTGGGGCTGAGTTGCAGCTGTGGTACGCAATCCAGTGCCTGGGCTGAGGAGACCCAGAAGGAGACCCAGGCGCCGGGGCTGTTTTTGCCGCTGGGGCACGCAATCCGGTGCCCAGGTTGAGGAGACCCAGGGCCCGGGGCTGCGTCGCAGCTGGGGCACGCCATCCCGTCCGGGGGGCGATACAGCCAGGCCCCAGAAGGAGACCCAGGCACCAGGGCTGTATCACTGCTGGGGCACGCGATCCAGTACCTGGGCTGAGGAGACCCAGGAGACCCAGGGGCCTCGCAAGAGGAGAGTCTCCATGGTCAGATGGCGTGGTGTCGGGACAGGAATAAAGACCCGAGGTGACTCAGATGCCTGGCCACAGGGTTAGACCAGCCAGCAGGGCCTTTCAGTTGGGACTGGGGTGGGGGTGGGGCGAGGGAGGCAAGCCGGAAATAGAGAACTACAACTCCCAGGAGGCTTAGCGGCCAGGGCCTGGGTGCCTGGCTGTGAAATCGGATGGGCTGTAGTTTCGCAAGCCACTTTAAACTAGAGGCTTGCAAGGTTGGAAGTTCTGCGCCTGGAGCCAGGGAGAAATGGAGCTGGAGCAGAGAGAGGGGTCCATGGTAGCCGTGGGCTTTGAGGAGTTCTCAGCACCTCCCGGCTGGGAGCTGGCGCTGCCTCCGCTGAAGGTGGTCACATCCTGGAGAGCGAGCTTGAGACCGAAGTGGAGTTCATGTCTGGGGGTCTGGGCAGCTCCAGCCTCCAGGAGCGAGACGAAGAGGAGGAGGCAGCCTGAGGCCAGCAAGGGCGGCGCCAACAGGAACTCAATCGCAGGAAATACCAGGCGCTGGATCGGCACTGCAGGGAGATTGAGCAGGCGAAGGAGCGGGTCCTGAACAGGCTCCATCAGATATAGAGGATAACATGGAGACTCCAGCAGGAGCGGAGGTTCCTCATGAAGGTGCTGGACTCCTACGGTGACAACTACCGGGCCAGCCAGTTCACCATCTTACTGGAGGACGAGGGCAGCCAGGGCAGAGACGCCCCCAACCCAGGCAACACTGAGAACGAGCCTCCAGAGAAAGAGGGGCTGTCCCCGCCCAGGAGGACACCAGCGCCCACAGAAGCCAGCAGCCCGGCCCCTGGCAAGGGGCCCAGCAGTTGGAAGAGGTGGCAAGTGCCATAGGAAGGGCACTGGGCAGGAGTCCCGCTGACTCCGGAGCTGGCCCCCGTGCAGATAAAGGTGGAGGAAGACTTTGGCTTCTAAGCCCTCGAGGCTCTGGACTTAAGTTGGGTTTCTCGGGGGCCAGACAAGCTGCTGCCCTACCCCACCCTAGCCAGCTCCCCCTTTGACTGACCCCCCAATAAATGGACCCGATGCAAAAAAAAAAAGCTTACAGAGGCATGTTTATAGGATCAAATAGTATAAATATAGATGTAACAGGACAATAAAAAGAGAACCTGGCTATGATGATAACCTGAATGCTGCCTCTGTGTCATTCCTTCTTTGGGAACCCCTGGACCTGCTGGGGCTGGACCCCAACATTCCTCTTCTTATAAGGACTTCAGTGAGATGGGCTAAGGGTCCCACTGGAACTGCCACAATTTAATGTAATCCCCTCTTTAAAGATCTTATCTCCATATACAGGTATATTCTGAGGTTCTGGGGATTAGGATTTTAACATACATTTTGTTGATTACCCAAATCAGCCCTTAACAACCAGCATGTTTCAGAAAGTAGATTCCTACAGGGTTATTTACCAAACATGCAGAAGTATTTTTAAAAGAGCTAAGCCCCTCGCCCACCGTGTGGGCCCCTCCCAGCGAAGAGCGAAGGACTGGGTTCCGGGCACCGGAGGAAAACTGGTGCCAGCAGCCAGGGGAAGGGGCCCCCAAGGGTCTCCAGATTGCGAGAGGGCACAGGGTGGGCTGAGGGACCCACCCGAGTGCACAAATTTTTGTGCACCGGGCCTCTAGTATAAATATATAGGGATATGTAGGTCAACAATGATGATAGAGAACTGTGCTGTTCAAACGGAAACATAGTACCTATACCAGTGGTTCTCAACCTTCCTAATGCTGCTACTCTTTAATACAGTTCTTCATGTTGTGGTGACCCCCAACCATAAAATTATTTTTGTTGCTACGTCATAACTGTAATTTTGCTACTGTTATGAATTATAATGTAAATATCTGATATGCAGGATGTATTTTCATTGCTACAAACTGAACATAATTAAAGCATAGTGATTCATCACAAAAACAATATGTAACTATATAAGTGTTTTCCGATGGTCTTAGGCGACCCCTGTGAAAGGGTCGTTTGACCCCCAAAGGGGTCGTGAATCACAGGTTGAGAACTGCTGACCTATATGTTCTTTAAAATTTTCTAGTGTCCTAATAGAGGGAATATGCTAATTGACCCTCACACCATGGCAAAGATGGTGGCGCCCACAGCCAATAAGGAGAGAATATGCTAATTGACTGCCCCGCCCGCAAAGATGGCGGTGCCCAGTCCCCTCAGCCCTACTGGGGTGGCAGGTGCATAGCAAGGCAGGACCCGCCCCCAGGCGGGCCTAGCCACTCCGCATGCCTGCCTCTGGAGACCCCCAGTCCCCTCAGCCCCCCAGGGCCAGGCCAAGGCACAGGCAAGCCTTGGATGGTGGCTACTCAGCCGCCCAGGGCCACCCAAGGCTCAGGTAACCAGGGCCAGCTGAGGCTTGTGCTGCCAGCAGTGGTAGCAGCAGAAGTGTGATGGGGTGTTGCCTTCCCCTAATCTCCGGGTCGCCTCCCACCCCTGAGGGTTCCTGAACTGTGAGAGGGGGCAGGATGGGCTGAGGGACCCGCCTCCAGTGCATGAATTTTCATGTACCAGGCCTCTAGTTTAAAAAATAAAAAAAGGTGAAATTAACTTATTAAAATTTCAACATGTAATATATTAAGAAGCTGAATTTATACTGTTTTTATACTTAGTATTAGAAATCTGGGGTTTATTGGACATTCACAGAACATAACAATTCGGTTGGTAAATTGCTTTTAACCTAATAAATAATCTGTGCAAAATACTTAGACTATTCACATAACCAATTTATATTTTTGAAAAAAAAAAAGTTTAGCCACATTAATAACCAGGTAACTGCAAATTAAAGCAATAATGTAAAGCTACATCCATGTTTGGCAAAAATCAAAAAATACCAACTGCTGGCAGGATGGTCAAGAAAAAGTATCTATTGTATACTGCTGGTGGGAGCATAAATTAATATATCACTCTGGAAAAATTGGGCATACACAAAATTGTACACTATATGCATAAAAATACATTTAAAAACACCCATAATAGCACTGCCCATAATTGTTAAAAACTAGACACAAACCAAATGTCCATAAATATTAGATTAGTTAATTGTGGCTTATTCATAAAAAGACCACACTAGTTCTGACCCATGTTGCAAAGTGGTTAGAGCAGGGTTTCAGGTTCCATCCAGCCTGGTCAGGGCACATGCTGGGGGAGACAACCTATGTCTGTCTGTCTGTCTGTCTGTTTCTCTTCTTCCCCTCTCTCAAAAAAAAAAAAAAAAAAATTAAAATCTAAAAAATAATAATCAATGTAAAAAATATCCTCTGGTGAGGATTAAAAAAAAAATACTACAGTATACTTTTACTGTAGACTATAGACATTACTATACAGCAATGAATGTACTAACATGGTTATATATTAATAACAGGAGAGAAAATAACATAATCTATATATATAAAACCCTAATATGCAAATAGACCGAAAGGCAGAACAACCGAACAACTGGTCGCTATGACGTGTGCTAACCACCAGTGGGCATGTGTGGAACATGGTGGGCATTGCCAGCAGGCGGCAGAGTGTGGAACATGGCAGGCATCAGCTGCGGCAAGATGATGGAGCTGGTGAGTGGGGGTGCCTGGCCAAGGCGGGGTGCCAATTGCTGTCATCAGGGCAAGCCTCTGGTGGTTACTGAAAATTCTTTGCTCCTGCACACTGCAGTCCCACTGGGCACTCACTCCCGCTGCTGGCGCCGGAGCCACTACTTGCACCCACAGCTGGCGCTGGCCCCGATTGCCCCTCAAGGCTTCTCCACCATCCCCTGCTCCTGAGAGGCAACTGGAGCTGGCAGCTGCCTCTTGCACCCGCTGTTGGCACTGGCCCTGCTCGCATCCACTGCTGGCACCTGGTGCTGGTACCAATCGCTAGGCGCTGTCAGCGGGTGAGAGCGGAAGCTGTTGGCCCCCGATTGTCCCTGAGGGCTTCTCCACCTCCCCCTGCTCCTAAGGGGTGATCGGGGCAGCAGCTGCCACTCACACCTGCTGACAGTACCAGCCCTGTTTGCACCTGCTGTTGGCGCCAGCCCCAATAGCTCCATGTGCTGTTAGTGGGTGCGAGCAGAGCCGGCGCCATCAGCACGTGGGAGCAGCAGCAGCGGGAGTAGGACTGTAGGCAGACAAGGGACCTGGAGTCATGGCAGAAGGGGCCCGGCGGGGGCGCAGAGGATGGGCTGAGACCCGCCCCTGTGCCAACTGCAGCCTCAAGGACCACAGTTCCTTTCAAGGTGCACAAATTCGTGTACTGGGCCCCTCGTACATAATATGTAACTCATTTACATATAGGTAAATACAGGCAAAACTGACCTATATTATTTTAGGAATGCTGGCATAGCAAGTTAAAAAAATAGTTGAAATAAAAGTAAGACATAATTCCCATAAAATCCAAATAGTGTTAACTCTGAGAGTGGTGAGGAGGGAGGAATGATCAGGAATAGATGGGGGGTAGGAACATGTCTCCAGGGCCAACAATGTTCCAGTTTTTGACTTTGGTAATGATTACAGTGTTCACTGCATTCATTAGACTGCATATCTATAATTTGTTCATTTATTGTATATTTTACCACATAAAAAGACTTTAAAATTGTTACCTAAGGCACTATAATTGCTTTGCAAGGTATTTTTCTGTTAAAAAGTGATAAATGTCTGGTTTTATTGTATAAAAAATTTTAAGGTACAAGACTCTAGCTTTTATTTCATTTGACAAGATTACAGCACACACAGAAAGTAGCAAGCACGAGGATATGATGCATAAATAGGGTCTACTGCTAAAACAAAATGAAAAGGTAGTACCTTTAATTGATAGTTTACCCCAAAGGACCCATTACAGATTAGGTAACACCAACACAAATAAATACAGTGGGGCCTTGACTTACGAGTGTCCCGACTAACGAGTTTTTCGAGATACGAGCCATCTCTCGGCTGATTTTTTACTTTGAGTTGCGAGCTAAAATTAGGGTTACCAGCCAGCTTCAGATACCCCACTGCTAGTTGGCGCAGCGAACGTCACAGTGAACGCCACAACATCAGCCCAGCATCACTGGTTCACTTTTAGATTTGACATACGAGTAATTTGAGTTACGAGCTCCGTCACGGGAAAAATTAAATTCGTAAGTCAAGGCCCCACTGTATGAGAAACTTTAGATTCTTGGTCTTAATAGAAACCATAGATGGGTGATAATCTTTCAAAGTACCTTTACAAAACACGCCAATTGAAAGACTGAAATGATTTAAGTTGTATAAAGAGAGTATGAAAAAGAAACAGTGCTGTTTCATTTTAAAAAGCTTTACTAAGCCCTAAGTGGTTTGGTTCGGTGGATAGAGCATCGGCCTATGGACTGAAAGGTCCCAGGTTCGATTCTGGTCAAGGGCATGTACCTTGGTTTCGGGCACATCCCCAGTAGGAGGTGTTGCAGGAGGCAGCTGATAGATGTTTCTCTCTCATGGATGTTTCTAACTCTCTATCCCTCTCTCTTCCTCTCTGTAAAAAATCAATAAAATACATTTTTTTAAAAAAGCTTTACTAATGTAAATTCATGAATCCTTTCTTAAATATTTTGGAATTAATTCTGATCTTATGAGGGAAACATTATTTCCAGCAAAAATAGATAGCATTTAATTGAGAAACCAAAGGCTCTAAATCCGAGGCTAGTAACAAAACAACCACCACAAAAACCCTTAAGATACCCATTGAAAAATCTCTCATCTACACCGCAGAAGGTGAAAACTGAGATATGTCCCTTCTCTAACAACAGCAACACCCAATATCAAGGACTACACCATCCACCACCCCTTCCTGAGAACAGGCACAGGCGTTGTTGCAGGAGCAACGCAAGACGCGGAGAGAAATTCCACCATGGCTTCCCAGCCTGCTAGTCCTCCAAGCACCTCCAGGATTCCAGGGCGGGTGGCGAAGTCAGGGCAGCATCGCTTCCGGCCCTAGAAGTTGCGGTCATTCACTCGGGGAGCTTCCGACCCTGCACAGGTAGTCCCTGCTCCAATCTGAAGCAGCGGCCACCAGTCATCTGCAGAGGCTCCGAGTCCGCTGCCCTCTTTACACCACCGAGTGCTGTCGCCACCCGCCACCGAGCCGGCCTCACTAGGACTCCCCGCCCCACCGGGGATCCGTCGGCGGGGAGGCAGGGAGGCCAGGGGACCAGGAGCCCGCCTGCTTTCTGGCCTGCCCGGCCTACACAAGCCGGCCCCCCGCCCCCATTCCCAGTCTCCAGAGCCTTTCGGCCCCCCTCCCCGCCCTTATAGATCGCCTTTCACCGTTGGCGCCCCTACTAGGGGCCAGCCTCCCCCACGTTACCTCTCACAGAAAACTCTGCCCTTACTAGGGCAGAGCGAGATGTAGCCACAGCGAGAACCGTTCCACGGGCTCGCCTCGCAGCTGGATCGGACCAGCTTCACCAGGTGCTGCTAAGGAGACACCGCTACTCCCGGCATGCCGCGCGCACGCGCCTCTCCCACCCCGCCCACCTCCCGCCCCAACACGTGACCTTCTTTGGCCTCCGTCACGCCCACTTCCGTTCCTCCACTTTCCCTTAGGAGGGAGGAGGGGGCGGAGGGTGTTACTGAGTAGCGACTTCCTCCTACTCCTCGCCCCCGCCCCTCTACCCCCTGCTACAATGTCTTCCGGGTCGCCAGAGCCTCATAGCCTTCTGGGAAACCGTCTCATTTTCTCCCCTCCCCCTCCTCCTGCCTTCAACCAACCAGCCTCCCATCAGTGAGGGACATGCGCAGTGAGTGCCTCCCGTCTCTTCTACCCGATCCCCCCCTCCCCCCCAAAGCAGAGAGACCCCAGCAGCAGCAGCAGCTGATGATGAAGAGAGAGGCAGTGGCAGAGGGGGGGCACCTTTTATTTCTATTTTTAAAGGGACAGGACACTAATTTTACCCCACTTCAACCTTGAATTGAGGGGGGGTGGGGGGAAGGCGGCTGAGTTCCTTCCCCCACCCTCCAGCCCTGAGACCTGAGAGGGGGATTGAGCCAGAGGGAGAAGGAGAAGGAGTTTCTTCTTCTTCGAAAACCCCCATCTACGACTCCTACCCCTTCACCCCTCCAGTAGCTTCCCTCCCGAGCCCCCCCCCCACCCTCCTCTTTGGCCGCGAGAGAGGAGAGAAAGAGACCAAAAGCCTCTTAGCAACACAGACCCTGCTCTGCTGCTGCTGCTCTGCTGCTGCTGCTGCTGCTGCTTGGCCCTGGCTGGAGACATCTCACTACACCCAGGAGCAGCCACTTCCCCAGCTCGCCGCCGCCGCCGCCGCCGCCGCCTCCACTCCCCCCTTTATTACCCTTTGTGTCATCCTCCACAGCTCCCGGGAAGGCACTCAAAAGTGGGGGGCAGGAAAGGTAAGTGTGTCTGTGGGGGCTTTATTGCCTTCCTCTGGCTCCGACTTTAACTCCGGGGCAACAGTAGCACCAAACCGTGTACGCAGTGTCGCTCCGGGGTGAGGAGGGGGTGGTGCTGGGGGGGGGCGGTGTAGGAGGGGTCGGAGTGGGGAGGGGTGTGCGAGGAGGGTGCCCCTCCTGTCAGAGGAGGAAGGGCACTTTTGTGGATATTTGCTGTTGTCAAAAGTGGTTTCTCTCCTCCAGCCCACATCCGATTGTGTGTTGCCCCAGTGGGGGAGAATACAAAAACAAGCCCTCCTCCTCCCGGGGAGGCGCCAGGGAAAGGGACGGAGAGAGGCACACTTTGTGGGTGTCACTTGGCAGAATTGGTGTGGAGGGCTGTGCTCCCGCTTCCCCGGAGAAGCCCCGCTGCGTTTGTTTCCGAGTGGGAAAATGTCGGGGTCTGGATTGTGCTGGAACTGCTGGTCCATGAGTGGACTTGAGTGTTCTCCCCTGCGTGGCTCTGTATGTGATCTGGGTATGGACTTCGGTGTTGGAGCAGACTTGTTTGGTTTTTGCTTTCTGGGTTACGTTTTGTCCGTTTTGTCCGACATGCCGAGGAAATTTCAGATTTTTAGTTGATAGAGGCCTTTGGTTAGGTTTTGACTTGTATTATCGCTTTTTGGGGGGTGGCTAAATGTTTGTTTCATGTATCAGCATATAAAGTTCAAAGCTTAAAATGCTTCAAGTTTAAATACCACTGGTCTGGTCTTTCCCCACATAAGATGAGCTATTTCATAATTAATCTGGGTATTTTTTTCAGTCGTTGTAACTTGTATGAACAAGTAATCCCCATTGAAAACTTTATGTTGTTCTGGCTTCATGGAAGGCCAAGCCTCTCCATCAATAGTTTGCTGGATTGGTACCACTTTCAGTTTTAACTGAATTATTTATTTACTGTTGTAAATTGAGACGAGTTTTTCCCCTCTTGGGGTACTGAACCAAAATGCTCACTGTATCTGAAGGGAGGCAGATTTCTAAAATATGTATTCATGACTCAAAAGAAATCATGAAGTTGTAGTTAGTATATTCATTGTAGTTAGATATAAATCGAAAGATGAAACTAGATTTAGGCTTACAGAGTAACAATCTTGATAGAAATCACTATTCTTACAGGGTTTTTACACGGTATGTTCTTATGAATGGCTTTCAAAATCAGTGCTGCATTTTATTTCACAAATGCTAGAAAGTATGTTTATGATGTAGGCCTTTTATTAGGTCTTACATTGGAGAATGGTATTTTGTTTCATACATACATTTCTTTATGCTTTCCTTGAAGATGGATGCAACACATATTCTCTCTCTCTCTGCCTGTCTCTCTCTCTCTCACACCCTTTTTTGTTACTGTATTGGTATCTCTGATCCCATAATTTATGTCAGCAAAAAATATTTTTCTATAAAGCAGAAATTTTGTGATCAGACTGGCAATATGAAAATAGCAATTTGATCAATTAGAAAGGATTGAAGAAAAAAATCTACAAGGATGTTTGACATAAATATTTTAAAGACATGATAATACTTTTAATTTTTTATTATCTTGATGTTAAAGCCAAAACATAATGCTCTTATGTTTTAGTGACAGAAAAGCATTACATATGTAGAAATTGGTTCTGTAAAATTTTATCAACTGTGTGCAAAGCAGGCATTTACACACAGGGAAAAAAAAAAAAAAGCTGTGCAGCAGTAAACAATATGGTCTTATTTCTCTCCTTTCTGTTATGAATTTGAACAGTTTCTTACTTTTCTATGAGGTGTAAATCGTGCTCTTAAGCAGAAATCTGTGCCAAGTTCAAGTTTTTCTTCCAACATCAATACTATTCTATATCCACCTCGGTTTTCTTGTTCTCCCTCTAATACCTTAGTGCCTTAACATAAGAGATAGAAAGTAGAACTTAGTGAATAAATCAATTTTAAGTAAAGCAAATTATGTGGATAATTAGGGTGGTAGTTGCCCAGCTGAGTGAAAAATGTTCAGTCTTCAGCATAATACCTTTACTTATTTTGTTTCTGCTTTCCTTTGAAAACATTCCTTATTCTACCACCCCCCAGGGTTCCCTTATGTGTTTTGAAGATTCCAGACTTCCTCTGGGTTGGATAATTATTTACAATTAGAAAACCTTTTATTTTTTTATTATGGCTTATTTTTTTAAGTATTAAGATATAATTTAGGATTGTAATTTTCAGCAAGGTGATATTTTGGAGGTCAGTTTATCCAGCTCTTCATTTTCCATATTGCTGAAGTTCAAGAGCTTGAGGAACTTGCTCAGGGTTCCAAGACCTTTTAGTGGGCGGAGCATGGACCAGAGAACCCAGGTCTCTGGACATTCACATTGATGTGCTACTTCATTTTCTGGTAGTTCAGTCGGTTAGGGTGTCATCCCAATACTGCAAGATTGTGGGTTGGATCCCTGGTGAGGGCACATACAATAGTCAACCAAAGAGCAAATAAATAAGTGGAACAACAAAGTCGATATGTGTGTTTTTTCTCTATCTTTCTAAACTCCCTTCCTCTCTCTCAAAATCAACAAATAAAATTTAAATAAAGAAATTAGACTATAATCACAATTCTTTGTATAGCACTTACGGGTTTTATATGGAGGCATATTCTTCTAAGAATATTAAGGTAAATAGCTTTAAAGTCATAAAGTCATAATTTTGTCCATTTATAATTTGTTGATTTTTTTAAAATATGTGGATTATTACTATTTTGGGAATTATTTTCAGCTTCTCCTAGTGCTTATTTTCCCCCTGCACTCCCAATTAATCAGTAAATATCATTCTTACTCTTAGATTAAAGACCCATATATATAAGAAGAATGCATATTGTATTATAAATATTTGTTTGTGAGTCTTGGTCTATGAATTACTTAGAACTACAGATTTTTGACTTGTTAGCATTTATATCCCTGATAGCACGGTGTCTGGTGCACCATAGGCCTTACTGGTTGTTTGTCATAATTGATATTAGCGTTAGGCATATTTGAATCTCTTTATTCCATATGTGGGATTCCTTTCCTTTCTCCTTTCTCCTTTCCTCCTTGCTACAATTTCTTCAGCACCATGATTTTTTTTTTTGGTAATCTTTACTGTGGCTCTCACTTTATTCCAATGGCCAAGTTAAATCCTATTAACAATATAGTACTCATAATAAGTAAAAACATATCCCCCTAATTCTTTTACAGGACATAATTTGACAAAAGTAATTTATTTTAAATAAAGGATGATAAACAAATTTCAATGAAAAACATACTAGCAAATGTTGAGAATACACTTAAATTTCATTTCACTGAGTGACTGGTATAGTAGGTTGTCAGAGTGATTAGGTGGCTTTTACCAGCTCTTTTAAAACAACTGTTACTTAGGTGACATGTTTCCCTGACTTTGTTTTTTTGGTCCTTACCCAGACAATTATCAACTTTCCAGTTTTCTATGGATATGAAGATTTACTGCTAGTCATCAGTGGGACCCAATGAAGTCAGCCAGAAAACCTATATCCAACCTATGTACCTTTGCAAACTTGTCTGGATTTTGAATGTATGTGCAAAACACATTGTACTTAGCTATTATTCATTAAACATCACTTGAGTGTCTACTGTCTGTCAGGCACTGTTCTAGGCATCTGAGAAATAAGGATGGTCCCTACAGCTAATGTGAAGAGATATCATAATTGTATTCTAGAAGTGTATTGGTCATATCTTTATTTTGATGTTTCTTCTACCTAAGTAAATTTTATATTAACTTAAATGGACACTGTTAGGTGGAAAAATGCATGTTTAAGAAAGATATTGCTGTATTTTATTAAAATAGAAAAATATAAAGTAAAATTTTCCACTTAATACTGTATTCTGGGGATTTCTATTCTGTATATAATTCACTAATTTTAGATCATGAAAATAGTTTATGTGGTTACCATTGCTAGTATTTTATTGTTATATGCTTTAATTTGAAGATGACCAGCACTGCTCCTTGAAGTATCTCTTAGTAAATTATTAACAAAAGATAAAACCAAACTTTCTCAACTTAAACATTTTTTCTCAAAAGTAACTTTTTCCTTTTTATATCTCATATTAACAGGTTATCTTTGTCTTTCATGGTTACTTGGAAGACATTGCACGTTATCATTTTGAGCACTTAGTTATTTTCTATCATAGTTTAAGCTGACAGTATGACTTAATTATCATGGAGTAATTGTAGTATACACTATTTAGGAGTTTTGAAATTTTTAATGGGTACTAGATATGTTCCTCCAAGGTCCTCATAAGACACTTCCCAGTTCTTGTTCTAAATTAGTTGCAATTTTTAATCTTGGTTTTGTGATATTGTTTCTGTAACTTTAATAAAATGAGTTGGAAGTTTCTTAGCTTATTGGATGTTTCAAAAACAAAGAATACTGTCTTGGTTCCTGTCATGGCTTTCACGTGTAATTTTAAAGTATATTAGAGAGAAAAAGATTTCATGAATTTCCTTTGCCCTCTTAAGTATAACTTTTAGAATAATACTGATTCACAATTTAAAAGAAGGAGGAATCCCCTGCTGATACAGTATCTCGTGAAGGTAAATAGACTCTGAGAATCAATTCTGATCTCTCTCACATTCATTCTTAATTTTCTATTTTAGTAATAATCATAGTTACCATTTATTATATAGGTCTAGTACTGTGATAAATTTACCAATCCCAGTCCTGGTGAACTTTGTAGCATTGTCCCCATGTTACAAACGAGGAAACCTACTCCTGACAAAACGGCATTGAGCATTTTATTAAATAGCAGCAAAATAGTTCGTAACAGCATACTCATGACACTTTCTGATCCAAAACAAAGTCACAATAAAGACTTTTTATCATTCACTAAGTATTCTGGGAAACATTAGTAAAATCATGGCCCCAGTAGCTTATTGACTGAGTGATGGAAAATTTCTAAAAGTTTTCAAGGACAGAAAGACAGACAAAAAAACTCAATCCTTTATAAGGAGCATAGATGCAGACCATTGTGCAACTTGAAATAAAATATGCATAAAGTCATTCTTCTCTTTGTAAGGCAAAAATGATACTTAGGCCTCCCACATATTAAACTTCCTTTATCTTGCATGGAATTACATTTAGCACTTTCCTATGCTAAATTATTTGGAGGACCCAACAATTTGTGACCCAAAGAATATTTACAGGAAAATTTTTTATATACCTCTGTTGATAGTGGGAAACCTAAACAAAGGAGAGTTTATATTGCCTAGTGCTTTGGTGTATATACATGTTCCTTCTGGACCCTCTATCTTGCAATATTTTCATAATTAATAAAGTTAATAGGATTAAGTTTAGTGTCTTCTTGCCTACTGCTTCAAGTCTGAAATATTTTTAGTATTAGAATGGACAATTTGTTGGATTCTTAAAATGTCATTATTATGATATACTTCTTTAAAGCAGAACTTCATTAAAATACTTTTTGACCCAGTTGACCAGAGTTGGTTTTTTACTTCTTGCTTTTAGGAAAAAAGAGTAATTTTTTAAAAATTCTGTTTTATTAATCAAGTAACTTTCATATCCATCCTAAATAAATATACATTTATCTTACGTACTTAACATTGACTCTATTATCCTATAAGTGTGATGCCAATGCATTAGGAACCATGGGGTTTGGAAATATTTTTAAATGCTAAAGAACTATTCTATGTCATCTACTATACTTCAGAAAACAAAGTTTATAACAAATGGTTTCTTGCTTTTAAGAACAATCTGAGTAATTGATGTGATAGAATAAGTTTATGGTCCCAAATAATTTCCTTAGATAATCTAAAGGTAATTTCAGTTAAAAGTAAAGATTCTAATTCGTCAGCATTTCTGTTTGAAATATTCTATGTTATGTAAGGTTTCAGAAATTAGAAAGACTCAGTATAACTCTTCAGAGAAACAAGATGAGAACCAGGCTTAACATATATTAAGGTATATCTTCTAATATAGCTGGACATAATGGAAAAGAAAATCACTAATGATACCCATACCTGTTGAAAAGCATATACTTCATTCAGAGTTGGATGTGACTAATTATGATTTGAGTCCTTATTTTAGCTGATCTATATAACCTTTTCTTAGAGAACTTGTAATTAAACTCTATATCATTGAGTAATTTGTTAGGATGTATTGTTTTAAAGGTCAAAAATGAGTTACATAAATTAGTTGCCAACCTTGTAAGGGCGAAAAATCTTTGGACATGCATGTTTCACTGAGTTCTTTGCCAACCAACCAAGATTCCATCATTGAGCGGAAAAATTTCTGTGTGTTGCTAGGGTTATAACTTACATTCTTGTGCTGCCTTTTCTTTTCTTAATTTAATGACTATATATCAGAAGTTAGAAGCAGACCTAAGTTGTTTCTTAAGATTGACCAAGTGCTAAATTATATCTAGATTTAATCTTGTTTTCAAAGCTATTGTTTTCTATATACAACTTAAATCCAGAAGTTGACTTAATCTGTTGAGCGTTAATTAACTTAATACACATATTCTTAATGTTACTAGTACCTAAAAATAATAATCTAGGCTTTATATACATACACTTGCTGATGCTGGGGGAAGGAATTATTCTGATTCAACAAAAGAAAAGTATTGATTTTTAAATAGCTTCCTTGGGATATAATGATCTAAAAAGCAGCTGCTATGTAAGAGAAAAAAGGGTTTAGTTGGAAAATTAAATATAAAATTTTACATTAATGCATATTAAGCAATATCAAAATATTTAAAGTCAAATACAAGTTCCAGTAATGACAGAAATTTACCATTATTCCAAAATCACTTTCCTTAGACATTTGTCACACAGGAGTTTATGCTGAAGGATTTCTTGGCCATTTTAGAGACTGTAATCTAGTTAAAAGGTTTGTTTATGCTTCCCATCTCTGTTCTGCTGATGGTATTAGAATGCTGGCCAGAGCCAGACATCTAACTGTTTATAACATTGAAACTTCAATTAAAGCTACAGTGTTCAGTTCACTAGATATCAGAAGACTCATACTAGCTACAATATCACCAGTAATGCTGGCTTTCCATATCATGCCACTCTTTATGAATACTTTATTTTTTTCCATTTAGGAGGTATTGACATTTAATTCTTTCATGGAAGTCTAAAAATGAAACTTATCTTCTATTAGAAATAGTACAGTATTTCCTAACTTCTTTGGATAATAAAACCTAACAGCTTATATTATTGCATATCTTATTTAAATGGTCCCAGTTTAGTATTTTCAGGATTAGTAAATTCTATAGTAGATGTTAGTTTGCTATCCACCTGATTTGACTTCTGTTTCTAGTTTGAAGAACATAGCAGAATGTTGCCCGTTAGAAAACAAAAGTGATAGTCACATTACTCCAGTGTTCTTATATAGAGAGAGACTCACATAATATAGATTTTTAACTTAATCTTGCGTTTCTAACTGTTGCTCCTGTTGTCTGTGGTTTCTGTATTCTAATATGTGAGTAAACCGTTTTAAAAGTTTATTTTTCTTTTTACAGATGTTAAGAATTCTTTAAAAATATTTTTTCCTCGGCTTCTCTTGATTTTCCTCATCAGCTTCTCTTGCACAATTTACCTCAATGACTCAGAAAATGAATAGTGCACATATTTTTAAAATTTTTCTAATTAGTAGAGAAATTTGCTCCATTATATTGCTTTTCTTTTTATAAAAAATAAGTTTAGTTTTTATTAATTTTAGACCTTGATTTACTAAATATATATATGCATTCTTTATCTATACTAGTATACATATATTTTTATTAGAATATGAGTTCATAGGGGGTTTAAACATTTTAAGAGATTTGAAAAATCATTGTAAATTGAATGAATACTTGCTAAAATGCTTTTCATTTTAATTAAGAAGAAACATTACAATGGAAAAATTTATATTATTCATTTTCTTAGTCACTGAAAGAAGTGCTTTGTTTACTTTGGAATGTTATAAAGATAGAAAATTAAGACATACTACCTATAGTATCTGAAGATGGGAATTGACAACCATCATGCAAAATTTAGATTTGCAGGCTAAAAACATAGAAAGATTTCTAAGACAAGCTAACTTGAAAACAAGACAAAATAATATGCAGAGTATGATCCCATTTACATATATAAAAAACACATACAGATAACATACAAACGTTAAGAATTCTTTTAAAAATTTCTTAAATATGTATTTAAATATATAAATTTGCATATATAATATAAACTTTATGTAACATGCACATATATTTATGAAATAGAAATTGTATGAAATACAATAAGAAAAGGTCTGGACAATATGTACCAAATTATATCATTTTTTATAGAAAATATGTGGAATGCTAGAAAGTTGAATATTTTTTGTTTTGTGTACTTTAGCATTACTTGGATTTATTTTTATTTTTAACAGTAAGCTTATATTTATGTAGTAATTTTATAATGGAAAAATATACTTATGTAATAAAGAAATGAGAACTAGATTAACCTAAGAAAATTGTAGCCCTCACCCCTAATCATCACATGAATATATCCCTTGAATACCTTGAAGAGAATTGAATATTGGCTAACAATCATCATAGCTTGATACAGACTAAACACTGTTAGACTGATCGAATATTCTTAACCAACAAGTTGAAAAGCCTAGTCAATTGAGGGGGGAACAATGAATATAATCTATCCTGATTTTTAAATATTTTGCTTTATTGCAAAATACGTTTCTCACTAACCTGGGAAAGTGCAGCATGTCAGTCATAAAGTGGTAGACAGTAAGTCAGTTTCAGTCTGATATAAGATATAATATATAGGCCTAAGATCGACTTTTATTATTTTAATCAGTGATCTAAATGATCATATACTCATTCATGATACAGATGACATAGTTAACTTACCATTTTTATAATGTTTTCTATATCCAGGAACTGGTTTGAATAGATGATAAAAACAAAGATAAAACAGAAGGTTTTAATATTTTCTTTAAAAAAAAAAAAGACTAGATCATGATTTGAAAAGCATTGTAAAATGACATCAAACTGTGTATGTAAATATACAGAGTAAAGAAGCTATTAGAATTCTGTAAGGTTAATCACACCAGCTTCCTGGGAGGACACAAGTTAATCATAGTTTGGGTTGAGAGTTTCTAGGTTGGCACGGATAAGAGTAACTCAAGTCAAGACAAAGCTTCCAATGGGATGAGGGGATGAGGAAAAGATGTTTCCTAGTTTGACAGCTAGGATTAAAATTCAGCACAACCTGGTAAAATAGGAAAGTGGTTAGAAATAATATGCCTAGCCTTTATGTTTTTAAAACTTTATTTTCCAGAATGTGGGTCAGAAAAGAAATAGGAAAAAAACAAAACACTTGCATAAAAAATAAGGAAATGAATACCTTTTTTGCAATTATGACTGGAAAAGTCTGTTGGAGTCTAAAGAAGTTATTCTGAATGTGATTTGGAAATTAAACATTGTAGTTAAAACCGGAAAATTTTATCAACGGATACTGAGGTTTTCTTTTCATAGTTGAAATTCATATACAGGTCAGTTCCTAGGATCAGTAGTAAATAGTACATAATTAAAAACTATAAACTTTATATATAAATAAATTTAAAGATAGAATAGCTTATGTTTTCTCCATTTTATTTACATTTTAAATGCATCTAATTTATTTACAGCTGACCCGGTCATGTAAATTACCAATCCATCTATCCTACTATCAAGAATTGAACAGTTTTCCCTGAAAAGTAGCAAGATTAAAGAGTTCTATGAAACGGCTCTGTACATATTTTGTTTTTACCCAAAAAGTCATAGTGGTTTAAAAGTACACAACTATGTAAGGGTCATTAACTTAGTGTTTGTTCCCTATCTCTTTCTCTCTCTATCACTAGACATGGGTCTTGTTGATCTTCTGAACTTACATCCTAAAGATAGAAAAGGGTATTAATCAAATAATCATATAAGTAAGTGCAAAATTGAAACATTTCAATTGCTGTAGAGAGGCCCATGGTATTTAAAATGAGGGCTTTTAGAAGGATAATTTGACCAATTGCTGGGATTAGGGGCAGCTTTTTTTTTTTTTTTTTTTTTTTTTTTTTTTTTTTTTTTTTAAGGGAGTGTTTGGTTAGCTGGAATATCTTGATGAATTAGAGATAACTTGATGAAGAGGGAGAAAATAGTATTCTGGAAGAAAAAAACAGTGTTCAAAAAGGTCCTGAGTAGTGAGAGAGCATGGAACCGAACACCAAATAAGGTCAAAGTGACAGGCATTAAGAACTATAGATACGTGGTAAAAGGTGATAGGAAGTTATGTAGATGCCAGACTGTAGGATGTTTGTAGGCTGAGGTGGTCTTTTTTTTTTTTGCCCCCTTATATTCTTTATGCTCAACACAGAAGCTTTCTTCTACTTATAAAAGTTATACGAGTTCATTCTTATTTCAGTTTAAAATTCATAAAGCTTTTTTTCCATAGTATCATTGTTAGAGTGATCAGGTCTCATAAAACCCCTTTAACACCAATAACAATGGAAAGTAGTGAATATAACATTGTCCCCTAAACTTAGCCAGGTAGAGGTTAGAAAGGGGGTGAAAATTGATGCTGCATGTATTCAGGAGAATATCCTGGGTGTGACTGACTAGTGAATAATGAAAAAAAAGAAAAAGCCCACAAGTATACTAGGCTAGTGCAGTTGATCATACCAAATGATTGTAAAGGGACATACCACGTTGGACAACTTGAGAAGACCCTCAGCTGCCACCTGGTTATGAAACTGTGATATCTGGAACAAACCAAGTCAGGGAAAGTAGAAGACATCACACAAATTGTATGTTCTAAATCTAGAGCATATTTGTTTGAATGTTATTAAAATATAAACATACTCTTAAGAAAAGTAGAATTGCTAAATGATGTCAATACAATGCCAACTTTGGCTATTTTTAAAGTAATTTATACAGTCAGAAGTAATTATAAATTACTAAGTTACATTAACTATTTCAGACCTTGATGTTAATCTTGAAAATAATGATGTATCTCAAAAGACAAAGTTGAAGAAATTTAATTTTTAATTCTTATTATCCATTTAACATAACATTGTTAATAAAATATCTTTATTTCATGGTGATCTTTAAGTTTTAAACCTCTTTAAATACCAGTTTCTGTTTGTATTACATAATAAACAGTCTAATAACTAGAGTTTTAAGAAATATGCCAAACATTAAGAACATTGTTAAAAATGTATTAAGACACTTGAATTTTATTAAGACCAAATATACAAAGATTTGTTAAATTGTAAGGAAGACATAAAATATATGCATTGGCTAGAGAGTGTGTATCACATTACTGTTGGTTGAATTCTGTCAATATATCTAAATCACCTGATATTGAACTTAACTTTCTGACATATTTAGCTATAGCAGACCGTGCTATTAAAGCAAATTAATATCTAAAATTAAAAACTACAGAATTGAGTTTAGTGATTACTTTTTCACCTATTTGCTTTTTTACTTGTTTATAAAACATTCTAAATGATACAATATCATTAGTATTGATTTATTTTTTATGCAGTATCTTGCAGATCACTGATGATTCATAGACCATAAGTGTTTGAGAAGCTTATTAGTGTTGCAAAAGACAGTTTACTAAATTTAATAACTCAAAGGGGTCACTGTACCTTGTGAACAGAAATGAAGATTCCCTTGGGAATTATTCAGGGATTGATGTGTTCCCTCGCCTTTGTAGCTTCTTACTTTTGTCTTTATATGAAAGTGTATTCCCACGATCGCTAGTTCTGTGCTAGGTTAACGGATATGACCCCTTCTCCCTCACCCCCTATAAGGTTCCTTTATCAAATAAAGCTTAGAAAAAATGATTGTGATTAAAGAATACTAGAAAAGTTTTATTGCAACACTAATCACTACATTTATTGAGTGCTTACTTTGTGCCACTCACTGTGCTAAGCATTTTTAAAACCTCTTAACCAGAAAAAACATTCTGAGAAACACACTTCAGGAAGTTGGTTTGTTGTTGTTGTTGTTATTGTTGTTGTTTGTCATATTACTTGACTGCTTATAAGCATGAAAAAGTGAGACAAATACAATTTGTTGTTGTTGTTGTTGTTATAACCCTACAGCTTTGGGAAAGAAAGGTTATGAACTGTATTCTTAAAATTAAATACTGAATTTTATAGTATCTTTGTATTCTCTTTTAACCACAGTGTTCAAAGATGATCAGTGACAACCATTATACTCTCTTTATTAACTAGAGGCCTGGTGCACAAAAATTTGTGCACTCGCGGGGGTTCCTCAGCCTGGCCTATGCTCTCTTGCAGTCTTGGACCCCTCAGAGATGTCCACCTGCTGGCTTAGTCCCGCTCCCTGGGTGATTGGGCCCAAGCTGGCAGTCAGACATCTCTCTGACAGCCCGGCAGCCTTCGGGGGATGTCCACTTGTCAGCGGGGAGCAGGCATAAGCTGCAGTCGGACATCCTTAGCGCTGCTGAGGAGGCAGGAGAGGCTCCCACCACCACCACTGTACTGGCAGCCGTCAGCCTGGCTTGTGGCTGAGCAGAGTTCCCCCTGTGGGAGCATATTGACTACCAGGGGTCAGCTCCTGCATTGAGCATCTGCCCCCTGGTGGTCGGTGTGTGTCATAGTGACCAGTCGTTCCCAGTCATTCTGCTGTTAGGGTCAGTTTGCATATTACCCTTTTATTATATAGACTAGAGTCCTGGTGCATGGGTGGGGGCCGGCTGGTTTGCCCTGAAGGGTGTCCCGGATCAGGGTGGGGGTCCCCACTGGGGTGCCTGGCCAGTCTGGGTGAAGGGCTGAGGGCCGTTTTCAGACTGGCCAAGCCCCCTGGTGACAGAAGCTCCCAGCCTCTCCTTTTTTTCTTTTTCTTTTTATTCTGGGATTTATTTACCTTCTACAATTGAAACTTTGTAGCCTTGAGAGGAGCACAGAGCCGTCCAGGGCGGACGGGAGGGAAGCCTCCTTCTTGCTCCAGTTCTGTGGCCACAGCCGGCTGAAAGCAGGTATCTGGGGTTTATTTACCTTCTATAATTGAAACTTTGTTGCTTTGAGTGGAGCTCAGAGCCTGACACGGCAAGTAGAAAGCTTGGCTTCCTCCATCATTGGGGCAACCAAGCCTCCTGCTTGCTCCAGCTCTGTGGCGGCTGGCCACCATCTTGGTTTTGTTAATTTGTATATAGTCACTGTGATCGGCTGGTGAGTGTCAGTATGGTCAGTTTGCATGTTTGTCTTTAATTCATGTAGATAGGGAACAGTCTTTAGAGTTTTAGAGACATTTCTGGGTTAGAACAATGTTTGTAAAGTTGTGTAGTGATATATTTCTTGCAGAGTTGTGACTGTTTAATATAGAGTGCATATGAAGTTCTAGCATGTTGTGGACATTCATTAAACTTTGTTTCCTTTCCTTTTCCTTCTCTGCTTTTATTAGGAATAACCACATTTCAGGATCTTTGTGAAATTATATATGCACTAAATCTTTACATTTTTTTCAATTAAATTATCCCATTACCCCTAAAATTGTTTTAAAACTTTCCTGAAATTCTGTAGAATAGGACCAGATTTACTTTTTTTTTTTGCTTTCCTGCACATTGCTAATAAAATGGGCACTTATAACTTTTGTGGAACTCATATATTAGAGAAATTTGACTAAATGGCCCTCCTTATTTGTGAATGTAAATATTCTACTTACAGCTTACAGTAGTGTGTTTGGTAATTCCTATTAAGTGAAATAATAGGTAAATAGGTTTTCTTTCTTTTTATTAGTTTCCCCACATTAAACAGGGAATATTACAAAAGTTAAGAGCCTGGACTCCAGAGCCAGACTGTGTGAATTTATATTTTTAATATGGTTATCTTTTTAAAATTAAATGTATTGCAGTGACAATGATTAATAAAAGTATACAGGTGTCGCCCTGACCGGTTTTACTCAGTGGATAGAGCATCGGACTACGAACTGAAGGGTCCCAGGTTCGATTCCAGTCAAGGGCATGTACCTTGGTTGCGGGCACATCCCCGGTGGGGGGTGTGCTGGAGGCGGCTGATTGATGTTTCTCTCTCATCGATGTTTCTAGCTCTCTATCCTTCTCTCTTCCTCTCTGTAAAAATCAATAAAATATGTTAAAAAACAAAGTATATAGGTGTCAAGTATACAATTTTATGATACAGACTGTCTGGATTTAAATACCTGTTTTATCACTTACTAGCTGTATGACATTCTCTGCTTTAATTCCTCATTAGTGAAGTGGGTGTAATAATTGTACTCATCTCAGATTATTTTAATAAGATAAATATATTGCCTTTAAAAGTGCCTGGCATATACAAAATGTCATAAAAGTGTTAATTGTTAATAGTGATTATATGTATTATTTGCATATTAGTTTTCTTATGGAAAAAATAGTGATTATTATATTTTGGTAAGTACCTAACTTGGTAATTTTTTATTTGGAAGAATAAAATTTAGTTTAATTTATAGTTTCTGTATGTAGCATTTTGTATCTGCCAAATTCTTTACATATTTTTTAAATCTTAATCATGCTCTTGAAAGGTAGTGGGAAAAACATTTCTATTGTTCCCCATAAAGAAACCGAGACATGAAGAATGCTCAGGACCCTTTAAAGCACGGCAGTAGAAAAGTCAGTGGAAAGACTAAAATTAGAGTTTGAAATATTGCATGTGCCAGTATGTTGAGCCAAGCTATTTTTGCTCCTTATTAAGTCTTCAAACAACAAACTTATTAGTTGGCAAAATAAGTGTTAAAAGTATATTATTCTGTTCTTCAAAACTCTCATTGGCTGTCTCCTTTGGATGTGTCCTCTAGTTACGATTGATTCATTGAAAGATTGTATGAAAAAAATGTTGTTTTAAATAGGATTAGACTAATTTAAGTTTGGTCTAGCTATCCCTCAGGACATTTGAAGGTTGAGTATGTTTTTTTAGTTATCAACTGTTCCCTCCATGTTTGATGAACTAGATCAAAAACGCCTTCCCCATTTATTACTCTAGTACTGTATAATATAGGTTCAGTATGATTATTTATAATATGGGTTCAGTGTAATTTTTTGAGCCACCTTAGAAGCTTAATTATCATTCTTTTTTTTAAAAAAATCTTTATTGTTGAAAGTATTACATATGTCCCTTTTTCCCCCCCATTGACCTCTTCTAGCCCACCTTTACCCCCTGTCCCAGGCCTTCACCACCCTATTGTCTGTGTCCATGTGTTATACTTCTACACTAATAAAAGATAAACATGCAAATTGAGCATACATTCACTATGCCTTAAGCCACGCCCACCAGCCAATCAGAGGGACTATATGCAAATTAACCCAACCAAGATGGCGGCCCGCAGCCACGGAGATGGAGCAAGCAGGAGGCTTGGTTCCCCCAAAGATGGAGGAAGCCAAGCTTCCCGCAGACGGCTGTAGCCTCCGCAAAAGGCAACAAAGTTTCAATTATAGAAGGTAAATCCAGAATGAAAAACAAAAAGAAAAGAAAAAAAGGAGAGGCTGGGAGCTTCTGTCGCCGGGAGGCTAGGCTGGCCAATGGCCCTCAGCCCCTCACTCAGGCTGGCCAGGCATCCCAGTGGGGACCCCCCACCCTATAGGGAGTGTGGCCAGCCTGAAAACAGCCATCAGCCCCTCACCCAGGCTGGCCAGGCACCCCAGTGGGGACCCCCACCCTGAAGGGGGTGTGACCAGCCTGCAAACAGCCATCAGACCCTCACCCAGGCTGGCCAGGCACCCCAGTGGGGACCCCCACCCTGATCCGGGACACCCTTCAGGGCAAACCAGCCGGCCCCCACCTATGCACCAGGACTCTAGTCTATATAATAAAAGGGTAATATGCAAATTGACCCTAACAGCAGAACAACTGGGAATGACTGGTCACTATGACTCACACCGACCACCAGGGGGCAGACGTTCAATGCAGGAGCTGACCCCTGGTAGTCAATATGCTCCCACAGGGGGAACTCTGCTCAGCCACAAGCCAGGCTGACAGCTGCCAGAACAGTGGTGGTGGTGGGATCCTCTCTTGCCTCCTCAGCAGCGCTAAGGATTTCCAACTGCAGCTTATGCCTGCTCCCCGCTGGCAAGTGGACATCCCCCGAAGGCTGCTGGGCTGACAGAGGGATGTCTGACTGCCAACTTGGGCCCGATCCCCCAGGGAGAGGGCCTAAGCCAGCAGGTGGACATCCTCCAAGGAGTCCCAGACTGCAAGAGGGCATAGGCCGGCCTGAGGGACCCCCCCCCCCCCCCGAGTGCACAAATTTTTGTGCACCGGGCTCTAGTCTATAATAAAAGTGTAATATGCAAATCGACTGAACGGCAGAACAGCAGAATGACCATCCGACGAATACGCTATGATACCCACTGGCGCCAGGCCAGCCAAGGCGGGTGAGATGCAATTGGTAGGGAGCTTGGCCATCGCCCCATGATCGCCCTGCAGCTGGGAGCCTATGCCACCGACTGGTGGGGCGGTTGATCAGTCAAGGGGCTCCACGATCACCCCAAACAGGGAGGCCCAGGCCATGGCCAGCAGAGCAATTGATCAATCAGGGGGTTCCATGATTGCCCCAAAGAGGGAAGCCCTGGCCACCCACCGGTGTGCTATGGTGGGTGGGCGGGGTCTCTCTCTCCAGGGGGGATCTATCGCATAGCCCTGGTTGGGTGGGCAGGGCCTGCCTCTTTGGGGCAGTTGATGGCAGAGCCCCATGATTGATGGCCCCAAATAAGGAGGCTCAGGCTACCCGGTTGCAGTGTCCGGCAGGGGGGCAGGGCCTCTCTCTGTGAGGGCGATCAATTGTGGATCCCTGGCCAGGTGGGTGGGGCCTACCTCTTTGGTGCGAATGATGGTGGGGCTTCTGAACATGAGAAGGCAGAGGCTGAGCTGAACACTCCCCCCCCCCCCCGAGTGCACAAATTTCGCGCACCAGGCCTCTAGAATTTTTATAAAGACATATTAGAGAAATTTACTGTTTGTTTCAAATATTTCATAGTGTCTATAATACATCAATTTAAGCATATGATGAACAATTTGGTTGGGCTTTGAAAATAAAAATGATGACAGACTCCCAGAGAACCATTTCTGTAAGAGAAAATTGGTTTTTTAAACATATTAGTAATAGCAGGAGAGTCTCTAATTTCAAATTTATAATTATTGTTCATAGTTGCTTAGGTAGAATTTTTATGTAAAATACTCTTTATGAATTTTTGTTTTAAAAATAACAATACTTAAAATTTAGTATTCCAGTTTATAATTTGTAAAAATTTGTGGGGGTTTTCTCATAAATACCATTTTTTATTATAGAAAACTAAACAAAGATAATTCTGTATGTGTTTAAAATAGCAAGATGTTGACTCAAAGACACAGTGCCTTTGGTATTTTCCACATGAAATAATGTTTAAGTTTTGTAAATAAGTTTTATAAAATGTTTTTTCTCTCCTTTTTTGGTTTGTTTTGTTATTTTCATATATTCTGCTAAATAGGGGCATTGACTTGGAACCTAATCGCCTAATAACACAGTTTAAAATTCAGATTATTTTGTTAATCCTGATGTGATTAAACCACTTTAAAATTTTGCTAAAAATAATCAAGTTACATTTAAGTAGTCTTTTTTTTTTTTAATTATAGCTTGTGAAAACAATTATCCTCTTTAAATGAGACTGTTGTGGACATTTTAGAATAATATTAAGGCTAACTTCAGCTGCTTAGTGACAGCGAATCCTGATTCAAGGGAGTACTAATATTTTCATAAGCAGTACTATTTCTCAAAGAGGAAGAAAACACATTTTGTGTATGTATTCATATTATATATGCATTTAGGTAAAAGGACTCGAGATGCAGTCTCAGGTTTTTCATAGTGGAATAGAGAATTATAATAATTATTCATTCAGTTACTTATTCTATAGGTATTAACTACTTGCTATGAGCTTGATATTCAGCTGTAATTATGATAGGCAGGGACCATGGAGCTTAAAGAGTGATAGACATTACAAAGAATAAACAGTTCTTTCAGGTACTTAGAGAATGGAGATGTGAGTTGGAAGTCAGATATTTCTAGGTGATAATAGTTAAAGGCATGTATTTTCAACCTCTCAGGTTTATTGATGAAGGATAGAGACCCAGAAATGGTAAATTGTTTATTCAAGGTCATATAGCAAGTGATATATTTAGAACCTAGGTCCCTGCCTCCTATTCTGCTTAGATTTGCCATTTGCTTAAAACAGTAAGCTGAAAGTTAGGAAAGTTACCGGGAAAGTTGGACCAGCCACTTTGGACTTGAATATAGTTAATATAATATGAGAAATTATATTTGGAAACTTATTTCTATTTGAATTTTTGTAAAATTATCTTGGTTCTCCTTTAACATTTACTAAATAGTCTTTCAGGGTTTTGCTAAATCCATATTTGTACAAAAAATTTAAGGTAGCTCTGTGCCCCTGGAAGTCATGTAATTTGGTGCCATGGTTTCTGAAGCTCTTATCTACTATAACTTCTCAGTGGTATTTTTTTTTCTCAGTAAAGAAAGTTGTTTCCTTTAACTATCTTGAATTTACTAAGCTACTTGTTGCAGGAAAGAAAGTAAAACAGGATGGTAGAAGATTAAAGACACAGTTTTCCCTGGGATCATTTTGACCTAACATGGGTTTGACATCCTGTTGCTATAGACTAATCCTGGATGTGTCTGATAAGAAAATACCATTATAAATTATAAATGGTATTCCAATCACATGCGGTTCTTACTAAACTAATAGATATATGGATCTGTAAGAAAGTTACATTATTTCTATTTCCATTATAATTTTTGTAGTTGATACTCAGTGTTATTGTTTGCATTTCTTTAGAGTGACAGAGTGAATTTTTATTTTTTAAGGCTATTAAATAGAAAAACTATATATGCATCCTAGTAACTTAGTTTTACTTAAGGACAGGAAAGCACATAAAGTAAATAAGCTGTTTGAAAATTGAGTCTGCAAAGTAGACATAGTAACAACAGGAAATATTCCACCTACAATGCATATGGCTAAGGAGAAAGATGGTGCAATAGAATATAGACAAAAATAATAGTTGGAAGTTAAAATGCCTATTCTGCTTTATAACCTTAGATCTCTCATCTCAGAAATAATGACACTGTATCATCTTCCTTTTCATATAACATATAGGATCATATTTTAATTTATAAGAAACTTTTTTTTAAGTATCTCCATACTTAATAATATAGTTAGGGTAATATGTTTTAAATTATTATTTTTTCTGGTATATATTTGTGGTTTTATGTCTTAGGAACACACACTATTTTCACTTTACTGTTGTGGCAATTTTTAAGAAATTTGTTACATGAAAAATTTAACATACAAAGGCTGTAAAGTAAATGGTGAAAGGATTTACTGAGGAATTCCTTTAAACAGAAAGCCCTTCTGATGTACCTAAGTGCTTGTAATATCACCTCCTACCCTGGGTTAAAAGAGACAAGAAAACTCAGTGCTGAAACTATGGCAGCCACTGCTGCTTAACTGGTAATCAGAAGTGAAGGTAAATAAAGCATTTCTGAAATGTTAATCATAAATTAATGAAAAAATATTTCACACATGGAAACTCCATTTGCATCTAAATTTGAATATATTCATTTTATGGAGTTACTAGTGTATATTCTTTACTTTTATTATCTTTGAAATTTGTTTTTTGAGTCTATATGAAAATAATATGTGGAGTAAGGAGTTTACATGTAAAAATGATATTATTATGTGAGTCTCCATTAAACACAAGAATACTGGCTTTCAGTTATGTTTCACAATACTTGATATTAGTTTGGGCACAGGCTATTACTCCTCCTTTAGAAAAAGGGAATCCAGTAGTCTATAAAACTGGGCTGTTATCCTGTTTGAATAAGTTCATGTCCATTAAGTGTCAGCATACAGTACATGGACAGAGTTGAGTATCCAGCCCTATGAGCATCTAATTCTGTCAAGGTATTCATATTTGATAACATATATATCCATTAATTTATTAATTGCTTACCCCATCCTGGAGAGTTCTACATGTTACAGCATTATTTTTTGTTTTTGCAAATCACTTCTTTCTCCTAGGTCAGTGATGGCGAACCTTTTGAGCTCGGCGTGTCAGCATTTTGAAAAACCCTAACTTAACTCTGGTGCCATATCACATATAGAAATTTTTTGATATTTGCAACCATAGTAAAGCAAAGATTTATATTTTTGATATTTATTTTATATATTTAAATGCCATTTAACAAAGAAAAATCAACCAAAAAAATGAGTTTGCGTGTCACCTGTGGTCTAAGATAATGGTTCTAGTGGATACATATTTAAATCTGAATCTTTGGGGGTGGAGGTCCTTGTGTTGATATTTTTTAAAGTTCCTCAGATGATGTTAAAGTGCAGCCAGTATTGAGAATTAATTTTCTATGGCTAAGATCCACTGTGTTAAAAAATTGTGCTTAAGAGATCCATATATACCAGGTTCACAGGGTACTGGAGGGCTGATGGCACTGCAGAATGTGGACTACGCTAACCTGTCTTTGGAGTGGCATTAGTGTGTGATGAGAAATTCCTGTGAGGATGGCTCCTGGATCCTTAGCTCTAGTTGCTGAGACTAGAACAAGGTAGCTGAGACCACTCATCCTGTCTCAGGTCAGGGAGGAATTAGAAGAGGGTCCTTCTGATTGGTCAGCTGAAATTGAAGTGAGTTAAGAAGTTTCAGGAAAGTGATATTAAAAATAGATTATATAGCCATTCATGTCCTGAAATGGACCTCCAGAAGAGCCCCTACCCTGCCATGATGGATAGCCTTTCTTAGGGAGAGTGATGAGAACTGGGTATTGACAAACTGCCCTTTTCGACAGTGTTCTCCTTTCTCAGAATGCACAGGCACACCCACACACATCATACACACGGCCGCCCAGTTATTGTAAAGCATGTAAGGATACACATGTTTTTATGCAGTAATTGATATTGGGGCAAAACAACGATTCTGTCTTGTATCCACTGCCTTTCTTTTCCTTTCCTTCTATCCTCTTTCCAAAAGCATACACAAAAACCTTTTCATACCTATTGGCTTGTATGTGAACTTTCTTAGGAGGATTTGACTTTCTCCTTAAATAGAGTTGAAGAACTTAGCATGGAAACTCACACATTGGAATCTCATAGCATATGTAGTCTTTAAACAAGTTACATGTCTCTTTATCCTTTCCTGTATTTCCCGTGAGTGAGAATAACAAGGAGTGAAAAGCTATGGCCATCTAAGGGGATTGCTCACTTCCTGGTTTGCTGGTTACCTTTTATGGTGAACAGATACAAAAAAGATATGTACAAAAGTACTGTTTGCTTACTAAACCCCGGGTGAGCAGTTCAGTTGCAGGTAGTGATTAGAATTTAGTATTCTTATTTTTAAAAAGATATAGAATTTATTTCTCTTTTATAAGAATTTATGTGAAACCCTGGCTGGGTGAGTTAATCGGTTGGAGTGTCATCCCATACACCAAAAAGGTGTGGGTTTCATTCCCAGTCAGGGCACCTACCTAGATTGCAGCAGGTTCATGCCCAATTGGTGCGTGCAGGAGGCAATCAGTCGATGTTTCTTACATCAGCGTTTCTCTCTCCTTTTCTTTCTATCTCTCCTTTTCTCTCACTCCCTCTCTCTAATCAATCAACAGATCATCCTCACATGAGGATTAAAAAATAAATAAAAAGTAAAAAATGAATTTATATGGATATAAATAGTAAACATTATTATAATAAATGCTACTTGGTGGATGTTACTATGGTTCAGAAAACACACTTTTCTTCCTTTTCTGCATAATAGTGATTAGAATGACTAAAACTGGTGAACAGGGCTCTGCTACATTAAAAGTTCAGTGATTGTAGATCTCTACCCTTTCTTGGCAATTTTTCCTACCATTTATTTTCAGTGCCTACATAACATTTTAAAGTTACATCTCCATTTATATGACTGATAAGAAGCATATGCTTCTATGAGGAAAAAAAGGGGGGTTTGTGACTTACAGATAAAACATTTCTCTTAGCTATGAGTAAGCTATAGAGAACTCTAAGTAAAAGGCTGAAGAGGTTGTTTGTTTGTTTTTAAAAAAATAATACCCTGGGATACCGAGAGATATTTAGATCAGCATTTCAAAAAACAATTTTAAAAATTTTACATTATCAAGGTCCATTCATTATGTTATTTATAAAAAATGCTGTACAGTTCCCCCAAAGTCTACATTAAATAAAGTGTAAAATAAAATTTATTTTAATGCATTTGTGAAGATTATAAAGAGCAAAAAAAAAGTTACAAGTGCAGTAAATAAGAAAAGTTGCAGATCTCAAAATCTCTTGGAAAGGCAAAAATTATGTTGATAAAATTTTCAAACTAGCATTTGCCAGTTTTATAAGAATTGCAAAGTGACTACCTCTAAAGCTAAAAAAAGGAAAAGGAGACCAGACTAGTAGTGCTAAAAGAAATCCATCCTTATAAGTGATGGGAATCCCATTGCTGGTCAGGAATTTTTTCCTGGGGCATCAGGGTTTCCTAAAGTAATGTGATTTTTAGTTTACCCTCTTTGGGGACTTGGTTTCCATTAAGAATCTGATAAAATCATTGGACTCTTGAGAAAGGATATCTGAAAAACTCTTGATGACCTTGTTTATGAATCGGGATTCATAAACCTTATGAACTCCCTAGACCACCTGCGTCAGAATCATTCTGCTAAGATGCAGCATATTAGATAAAACGTCAAACCTACTATATTAAAATTTCCAGTGACCTAAGTTCTGGAATTCGCATTTTAACAAACATTGCCACATAATTTTTCTCTTCACTACTGGAGTTTGAGAATCACTGCTATAGAGCATTAAGTGCTATACCAATTCTGCCCTTGGCCTAGCAACAAGGTTTTTAATGATACTTAACCATATGTTACCTACATACACATTTTCAGTTAGGTACCATTAATATTAATGAGCACCAAAAGTCATAAAGAAATTAAGTTTTTTTTGCTGTTTGAACATCATTTTATTTAAGTAAGTTATGAGAAATAAACATTTTAGAACCCGGGTCTGTGGGTACATATGACATAATTTAAGACTGATCAGGTATTGAAAATCAGTGGTAAAGGAGAGCCTATTCAATCTTATATAATAAAAAGGCTAATATGCAAATTGACCCAACAATGGAACGACCAGTCGCTATGATGTGCACTGACCAACAGGATGCAGATGTTCAACACAGGAGCTGCCCCCTAGTGGTCAGTGCACTCCCATGGGGAGCGCTGCTCAGCCAGAAGCCGGGCTCATGGCTGGTGAGCGCAGCAGTGGGTGTAAGCCGGCAGTCAGACATCCCTTGAGGCCTCCCAGACCGCCAGGGCGCAGGCCGGGCTGATGGAACTCCCCACCCCCCGAGTGCACGAATTTCATGCACCGGGCCTCTAGTAAACAATAATAAACAATACTGGGACCCTTAACCATAAAGGGAAAAAATAAAATTATATCCTTATCTGAAATTCTACACAGAAATCAAATGCAGATGCAATATTGAATAAAGACCTAAATGTGAAAGACGAAATTTTAAAACTTATAAAAAAGCTTTATTGGCATTAAGTTGTTTCTAATGTTCTCTTCTCTGTTAAGTTTATGTATTATTTGTTAGATAGCATTTTTTGTAGCTAACATTTTTTAAAATTTATGCTGCTTTTGTTGTTTGTGATTAGTCTGTACTGACACTATCATTTTTCCCCCATCTTTTTAAAGTATTACCTTTTGGTGGTACTGATATTTTCATTGTATGTCACTTCTGATTTGTTTCTATAACTGTCTTTATTCTACTTATTTATTTTGCTTCATCATTATATATTCTGCTAAATATCTAAACTTTAATTTAGATGCTTTTTAATTAATTTACAGTTTTTAAAATCTATTTTAATATAAGCATTTAAGGCCATTAAATATCCTCTAAGTATTGCTTTAGCTCTATCCCACAAGTTTTGATATGTAGGGTTTTTGTCACTGTTTTCTTATATTTTCTGATTTCTCTTGTGGTATCTTCAGTGACTTATGAGTTCTTTAAAAGTGTTTTGTATGTTTGTTTGTTTTTGCTTTACAAGCCTATACAAACACCTTTTTTGTTAGTGGTTTCTACATTTAAAGACATTGTGGTCATGGGATCTGAGCTTAGAATCTCATATTGTACTAGTGGGATCCATTTATCCAAATTTAAATCCAGTATGCTAAAAAAAAAAAAAAGAAATGTCCAGTTTGCTTTAGGGTTTGTAATTTAGTCACATGAATCTGTAGTACTGTCATTACTTAGATTTCTCCCTTTGATTCTAAGATTCCAGATATTATCAGCAGCACGAAGAGAATATCCACAAAAATTGTTTCCATACTTTAAAAAATATTAGATTCTTTAAATCTCTTACTGAGTTGTTGTTGCTTTATTGTCGTCATTTATTTTATTGTTTTAATTTGTTTGTTTTGTTTTCTGGGCCATGAAATAAGCAATAGTGTAAATCTGGTTCCGATTTATTGGTCATAAAGTACAACATTAAAATCTTCAATGTGATTCATAGTTTATTCCCAAAGACATTATGTCAATGATGATGTTCTTCCCCCTGTACTTTTCAATACTTTAAAATCCATAATGCACATTGTTCTTAGAGTGCTGTCTTAAGGGGGTAGGAGTAACTCTCACTTTCCCACCCTTTACCGCAGAGTTTGGTTAAACATTTTTTCTTTTTTTTCTACACTGTGTATTATTGTATTCATGTAGCATTGAACTGTTATGTATCATTTAACAGTGTCATGAACAGTTTTTCCTGACACTATTTCTTGTATACCCACAGATAAGGCAGTGTCCATATTTTCCAGATAATGAAACCAAAACTGGAATGCTAAATTTAACTGTTCAACGTCCGTTAGCTATTAAGTAGGATAAGTCAGAGTAAACCCATCTCAGCTCTACTTTTATGTTTGTATAAGTTTTGTTCTGTAGATCTGTTGTAGTATGTGTGAGGTCATTAAGAAACAAGTTTAAACCATCATGGCTTAAATATGTTCCAATATATAAATATTTTTATTTTCCATATTGCTTTTATTTTGCTTGTATTGTAAATGCTTATAAAAGGGTTTCCAGCCCAGCCTGCATGGCTTAGTGGTTGAGCATCGACCTATGAACCAGGTGGTCACAGTTCCATTCCCTGTCAGGGCACTTGCCTGGGTTGTGGGCTCAATCCCCAGTATGGGGCGATCAGGAGGCAGCTGATCCATGATTCTCTTTGATCATTGATGTTTCCGCCCTAGCCGGTTTGGCTCAGTGGATAGAGCGTCGACCTGCGGACTCAAGGGTCACAGGTTCGATTCCGGTCAAGGGCATGTACCTTGGTTGCAGGCACATTCCCAGTGGGGAATGTGCAAGAGGCAGCTGATCGATGTTTCTGTCTCATCGATGTTTCTAACTCTCTATCCCTCTCTCTTCCTCTCTGTAAAAAGTCAATAAAATATATTTAAAAAAAAAATAGTTCATCATTGATGTTTCTATTTCTCCCTATCCCTTGTTCTCTGAAATCAATAAAAATATGTTATTAAAATAGAGGATTTCCAGAGATACTTAACTACTAAATATTCTCCACATCATTTATATTTAATGTAATCACTTCATTAACAAATCAGTGAAGTGTAATCATAAAGTTTGATTTTGTTTTCCCACACACTTTTCCATTTATCTCTAGACTCTATATATGATGGACACTGTTCTTGAAGTTCTTTTCTGCAAATAGATTTTATTATTTCTGTCTAACTTTAAAACAATTGCTCAAAGCATGTGTTAGACAAAAAGTATGCTTAGTTATTAGTTTAAAAACTGTTTGTCAAAATGTGTGTGTGTGTGTGTGTGTGTGTTTGTGTGTATGTGTATTAAACATGGAATTCCAGAAGAACACAGTGAGTGGCCTTATATGAGCTTGGTCAGAACTTCTGGCTACTACATTCTGTAAAGTCATTGGGACACAATGAAAGTATTTTATGAATTGTGTTGAATGGATGGATAAATGGATAAGTAAATAAATAAAAACTTTGGTATTATTTGCTTTTATAAGAAACAATGTAGCCGAAACCGGTTTGGCTCAGTGGATAGAGCGTCGGCCTGCGGACTCAAGGGTCCCGGGTTTGATTCCGGTCAAGGGCATGTACCTGGGTTGCGGGCACATCCCCAGTGGGGGATGTGCAGGAGGCAGCTGATCGATGTTTCTCTCTCATTGATATTTCTAACTCTCTATCTCTCTCCCTTCCTCTCTGTAAAAAATCAATAAAATATATTTTTAAAAAAAGAAACAATGTATCTGTTTCTGTAGTTTGCATATAATCTTAGCATCATCTATAAATATATATTTAACTTAGAGTCGTCAGTGGCTTTTTAATATTAAAATATTTGCACATTCATGAAAGATGGCTTTGACAATTGAAGAAAACTATAGTTTACTGCTAGGTCTCCATATATACAATAATCTGCAGTATCTCAAAGAGCAACTTGCTGCCATAGTGTCATCATCACTGTGCATTTTTTCCAGCTTTATTGAGGTGTAATTGACAAAATTGTAAGATATTTAAAGTGTACAATTCAACGATTTGATATACATGCGAAAGAGTTTCCTCCATTGAGTTAATTAACACATCCACCTCCTTACATATTTACCTTTTTAATTTTTTTGGTGAGAACATTTAAGTTCTACTCTCTTAGTAAATTTAAATTATACGATACAGTGTTATTGTGTAGTCACTGTATTCTACATTGATCTATCACTATACTCTTTAAATTTAGATGCAGTAAAGCAGTTTTAGCTCGGCCGGTGTTGCTCAGTGGTTTAGTGTTGCCCCATGCACCAAGAAGTTCTCCTGTTCAATTCCTGGTCACATGGGAGGGTGAGGGCTTGAATCCCAGCAGGGTACATGTTGGAGGCAGCCAATTGATGGTGATGCATCAATGTTTCTATTTCTACCTCTTCCTTCCTCTCTCGCTCAAATCAATAAAAACATTTATTTTAATAAAGCAGTTTTACCTTAATACATAGGCTGGTAGAAATGCAATTAATATTGTGAGCTATGCAAATATATTAACATAATTAAAATGTTTTTAATAGTCTGTATTTAAATGCAATTAAAGTTACTTTTCTATTAAGAAGTAATCGAAGGAAATTCTTCCAATTCTTTAAAAGATTTCTCTAGCACAGGGCTAGGAAGAATCCTAGTTCTTGGTGACTGGTGAGATGCTTTCAGGTGTTTGGAGGCCTCAAATGCATGGTACCATGCCTTATGTCCCAATGGATTGGCTCACTTTATAAATCTTCTATTATATAGCTTGTACAAAACCAATATTTGTCATTCATTCTTGTGGTACCTGTACTTGATAATTTTCACCTTATGTTTTCTTTCCACAGCAGTGGGGGTTAATTGTACAAGTCTGCTTTACATTGTATACACTTGTAAACTGATTATTTTAGGGCCTCAGGCATGGACTACTCTAAAGTTTTTCAAAATTTATTGAAACTTTTTTAGGGAAAATATGTTTATTTTATTAGTAGTATCAATTAAAAAAAAATTCTCACCTAAGGACATTTTTTTTTCTTTTCTTTCCTTTCTAAAATATCTTTATTGATTTCAGAGAGGAAGGGAGAGGGAGAGAGAATCATTGATTGGCTGCCTCCTGCACACCCCCTACTGAGAATCGAGGCCACAACCCAGGCATGTGCCCTTGACTGGAATCGAGCCTGGGACCCTTCAGTCTGCTGGTAGTCGTTCTATCCACTGAACCAAACCAGCTAGGCCCGAGGACATTTTCATTGATGAGAGAGAGAAATTGAGAGAGAGAGAGAGAGAGAGAGAGAGAGAGAGAGAGAGAGAGAGAGAGGAGAGAGAGAGGGAGGGAGAGAGAAACACGGATTAGTTGCCTCCCTTATGCACCCCAACTGGGAATCGAACCCACAACCTAGGTATGTGCCCTGACCGGGAATCAAACCCACAACCTTTTTGATGTATAGATGACACTCCACCAGCCGAGCCACCCAGCCGGGCGGTATCCCTTTTATAATGCTCAGAATTTTCTTAGGGTGTTAAACAGAATTCTCAGAGAAAATTGAAAAACAAAATAAAACAAAACAAAAAAACTACCTGTGTTTCTTTTTTCGTACAATGATTTCAAAGTGCATGATTATTTGTTCTAAAAGTATATTTTTGTTACTTCCCAGTACATGATATTACCTCAGTCAAATCTAATGTACCAATTTTGACTACCCTTCATAGACTTCTGTATGGTTCTGCTGTATATTTATTCTGTCACCTTACCAATTTACTGTATGTTCATTAATTAACCAAGGAGGCTTTTACATTTTCCTACCAAGATTCATAAAAAGGCAGATAGGACTGATTTCTGATGCTGATTCTCCTTATCTCCCTTTTTATATTTTTGTGTTTTACACATTTTCTTCTCCATTGTAAAAAAGAGTTTCCCAATCTCTGGATCACTCAATTTTGGAAATAGTTTTGGGCTTAATTTTTATTGAAGTGTTTAAAAGTCAAATATAAATAATTTCTACTTTTCCAATTTAATCATATTTATAATCCCATAGAATTTTTATTTAGAATGTTAGTCCTTTACAAAATGTTCTTCCTTTTATCATAAGTAATCCTGCTTGCCTATTAGAGATGCTGTCTGACCAATCTGTAATCATAAATAGCACGAAATAGTATTTAAATAATCAGTGGGAATTTTTTTCTTTTTTTGTTTCTCTGTTCTGTTTCTGAGTCTTCTTCATGCTTATATGTACTGGTAAATCTGGGAAGAACATAAAATTAGAAAGAACCACTGTTAAGATTTGGGTATGTTTCTTTGTCCTTTCTCTATCATTTCCCCCTCAGAATTGAGATCATATTGTGTATCTGGTTTTTCTTACTCGAACAAAAGGGAAATCTACCCTATCATAAGTATATTTCCATAGTGTTCAAAACCTAATATTTCTTTGGTGTATATACCATAATTTTCTTAGCAATTTCCTTAATATTATACCTTAGATTGTTGCTAAAATTTCTTTATTATTCCACAGCAGTGAATACTTTTTTTGCAGAAGATTTGGCAACATCTCAATTTCCAAAGTCTAGAATTCTCAAAAATAAAACTTCTGAATCAAAGTCTATGAAAACTTTTAAAGCTATTAATTCATATTGCAATATACTTAAGAAAGATGAAATGGATTTTCTTATCCCTCCAGGCAGCATATGAGAATGTCTTTACCATTGAAAGCTTTGGATTTTCTCTTCCTTAAAATTTCTAATTTTTATTTCTTTGTGTCCTCAGGATATTAAATATTTCTCAGGTACTTGTTATAATTGGTACTTACTTTTGTTTTAATATTTATTCATGATATCCACTTCGTTCTTTTTATCTATTGAGGGATTAATTTTCTTATGTATGAACTAGGGTCCCAGTACACGAATTTGTGCACCTTGAAAGGAACTGTGGGCCGTGAGGCTGTGGTAGGCACAGGGGCAGATCTTGGCCTATCCTCCGCACCCTCACTAGGGCCCCCTCACCGAGATCCCTGCGGTCCCCTGTCTGCCAGTAGCCCCACTCCCCCCGTCCCTGCTCCCACGCACCGACCCTGCTCACACCCGCTGAAGGCTCAGAGCAATTGGGGCCGGCGCCATCAGTGGGTGCAAGTGGTGGCTACTGACCCAATCGCCCCTCAGGAGCAGGAGGAGATGGAGAAGCTCTCAGGGGTGATCAGGGCTAGCAGCTGCTGCTCGCACCCACTGATGGCACCGAGCATTCAGGACCAGCACCAGGCATTGGCAGCAGGTGCGAGCGGTGGCTTTGGCACCGGCAGTGGGTGGGAGTGGGGCCGGCGCCAGCAGCAAGTGCGAGTGCCGGGTGAGACTGCGGTGCACAGGAGCAAAGAATTTTCAATAACCACCAGAGGCTTGCCCCAATGGCAGCAACCAGTGCCCCGCCTTAGTCTGGGCCCTTGCTCACCTGCTCCACCATCCCACCGCAGCCAACACCCACCATGTTCTGCGCATGCCCTCTGGTGGCCAGCAGACTTCATAGCAACTGGTCGTTTGGTTCCGGTTGTTCCGCTGTTCAGTCTATTTGCATATTAGCCTTTTATTATATAGTACTATAGGGCCAGTGGATGAATTTGTGCACGGGTGGGGTCCGGACAACCCAGCCCCAGTCAGCAGATCGGAGCTGGGCCTGTCAGGTGGAGGAGACAGCAGAAGATTGGCTTGCTGTGGGGAGGGGCCACGAGTGATTGGCTGGCGAGCCCCATCCCCATTTGGGGATGGGGGAGGGGCCGTGAGTGGTTGGCCGGCCAGCTCCACCCACAATTGGTATTGGGGAGCCAATTGGGGGCAAAGCTGGCTGGGGGAAGGGGCCACGGGCTGATCTGGGTGGTGGTGGCTGATTGGGGGGTGGAGCTGACTGTGGGGAGGGGCTGTGGGTGGTGGGCTGGCTGGCCCCACCCCCTAATGTGTTGGGGGGCCAATCAGGGGCCAGTGGCTTGGGGAAGGGGCCATGGGTGGTTGGCTGGCAGGCCCTACCCCTGATCGGAGTGGAGGGACTGATCAGGGGCAGAGCTGGCTGGGGGGAGGGGCCACTGGTCGATGGGGTCATGGGGGCCATCAGGGGCAGGGGCAGTCGGGGGGAGGGACTGTAGGAGGTTGGCTGTCCGGCCCCACCCCCTGATCGATCCAGTTCGCTGGCCACAGTGGGCGTCATAGCGACTGGTCGTTCCAGTCATTACAGCGATCCAGTTGCTGGCTTTTTATCTATATAGATATGTAAGAGTATTATATGGTATGGATATTAACATTTTGTCATGTTGGCAGAAAATATTGTTCCTGTTTGTTTGTATATTAGATTGAAATCAGAATTACCATGAAAGTGTTCTACAAATTATTTCTGTTGGCAGTATTAACCTTGATATGAATAGATGTAATAAATAATATGTATATACACACATATATAATTTCATTTTAGCTTTTATTGGTGAAAGGAAGGTTGTGAGATGCTAAATTTGATATTATTTCCTAGAATCTAAATTTCTAAAAAGTAAAAAAAAACTACATGGCTCTAATTTCAGAATTTGCATACTTTCTTATCATGCTTTTAAAATGTATATCATTTTATATGTTGTATTTAGTAATTTAAACATTTAACACTTAACTGTCTATATTTTATAAGCTCAGAGTAATAGATAAACATTTGCTAAGTGTTTTTGTTTTAACTTCATGTAAAAAAATGTTCTGTTTTGCAGATGTGTGATTGATGTTACAGGCAAATGAATATCTAATTTGAACATTGGTTTAGGGTTTTGTTTTTAAATAATTAATGGTTTTTTAATCATAAAAGCTCTCCTGAGTTTTAATTATGTTGTGAGGATTTGGGGATGTAAATTTTCTTTCCTCCACTGACATACTCTGATAAGGATTTTTCAAATTTTACTACTATATATACAATTCTAAATATATATATATAAAGAGAGAGAGATTTTTTCCCCCAGAAAATTTCTTAAATATATATCAAAATAAACAAGGTATGAACTCAGTTTCTTACTTTCTTTTTTTAAATCCTCACCTGAGACAGCTGGACCAGTAGTCCATGTGAACCAGAGGCTCTAGCTATCAGTTGAGAATAGCAAACCTGTGAGTTCGTGAGGTGCTTCTGTGTCTTCCTGGCTTGTGAACATTCTCTGTCCCATGATTGAGGCCAGACCATCTTCTTTAACAGGAGCAACTCGGGAACAGTGTCATGAACATTTGAAATCATCATTCAACAAAAGATGTAGGAAAAACCAATCTCAGGCAAGGAGATTTATAGAGATATCATTGTAGAATGTAAGAAAATCTGAATTTTTTTCTGAGTTAATGTGTTAAAGACTGCATGTTAGTTAAACCAGAGATGACGTGGGGAGGGAGTGGGAAATAGGAATGACACAAAATAAAATGCTAAATTGGATTATTCTGTGTATTATAGACTTTTAGAAGCAAACGTTGTACCTCTGAGCCTTGTGTGAGTTTTTTTAAAAGTAGGAAGATAGTCTATTAATGTTCATTGGCTGGAATATATTGGAAGCAACGCTAAAAAAATGAACTTAGTATTTAATTGATGTATAGTTAATAAAACATCTGTTATTTGTATGTCCCAGAATTGAGTAGATGCTATTGTTAAAGCTTTGGGCGTGGGGAAGAGCTAAGAGATTTTTACAGCATTATTTTTGCTGGGGAGATTTATAGGCCTTTATTACTTTTAAATGCCATATGTTAATAGGTAAATGTTTTATTTTCATCTCATGATGAAGCCACATCTCACACTGGCTCCTCACTTTAGTATTCAGTATTTCTTTTAGCAGTACTTAAACTGTTTTAGATTAACCACATATACTATGTTTTTTCTCACCTTCGGGCTTTTGTTCATGTTATGCCTTCAATGAATAATACACTTCACATTTCCGTGCTTGGTTCACTCTTATTTATAATTTGAGATTTGGCTTAGACCTTCTGTCAGATTTCTTTTGTCCTTCAGTGTACTTAAGGCACCATCTAGTTTTGTGCCTTTGCTCATATTAGAATTTTTTGTGAACATCTAGAGAGCAAAGATAGTGTTTCTAGGGCCTAGTACAGATCTTGGTTTATAGAGGTACTCAAAAAGTATTTGTAGAACTGAATATAGATTTAAGAATAACTGTACCTATTCTGGTTAATGCTAAGAAACAAAAGTTAAAGTTGGTATAAGTTTTGTCTCTCTTCTAAATAACTGTGCAAAAAATAGAATATAAAAGGTACACTCTCTGAATATCCATTAATTCAGTCTATTTATTAAACACTCACTCTGAACCAGACACTATGCTAGACATTGAAATGTCTATGAGCTTTAAATGTATCTCATCAAGTAAGTATTTTGACCTTCAGTTAAGAGCCACTTGATAATTGTTAGGTATTTTTGTTAGATTTGATCTTCTTTACACATTATTATTAGACATAGAACAAGATTAAAATTTTAAGAATTCAGTAAATATCTTATTTCACTTTCCAACACATAAATAAATATTTCTTAAGTGTTGATACCTCCAAGACTCGAGATAAATCTGTATTCTATAGATTTGTTCCAGATGACTTGTTACCTAATACTTAAGTAATTACAGTGGGGCCTTGACTTACGAGTTTAATTCGTTCCGAGACCGAGCTCATTAAGGAGCTCGTTAACTCAAATTACTGTATTAACTCAATGCAAAAAATCGGCAGAGAGACAGCTGGTATCTCAAAAAAACTCGTTAGTCGGGACACTCGTAAGTCAAGGCCCCACTGTATAGTTTAAAATCTCTCCCTACTTTCCTACAAAATAAAAATATTAAATTCAGCTCTATTTTTATTTAACTGTTAACTGGAGCTAAATAGATATAGTATGCAGTTTAGGCTGCAAAATAATTTTATTCAATTCCTTTCCACTTTTACACTGTCCCCTACCTCCATTTCCCTCCTGTCTTCCAAAGCTGATGTTTAAAATCTCCTGGTAACTGAATGGTTATTATTCTCTTCTCTCACCAGTGCTATAAGAAAGCCTCTTGCCCTATATGGGCAAAGGTGTAACAAAACCTTTTCTCCTTCAGCATGAGTGTTTGACCTTCTATTAACGCTCTAGTCTGTTTCCTTGGTAACCTGATAAAGGTAGTATATCAGCTGTGTCACTAGGCAACATTGCTTATGGTAAAAATGACTCCTAATTGATAAACTTCATGTGTACTGATAGCACTATAAATACCTGGCTGGCAGCCATATCTCTGCATTTCCCTGTATGTGGTGACTCTTAAAAATGGATATGTCCCTTGAAGGGGAGATATGTCTATAGAGTTGTTACAAGAAATAATGACGCCAGGTGGGGCATGAGGCCTCCAGGTCAGTGTAACTCCCTCACCTGCTTGATGTGTGTCTGATCTTGTATGGAAGCCACGATCTAGGAGGCCAGAAAGAAAACTCCCAGGTGGCTGTATGAACTACTACATGGATTGCTGCAAGGACTCCTTCAAAAGAGGAACACGGAACACTGCCCTACTACTATACTATTTAGCTGGGTATTTGTTGGACTTACAGTAAATATTGATGAGGAGGACAAAAACAAATTAATGTGAGCTTTCTGATTAAAAAAATTCATAGATATACTATTTGCCTTTCAAAAGAAATGTGGGTATAACTGGAAAATAATAAACCTCAACAGAATAGAATTTTTGACATGAGGATATGGCAGTAATAATTTTGAAATGATCATGAGTCACTAGAGGAGTGCTGCCTTCCTTCTTCCTCCAGACTCTGTTGTGGTGTTAAACAGAGGTGTTGGGAGAATAAAGACTCCCTTCTGTAGAAAGGGCCACCGGAGAATCATGTCCTCTGGGTTCCTAATAGGCAAATAGGTCTCGAGAGGGAGCATTTTGTGGTGATGATGTGGCATGGGGAATTGTCAATTGTTAATTAGTAATTATCTATATATCTAAAAGCCTAAGCAACTTTTACAACTGCTCAATCGACCAGTAGCTATGATGTTCACTGACCACCAGGGGGCAGCTCAACACAGGAGCTGCCCCCTAGTGGTTAGTGCACTCCCACAGCCAACCTCCCGTGGCCACCCAACTTCCCATAGTCCCTCCCTTTGGCCAGCAGGATGGTCAGTGTGCTCCCACAGCCAACTTCCTGTGGCTGGCCAACCTCCTGCAGTCCTTCCTCCAACCTGGCTGAGCTGGGCGAGACAGCCACTGTCAGCCCTGATCCCAGGCCAGGCCGATGGACCCCACACATGCACGGATTCGTGAACCAGGCCTCTAGTACTAGCAATAATAGAGGTGCAGTAGAAAAGTATTGTTAGAAGGGATTATTGGAAAGAGTAGTGGCCTGGTGCATGAAATTCGTGCACATTAAAAGGAGATTAATTAGAGGAAATATTTTAATATTGCTATTTTCCCTTTCTTTATTATAGAGTGTCAGAGATGAAAGAAAATTAGTAAAATGTATATGAAAATCTTCTGTCCGAGTCTGGGGCACGCTGCGGGACCCAGAGTCAAGTCCCCGCCCACCCATGTGCACCTCGAAATTGCACAAGACCCAGACCCGGCCGGCCCACCCCCATTGGGCAAGATCCAGACGCAGCCATCCCCACCCCCTTCAGGTTCCCCAGTCCAGTGCAGCCTCAGGCCCCCAGGCCCAACACCAAGGCAGAGGGCGCGGCCTGAGGTCCCCCGGCCCAGCACTGGGGCAGGGGGCGCGGCCTCAGGTCCCCGGGGGTGGGGGGCACGGCCTGAGGTCACCCGTCAAGCCCCGCCAGGCGGGGGGCATGGCCTCAGGTCCCCTGCCCCGGCCTAGTGCCACGCAGCCTCAGGTCCCTATGGGTGCAGCCATCTTGGGTTACAAGAACCCTGCCTCTACTGTGGGCGCAGCCATCTTGTGATGGAGTGAGAGTCAATTTGCATATTACCTCTTTGTTATATAGGATGGCTCAAGGAATGAGCTCTGAGTAGAGTGTGCCAACAAATGAAGCCTATAGCAGGCTCTAGCAGAGGGTTTATATGTCAAGGGGTGGCCAAAGATGACACAGCTATAGCCATAGTGGTATAAATTGGATTTAGTCAGGTTTGTTTCTGAGTTAATTTTTTGTTTCTATTTTTTTGGGTAGTCACAAGCAAAGGTAAAAATTGATTTGCTCTATTTGAAATCATAGTAGGAGTTTATAACCCTGCCCACTATCTTTTTTTTAACCTCCATCCCATTGCCCTTCTTTCCTAAAGTGCTAGACTAGGCTAAGAGAAATTGAAATAATTGTCCTGAAAGTGTTATAACATTATATATTAGATCTTTTTTCTCATCTATAAATATTGCTATATGTATATCTAAAAATCTCAATCTAAAAATAACTACTCTACCATTATTATACTTTAAAAAGTTGGAAGTAGTCCTTAATTATCATCATGCACTAATCAGTTTTCAGATTTTTCCAATCATAAGTTTGGCTTTTTGTGGAGATTGTTTTTATTTTATAATTCTCTATTTTAATCAAGATCTAAATAAAATCCATGATTGCAATTGGATGATGTATCTCAAGTATTTCTGAATCTCAAGGTCTTCACTCTCACAATAATTGATTAGACTTGAGTTTATATGTACAATTTAACAATAGAGATTTTAGAAAATAGCAGTATATAAGAATTAAATATATGAGAAAATAGTTAATCTAGTTTTTTATTTAGTCCCCATATGAATGTATTAACAATCAAAATAACTAGTTTGCAAGAAATCAGGAGCCACTAATAATGAGCCAACTTATTCATTTGTAAATAAAATCTATATAGTTGTTTTCTTAATTTGCCCTACAAGTGCATCTTAGAAAGTAAATATTACCCTGATTATTTAATCCTGGGTAGAAAAACAGTTCTCAAATGATTGGTAGTTTACCCTAGATCACCCTTAGGAGCTAGTTTAAAAACTTGAAGCGCTTAATATTTTTTGCAGATTAATAAAGATGTTTTTGTCTTTCTTTATACTACAGCCTTGTGTGAGTTTTAAAATAGATTGCAAGTAGACTGAAGATGAGAGTATGCTTGGTGTCAGTCAGGATAGGCTATATTGTGAGGTAGTGAGAAACAACCACAAAACCTCAGTGGTTTAAAACAACAAATGTTTATTTCTGGTTCTCCTTGCATGTCCATCATGATCAGAGTTACCTCTGCTCATAATAGTCACTTAGGGACCTTATGGAGCAGCCACCATTTCAATCAATGCTGATTACCCTGGAAGGTCTTACAACTGCCATTAAATGTTCCAGCCCAGAATTCACACATCCAAACACAGGCTGGGAGTGGTTAGTCTTCTATGTGCCTCAGAGAGAGGAACCAGCTATTGGTGAGCAGCACAAACAACTAAGACTTTAAGTAATGAGTCTGTTACTAGACTGCTGACAGATCTGCTCATTCACTCATTTATGTATTAACCTAATATTTATTGAATGGCTGCTATGTACAAGTTATTTTACTAAACAGTGAAAATATTAAAGTGCATAAAACATGTTCCATTCCTTCTCTCTAGATTCTCAGAATCTAGTAGAGGCAAGAGGCAAGTAATTCTATATTAGGGCTCAACAAATGACCCATAGGCCAAATCTGGCTTGCAGCCTGTTTTTATAGGGACCTTAAACTAAAAAATGTCTTACATTTTTAAAGGCAAACAAAAATAGAATAAAAGAGACTGTAAGTGACCCGTACAGCCTAAAATATTTACTATCTGACACCTTGTAGTGAAAAACTTCACTGATCTCTGGTCTATAACATCTGTCCTTAAATTTGAAGCTCCTCAAATAAATTGCAGTCTAGACCATTGTCAGATAAATGGTGCACAATTACCTTATAAGCTCTGCATACCCCTTAATAATGTGCCTTTAGTTTTATCTGATAATATATTTCTATGGAAATATATGTCTTTTCCTGTGTTGTTGGAATGGTGATTTAAAAAAATTTTTTTTGATATTACAGAGAGAGAGGAAGGGAAAGAGGGAAGGGAAGGGAGGGAGGGAGGGAGAGAAACATCGATTTGTTCCATGTCTTTATGCATTCCTTTGTTGCTTCTTGTACATGCCCTGAATAGGGATCAAACCTGTAACCTTCGCACATCAGGGATGACACCTCAACTAAAAGAGTTACCTGGCCAGAGCCAGAATGGTGATTTTATTAGCATCTTGAGTGCTCTTGTTACTGGGCTTTGGGGATACAGGGTCCCTGTTCAATTTGATGCATTATTTAGGTAGCCACAAAATTGTCAGACTTCTAAAATATGTTCATGCAGATATTAAGTAATAATTTATTGGCAAAAAGGAAGTAGAGTAACCATGAGAATATCTGTTTCCACAGAGAAATAAGGCCTAAACTTGATGGACTTTAGAAATCAGTCAGAGAATGGAAGTTCACATAAAAGTAGGGTTTTTATTTTCTGTACTATGGACTGGGCTACTCTATTAAGGATTATAATTTTAGATATTTCTTAAACTGAGTAAGAGGCTATGGTTCAAAGTAAATGGAGTTCAAAGAATATATGTCAAATCCCTGCTATGAATGAGGCACTTGAGATACAAGGACAAGTGACAATCACTCCTAGTGCTCAAGTTCAAAATAAAGAAAGAGTATTTTGATTCAGGTTGAGAGGAATAGGATTGTATAAAATAAATCTGTTTTATTCTAAAGCAATTTTGGAGGAAAAGCCTCCAAAATATGAACTTTCGTAGCATCAGAAGACAAAAAATGCTTTTAGCTTATACTTAATACAGTCTTGTATTGACCATCAGAGCTCAATTCTGTTATATCTTCACTTTTTTTTTTAATATATTTTATTGATTTTTTACAGAGAGGAAGGGAGAAAGATAGAGAGCCAGAAACATCGATGAGAGAGAAACATCGATCAGCTGCCTCCTGCACATCTCCCACTGGGGATATGCCCGCAACCCAGGTACATGCCCTTGACCGGAATCGAACCTGGGACCCTTCAGTCCGCAGGCCGACGCTCTATCCACTGAGCCAAACCGGTTTTGGCTATATCTTCACTTTTATTTGCATTTTAGATTATCGAACACTGCCAGATTCCATACCAGTTTTAGGATCTACTCAAGGTATTCTTATGTGTGGAATGTGATTGTCAGTGCCAAAAACTCCTATTTAACAACAGTCTAGAATTCTAGTCTTGGTCAAGGTCAGCTTCTATCCTGTTGAATTTTTATAGATTTGGGGGTATGTATGTATGTATGTATGTATGTATGTATTTATTTATTTATTTAGATCTGGTGCTTCAGAGCTTGAACCAATAAATGTTACTCTCAACTATGTTATAAGCATTGGAGTTTGTTTTGTTAGTGCACAGCATATTTTTCAAACGATTCCTAAGGTTCTTTCTAGGTTTATGACTGATTGTGACTAGATGACAGATGTGATTCTAGCAACTTTAATCAGATTTTGAGCTAGTATACTGAATGGTGTGTGTATACAGTGGGCACTTGTTTACATGTATATCAAGTTGGCATTGTATTTCACTAACCTTCTATTTGAGGATTGGTAGATTACTCTAAATACACCAAATGTGCCAGTGTTTACTATCAATTATGTATAATTCATTCCCCTGTCTGTTGACTGCTGCTATATGTAATTCTCAGTCCCTGAGAGTCCGCAGTGACTGGCCTAAATTGAGGCCGTTTGGTCGCAGCAACAGGAAACCGAGAAGCGGCAGACGGTACAGAAGAGTGGGGAATTAAGACCAGCCCTTATGGGGAAGTAAAACTCGGTGGAAAGGAACGACACCTCACTTTTTCATTTTTGTTTTATTTTATTATTATTTTGTTATCTCTCTTTTTTCTTTATTTTTCCTTTTCCATTTGTTTCTTTATTTTCTATTTCTTTTCACAATTTTTCATCCTAGTTTTTTATTTTATCCTATTTTTTGTAATTAATTTTTAAAATTTTTATTATTTTTTTTCTTCTCTTTCTCTTTCTTCTTATCCCTCATCTTCTTTCTACTTCCTCTGTACTGAACTGAGGTCCTCCCCATATTCATCCAATTCCTTAAACTTACTTTATGTATATAAGCTCGGCCTCTACAGAGTCTGCCCCCACCCTCTTTACTGGGTATTTGGGGTTTGTATGTTTTGGTTTATCTGTTTGTTCTCTGGTGTTTTCTCCCCATATACATATTATTTTCCTTTTTCTTCCTTTTTCTTCTTTTTCTTTTCTCTCATACCATTTTTTTCTCTCTTCGATATCATTTGTGCTCTCTTTTCTCTCCCCTAATTCTCTTTTCTCTGGCGGTCACTTATATTGGGGTTATCGGTGTCATGAGTACTTCCGTGTTTTGTTCCCTTTGTGTCGTGTCTTGTCGAGTTGCATTTTGTCCTGTTTGGCTAATGTAGTAGGGAGCGAGCCACATAACCAGACACCTGGAGAGGAGACTCCATCCATGAACCGGTCAATAACACTCCAGACCCAACTACAGGGGCAGGAAGAAGGCGGCAGTGAGGGAGAGAGCGTGAGTGAGTGAGCAAAAGAGGAGTGTGTGGACATGTGAGGTGTGTGTGTGTGTGTATGTGTGTGTGTGTGTGTGTGTGAGAGAGAGAGAGAGAGAGAGAGAGAGCGAGCACCGTTAGATCCCGCAGGACCTTCGGGGGCAGGCTGTCCAGGCTCGCCTAACCAGGCAGCCTCTGCTACCATTGCAAAAGTCAGATTATCATTTAAAATTGCCTTTATTTTATGTAGTTATTTTATTGTTAATTTCCATAAAGTGAACTGGCTTACAGCTTAGCCACTGCAAATATACCATCAAATAATGTCATATGACTGACTGCCATTTCTATGGTACCTAAAATAGTCCAGTGTAAGTCCATTGATACTTCTTTCAACACATTTTCACCTTTTCAAATCTCTAATTTCTATATTACCAATTTAACCTTCTTGTTGCTATTTATGAGCTTCTTTTAGTCAATATTAATTGCACATATAATTTCACCTAACTTGGTACCATAGCTATAATTTGGAATTACCCAATAATCCTGTCATTTTTTTTGAAAATTAATATAAAAAATAAGTGTATTAATTATTTTATCATTAAATTATTTTATCAATTATTTTATTAACTATTAAAATATTCTATTATAAAAATATTTTATTCATGAATGCTACACAGATTTGAACAAATGACCCCCATACCTAACCTTCTAAGACATATTTATAGAAAAATAAATTTAATATTGTTGACTCATCTGTCATCTATTTTTTACATATAACTTTTCTGTCTTCATTTTCAGTAGTCCACTGAAATATATGTCCAGGTCAACATTATGAAAATTTTTAAACAAAATTAAATGATAAAGTGATTGAAATTATTTATTGCTACTTAGGTCAGTTCTAATTAATAAAATGCTGACCTGGAGTCTCAGCAGAATTGTGAATAATTTTGCTCTATCTTCCTATTTCAAAACCTCTACCTTTGTATTCCCAAAATTCTGAGTGCTGGGTTTTGCCTAACCTCATTCAGCCTGTCTTAGATCAGTGATTTTCATATCTATTAAAGGTAACAGTAGTGTTGACAGCAATAACATCCACTGAGGATATTGTTGTAGTTGGAGAAGCATTATCAGCTTTGAAAATACAAACTAGAGAAAGTGTAGCTTCAAAGAATCTTCTTGGTTAGTGGATGAATATAAAACAGTACACAATTTTCTATGTGCCTGAAATTCTCAAGTCAGAAAGTGGTCCCTTGCCCATATACTGTATCCCCATCACAGTTATAGTCATGCTCTCCTTCCTATTAAAACTTCCCTTTGCACATTTTGATTAGTGTCCAGATTCCTGAAGCTATTTAATAAACCATGTTATCATGTTAATAAATGCAACTTTATCTTTAATAAATCTTTTGGAGTTATTAAAACGAAATCAAAACAAAAAAAATTTAATCTTATTGTGTAAAGGAAATTTAGAATCAAGGTGAAGGTGGAATCTGGAGGCATGGAATTAGGAGCAGGTGATTAATCTTTCTTTCAATCATAGCAGATGTTGTATCCACATATAAATCTAGGAGTACGTTTTGGTTAAGCTGAGGCAGTTATATCTTGTAATATGAGAGAAATATTAAAATTATAATCCTTTAACACTAGAAAGACTGAAATTTAGTATATACCTATATTGCCCAAAAGCAGTCAAAATGACTGCATTGTGAAAGAATAATATCGTAGCACTCTTCACTTATGTTCCTTAGCTTTTCCAATAACTCACTTCTATTCGACATTTCTTTCATGAATTTAGGGCGCAAAAGAAATAAAATAAACAACTTATTAGAACAAGTATCACTGCATAAATATTCGAATAACAAGTACTAGTTTAGCTTATTGAGCAACTGCAACTTATCAAGTATCGACAATTTATCATGTACTTGTATGTTATCATGTGACGGTAATCAAAAAAAAATGAAAACTGTTATTTCAATACAGAGCCGAACTGGTCATATAAGATATTTACTCAATTCAATAATAAGATTCATAATTTCTCCCCCCAAGCAGTCAAAATGACTGCTTTTGGGCAATATAGGTATAACACATATATATATATACTGGAAATGAAGGAGGAGGATGTAACTACAATTATTAATAAATGCATGTATATGTTGTACAAAAAGTCACAAAATTCTAAGACATTGTGTCCTTATATACATAATTGTTTTTCTAATTGAAATTAAAAAGCAGTCACAATGACTTCCTTGGGCAATCTAGTGTTAATAAAACCAGTATATATGGAAATTCAGTGTATTCTCTTATTTAGTTTGGGACATCTCTTCTACAAATAGCAAATTTCAAATAACTTCAAAAAATGATCCAGGAATGCTGGGTCATAAAAGAAGTAGAAGTTTAATTTGAATTAATGTTACTTTCTTCAAAAAGTGTGAAGCACATACTGGATTTGATGCTTATCTTACACTTTTTAAATGGTCTGTGAGAAAGATAAATAAGTATATGACTTCTTTGCTGATTTGTGTATCTACTGAATTTAAAAGTAAATACAAATTATGAAGTAATGAAAAAAGTTTAAAATAAAATAAAAATATTCAAAATTATTAAAAATTATGATTACAACTATGTAAATATACAACTATGTAAACAAATACTTGGTTATATTAAGGTTCTAGGATTAAGGCCTTTATTTTTCTAGATTCCAATATTTGTGTGCTATAGTTGTTACTTTTATGATGTGAAAAATAAAATAAATATGCTTTTACAAGCTATCATAAAGATAAGATTAAATATAGAAAAGCATTTACTGATTCTAATTATAGCAAATTCAACAGCACTTATTAAATACTAGAGGCCCGGTGCACGGATTTGTGCCCCAGTAAGGACCCTTGTCCTGGCCTGTAGGGATTGGGCCCAAACCAGCTCTCTGACTTCGCCCGAGGGGTCCTGGATTGCGAGAGGGCACAGGCCAGGCCAACGGACCCCACCGGTGCATGATCGGGGCCAGGGAGAGACCCCGGGAGGGCTCCAGGGTGTGTCCGGCCCCTCTCACCCAGTCCCAATCGGCTGGACCCCAGCAGCAAGCTAACCTACCGGTCAGAGCGTCTGCCCCCTGGTGGTTCAGTGGGCATCATAGTGACTGGTTGAACTGTCGAAGATCAGACACTTAGCACATTAGGCTTTTATTATATAGGATAAGGATAATTCATGTACCAAAAAATACTGCATTTTCTTTAGAGTATATTTCAGTGTAAGAAGAGCTCACAGTGTCAGAGTCCTAAGCAATTTTCAAAATTAATATTAAATAAGTTTTCATGTAAAGGGGTTAAGTAAATCTTAAGTTGTTTATTGTCTCCTCCAAACCTCCTTATTCCCCACCAAACATCTTGAATAAAAACTCTACAAGGGTGGGGTTCTTGTCTATCTTTTTAAATTATTGTGTTCCTAGCATTTAAAAGTTTCTGGGGCATAGTAGGGGCTTCATAAGTGTATATTAATTGAACAAATAAATAACACATCAGAGAGATGTACAATGAACTAATGATTTATGTACAGATACTTCCAATGTACTCACCATCTCACCTATTTAGGCTGTATAACCAGAGCAATATAAACCTTGTGGGAAGGGTTAAAGATGCCTTGATTTGTAGAGGATGTAACAACTTGCAGCCAAGCAAAATCAACCTCGATAGAAAAACACCTTGCTCTAAGGAATAATGTGAGTATGTACAGTATGTATTGTAAGTAGGGTGGAGAGGTGTTAGGAATATCCCATAAGTCCTTGGTTTGCTTACCATAAATGGACCCTGTATTGCAATACAACCTAAGGTGGCACCCCCTCAGAAAGCTTTCCAGATTGTTTTGTGCATACTTTGAGTCTATCCTGAAGTCATAACTTTAATCCATCTGTTTCGTTCACATAGTGCCTCCTGCACTGTGGGGAAGTCCCGATAGAACACAAACGAAGCACATCAGTACTTGTTCATTTTGAAAGTGATTGAATCAATGTAGTAAGAAAATCATTTTATTTTGCTCATGGCCAATATATTCATTATTTCCTTTCATTCACTTAGGTGGGATTCTATGTAAATAATTTTTAGACTCTTTTTAATCTGCTTTCATTCTATAGCCTCTTTCTTTTCAGTTGCTATTTCCCTCTGTGCTTCTTTTCTCTTTGTAGAAATATTTCACACTTCATATGCAAAACTGGAGGCATTCTCATGGATCCTTTGGTCTCTGAGAAAGCATAATTTCCTTTCTCTAGCCTCAGATGTTTATAGTTTTAGGCCGAATCTGCTCTTTCCAGAACTTCTTGAATATTTATATTATAGATTAGAATCTCTCACTCTGAGCCCTAAGTTCTGAATCTTGTCATTCATTCAGTGTCTTCTGTGATAGCTTCCCTTTTCTAGAGCACATATCTATCTTCCTGTCAAGATTCCTTTAAGTTTCGTTATTTCTTTTTGGTTCTGGCAAGTTCTCTAAACTCCACACATCTTTGTCATTTGCCCAGAACCACCAGCATCTTATTTTTCATCTCAGATGGTCATATTTCTCATTATTCATCTTTTAGCCCTGTTATTTCTTCTCTGATTGACATTAGCTCATTCATTCACTTATTCATTCAACATATTTAGTACGCTACCAAGTACCAGAGATGTGCTAGATGTTAGGATAAGCGGTAAAAGAAACAAATGTGGTCTACACCCTTGTGGAGCTGACTGTCCAGTTGAAACATAACACACTAATCTCACACATCTATTTCCATCATTAATTGTGTCTGACTTCAGAGGAAGGAAGTTTTTATTACAGAATTCTCTTATGCATTTGCACCCAAAAGGAATAAAATAATCTTACCTGTTTACTGGTACCTTTGGCACAATCTAAAGGCCATTTACTGTTTCCAACCAAAATGAATAGATTATCTTTTATAAAACTCTTGTCAATAATTATAACCAATATTTATTAGGCCTTGTGCTTCTTGCCCATTATGGGCATGATTTTCTATTGTCTCTACAACAAACTTATGATGAAAGAGGCACAAAGAAGTTAAGTCACTTGCTCAAAGTCATTGAGGTACTAAGTGAGAGAGTAGGGATTCGAAACCAAGTCTTTTTGTCCAAGAACCTGAGCTCTGTTGTCTATCATGTTTGCTGGATTCCATTCCTAGTGAAGTTAATCCGAAATCAAATGTGTAAAATTTGTGTTTTCTCTTTGATCATATTAATATTTCTGTTCTATAAAATGTTGGGGAATATTTTTTCAAAAATGAAGATATAAACATATCCACAAAGCCAGTTTATGGTTAGTTTTGAGTATGAAAGAAAATATGACTTTTGAAACACTGGGAAATATTTACTACCAAATGGAAAATATTTTTGTGAAAAGATTGATTGCATGTGAGTATTATTATTTTAAATCATAAATAATTGGGAGTTAGCAAACTTTTTTGTTAGTATTGAATTTTTTAAAATAAGATGAAAAGACAGCATACATAGCCCCCTCTAAGTCTATTATACATTTTTTTCACTTTATAATATTTATGTAACATATTTCATTAGAAAAATAAGAAATAGAGCATCCCAATCGAGACCTTACGTTCCAACCTGCTGTTATTGAAATTGTGTCCCCTTTTTTCCATTGTTTATAATGTTTATAAGACGTATTTTTTTATCCTTCACATATTTTCACTTCCGGGAGATATTTTTCTTCTACATAATAATAGCCCACAAAATATTAAAAACCCAGCAGAAATTCTCTTGTTTTGTTTGTTTGCAACTTAATAGTTTTCAATTTAATCTGATTGAATACATATTTATGTAGTACTTAAAAGCACTCAACTTGCAGTCAAATAACAAGATCTTTACTTTTTTCACCATTAATATTGGGCAAATTTACTTACTCTTTGCTTCTACTCTCATATAGAATGGCACCAGCTCCCTGTGACTTGCCTAACTAGAAGCTTCTTCTTTACATTGGGATTACAAAATTCTACCCAACTAGAATTTAAACTATCCAAAAACAAGGACATATAAACAAAAGGTATTGAATTAAAATAGCCATTGAAGAAATAAAGCAGTTTTGTCATATCTAAATTAATATCTACCCTTATTTTCTGCCTCTTAAGATACAGCTTTTAAAATATTTCAGTACAGTGTTGTTGACTTTCACGTCATTAGTTCAGTGTAAATGCTTCATCATTGTTACATTGATTGTTCAATGGAAAACTTGAGCATAATAAGATCTTTGTCTGAGATACAAACCTTTATCTGAGGTTCCTATATATCTTTAAAAGATTCTCTCTCTCTTTTTTTAGTACCAAGTAATTAATCTTCAATATGAGAATATCATGTACTTTTAAGAGTGGTTCAAGCTTACTCTGTATTGGTTCATCATCTTTAAAAGAAAAAATTCTCTTTAAAAAATATATCACCATGAATTTCTTGGAATAAAGCCATTATATAAATACAGGGTATCTTATCACTATTTATAGAATAGTTTTGCTATTTCTTTGAATGGTGGCTGTTTCTTTTCCTGAGGCTTTTCCTTCCAAATTAAATTGATTTTTTTCTTCAGATAAATACTCAGAAGTGAAATGCTGGTTGTATGGTGGTTTCTGTTTTTAATTTTTAAAATTAATCTCCATACTGTTTTCCATACTGTAAACTGGCTGCACTACTTTACATTCCCACCAGCAGTGTGAGAATGTTCTCTTTTCTCTACATCCTCTGCAACACTTGATATTTCTTGTCTTTTTCTGCCAGGTATGAAGTGATATCTCATTGAGGTATTGGTTTGCAGTTCCCTGATGATTAGTGATAGTTGATGTTGAGCATCTGTTCATGTGTCTGTTGTTCATCTGCATGTCTTCTCTGGAGAAATGTCTATTCAGGTCCTCTGCCTATTTTTTAATTGGATATTTTCTATTGTTTCTATGGATTTTATGGCAGTGCTTCTATGAAAAATATTTTTAGGGTGTATCTATTTTCTTTACTCCACCCTTGTTCCTTAAACATAAAAACAACCCGACTACAGCTTTCACATGATTTCTGAATCCCCTTACCCCTTGGTGCAATGGGAGTGGGAATTCCAACAGGCCCGGATTATGGCTGAAGGCTCCTTGAATAAGATGCAGGATGAGGATGGGGTTCTTTTTGCTTCTCCTAGCTTCTCTATTTTCATTCTTTTCTTCCAGATTCTAGGAACTGCCTGCCTAAATCCTTTTCTGTTTATATTAGCTGTAGTTCTCATATTTATTTGGAAATAATGGGACTATGTTTCTTTCTTTTTAAATTATCCACTTCTTCTCTGTGACTCTTTCATAAGGAAGGCTAATAGTTTTTACTAAGGAATGCATGATATGTGCTTTAAGCTATTAAATAACTGAGGCTGGGAAGAAAGAATATTGGTGTACTACTGTCAAGAAGTTAGAAAAAGTAGAAGTACAGTCTTTTCTTTTCTTGCAGATTATTAGGTTAAGTAACAGTTTCCTAAGGAATACTCCCATTGGACTCTTGCAATAAATGATCTCTCAATTTCACTCTGTCCTTTACAAATATACACAATGTACATGGTGGTAGACTGCTTTTTTTAATTTATTTTTTTATTTTAAATATATTTTGTATTGATTTCAGAGAGTAATGGAGAGGGAGAGAGTGATAGAAACATCAATGATGACAGAGAATCATTGATTGGCTGCCTCCCACATGCCTCCTCACTGGGGATCAAGCCTGCAACCCAAGCATGTGCCCTGACTGGGAATTGAACCTACTGGTTCATAGGTTTATGAACTTTCTGATTGGTAGGTTGATGCTCAACCACCGAGTCACGTGGGCCGATTTGCTTTTATTTTCTTTTATTTTTCATATTTTTCTTTTAATCTTTATTGTAGAAAGTATTACATAGGTTCCCCTCCCCCCCATTGACCTCTTCCAGCCCTCCCCTATTCCCCCACCCTCAGGCCTGTATCTAGGGGTTATGCATATATGCATACAAGTTCAAACTATCTTGCAAACAAGAATTTTTTTTTTCTTAGAAAGTAATCACATGGGAGGCTATGTGCTCATTTCAGTGCTGCTACTTTGTTTAAATGCTTTTGTAACTCAGATAGTCTTCACAGTCTGTGCCATTATTTTGAAAGTTACCTGTATTATCAGATAATTTACAGGCAGTTTTCTTTTTGAGTAATGATTAATGAGCAAGGTTTTTGTTTTTGTGTTTTGTTTGTTTCTTGGTCAAAAACAAGTAAAAGTTAAAAAGCAGTAGACTTTTTTGGGGCTTTTAAATTAATTTTAGTATTTCTAGAAGAGGTTCAAAGCTATTTGGAACAATTGTAGCCCTGTAATCCTATACTTTGAATGGGGCAACATTTATTTGGTGTATAAGGTTTTGTATGTATTTTAAAATGCATACTCATTATATTTAGGTTTACTATTATATAGGTGTATTTAAACATTCAGATATAGACATATGTGATATAAGGTCATTGGGAAGTTGAAGCTATGGGAATCCAGATACAAAAGAATTTCCTTGAAAACCTAGCATGTTTTAATTTTTCTTTAATTGTTTTGAACTGATACATATATCTGGAAGAGCAGAGGAGACTGATCTGGAATAACATTTTTATAAGTAATGTTTGTTAAGTGCCCACGAAATAACATGTAATTACTGCCTATTGTATATTCATCCTATTTAATCTTCATAACAAATGACCCTACATGATTGATTTGACCCCTGATTGTCTCTCCACCCTCATTTGTAACCCATATTAAGTTTCTTACACATCAAGCTCATTCCTGTTTTAGGATATTTACAGCAAGTATTCCCTGTATCTAGAATGTTCTTCCCTTCAATCTTTTCCCTGGCTGGCTCTTGTTAGTCAGGTCTTATCTTAAATGTTAACTCCTCAGAGAAGTCTTCTCCAACCACCACCAATCTAAAGAAATCACTCAAGTCACATCACCGTATTTTCACTGTGTATAGTACCTCCTACCATCCAGTATTTTCCTATTTGTTCACATGTTTATTGTTTCTCTTACCAATGAAATGTAATGGAGCTCCAGAAGAACAGGAGCCTTACCTGTCATGTTCACCACTTTTTAAACAGCCTGGCCAAGAAATAGCTGTAGGAATAAATGGATGAATTGGGTCTAGAAAATGTAACAGATTATTCAGGTTAAAGTAGACTAGAAGTAATGAGGATTTAAGGATGTTTGGACCAGTGATCTCGCAGCCTGCTAAACTAACCTGGCCAGCAGCATCAGCATCACCTGGAATTTGCTGGAAATGCAAATTCCAAGGACCTATTGAATCAGAAGTTCTGGTTGTGGGACTTCTGTTTTATTTTTTAAATATATTTTTTAAATATATATTTCAGAGAAGGAAGAGGAAGAGATAGAAACATCAATGATGAGAGAGAATCATTGGTTAGCTGCCTCCTGCACCCCCACAACTGGGATCCAGCCTACAACGCAGGCATGTGCCCTGACCAGGAGTTGAACTGGTTCCTGTGTTGATGTTCAAACATTGAACCACACCAACTGGACTGCACTCTGTTTTAATAAGCTTTCCAGGTGGTGATTTCAATGCAGAATCACTGATTTAGATATTTCTTTGCACCAATGCTCAGAATTATTAGTTTTGTTTGTTTGTTTATAAACCAGATTATTAATTTAAAATGTATTTTTTCTGTGCATGATTTTGTTGTCAGTATATTCTTTAAATTTTCACATATCAGACATTTCAAAAATATACAACTCCAATCAAGAGTCAGTATAGATAATTCAGTGAATTGAAGACATAATTTTGTTTATTTAAATAGCTTAAGACTCAGCTTCCAAAAGTATTTAAAAAAATTTTAATTTCTAAAGAAGTTTCTTTGTTTGGAATTTCCTTGAACCTGCTTCAGAGAGTAATTAAAGTTTTAATAAGTTGTAGACAAAAGTTGATCAAAATGTATTGGCATTCTAAGGATTAGTATATCCTAGTATTTCTTACAAACCTCTAGGAAAATTCAGTCCAGAGCCTTGTATTTGAAGCCTACTGCTCTAAAATGAAGGTTTACTTAGGGACTTTAAAATGTTTTAAAATCCCATTTATATTGTATTTGCCTTGAAATTTTAATTTCCACTATCATCTTTATATGTGCCCTTTAAGTAGTATTAATAACTACATTTAGTAGTATGAGTATCCTATATAATAAAAGAGACATGCATGCCCTAGCCGGTTTGGCTCAGTGGATAGAGCATCAGCCTGCGAACTGAAAGGTCCCAGGTTCGATTCTGGTCAAGGGCACATGCCCGGGTTTTGGGCTCAATCCCCAGTGGGGGACTTGCAAGAGGAAGCCAATCCATGATTCTCTCTCATCATGGATGTTTTTGTCTCTCCATCTTCCTTCCTCTCTGAAATCAATAAAAATATATTTTTAAAAAAGAGAGACATGCAAATTAACCGTCCCTTCACCATGCTCAAGCCACACCCACAAGCCACGCCCACAAGTCAATCAGGAGCGAGTATGCAAATTAACCCAACTAAGATGGAGGTGGCCACTGAGCTGGAGCGAGCAGGAGGCTTGGGTTGCCCCCAGCAATGGAAGAAGCTAAGCTTCCCGCCTGCCCTGCCTGGCCCTGGGCTTTGCTCAAGGCTACAAAGTTTCAATTATAGAAGATAAATAAATCCCAGAAAAAAATAAAAGAAAAAAAGGAGAGGCTGGGAACTTGGGTCGCCGGGGGGCATGCCAGCCTGAAAATGGCCCTCAGCCCCTCACCCAGGCTGGTCACACCCCCATGGGGTGAGGGTCCCAACTGGGGTGCTTAGCCAGCTTGCAAATAGCCATCAGCCCCTCACCCAGGCTGGCCAGGCACCCCAGTGGGGACCACCACCCTATAGGGGGTGTGGCCAGCCTGAAAACAGCCCTCAGCCCTCACCCAGACTGGCCACACCCCCATGGGGTGAGGGTTCCCACTTAGGGGGCTTGGCCAGCCTGCAAACAGCCATCAGCCTCTCACCCAGGCTGGCCAGCTACCCCAGCGGGACCCCCACCCTGATCTGGGACACCCTTCAGGGCAAACCAGCCAGCCCCTACCTGTGTGCACCAGGCCTCTTTCCTATATAATAAAAAGGTAATATGCAAAATGACCCTAACAGCAGAACAACTATGGAATGACTGGTCACTATGACACACACTGACCACCATGGGGCAGACGCTCAATGCAGGAGCTGCCCTCTGGTGGTAAGTGTGCTCCCACAGGGGGAGCTCTGCTCAGCCACAAGGCAGGCTGACGGCTGCCAGCACAAATTTTTGTGCACTGGGCCTATAGTATATTATAAAGTATTTAAACACTACACCAGAGTCCAGAATGGCATTTGCATTGGTATTTTGAGATATTAATGTTTTTTCCTGTTAGATACAGTGCCAAAACCTTATCTTTCTTGGATTTAGAACAGGATACTGTAAAATATTTAAAAAGTCTAAACATTTTTGATTAGGAACAAAAATAACTTATGGAATGTCTGCCACAAGCTAGTTAATTACAGTTATTAGAGCTAATAGGTATAGAATCTGCTATTATGAGAATAAAGTAAGTGACTTGACCAAAGGTCCATGGGTTCTGTGCCACAGAGACATGATTCAAACCTACGTGTGTCTGAATCCAAGACCAGTGCTTTTTCAACCACTAAGCACTGCCTCATAACTCCAATGTATGAAGACCAGGTAAATCATCTTATATCATTAGTGAAGCTAGTGGGGTACAAATAATAAATGCATAAGTAAAATCATGGCAAGTGGTTGCTCTTTGCCCTCTAAACCTAGTTAAAAGGTTGACCTATCTTCCAGCAGATACCTAGTTACTTAATAATGATGGATCACAATTAAGAACTCCAGATTCAGCAGCTCTTTTTAACAGGTGGAAAAATGTTTGTCCTAGAAATGTTCATTTTTCAAATTACTAAAGGAACACAGTGAATATTAAGGTAACATTTTTTAAGAAGTGTTTGAAAGTGAACAAATTTTCCCTTGTTCTGTTGCTTTAGACATTTAAATTAGTTCCTTATTTCATTTCAATGTTAAAGCTTGAAGAATATACAAAATTAAATCTATTTGCTCAAAAATCATTTATACTTGACCACCTGTGATATTTTATATTATTGGTTTTATTGTTTAATCCCTTTAATACATATACAATCTACATTTAAGTGAAAAGTGCTCTTAATTTACTTAGTGTTAAAGTGCTATAGTATTATAGGGCATACTATAGTAATATAGGGTATACTATAGTAATATATGGTGTATTTTAAGAAGATATTTTTATTTGAAGATTTTATTTCATATGATTAAATTTAATTTTTTATAAAAGGAGGGAACATTATAAATTTATCATTTATAAAGTGTTTTAAGAGTATTTGGTATACTATAAATAAATTTACTTATTGTGAGCAATACATGCTTGCATGCATAATACTCATTTTTTAACTAATTTCATTACAGTGATTTTTTAGAGTCTTCTTGATACCTTTTGAAGTCTTCTCTATACCTTCAAAAGGCTTGGAAAAATGTTCTGAGTGAATAAGCAGTTTCAAATGTTCAGTGCTTGCAATGTTAAATGTTAATTGGGATTACTGAGCTATCAAGCCATTTTAAATGGTTGGATGTAGAAGAGAAAGGAAATTAAGGTACCCTTTATTTTTAAAAGATAATATAGAAAAGGTAATTGACATACTCTTAAGAGTTAAAAGAACAATATTGTAAATTTTTAATTACTCCAGGACAACTCATATGATCAGTTTAAGATTTAGACTTTTCTCTTTTCTTTCTTTGATATGCTTTTGACTCTTTGGAAGAAAATTACACTATGATTGAAACCAAGGATAGTACAAATACTATATGTGCTCTTATTTTCTATATGTGCATACCTATGGTAAAGTTTAATTTATAAATTAGTTTCACAGAAATTTGTTCTTACTGTAGATCTTAGCAAACATGACATACAATTTTCTTCCTTCACATTTTTACTTAAAGGAAGCACTTTACAGCTTCTCATTGGCATATCCAAATTTCCAGCATCACTACTCTTGTAGTGGGCACTACTTTGGGGCAATAATTAAGTAAAATAAGGGTTACAAGTAGAGTTGATACTAAGACAGAGGATCTGATAACCAAAATGGCAGCTAAGTGACTAATGGGTGGGCAGCATATACAGCTGGATATGCTGGGCAGCGGGCTGATTCAGGCAGGTACTGGGGTAGCACAGAGCAGAAAAACACATATTCTATCACACTACTTCGATCAGTATACTATTTAAAACTTATAACTTATGAATTGTTTATTACTGGAATTTATCATTTAATATTTTTGGACCATGGCTCACTGTGGATAACTGAAACCATGGAAAATGAAATCACAGATAAGGGAGAGATACTATAATACTGTACAACAGAGCAGAGAAGGAAAAGGAGTTGCAGACTGTAAACCTTTATCCTGGTAATTTGTTAGGAGTTATGGAAAAACTGGTGGGGGGGGGGGGGGGCGGCGGGGATGAATTACTGAAAAGACAAAGCTATAGAGTTATAAAGTATTCTTCCTTACCTTAGAGCAGTGGTTCTCAACTCGGGGTGATTTTGACCCTCTGGGAAATTTGGCAATGTTTGGAGATATACTAGTAAATATACTAGAGGCCCGTTGCACAAAATTCATGCAAGAATAGGCCTTCCTTCCCCCAGCAGCCAGCACTGGCTTCCCTCTGGCACCCGAGACCTGGACTTCCCTTGCAGCCCCAGCTTCGTCTGGAAGGTCGTCCGGAAGGACATTCGGTCTAATCAGCATATTACACTTTTATTATTATAGATTTTAATCCTCACCTGAGGAAATGTTTTTATTGATTTTGAGAGAGAGACATCAGTGTGAAAGAGAAACATCAAACAGTTGCCGTCTGCATATGCCCAACTCGGGATCAAACTCAGAACCTAGGTATGTGCCCTGACCAGGAATTGAACCTTCAACCTTTTTGTTGGTTTTGTTAATCCTCACAGAGGATATTTTTCCCATTGATTTTTTTTTTTTTTTTTGAGTGAGAGTGGACAGAAGTGAGGGGAGAGAGAGAGGAAGAAAGAAAGAGAAACATCATTGTGAGAGAGACACATCGATTTGTTGCCTCTGGCACGGGGATCAAACCTGTAACCTAGGTATGTGCCCTTGAGCAGATCCTTTGATGCGTGGGCCAATGCTCTAACAACTGAACCCACAGGCTAAGGCTAAGCCTGCAATATTTTAATATACAGGAGAACAATCCAACCAACTGATCCACCGGGGCAGGGCTTGGGGATATTTTTGATCGTCCTCACCTGAGGGAATCAGGTTGCGCAGAGGTTAGGGTTGCTGTTAAACATCTTATCATACATAGGACAGCCACCACCAACAAAGAAGTATTCAGTCCAAAGTGTTAACAGTGTTAGATTGAGAAGCGCTGTCTTAGAGACAACCATCTCTCATTTCACACATAATGGAAATGTAGAGATTTTGCTTATGACCATATTTTGTTTATTCATGTCTTGTTTATACAATATTTAGAAGTACCATTAGTTTTGGAATTGATAGCTTCAAGTTTACTTTGTTTAAAACTTAATACGTATTATCAATGTTTATTCATTTCTAGGCATCTTGGAAGATATACCATGGGTAGAAGAATTTTAAGACAAAATTATAGCTTTTGGGGAAACTGCAGGTTTTTTTTTAAATATATTTTATTGATTTTTTACAGAGAGGAAGGAAAAGGGATGGAGAGTTAGAAACATCGATCCTGCACACTCCCCACTGGGGATGTGCCCGCAACCAAGGTACATGCCCTTCACTGGAATCGAACCTGGGACCCTTCAGTCCGCAGGCCGATGCTCTATCCACTAAGCCAAACCGGTTAGGGTGAAACTACAGTTTAGGAAAGAAAATGAAATGTGGGAGAAATGATTCAAAATGTAAGTTGAAAAAGGATAGACAGAAACTACCTTGTGTCTAAAATTATTTGCAGGAAACCACCTAAGTGTCCAAGAGCAGGAAATATTTGGCTATATGACAGTATTTTTATATATATAGGAACATTATGTACTCATTATAAATGATATTTATGATGAATTTATGATAACAAAGGTATATCCTTATGTTAAGTGAAGAAAATAAAATGATATAAAATGTAATCCTCTGCTTTTAACTTAAGAAAAAGGAAAAAAATACTGTCAGATAAAGTATCTGGTGTATAGTATTACAATATTACATATTACTAATATTCTATTAAACAAGATAGATTATTAAACAAGATTGATTCATTCATTCATGTAACAAATATTTTCTCTTGCCTTCTATGTTTCAAGCACTATGCTAGATTCTAGACACAAGGCAGTGAACAAGAGAAGCACAAAACTTTTCTTAAAATGTTAATAGTCTTATAAGGGAAGAGAAGCAGAAAATAAAATAAAAAAATTGTGTTAAATAATAAAAGGGTCCTATGGGAGTGTATAGCTGTTAGTTATTAGTAAGAGTAGACGAGGCTAAACTTGGGAGCAAATTAACTCAGAAATCTTCATAATTTATCAGACAAGGAATTTGTTTTTCATGTAAGTAATATCCAGTTGTATCAGGCAGCACTCTCCCATCTTGCAGAAACACGTGGCTTGTTCCATTGCCATAATGGGGAGACCTGATGAATCCCACTGGACATTTTTAAGGACCAGTCCTCTAAGTTTTTCTTTCACATCCTACCAGAAATCAAACTCATTTCCCCAACCCAACTGGAAAGCATGCTGGAAAACGCGGAGGAGCTACATTTCTTTTCTTTTTTTAAAAATATATATTTTGTTGATTTTTTACAGAGAGGAAGGGAGAGAGATAGAGAGTTAGAAACATCGATGAGAGAGAAACATCGATCAGCCGCCTCCTGCACATCTCCCACTGGGGATGTGCCCGCAACCCAGGTACATGCCCTTGACCGGAATCGAACCTGGGACCCTTCAGTCCGCAGGCCGACGCTCTATCCACCAAGCCAAACCGGTTTCGACGTACATTTCAATATTTTTTGAGCACCAACTCAGTCACTGGTCTTTACCACAGATTGTACAATTCAGGAAAGGCTGGCCCAGAAGTGCTGGCATTTAAATTGAGACCTGAAAAATAAGTAGTGAGCTAGACCAGGAAGGATATAAAAAGACTATTTCAGGTAGAAAAAATCTTGTACCAGTGCCTAGAAGAGAGAGAAGGAATGCCTTTCTAAGAACTGGAAGTTTAGTAGTTGAACAATGAATGTGGGGGAAGGCAGGAAGTTGCATAGTTATGAAGGATTTTATAAGCTGTGTTAAGGTACTCAGAAACTATTCTGAAGTAAATAAAAAGCCATTGGCAGGTTTAAAGCCTGATAAAGTTTTTGAGTGATGTGAATAGAGTAATGTAATAAAATGTTCATTTTGGAAAAATTGTGGTTGTACTGAAGAGTATGGATGGGAGGAGAGCAAGATTGCAGTTGGGAGGCCAGGTGAGAACCACTAGCATCAGTCCATTTAAGCAATGTTGGGGACCTGTGGGAATGGGAATGGGAAAAAAATAGAATGGGGAGAGATTTTAGAGTTGTAATTGGAATTTAGTAGTCTCTGGGTGGTCAGTAATAAGAGGAGTGTGTCATATGGGGATGTGATTGGCTAAGTTTGAGACATATCAGAGTGTTTGTATCCAAACAAAAGAGTTAAATACATGGGTCTGAGATCAGAAGAGAGATCTTCATTTGGCAAGAGATTTATCAACACATAGATCATAACTGAAGCCAGGAGAGTTTGTACAGGGGAATGAATGCATACTATAAGGGAAGAAAGCCTGTGTCAGACAACATATAAGGCAGAGGTTCTTAACTTTTACAGTGCATCTAAATTACCTCTGAGCTTCTTAAAAATGTGGTACCTGGGCTCCACATGTAAATTGGTCTCAGTGTGTCCTAAGATATCCCATGTTTCAAAAGCTCCCCTGGTGATTTTAATGTACAGCCAAGGTTGGGAGCCACTGATGTAGGGTTACCAGAGAACGAATACAAAAGAGGCTAAAAATCAGTGAGACAGGAGAGAAACTATCTGGTGTCTCCAAGCCATAGAAAGAAAAATGTCGAGGAATAGGCTGAGTAAAATACTGAGAGTAAAAAAAAAAAAATGATTCAAAGTATTATTGGATTTGCCAATATAAATATGAATTATGACCTGTATTAATGGTCATGGACACCTAGTTGCTATAGTTTGAGTAGTAAGTAAAAGGTAAAGGGAAGGAGGCAGTAATGTCACACTCTTTCCAGGAGTTTGATTGTGAAAGATGTATCAGCCTAAGTATGAGGCACTGCAGTGGCAAATCTAGGTAAATTAGGAGATTTGGGATATCAGGGGGTTATCAGGAGGCTCCAACAGTGATGGCGAACCTATGACAGGCGTGTCACCTCATTTTTTTGGTTGATTTTTCTTTGTTAAATGGCATTTAAATATATAAAATAAATATCAAAAATATAAGTCTTTGTTTTACTATGGTTGCAAATATCAAAAAACTTCTATATGTGACACGGCACCAGAGTTAAGTTAGGGTTTTTCAAAATGCTGACACGCCGAGCTCAAAAGGTTCGCCATGCGGAAGTAAGGGAGAGTGTTGGGAGAGAGAGGTAAAACAAATTGACGGAGAATGTGTCTGATTTGCCAAATTTTCTGGAACTGGAATGGAGACTGTTTACCTCTGAAATTTATGAGACCCAATGCCTTTGATATATTTTGGATACTCTGAATCAGGAAAGCCTCATTTGAAAAGCTGGTAAACTACATGTATCTTTGTTTATTCCTCTCCAATCTGCAATTTCTGAATATTCCCTCCTCCAATTTTCTAATGTCTTTTCTTTCAGCTCATGTTTTATAGAGGAAGAAAAGAGCATTCAGGCACTCATACACTCATTCATCAAATGATATTTATGCTGGCATGCATTAATGAATGAGAAAGTCCGTGCCCTCAAGGAGCTTACAGACTAGTTGGGTAGACAGACATACAACTAGAACAGCCATGGGCAAACTACGGCCTGCGGGCCGGATCCGGCCGTTTGAAATGAATAAAACTATGGGAAAAAAAAGACCGTACCCTTTTCTGTAATGATGTTTACTTTGAATTTATATTAGTTCACACAAACACTCATCCATGCTTTTGTTCCGGCCCTCTGGTCCAGTTTAAGAACCCATTGTGTCCCTCGAGTCAAAAAGTTTGCCCACCCCTGAACTAGAACATAGTGTGATAAATTCACTATAGTCTGATAGTGAGGGCACCCAATTCATTCATTAGCAGTTAGGAGAGTCTTCTGGGAGAATGTGATATTTTGTGTGAGACCTAAGACCTTTAAGGAGAGTAGGAATTTGCCAAGAGAAGATTAGAGTGAGTGTTGACTCACTGAGAAGATGAATGTTAAGGCTGAGGGAATAGAGTAGAATGTTCTCAAGGCAAGAGCAAGTAAAGAACCATATATAGACAGGGAAAATTAGATAGGATGTTAACCTACCCTTGTCTTCCCCACCTCCATTGTCAGAGATATGCTCAGATTTTCCTACAAGTACAAACCCCTACATATAACCCTCAAAATGCCAGGTCTCAAATTTACATGTACAGAAGCAGGTTGTTCTAGTTATCTAATGCTGCATAACAAATTACCCAAAATTGATGGAATAGAACAGCCGTTTATTATACCCACAGATTCTGGGTCAGGATTTCAGACAGGTCACAGCAGGGATGGTTTTTCTTAGTTCCATGTTGCTTGGGATCTCAGCTTGAGGACTGGAAGGCTGTGAATCATCTGCAACATTGTTCGTTCATCTATCTAGCAGTTGATTCTGGCTATTGGTGGAGGGCTTATTTCTTTTCTGTAAAAGTCTCTCTGTATTGTTTCTCCTCATAGGCTAGTTTGAGCTTCTTCAGAACATGGTGACCAGTATACAAGAGTGTCTCAAGAAGAAAACTAGGTGTACGTTTTATCTTTTTGTGACCTAGCCTCAGAAATCACATGGCACCGTCTTTACCATAGTCTGTTTGTTGGAGCAGTCATAGCCCTTGCCCATGTTCAAGGAAAAGGAACAAAGAAACTACCTCTCAGTTGGAAGAGTGTTCGTGACATTGTAAGAAGAGAAGGGGAGAAAGGATTGATTGATTGATTGACTAGTGTATTTGGAAAGAATAATCTTGCACACTCATTTAAGAATATTCACAAAATAAGAACAACCTATGTTCCGCTGCACCAGCAGCAGTCATAATTGTCCTTTATAGCTGCCTGTTATTCATTCATGTTGTCTTTAAAATTATGTTTGAGGTAATTTATAAAAGTTAGCTGCCCCATCCCATTCAGTATTTGCAAAAGCAGACATAAGGCTAAAAGTGGTACTAAGAAAAATTATATGATTCCATTGGAAATCAACAAAGATTTTTAATTAAAACAGGTAAAACTGTAACTACTGGTTCTATGTTGTCACTTTAGACATATAAATCAATGGAATTAAATAAACATTCTTTCAGAACCTAATGTAATTTTAAGTTAAGGAACTTCACTACTACTTTATCATCTTTGCTAGCTAGATATGACAGTTTGGGCTTATTTTTTAAACCTCATTTTTTTAACGCTGTGTACTAGCCTTAGTTATAATATAAATAATATTAAACCTTAAAAACATTGTTCTTACAGTAAAAATAGATGTTAAAATTAAAACTACAGCTCATTACATTTCTGTTTGTTTTTCTTTGTTTGGCCCTGATTTTCTCATGAATAGAATTATTTGTATATATGTGTTTGTGCAAGCTATGTATATGTATACATATATGTATATGTATGTACATACATGATATATTGAACAATGTCTATATACATACATAACCATATACCCAAAACTAGGCCTTTCTTGTTTCACTGTGTATCTTAGTGAATCCTTTTAGTCCTCTGATTTTAAATGATCCAGGAAGATCTGAATTTAATTAGAAAGAAATCTTTTAAAAGTTATGTATCTATTCTTAATATCGTTTGCTGTTCTAATCCACCCTATCCTCTCTTCTCCTGCCCACTTCAGCTAAATCTCAGAGACTTACTGACCTTAAAAAGACTTTCCAGGATACTTTGATAAGAAGTAGAGTTGAAAAATGGTAGTGTCGACTCTTTTTACCAAATGCTGTGCGTTTGTTACCTCACTTAATCCTCACAGCAACTAGGAAGAGTACCTGTTATTCTCTTTATTTCCCAGAGAAGAAAACAAAAAGCTGCAGGAAATGCAGTAGCTGTCCGTTACTCAGCTGTGATATAGTAGTGACAATAAATTAGATTCTATGCCAGATCTACCCAACTCCAAATAATGGGGGTTTTCAGTTTACTATCAGTACCTGTAGTTTTCCCATAATATTTCAAGAGTTGAATATTATTTTGATTCTGATTGATTATTTATGTGAGTGATCAGAATTAAATTGTTTGTTTTCTTCAGCTAGATGTATATATAAATCTGGATTATTTGTATAGGGCATTTTCAGGAACAGTAAGAAAGACTTAGGTGAGCAGGACATTAACCCTACTGAGAGCTCATAGTCTGTTGTCAGATCAGAATTTTTAAAGGTTTTTATTATGACCAAGAAAATATACAGAAGAAACTATGTAAAGTATAATTTATTATGTTGCACAAGAACAGAACATTCCAGCTCACCAAGAAAAGATAGTTGGAAAAAGTTAATCAGAATATAAGTTTCCTGTAAGAAAATATAACATTCTGCAAGAAATGAAACTGTTGCCTTAGATTAAATTCCTCACACATCTATGTAAGCACCATAAAGAAAAGAAAATGTATATTATCTACTTGTATTATACTTTTCTTTATTGTACCAAAGCCAAGTACAACCCCAACTCTGCTACTTACTGCTTGATCTTTCTATTAGTTTATGTTTCATCAGTAACTTTTCCTCTTTAGAGTAACATATTTCCTTAAAGAGGAGGTTGCATTTTTTACTGAGATAAAAATTTCATGTAATTAAAAACATTGCAGCCTTGAAAATGTTTTAATATTAATGTAGTGGCTCATGGGTAAGTAGTACTGGAGTCATAGAAAAGTCAAGATAGAAGTAGTGGTATAAGAAACACTCCCAAAAGCCAATCACTGCTGGAAGAAGAGCCAGGACAATGGCCTTAGTTCAGGGAACCTTTTCAGGAAGTCGCACAACCTGTTGATGTTCTGATATATGCTACATGCTAACGTGGAAGTTAGTACATGGAATACTTTGGAAAATAAGCTGGACAGTTCAGTGAAGTGCCCTTTCTTTGTTCTGGACCAGAGGTTTGCCCAGCTTTCCCATGCCGTCACAGGGCCCCTGTTTTCTTTCTTATAATTTCTGGCTATCCCAGTTCATGGAAAACTGAAACAAGATAGTCATGTTTTTAAAAACTGCATGGTATTTTAGTCAAACATGAATCTCTGAAGTTCGATTTGATAATAAATTTAAGGTATCTTGCCAGAGTTAAAAGAATAATTTAAATACATGAACCCATATTAAAATTCATCTTTAGCATTATTCAATAGTAAATTTAAAATTTTGCTCCTTATGAAATAACGTTTATGGCAGGCACCAGGCAATACAGTTTAGCATATATGTGCACGGTGAAGTTGTAGGGAGAATGAAGAATTGAGTTTTCTCCTCCTGGAATGGCCATCCAACTGCTCCCTTTATCCTTACTCTAATTTCTTTCCTAATATACAGCTTAGACATCATCCGTTCTGGTGATATTCTCTGATCCGCTCATTGCATTAGGCACACCTCTTTTGTGAACATCTGTAGCACTCTGAGCATACTCCGGTGCTTCTCTTCATCTCCTCCTTGCTTTACTCTAAAATTGTAATCTTCACTGTTTCTTATCTTTGTGTCTCAGCAGCTCATCTTGTACCTGATACTTGGTAGGCACTGACATCTTTGTTGAATGAATGCATACATGAAAAAATAAATATGAATAGATTTACAGGTATTTTATGAAGCACACATTCATGGGAGATTGTGTTTCAAGAAGGAAAAAGCATTAACTCATTACCCATGAAAATTAAACCAGTGCCTTTGTTATGCTTCTTTGTCCCATCCTACAATATTGTTTCTGTTCCTTTGGATCTTTAACCTATTGCCCTGAACAAAATATAGTGGTTATTTAAATTATAGCTTTGTCAGTAAGGTTTTAACACATAATGTTGACTTTATTAAAATATGAGTTTAAAATTGTTTTTAATATTCTTAATTTGCAGTTGTATTGTGTGTGTTTGTGTGTGGTCAATTTTCCTTCCACAGAATGTGTCCTTAGTTATTAACTGGAGGCCACAGCAAAATAAGATTTATTTGCCTTATGGTGAAAACTTGACATTTTGGTGGATTCTTTGGAATGTGTCTGTTTTTAAAATTATGGGCTTTCTGATATAAATCTAAAATTAGGTGAATGATATTTATGGTTGTTCACAGATTGCCTTCATGTACTTCTTTTTATATAATCTTCAAATTAAATGCTTGTGAGATAGTATAAGACATAATATAATGGGGTATTATAATATCCGTTTTATAAATAAATAACCTAAGAATCATAGAGGTTTAATAATCCTAGATTGTAAACATAGGCCTGGAATTTAATTTGTGGGAAGATTTTTATTATTGCTTCAATTCCTTTAATAGTATTGTTCAGACTTCTCTACTTAATTGTGAATTTGTGTCGGTAAACTATGTTTTTCTAAAAGTTTGCCCATTTTATCTGTTTTCAAATGTATTGGCATGAAGCTTTTTTAATATTTTCTTATTTTAGTGCAGCAACTGTAGTTAGGAAGTTTTTTATATTAACTATTTCTGCATACACCTCTTCCTCGTCCTTTTTCTCTTTTTCCTTCCTGTCCTTTTTTCCCTTTCTTCCATCCTTACTACTTTCTGCTATATCTCTTCAGAAGTTTGCATCGTTATTAGGCTTTTTAAAGAGTCAACTTTTAGCTTTGCTGTCACCTTTATTGTATTTTTATTTTCTATTTCTTTAATTTCAGTTATTTCTTATCCTCTAAGCATTTAAGACTATAAAATACTCAATTATTGATTTTGCTGTGTACCACAAGTTTTCATATTATATTTTGGTTGTCATTTAGTTATGAATATTTTATTCGAATTCTTATTTTAAGTTATTTAGAAATATGCTTCTTATTTTCAAAGCAATTCAGTTATTTCTAGTTATCTTTTCTTAAGTCTATATTAATCTCGTTGTTAGAGAATGTGGTTTATATAATGTCAATTATTTATTTATTTATTTATTTATTTTTGTTAATCCTCACTTGATATTTTTTCCATTGATTTTTTTTTTTTTTTTTTTGAGAGTGGAAAGGAGGGAAGGGGGGAGAGCTAGAGAAAAACATCTGTGTGAAAGAAACACATGATTGGTTACTCCTGCAGGGCCCTGACAAGGTACATGCCCTTAACCCCGTGACCCTTCCTTGCACGGGCTGACACTCTGACCACTGAGCAACACTGGCCAGTGCAATATCAATTATTTACAAGATTCTGAATCTGCATTTGTGGCCTACTGTGTCTTCAGGTTTTTGAAATGTTTTCCTTTTTTTTTTTTTTTACTTTATTGATTTTTAAAGAAAAAGATGAAAGGATGGGGGGAGAGAGAGAGACAGACAGACATCAATTTGTTGTTCCACTTATTTATGCATTCATTAGTTGCTTCTTTTTTAAAAAAAAACACACAAAAACATGGTTTTTTAAAATATATTTTTATTGATTTCATAGAGGAAGGAAGAGGGAGAGATAGAAACATCAGTGATGAGAGAGAATCATTAATTGGCTGCCTCCTGCATGCCCCCCACTGGGGATCAAGCCTGCAACCCGGGCATGTGCCCAGGACTGGAATCGAACCCGGGACCTTTCAGTCCGCAGGCTAATGCTCTATCCACTGAGCCAAACCAGCCTGGGCCATTAGTTGCTTCTTCTATGTGCCCTGACCATAGATTGAACCCGCAATCTTGCCATATCAGGATGATGTTCTAACCAACTGAACTTCCCAACCAGGGCGGAAATGTTCTGATTTGAAAATGTACTTGAAAATAATATGTATTCTATAGTTGTTGGTGCCATTTTATATATGTCTTCAAATCTATGTTCTTAAGAAATTGTCTTATTGACCTGTCAGTTACTAAGCTATGTTAAAAATGTCAGCCCTAGCCAGTTTGCTCAGTGAATAGAGCGTTGGCCTGCAGACCAAAGGGTCCCAGGTTCAATTCCAGTCAAGGGCACATACTTAGTTGCAGGCTCCTCCCCAACCCAGACTCAAGTTAGGGCATGTGCAGGAGGCAACCAATCGATGTGTTTCTCTCACATAGATGTTTCTCTTTGTCTTCTCCTCTCCCTTTTACTCTCTCTAAAAATCAATGGAAAAATATCCTTGGGTAAGGATTAACAAAAAATAAAAACAATAATAATAAAACTATCTTTTTTCTGGTGTTTAGTTCTACTTGTCAAGTTGTGGGGAGTTTTTTTAAGATTTTTTTTTTATTGATTTTTAGAGAGAGAGGAAAGGTGAAGAAAAGAGAGGGGGAAACATTGATAGAGAGCAGAACATCGATGGGCTGCTCCTACATGCCCCCTCTCATGGATCAAGCCCCAAACCTGGGGATGTGCCCTGAATAGGAATCAAACCAGTAACCTTTTAGGTGCGTGGGACAATTGCTCACCCAATTGAACCACATCAGCCACGGCCTATGTGTCACATTTTGCTTTATGCATTTATAGGTTATGTTATTAGTTGCACCCAAATTGGATATTATTATGTACTCCTAAAGAAAAGCCTTTTATTATTTAAAAATTATCCTCTGTATTTCTAATAACGCTTTTCACCTCAGTACATTTTAGGTACTATTAATGTAATTTACGATATTTGTCATTAATATTTTTCACATAGGTATCTTTTGAAAAGAAAAAAAAATAGCTAAAATATTTTTAATCTAACCTGACACTTTTATCTTTTAATTGGATCATAGAGTTCATTTACATTCATTGTAATTACTGCTATATTAGAGTTTATATCTATTTTATTTTACCACCAATTTTTCTTTTTCTTCCCTTTATTGCCTTTTTGTATTCTTCATTATTTTTTCTCATTTATGTTGTTCTACTAGTTTGTCATACCATTTTTAGTTGGTTACCATAGAAATGTTACCATGTTTATTTTCAAATTATGTACATATCTATACTAACTACCCGAAGAACAGAACATTTTTCCGTTTTATATATATAATGTATATCATTTTTAATTCTGTACGAAATAAATATTATTTTATAATGTTAATATTACTTACGTTTACATCCCTTTTTCCCCCCTATCATTTCTCTGTCATTTCACATTTTGTATCTGGTATTATTTTCATTTTGCTTGAAGGTATGTTCAGTGAGGAAAGTAAGAAACCTTTTTAGTTTTTATCTCTAAATGACCTTATTTCACTCTCATTGTTAGAATAATTTTGTTGTGTATAAAATTCTAGGTTAAGAGCAAATTCCTTTTAGCCTATTGAAGATATACACTGTCTTTAGGCTTCAACTATTCCTTTAAAAATTTAATTATTGATCTTTCAATCCATTGAATGTAATTTCACTTTTCTCTGTTTGCTTTTGAGATCTTTTCTCTTTCTTGTATTTTCTGCAGTTTTGTTCTTCTGGTATAGCTTCTACTTCCTTCTCTCATTGCCAGAGTGCTAATTCAGATATGTTAGATCTTTTCATAATATTTTCCATGCTTCTTTATCTCTCAGGACTACATGTGACATAATGTATTTACTTCTCTGTTTCAATTTTCTAATTCTCATTTCAACTATATTAAAGTTACTGCTTAACCTATTGGTTGATTTTTAAAAATCCTCACTAGAGGATACGTTTTTATTGATTTGAAAGAGAGAGAGAGAGAGAGAGAGAAAGAAACATAAATATGCTAGAGAAGCATTGATTGGTTAAATGTGAGAAACATCGATTGGTTGCTTCCCATCAACTGGTTGTGCCCTGAACAGGGCTCAAACCCACAACTACACAAAAAACATAATATTTAAGTATTTAAAAAACAAATATTTAAAATTACTAGTAATCTAAGAAGTACTGATGGAAGTACCCATACAGTGCCATTTTTTTATATCACACTAGAGGCCTGGTGCATGAAATTCATGCACTGGGTGGGGGGGGGGTGCGTCACTCAGCCCAGTCTGTGCCCTCTCGCAATCCAGGACCCCTCCGGGGATTTCCGACTGCTGGTTTAGGCCTGATCCCTGCAGTTGGATATCTGGCAGTCGGACATCCTTCTCACAATCTGGGATCCCTCAGGGGATTTCCGAGTGCCGGTTTAGGTCTGATCCCTGCAGTCGGACATATGGCAGTCAGACATCTCTCTCATAACCCGGGACGTTTGCTCCTAACCGCTCGCCTGCCTGCCTGCTCAGTGTGTCATAGTGACCGGCCATTCCAGTCATTCTGGTCGTTCTGTCGTAATGATTGCTTAGACTTTTATATATATATAGATTAGAAAAGGAAGAGAGGGAGGGAGGTCAGAAGGAGGGGAGGGAGGAAGGAAACGGAATTTGAAATCCCCAAAGTACAGGCATTCAAGAATCCAGATACTTTCATATCTCTTACTGGCAAGAATGTTAATTGCTGTAACTCTTATGCAGAGCAATTTGGCAATATGTATCCAAGTTATTAAAATACTTATATTTGTGACACATAAATTTCACTTCTAAACTTTTTGAAAAGAATTAAAGATATATGCAGGGATTTGGCTAAAAGAGTGGTCATTACATCACTTTATAGAAAATGAAACACAACAATAACCATCCAGTGTGAATGAATTGATATGCCTTCTGTGTATGTGTGTGTGTGCATGTGAGATTGCAAAAAATATAACATATTTTTTGGTGTGCTGCAGAATGTTAGTAATTAGTGTATGTGTGCCATGAGATCAAAAAAGGTTGAAAATTGCTGTTCAAGAGACTAAAACTGCAGTCATATAGTTGAGTTGTCACCTGGCTCTGGCTCCAGAATAGGGAAGCAGATCCATTTAATTTGGCATCTTTAAAAAATTATCAGCAAATCCTTCCTTTAAAGCCCTGTCCCAAAGTACAGTTCCTAAACTTTTCTGAGGTTTTGCAATAGAATCGCTTTTTCTCTCCCTTCATTGCTCCCTGTCTTCTTCCTACCCTTCCTCCTTTACCTTTTCACCTCTTGGGTTATCTTTATTCAATCCAATTTCCAGTTTCAAAAACTGTATTGACATCTTTTATTTGTTTTCTTGTTTTTTCTTCTAGTGTTATAATTTTAAAATATATATATGTATTTACATCATTGAAATAGTATTTCAGGAAAGAGTGAAGATGAATCTGTTTTACCTGCTATGCTTAACTAAAAAAACTTATTGTCACCCATTTAAGAATATGACATTTTCTCTATTAGTCAAGGCATAGTTTAAATTTCCTAATTTAAATTTAATGGTTTTCTTCATAAAGATTCAGTGCACTTCTCATTAAATTGCATTCCATAATATGCAGTTTTTTCTTATTATTTGGAATGAAATTTCTTCATTGTATTTTCTAGGTAGTTATCTACTTGGTGATATTACTTTAGTATATTTAACTTATATCTATAAAATTTAGTAAACTTATTAGTTTTATTTTTTCTCCACTGATTCTTTTATATTTAATTAGATACAACCATTTTGTCAGAATGTTTTGCCTCTTCGTATATTAATTTATTATTTATTTCTGTTCTGCATTTGTAAAAAAATATTTGACATAATTTAAAATAATATTGGTAACTAATATCCTTATTTTACCCCTGAGTTTGCAGGCCATACTTATAGTAGGGTTCTATTATTGGGTATAATATTGATTTCTATTTTTAAATAGCTCATTATTTAAAAAATATATTTTAGGAAAGGCTCAAAAACTGAAAAAGCATGTTCAAAGGACGCAGATGCCAGCTTTAAGGAGGCTCCCTCTGTACAAATTTGGAACAGTTGGACTATTAAAACAGCTAATGAAAGAAATGGATTCTAACATAATAAATTAAAAAGAGTAATCCATGAATCCAAGAAAATAATATAAAAGAATTAGTGAGAAAGAGGGGTGGTGGGACTGTGCTTCTTTAAAGAATGCCAGCTAATAAATGTAGAAAAAGTAGAAATAGAAAACCACGTTTATTTACAGTTGTAATAACTGATTCAGGCAACAGTCACCAATTGCTACTAAAATTATTGGGTAAAGGACTGTTTGGAAGCAGCATATTTACATGGTCTTAGATGATCACCTCACAGATTACTAATTAATGAGAAAGGAAAAGGTACCTTTAAAATGGAGAAATCTGCCAGATACCATCATAACTAAATGACTAAACTTCACAACACTGCTAAAGGACAGTTTGGCATTATATGGCTTCTACTATGATGTACTTCAGAAGGAAAATATGTCAGTTTTGTTATATTCCTACCAATAATGTTTAACCTAAATCTAATCATGAGGAATTAGACACATTCGAATTAAAGAACTAGACTTTTCCAAAATGTCAGTCATATGAAAAACTAATCAAGACTGGAGAATTGTTCTAGGTGAAAGGAGAATGAAGATTGATTGGATTCTAATTTAAAAAAACAACACAATGAAATGATTAAGGATGCTTTGGACACAAAAGCCATTGTGGGTTGAATATTTTATCACACTAGAGGCCCAGTGTACAGATTCGTGCAACGGTGGGGTCCCTCGGCCTGGCCCGTGGGGATCAGTGGACCTCCACACGGATGCAGCCTGGCCTTACCTGAGAGCTCATCAGGCTCAGCCCACTGTCCGTGTCAATCCCTGAAGTGGCAGGCAGCCAGAGAGGAGCCAGAGCTTGGCTGGGCGCCGCACTGCTCCTGCTTATCCAGCCTCACTACGCCTGTCGCCACTGGCTCGGGTGCACAGGGGGAGTGTCCGCGGGAGAGGTTCCCACTGTGACAGCTGTGCTTGCCAGCCATGAGCCCGGAGTCTGGCACCCCATTTTTCAGCTGAGCAGCGCTCCCACTGTGGGAGCGCACTGACCACCAGGGGACAGCTCCTGCCTTGAGTGTCTGTCCCTTGGTGGTCAGTGTATGTCATAGCTACTGGCTGGTCATCTGGTCGCTTACGTTTATATATATATATACTAGAGGCCCGGTGCATGAAAATTCATGCACTGGAGTGGGGGGGGGGGTCCCTCAGCCCATAGTCTGGGAGCCCTCAGGGGTGGGTGGTGGCCTGGTGATCAGGAGAAGGCAACATCCCCATCACACTTCTGCTGCTGCCACTGCCAGCAGCTCAAGCCTAGGCCAGCCCTGCTTACCTGAGCCTTGGGCGGCCCTGGGCGACTGGGCAGCCACCATCGAGGCTTGCCTGTGCCTCAGGCCTCAGCTGGGCAGCTGCCATCCAAGGCTTGCTTGTGCCTCAGGCCAGCCCTGGGCAGCTGGGTGCTGAGGGCGGGTCCGGCCGCACTGTGTGCCTGTTGCCCCCGACCCCCGTCTGTGCTGAAAGGACTGTGGGACTCCAGCAGGGCTGAGGGGACTGGGCGCCACCATCTTTGTGATGGCATGATGGTCAATTTTCATATTCCCTCTTTATTAGATAGGGTAGATTAAATATCAATTTTAAGTGTCTTGAATGTGATACTTATCACAGTTGTGTAGAGAATATCGTGTGCAGTTAACTCTTAAATGGTTCAGCAAAAATGTGTGTTTATGTGTCTTTGTATATATATGTATATCTATATAAATAAGTGTACATATGTATACACACATACAGATATGCACACATACATAAGTACATACCCATGAAACTGGGTAAAAGATGTGTGTTCAATGATTGGGAGGGACTACTGGGACTTTCTTTAAGTTTAAAATTTTTCAAAAAAGTTGGTAACTTGAAATACATTATTCTAACTTTGATCTATATCATAAAATTTAAAGTTAGCTATTCTATACCTACAGCTATTACCTACTTTGCAGTAATTCTCTAACAATTTCTTATTGTTCATGATTTTTTCAGCCTATATAAGAAATAGTGTGTGTATGTTTGTGTGTGTGTGCATGTTTTTGTGTACACATATGCATTTGTGAGAGCCTTTAGTGTCTACTGAATTCCTGTTCCCCAAGGAAACTTCTCAGAATGTGTTATTTTTTATTGGAGGTTCTGCTCTGTCATAAATATCCTAAACTAAAATGTTCTTTTCTTCTTTAAAAAATGATACCATTTATTAGCCGTTCTTGAAATGTTATCCTAAATTGGCCTAATCTTTATACCAAATATTTTCTACTTGGTGCAAAATGAATGTCTTTATGAACTTTTCACATATTGTAGAATAAAATAAGCATGAGGAATTATCACATGAGCCTTTTTGAAGTTCATGGTTACCAGTACATAATAAAAAATAGTCTGATGTACAATTTCTTCTCAATAAATTAACAATTTTTAAATGCTTATCATTGAGTCTAAATTCCATCATAGTCTGATTATGGATTGTCAGTCTCATTTGGTCTAGTGTAGTGCTGAACTTGGAAAAAAGTCTTTCAATAGGATTCAGAAATCCTAGAAGGCCCAGTTCTGCCACTAACTAGCTCGAACTAAAGCTCAGGTATTTTGTTTGGTCATTAAAGTGTGGGGGTCTGTTTGGTAAACTAAAAATCTCATTAGACCAGATATGTAGGTAACAACCATCAATTTAACAATCTACTCTAGCATAGAGTGAGTTGGCTATGCTTCCTTTATTGTATGGTATCTGCAGCTGTTCACTCTCAAACTAACTAAAAACCTTGCTCGTTTTATCACACAAATTCTCTTTAACACTCTAGGTGACATTGGGGTTGAGAAATAGGTGGTATGGCCCTACCCGGCTTGGCTAAGTGGACAGAGCATCGACCTGCAGACTGAAGGGTCACAGGTTTGATTCTGGTCAAGGGCATGTGCCTGGATTGCGGGCTTGATCCCCAACGGAGGGCGTGCAGAAGGCAGCCAATCAATGATTCTCTCTCCTCATTGATGTTTCTATCTCTCTCTCCCTCTCCCTTTCTCTCTGAAATAAAAAAATAAAAAATAATAAAAAAGAAATAGGTGGTATGACTTACAGATTCCTTATACTTATAATAATTCATTCAGTGATCTCATGATTGATGCTTCCCTTTTACACATAAAGTTCAACTCTTAGATAATGACAGGTACATTTTATTTCATCTGGGAATCTTACCTGTGGAAAACGTTCTTGTGTATAGTACCTAATCTCAAATTTGTACTATTGGTATTTTTGGCATTTGCTGTTAACTGTTAATCTCCAGTTAAAATATTGTTGACATCCCCAGTTTTTATTAGAGGATAGAGGGGCTTAAAGTGACATGCATTGTGGAACCTCTCAGAAGAATGTAAGTAGCCTCAATTCACCTTACTCTGTTGGAATGGCCACTTTTCAGTATGAAAGGGGCTGCTAGGAAGAGTAGAGCAGGATGGTGGAACTGGGTTACTAAATGATGATTGTCCTACTCGTAGCTTTTGTACTCAATTTTTCCTCTCTCTGTGAATAACCTGTAGATGACTATATAGCGTATGGTAACTACAACACAACACACAGTTTTGATTCTTTTCTACTTTTTAAACTATTTGATTATTACAAAGTAATGTGTGTGTGTTTTTTCTTTTAGAAAATATAGAATAAAAAAATCACATGTAACTACATCACACAGAGGTATCATTTTGATATTCATCCTCCTAGATCTTTCTCTTGAGGGATTTTTTATTTTTTGTTTATTAAATTTAGAGAGAGAGAGGAAGGGGAAGGAAGGCATGGCGGGAGGGTGGGAAGGGGGAAGAGAGAGGGAGAGAGAGAGAGGAGAGAGAGAGAGAGAGAGAGAGAGAGAGAGAGAGAGAGAGAGAGAGAGAGACTTGTTTTTCTATTTATTTATACATTCATTGGCTGCTTCTTGTGTGTGCCCTGACTGGAGGTTGAGCCCACAGCCTTGGCATATTGGGAGGATGCTCTAACCAACTGAGCTACTTGGCCAGGGCAGGATTTTCATTTTTTAAATGAGATCTATTGTATATGCCATTTTGTTACCTAATTATTTATTAACAATATATTGTGGACATCTTTTCCAGGTTATTTTATTTTCTTCTGCACTATTATTTCATATTGCTGTATAATATTGTTTAATTGTTCCTTGTCTTATTTAAACAGCTTCCTCTTGTTTATTTAAAAATTTTTATTACACTAGTACTCTGATGATATGGATGAAATAAATATTTGAGCACAATTTTTTTTGAATGAAAATCACAATAGCTAGGTAAAAGAGGATGGAAATTTTTAAAATTTTGATACATATTGCTCAACTACTTTTTAAAAAGTACTTTATATTTAAAAATAGCTTAATATAGTAATACTAGAGGCCTGGTACACAAAAATTTGTGCACTCGGCGGGGGGCGGGGGGGCCCTCAGCCCTGCCTATGCCCTCTGGCAGTCCAGAAGCCCTCGGGGGATGTCCACTTGCCAACGGGGAGCAGGTCTAAGCTGCAGTTGGACATCCTTAGCGCTGCTGAGGAGGCAGGAGAGGCTCCCACCACCTCTGCTGTACTGGCAGCCTTCAGCCTGGCTTGTGGCTGAGCAGAGCTCCCCCTATGGGAGCGCACTGACCACCAGGGGGAGCTCCTGCATTGAGCGTCTGCCCCCTGATGGTCAGTGTGTGTCATCATGACCAGTCATTCCCAGCGGTTCTGCTGTTAGTGTCAATTTGCATATTACCCTTTTATTATATAGAATAGAGGCCTGGTGCACGGGTGGTGGTCAACTGGTTTGCCCTGAAGGGTGTCCTGGATCAGGGTGGGTGTCCTGCTGGGGTGCCTGGCCAGCCTAGGTGAGGGGCTGATGGCTGTTTGCAGGCTGGTTACACCCTCTTCAGGGTGGGGGTCCCCACTGTGGTGCCTGGCCAGCCTGGGTGAGGAGTTGATGGCTGTTTTTAGGCTGCCCAAACCCCCTACAGGGTGGAGGTCCCCACTGGGGTGCCTGGCCAGCCTGGGTGAGGGGATGCTGGCTGTTTCAAACTGACCAAGCCCTGTGGCAACCGAAGCTCCCAGACTTTCCTTCTTTTGTTTTTTTTTTTTTTTTAATTCGCTCCAGCTCCATGGCCATGGCGACTGGAAGCAGGTATCTGGGGTTTATGTACCTTCTATAATTGAAACTTTGTTGCTTTTGAGTGGAGCTCAGAGCTGGTGGCAGGCTGGCTTCCTCCATCACTGGAGCAAGCAAGCCACCTGCTCGCTCCAGCTCCGTGGCCACAGCCGGCTGAAAGCAGGTATCTGGGGTTTATTTACCTTCTATAATTGAAACTTTGTTGCTTTGAGTGTAGCCCAGAGCAGGCCGTGGCAGGCTGGCTTCCTCCATCACTGGAGCAAGCAAGCCTCCTGCTCATTCCAGCTCTGTGGCTGCCGGCCACCATCTTGGTTGGGTTAATTTGCATATAGTTGCTCTGATTGGCTGGTGGGCGTGGCTAAAGGCATAGCGAAAGTATGGTCAATTTGCATGTTTGTCTATTATTAGGTAAGACTAGAGGCCCAGTGCACAAAAATTTGTGCACTCGGGGGGGTTCCTCAGCCCAGCCTGTGCCCTCTCGCAATCTAGGACCCCTTCGGGAATGACCACCTGCTAGCTTAGGCCCGCTCCCCGGGGATTGGGCCTAAGCTGACAGTCAGACATCCCTCTGGCAGCCCGGAAGCCCTCAGGGGACTTCCACTTGCCAGCGGGGAGCATGCCTAAGCTGCAGTCGGACATCCTTAGCGCTGCTGAGGAGGTAGGATAGACTCCTGCCACCACCGCTGTACTGGCAGCCTTCAGCCTGGCTTGTGGCTGAGCAGAGCTCCCCCTGTGGGAGCTCACTGACCACCAGGGGGCAACTCCTGCATTGAGCGTCTGCTCCCTGGTGGTCAGTGTGTGTCATAGTGACCAGTCATTCCCAGTCGTTCTGCTGTTAGTGTCAATTTGCATATTACCCTTTTATTATATAGGATTTAGAGAAAACCAGTAAGGAAGATGGTTGGTTTAAATACTGTCTGAGATCTTTAGATAACCTGTTAGCAAACTGTGAACTTGTTGCTTAATGGTCTGGAGGTGAGAATAAATTAGATACTACCTGTTATCATTAGGAATAATATTAAGAATTTCCAGTATAAATCAAAAGTGCTATCTATGTAACAAGACAACACTTTACCAGTATAAAGGCTTTGATGTTCATAGGAAATGATTTGGTTAATGTAGTTTCATCTTTTTTTCCCCCAAATGGGTATTTTTAAAAATTCTTACCCAGAATATGCTTTCACTGATTGGTTGAGAGAGAGAGAGAGGTGAGAAAAACATTGATCAGTTGCCTCCCATACACACCCTGACCAAGGATCAAACCCGCAACCTTGGTATGTACCCTGACCAAAAATGGAACCTGTCAACTCTTGGTATATGGGACAACATTCCAGCCAACTGAACAACTGGACGGGGTCCAAGTGGGGATACTTTATTGCCTATTCTAAATGACAAAAATAATTTGTTCCTCTTAAAAAATCTAAAAGTGCACAAATATAAAAAAATAAAAATTACTATCTCTAATCATATTACTTAGATATCTCTGTTAAGTTATATATGTACTAGAGGCCTGATGCATGAAAATTCATACTCTCGGCGGGTTGAGGGGTCCCTCAGCCCGGCCTGAGCCCTCTCCCAGTCCTGGACCCCTTTGGCGGACGTCCACCTACTGGATTAGGCCCATTCCCCAGGGGATCAAGCTTAAGCCGCAGTCAGACATCCTTAGCACTGCAGAAGAGGTGGGAGAGGCTCCCACAACTGCTGCTGCGCTAACAGTCATCAGCCCGGCTTGTGGCTGAGCGGAGCTCCCCCTGTGGAAGTGCACTAACCATGGGGCAGCTCCTGCGTTGAGCATCTGGCCCTTGGTGGTCAGTACACTCCTTAGCGACTGGTCGTCCCTGGTCGTTCCACTGTTAGGGTCAATTTGCATATTACCCTTTTATTATTTAGGATACATATAAATATATGAAATTATACACATTAATTTTTAAAATTTATGTAAGTGTGATCATACTAATGATGTTGTGCAAGTTGATTTTAAAAAAAATATATCAAACCTAGCTGATGTGGCTCCATGGTTAAGCATCAACTCACAAAGCAGGAGGTCGATATGCCTTAATAGTTCATTCAATGCCTCAGTTGCGGGTTTGATCCCCACTAGGGAGTGTGGGGTGTGCAGGAGTCAGCCAATCAATGATTCTCATTATTGATGTTTCTCTCTCTGACTCAATAAAAACATATATATATTAAAAATGTTAAAATATATATATATATATACCAATATATACATCTTCCCATATTATTACATGTAGATTTGCTTTTTTCTTTTTAATTCCTACATGATATTACATGGAATGAACACACTACATTTTAGTAAATAAATTCCTTATTGATAATTATTTAGATTGTCTTTTTCTAATTAATTACAGATAGTGGGTACATTTATTTTCTTAGACAGACATTTATGTTTTTATTATTATTTCCATAAAATAAGTACACCTGCAGCATGGAATTGTTATTGATACAGAGTAATGATAAGACTCTTAGCTCTGGTATTAGAGCTTGAATTCCAGCTTCCCCCACTAACATGCTGTGTACCGTTGGCAAGCTAATTGACCTTCCTATAAAATTGATGTGAATTTAGAAGCCGCATTATAGAATTATTGAGAATTCTATATCTTCTCTTAATGAGGAAATTCCTGTTAGTCACTATGTACCTATTGCACCTGGCATATAGTAAGTACTAAAATACCTCTGTTCTTAAATTTTCTTCTTAAGAAAATTTTCTATTTGTTTCTTTCATTTTTTTCTGAATAGTTTATTTTTATTGACTTGTAGGAGAATTTTTTATTTTAAGAATATTTACTTCTTTTGTAAGTTACAATAATTTTGAAAATTTTAATTTTTTTTTAGTTTGTTTTATCTTTTCCTGAATTTAAGATTTACACTTTTTTTTAGTCAAGTGTGTCAGTCTTTTTTTGTTATGATCTTGTGTCATGCTAAGAAAGGAAATTTCTGCTACAGAATTATAAAATTATCTTCTTGAATTCTCTTAGAGATTTTATCATTTTTATTTTCTACATTAAAATATTTGCATCCTTTTTAAAAAAAATGTGAGACTAGTAGTGTTCCTCTTCTACTATCCCAAGGGACATATTGATAATGCAAGGATCCTTTTAAAGTTATAACCATGATTGAGAAAGCACTACTGGTATTCAGTGGTTGGGAGCCAGGGATGTCTGCCAGACTCTTTTAGTACACAGAACTTCCTTCTCTCAACAAAGAATTCCTGAGTTCTACTTGACTTTGAAATGCCCTACCAGATCTCAGTAACAGTTTGAAACTAAACATCTCAGAAGTATAAATAAAAATGACAGTGAATTTAACCCATTGCTTCTCAGATTAACTGAGTTTAAAAATTATAACACCTAAGTTCTTGGAGAAATTCTAATGTCATGTACCAGGGAAACATTGTAGATTAGTAAGCTTTTTTGTTTTATTTTTGCTTCTTTTCCAGGGTAGTATATTCTTGTTTTATTGGCATAATACCTCTCAAATGTAATTGAAAACAACATTAGAAATTTTCCATCACCTCTCCTGTTTCTTTCATTATTTCTCTTCACTGAATGCTATTTCACCTTGGTCTTCTTTTTTGAACTGCTGATTCTCTTTTGATATCCAATAATCCTTATTTGTGTAGGTACTGTTGCCACTCTGGAGTCACTTCAGGACCCAGGTAGGTCTGGCTTCAGGGAATTTTTATTACTGCATATAATAAACTTGTAGAACAGAAATTCAGTATTTTTATAGATACCGTGGATAGATAGGTCTTATTATTTTATACTAGAGGCCTGATGCACAAAAATCATGCATGGGTAGGGTCCCTAGGCCTGGCTGGCGATCAGGGCCGATCTGTGGGGCGACCAGCAGGGTAATCGGGCCGGGGGGGGGGGTACCCCGCTGGCACTCACCTTGGCTGGCCTGGGGCCTGCAGGCTGGTGGCTGCTCCTGCATTGAGCATCTGCCCCCTGGTGGTCAGGGTGCACCATAGCGACCAGTTGTTCCACTGCACCTTGAAAGGAACTGTGGGCCGCAAGGCTGCAGTGGGCACATGGGTGGGTCTCAGCTCATCCTCTGCACCCCCGCCTAGCCCCTCCTGCCACGGCCCCCAATCCCATGTCTGCGGGCAACCCTGCTCCTGCCACCATGGCTCCCATGTGCAGATAGCGCCGGCCCCATTCTCACCCACTGATGACATGAAGTGATTGGGGCCAGCGCCAGCAGCGGGTGCAACCAGGGCAGCGCCATCAGTGGGTGCGAGCAGTGGTTGCTGCCCAGATCGCTCCTCAGGATCAGGGGGAGGTGGAGAAGGCCTCAGGAGTGATCCCGACCAGCAGCCACTGCTCACACCCAGTGACAGTGCCGAGCGATCAGGACCAGCGCCAGGCACTGGCAGTGGGTGCAAGCAGCAGCTTTGGCGCCAGCTACAGGTGCAAGCGGTGGCTCCAGTTCCGGCTGCGGGTGTGAGCAGGGCCAGCACCGGCAGTGGGTTTGAGCGGCGGCTCTGGTGCCGGCAATGGGTGCGAGCAGGGCTGTCGCTGACAGTGGGTGCAAGAAGCGGCTGATGGCCCAGATCACCCATCAGGAGCATGGGGAGGTGAGAAGCCCTGAGGGTCGATCGGGGTCGGTGCCAGGCACTGGCAATGGATGCAAGCAATGGCTCCAGCACTGGCAATGGGTATGACCGGCAGCAGGTGCAAGCGCTGGGCAGGACCATGGCTCATGGGAGCAAAGAATTTTCAGTAACCACCAGAGGCTTGCCCCAATGACACCGACTGGCACCCGCCTTGGTCCGGCACCCCTGCTCAACTGCTCCACCATCCTGCCGCAGCCAATGCCCGCCATGTTCCACGCTCTGCCACCTGCTGCCATCACCCGCCATGTTCCGTGCGCTGTCCTCCAGTGGTCAGCGCATATCATAGCGTCTGGTTGTTCGGTTGTGTCACCATTCTGTCTATTTGCAAATTAGCCTTTTATTATATAGGACTAGAGGCCTGGTGCATGAAATTCATGCACTTGGGGGTGGGGGATTCCCTCAGCCCGGCCCGCACCCTCTCACATTCCGGAAGCCCTTGGGGGGTGTCCGACAGCTGGCTTAGGCCTGCGAGGAATGGACCTAAGCCATCAGTCAGACATCCTTAGTGCTGCCACGAAGGTGGGAGGGGCTCCCACCACCACTGCTGTGCTCACCAGCCCTGAGCTCAGCTTCTGGCTGAGTGGCGCTCCCCTTGTGGAAGCTCACTGACCACCAGGGGGCAGCTCCTGCATTGAACGTCTGCCCCCTGGTGATCAGTGCGTGTCATAGCCACTGTTCGTTCTGCCGTTTGGTCGATTTGCATATTAGCCTTTTATTATATAGGCCTAGAGACACGGTGCACAAAAATTTGTGCACTCGGGGGGGAGAGGTGTTCCCTCAGCCCGGCCTGTGCCCTCTCGCAGTCTGGGACTCCTCGGGAGATAACGACCTGCTGGCTTAGGCCTGCTCCCGAGTGGCAGAGGGCAGGCCCAATCCCTAGGTGCAGCCCCTGGTTGGGCTCAGAGCAGGGCCGATTGGGGAGTTGGGGCGCCGCCCCCTGTCATGCACAGAGCAGGGCGGATCGGGAGGTTGTGGCCCCGCCCCCTATCACACACAGAGCCGCAGGGCGATCAGGGGGTTTGGGCGCTGCCCCCTGTCACGCTGATCCTGGTGCCGGGAGGCCTCTCAGCTCCGCTAATCCTGGTGCTGAGAGGCATAGTACCCTTTTACTATATAGGATAGAGGCCTGGTGCACTGGTGGGGGCCGGCTGGTTTGCCCTGAAGGGTGTCCTGGATCAGGGTGGAGGTTCCACTGGGGTGCCTGGCCAACCTGGGTGAGGGGATGATAGCTGTTTGCAGCTGGTCACACACCCTTCAGGGTGGGGGTCCTCACTGGGTGCCTGGCCAGCCTGGATGAGGGGATGATGGCTGTTTGCAGCTGGTCACACACCCTTCAGGTTGGGGGTCCCCACTGGGGTGCCTGGCCAGTCTGAGTAAGGGGATGATGGCTGTTTGCAGCTGTTCACACACCCTTCAGGGTGGGGGTCCCCACTGGTGTGCCTGGCCAGCCTGGATGAGGGGATGATGGCTGTTTGCAGCTGGTCACACACCCTTCAGGGTGGGGGTCCCCGCTGGGGTGCTTGGCCAGTCTGGGTGAGGGGCTGAGGGCTGTTTTAAGGCTGGCGGGTGACTGAAGCTCCCAACTGCTCCTTTTTTTCTTTTTTTCTTTTTTAATTCTGGGCCAGCTTTAGCTCTGGCTCCAGCTCTGAGGCCTCCACTGCTGAAAGCAGGTATCTGGTTTGTTTGGGTTCTATAATTGAAACACTGTATCAACTCCAGCTCTGAGATCCCAGCGGGCTGAAAGCAGGTTTCTGGAGTTTTGTTTATCTTCTATATTTGTAACAATGTTTCAAACTGCAAGCTCAGAGGCCGGCAAGTTAGGCGGGGAACGTTGGTTTCCTCTGTCACTGAAGCAAGCAAGCGTCATGTTAGCTTCAAGCTGCCTGGCTGCTGGCCGCCATCTTGGTTGGCAGTTAATTTGCATATCTCGCTGATTAGCCAACGGGAAGGGTAGCGGACGTACGCTAATTACCATGTTTTTCTTTTATTAGATAGGATAATTTAGGTAAAATAATATACTTTGAGTGTATAGCCTTGTGGTGAACGTTTTTTTAATAATAGTAACTAAGAGTTGGAAAACAGCCCTGGCTGGTGGGCTCAGTGGGTTAGAGCATCATCCAATGAACCAAAGAGTTGTAATTCAGTTCCTCGTCAGGGCACATACCTAGGTTTTGGGCTTGATCCGCAGTGAGGGTTCATATGGGAGGCAACCAATCAATGTTTCTCTCTCCCTTTTCTGCCCTCTCTCTAAAATCAATTTTTTTTAAAAAAGAAAAGATATAGCTTACAAATAATTTTCCATAAATACAATTTCTCAGTGTTGTTGTTTTGTGTGTGTGTGTGTGTGTGTGTGTGTGTAATAATTACCTACAAGAGAAGCTTTCAAAAGACATTTCTAGCCTGGCAGGTATGGCTCTGTGGTTGAGCGTGGACCCATGCGCCAGGAAGTCACTGGTTCCATTTCAGGTCAGGGCTCATTTCTGGATTGTTGGCTCGATCTCCAGCAGGGTGCATGCAGGAAGCTGCTGATCTATGTTGATGTTTCTCTCTCACTGATGACTCTCTCTCTCTCACTCTCTCTCTCTCTATCTCTCTCTCTCTCTCTCTCCCCATCAATAAGAACAGACATGTATATACATAAATATATATGTATATAGGTATGTTTTTAAAGGCATTTCTAGAGTATGAGTGCATCTTTGGAGATTATGGTGAAAAGGTACATAAATATAGTCATGCTCTGCTTAATGACAAGGATACTTCTGAGAAATAAGTTGTTAGGCAGTTTGTGGTTGTGCAAACATCATAGAATGCACTTAGACAAACCTAGAAGGTATAGCCTACTACACACTATGGCTAGATGGTGTAGCCTGTTGCTTGTAGGCTTCAAGCCTATACAGCTTGCTACTATAAAAACAAGCACAAGAGAAACTAATGCAATCAAGAGAGCAAGTAAACATTATTTGTATTAGGCAACTGCCAGTGTTACATTGCATACTGTTTTACAATATGCTTTTTTTATAAGTATATTCTAGCCTATCTATTAATACACAAACATGGTAATTGACTGTATCTTCGCTACGCCTCCATTGGCTAATCAGTGTGATATGCAAATTAATTGCCAACAAAGATGGCGGCTAATTTGCATACTGAAGGCAGGGTGGGACAGCGCCATTGCGCCTGCCCTGCCGCCATCTGGCCTGCTGTCTGTGACCCGGGGCGGTGGGGTGGGACAGCGCCATTGCGCCTGCCCCACCGCCATCTGGACCTGCTATTTGCGACCCAGGGCAGTGGGGTGGGACTGCGCCATCTTGCCTGTTCCACCACCATCTGGGCCTGCTATTTGCGACCCAGGGCGGTGGGGTGGGACAGCGCCATCCCGCCTGTCCTGCCGCCATCCGGGCCTGCTATCTGCGACCCTGGGTGGCGGGCGTCCGTGTGCGACCCCACCCGGGGCGGCTGGGCGGTGCAGCAGTGATTGGCCAGCCCGCCCCGCCTCCATCCAGGCATCCCATGTGCGACCCGACCCGGGGCAGTAGCGATCGGCCGCCCCACCCGGGCATCCCATGTGCAACCCTACCCAGGGCGGCGCCCCAAGTCCCGGATCAGCCCTGCTGTGTGCATGACCCAGGGAGGCGGGGCAGGCATCGAGGGATTGGGCCTGCCATCTGCCATTCAGGGAGGGGGCCTAAGCCAGCAGGTGGTTATCTCCTGCGGGTTCCCAGACTGTGAGAGTGCACAAGTGGGGCTGAGGGACACCCCTCCCACCCCCCCTTCCCCACCAGTGCACAAATTTTTGTGCACTGGGCCTCTAGTGCTAATATAATGATATAAAGGATAGTGTAGTAAATACATAAACCAGTGACATAGTCATTTATGATCATTATCAAATATTATGTACTGTACATAATTATCTGTGCTACGTTTGCTTACACCAGCATCATCACAAACCTATGCAGAATGCATTGCACTACAAAGTTTTAATGGCTAGGATGTCATTATATAATAGGAATTTTTCAGCTGCATTATAATCTTACTAGAGGCCCGATGCATGAAATTTGTGCAAGAGTAGGTCTTTGCAGCTGCGGCTGCCTCAGACCTCACAGCCCCACCTTCGTCCTGAAGGTCAACTGGACGGTCATTCCGCTGCTTGGCTGTTCAGTCGATTTGCATATTATGCTTTTATTATTATAGATGGGACCACTGTCATATATGTAATCCAACATTGACTGAAACATCGTTATGTGGTACATGACTGTAGCTTTTACAGAATTTCAAAAAAATCATAAATAGATTTCTTATGCCTTTTTATTCTTAACATTTTTAGTTATGAAATGGAGTTTTCTGCAAATAGCTAGGATATACATAGTCCAAGTTTGTAACCTTTGGGGGAATTATGTTTTACTTAACCATAGAACTTAATACTTAGAATGGAAAAATTACACCACTTTCAGGTAATTTCCTACATATTACTTCTTACAGCTTGACATCCCATAGAGTAAGCTGAATAGAAACCAGTTGTACATAGTTGCCAGGTTAGGATATGTAGCCATACATTTTTGAAAGTGTGATGGACAAAGGGTAAACTTATGTGTAGATAGAGAGCCTAACTAGCACACAGACCTGGATGGAAAAGAATTCACCTCTGTACATAAAAGAACACCTATATGTAAACCATCTCCACTGCCACTGCTGCCATCATCATCATCGTCATGTTTATTTTGCTTTACTCCAGCACATAGGCATGGTCTATGTACTTTAAATGGATTACCTCATTTAATTCTCATATGAACCCAATAAGGTAGATACCATTAACCCTTTTTGGCACAGAGAACTTAAGTAACTTGATAATGGTCTCATGGCTGGAAAGAAAAGCCATTCAGATTGAAATAAAAATCATGCTTATAGCATGTTGCATCTGTAGTAAAATGAATTTTGTAGCTGCTCCAATGCACAAGAAAAAAATGTCAACCGAGTCTTGGGAAATCTTCACCATAAAGCATAATGCACCATAAAGGATCTTCTGCTTATTACTAGAGAAGGCATTACTAGTATTCCACTGTAGCCCTGGAAGAATGGTCACCATTGAATACCCAGCATTTATCTTACTGCCAAGCTCATGGTACTCAGTAAATAATCTCAGAAAATGAGCACACCTCTGTAATAATAGTCTCATGGATTGACCAAAACTATGGATGATATAGTTATTCTACCAAATGAATTAGTTTCAAAATATGCCCACAAATTATCAAAATGAATTAATTTTCCATATTAAACTATTGCTATAAATCTATTGTATTTTAAGAGAAGTTGTTAAAAATTAGTTATTTTCACTTTGCAATGATTAACTAAACTATTATATCTGACTAGAGGCCCTGTGCACGGATTCGTGCTCAGGTGGGGTCCCTGCGGAATTGGGCCGAAACCCGCTCTCCGACATCCCCCAAGGGGTCCCGGATTGTGAGAGGGAAGTTCTTGGATGATGCACCCCGGAATCAGTCTCCCTCTTCTCTGGTTCCGGGTGCATCACCCAAGAACTGCAGCTGCCAAGTTACCACAGCTCGGCAGCTCCTATGTTGTGTGTCTGCCCCCTGGTGGTCAGTGCGTGTCATAGCTACCAGTCGGACTGTTGGACTGTCACTTAGGCTTAGATAGATAGATAGATAGATAGATAGATAGATAGATAGATAGATAGACAGACAGACAGACAGACATACAGATAGATAGTAGTACTAGACCTGTTCTTGCTTAGTCTTGATCCAAGTTGGGAATACATGACAAAAAGGAATTTAACCTTTTTATTCTCTTTCACAAAGGGGTCATTTCCTTGGTCACTTAATGTAGATTTCATTTCAAGTCTGTTATATAAGGTGAAAAGATTATGTTACATTATTTTAACAGATTTATTGAGATATAACTTATACCATACAAAGCATCCATTTAAAGTATACAATGTAGTGATTTTTAATATATTCAGAGAATTGTTTAACAATCAACACAATCAATCTAGAATCAATATTTTGTATTTTAGAATCCACATCATATAGGGATAGCAGTAACTAAAATATTATTCAGTTACATTAATAGCTCTTCTACTTTCTGTTAAACAGTGCTTCAACTTTCTAGATATGTGAACTTGGTCTACCTTAACTTCTATGCACCTGAGTTTCCTCATCTGCAAAACTGGGTTTGATTGATTTTTAGTACCTACCCTTTACGATCTTTTAAAGACTGAACTATTTACAAATAAAACACTTAGAATAGTAGTTGGCCTCATAAGCACTAATATATATAAGTTGTTATTAAGAACATGCATTATTAGTGCATGAATTTATCTCAATACATTTTTACACGAATACACATTTTAGAAGGCATCTCTTTAAGGAAATAAAGTATTTTATTCAAAACTTTATTTAAATCTTTTATGTGTGTTTTGTCCCCCAATGTTACACTCTTAGTAGAAGAATATTCAGGTAAACGTATCTAAGGCTACATATATATCTAGCACTTACAAAGTCAGGTAATGTAGGATTCAGAACCCCTTGTTCAATTTTTGGAAAGTTTTAAAGTTAGTTTGGTTTGTATCTATGCCTTGCTTATTCCTACAGAAGAATTCAGTTCTTCAGATCATACTTCTTTTAATAAGCTATGTACCATGTCTGTAAAAAAGCTTGCGAGACATATTCCTGTTTTTCATATTTAGTTAGCTAGGCTACTTCCATAGAGAACATGAATGAATAGCTATGAAAAGCAACATAACTTGCCATGAGGGACTAGATTCATTAAGGGCATCAAAGAACTAAATTTCTAGGCCTTTTATTTCAGAGTAAAACAATTATTTTGTATTCTGATAATTCCTCTGGGCATAAATTGAAAGAAAGAACACAGATGTAATGTTTTCTTATTTCTTGTTAGTTTGAGCTAGACATATAGATGAGAAGATTCAAAATGAAATTCTTTGTATTTCTTTGGAGTCAACTATGAGAACATGCTTCAGAATGTTAATTCCTTATGAACAACTATTTCATATGATTCACTCTCATTTTATAAAATTTGAATACCAGTTTGAAATTGTTCTTTAGCTGCCTAGAAAAAAAATCTAGAATTAACTGACTTCCTCACTTTTGATAGGAAATTAATTTTAGCACAAGCAATTGTTTGAATATAGTTCCTCGTACGGAGGTAAAGTAATATAAATACCCAGAGCACTGAAAATAGTTATTACATAGCTCTGATTAAAGCAGTTCCCTTTCTCTATAGACCATCACTGACTTTATTGCTTCCTAACATAGTTTTCTAGTTGTTTAGCATGAAGAAAGCTTGGAAGCAATACCTGAATATAGAGATTTATAAAATATTTGGATAGGAAAGAGACAACCTCCATTTAAATAGGGACCTTAAAAAAGGAAAATTACAAAATGATATGATTGTATATCATAACATATGAGCTGGAATGTTCAAATAAAAGTAAAATTATTCTTTACCTTTCTACTTAGGCATGCACATTTGGAATGTTTATAATATATTTTAGAATGTCTTTCATCAAAAAAAGGTTAATTGTTTTTAAGTTTAAAATTTTAAGAGGTAAATGTCATTTACTTAGAAAATTAGTTATGACAAACACTTTGTTTCCTAAAAATTACAAAAATGAAGTATTTTTCTCTTTTAATTTTTCCTCAGGATGGCTTGATGAAAACATCGTTTATCCTTACTTATTTGTTAGTTTGACAATCTTTTGCCTGTAATCAGTAAACTATGTTATGTTAGACTCAAAATGTGAGGTAAATGGTCAATAATAACGTTAAGTGCATTAGATGTGAAAGTAGCCTTTGTTGTATGGAGTTCATTCTTGGCTATTTTCATCACGTTTAAGACTGTGTTTTATTATTCTATGTTCCTTAAAGAATATAGGTGTATGTGAGAGGCCATATATGAGCCAAATGAATTTCGCAAAGGCAGTGACACTAAGGGTAGACAGATTGACGTGGCCAATGGATAGTGGTGTGTGGTGTAATAGCTAAGAATGTACAACTTTGTGCTCTCATCAAATGCTATTCTCCCTAGCTATTTTACCTCTAATTCTAGTGTGTGGTTTTTTGGTGTTTTGTTTTGTTTTTGAAGTCTTTCTCCTGTATATCAAATATACAGGCACAGATTAAGTATTTATTAAACATTTGTAGAAACTTACAGTGTTGAATGTTTTTTAAATTTTTAAGTTAGGAGTATCAACTGAATAGACTTATTGTGTTTTAGGAAAATGACTTTAATATGAATTGACTTGGGAATATTAGAAAAAGAATTTAGAAAGCTAGTATAATCCAAATGAGAGAAGTATACAAGTTATAGGATTTTAAAAAGGGGAACAATGTTAGAAACACTGTAGGTATAAATTCAATATTGTTTGGTTACTGGAAACTGCCTAGATTGGGGACCTTGTAAACTGGATAGGAGGACTCTGAGGTGATTCTGAGGTTTTGAGCACAGAAATTTATGATTCATTAACCAAGATGTAGAACAATTGTCAAAATAGGATTGAGAATGAACAAGATGAGTTATGTTTAGATTATGCTCATTGTGTATTAACTATGTGATATCCACTTAGAAATGTCCACCAGACAACTGGTAATAAACTATTTCCAATTTTACTTTTCTACTTTTCAGATGTGAAAGGTGAAGCCTATGAAACATACAGAAATGAGCTGACTGCATTAAATATCAGGGGTGGGGAACCTTTTTTCTGCCAAGGGCCATTTAGATATTTATAACATCATTTTCGGACCATACAAAATTATCAGCTTAAAAATTAGCATGCTACATGGGGTCAAACATTTAATTAACTCACCCCTAATGCCTTGGCAGAGCCAGACTAAATGATTTCGAGGGCTTTTATAGCCTGAGGCCTGAATGTTCCCACCCCTGAAATAGTCTCCAAGATAAGTATCTACCTGTCCAAGAAGACTGCTGAGAATTGAAATGTGGGTTAACATATATAAAATTTGGCAACAGAAAGGAATCCGGTGAGAAAAATTGGATAAAACACTTGAGAAAGTAGGAACTCAAGAGTGAAGCCAGCAAAACCAAAGACAAATCACTTTAGTAATGGCAGTTAGCACAAATGTCCATAGTGATCTTTTTAAAAGAAACTTTAATTTCAAAAGTAATGTATTATGTTATTTTTAAAAATTACTTAAAGAGATTAAGAAGGTAGAAAGTGAAAAAAATTTCCCTCTCTACACTGCATTTTTCCTGAAGTATTAGATGTTAAATTTCTTCATCTTTTGAATTATTTTTCTTGCATATGCAAGCATTACTGTATTCCTACTAGCTCAAATGCAAAAGTTTTCACCTTTTAATATTTCTGAAATTAGGCTGTGTCTTAGCAATTGATGTGTATGTTTAAGTTAATGGATTTTCTCCAAAAAGACTGGTATTAAATGAATACCATATGAAAATAAAGGAATATGAAAATATATATAAATAAATAAAAATATGTTACATGCACAATTATAATTTATCAAATCAAGAAAATGTAGTTATCTAAGTATTAGAAATTGATAGCATGTATTTAACGCAAATATGTACTAATACATATCATTCCTCTCTAATATAAAGGTGGGATTAGGAATATACGTGTGTGTATAGTTAGAACATGCTTTTTAAATTTAAGAGGTTTTTGAAATACAGATGTTTAAAAGTATATTTCATCAATCCTAAGAGGTACTTTTTCTTATTTTAATATCTCTGAATCTAGGTTATATTTTACCATATCTAGCATATAGACTTGATGAAAATAGAGGAATAATTTTTTCTCTTGGCTGTATATTATTCCATGGTATGATTCTTTCATAATTTTTTTTTCCCTCATTCTTTTTTTTTTTTAATTAAATCTTTATTGTTCAGATTATTACATTTGTTCCTTTTTTTTTCCCCCCATAACTCCCCTCCTCCCAGTTCCCGCCCCACCCTCCGCCCTCACTCCCCACCCACTGTCCTCATCCATAGGTGCACGATTTTTGTCCAGTCTCTTCCCACATCTCCCACACCCCTTTCCCCCCCAAGAATAGTCAGTCCATTCCCTTTCTATGTCCCTGATTCTATTATTATCAACAGTTCATTCTGTTCATCAGATTATTTATTCACTTGATTCTTAGATTCACTTGTTGATAGATGCATATTTGTTGTTCATAATTTGTATCTTTACCTTTTTCTTCCTCTTCCTCTTCTTAAAGGATACCTTTCAGCATTTCATATAATCCTGGTTTGGTGGTGATGAACTCCTTTAGCTTTTCCTTATCTGTGAAGCTCTTTATCTGACCTTCAATTCTGAATGATAGCTTTGCTGGATAAAGTAATCTTGGTTGTAGGTTCTTGGTATTCATCACTTTGAATATTTCTTGCCACTCCCTTCTGGCCTGCAAAGTTTCTGTTGAGAAATCAGCTGACAGTCGTATGGGTATTCCCTTGTAGGTAACTGAGTTTCTTTCTCTTGCTGTTTTTAAGATTCTCTCTTTATCTTTTGCTCTTGGCATTTTAATTATGATGTGTCTTGGTGTGGTCCTCTTTGGATTCCTTTTGTTTGGGGTTCTCCGCGCTTCTTGGACCTGTAAGTCCATTTCTTTCACCAGGTGGGGGAAGTTTTCTGTCATTATTTCTTCAAATAGGTTTTCAATATCTTGCTCTCTCTCATCTTCTGGCACCCCTATAATTCTGATGTTGGTACGCTTGAAGCTGTCCCAGAGGCTCCTTACACTATCCTCGCATTTTTGGATTCTTTTTTCATTTTGCTTTTCCGGTTGGATGTTTTTGCTTCCTCGCATTTCAAATCATTGACTTGATTCTTGCGCTCCTCTGGTCTGCTGTCGGGCGTCTGTATAATATTCGTTATTTCAGTCCGTGTATGCTTAATTTCTAGGTGGTTCCCCAATATAAGATCGAGGGTCTTATTAGTTTTCGTGTAGAGCTCATTAAGTTTATCGGCAGCTTCTAAACAGTTCTTGAGAGACCTTAAAAGTGTGGTTCTGAACTCTATTTCTTCCATTGACAATTTTGTCCTGTTTCTTTGTCTCCGCATTTTGTTATGCTTCCTTGGTGCACCCCCTAGTGGTCTTTGTTCGCAGTCTTATAGATAAATCTTGATTGTTGTAGCTAATTCCAGGGAGGGTTTGACCTCCAGGCCAAGTGGCTATGAGAATCAGCTGTGTCAGTAGTGAGAAAACTTCTGTCCTCTAGGGAGGTGCTAATCTAGCCTTTGCCTGAGGCTATCCGGCAAATGCCTCTGTGCAGGGCTTGGGCGGGGCGGGTCGAGCAGGATCAACAGGGTGGGCCGGAGAGAGCAGTTATGGCGGCTCTCAGTCCTGTCCCCAGGGGCTCTGCCTCTCTGAGTCCCAGCACCCGCTGCAAAGCTGGGAGAGAAAGCTGCACTCGCTCTGACCGAAGCCAGACAGACCCGCTTCTGCTGTTTGAGTCTGGGTCCCTAAAGACTCGCCCGGATCTGGTGCTCAGAGTCTGCGACTCCCTCCCGATTGAAAACGCCAACCGCGCCCTCCGCCACCAGCCCGCTCCGCGCACTCCGCACCTCAGAATTTGACTTCAGCACTGCGCCTCCTCTGAGTGTCCGTGTGCGTTTCTCTTTCCTCCTAGTTGTAGGACTTCCACTCAGCCAGCTTTCCTGTGGTTCTGGGTGATGTCCCTTCCGTTTTTTGGTTACACTTTTGAAGTAGTTGTTCAAAGCAGCAAACTCCGGCGTTAACCTATGCCGCCATCTTGGTTCTCCTTTCATAATTTTTAATAATAAATACTTATGATGTGCCTGTATATTTGATTAAGGCTTTTTGTTATTGTTCACTATGATTTTTGGGTTTTGTTTTGTTTTAAACTTTTCACTTTTACCCCAAATTACTTAATTAACATTCTTTTTCTACTAAGTGTTGTGTTTATTTCATGTTAAATTAGTGCTTATAAGCTATATTGCTAATTTGCATACATTATAAAAATACTAGGAGCCCAGCACATGATTCAAAATCGCATGGCGCCAACCACCCTCGAGTCGCTGGTCTGACCCTGCCTCCCTCCCTGGGCCCCGCAGCAGCAGCAGCCACTGCTGATCTGGCCCCGCCTCCCTCTCCAGCCCTCCCCCAGCGCAGGCAAGGAGGCTCCTGCCGCCCCACCCCTGACACTGCACATGCAGCCACCTCCTGTCCGGTTGACCCGTTATGGTGTCCCAGTTAATTAGCATATTTCTCTATTTTTATATATAGGTAATCATGATTAACATCTTATTCTTACATTTTTCTAATCTACTCTCCATATTACGATTATGGTCATCTCTCTAAAAGGTAAAAGTGATCAGGACAAATGTAATGTAGAATATAAATTCTTAAGATATTCCCTCTGCTTGAAATATCCTTCTCAAATTTTTGTTTTCCCATTCTGACTTCAGAACTCAGCTTTGGGGTCATTGTGGAAGACTAACTTCAAGGTCAAAGGCATCTCTAGCCTACCCAATAGCCCCATTTGCTTAACTTCTTTCAACATTTATCATATTGTACTGCAGATGCCTTATTTACTTTTCTATCTCTGGTAGTAGGCTTTTTAAAAATCTAGGCCTTTGTAACTAGTACAATGAGTAGCTGTCACTTAATAGGTCAGTCAATATTGAAAGAATAAATAATGCTGTGAAGTGTCTTAAAAATGTTTCTAAATATCTTTATAGATTTACTATAAAAATGTTTTCTATGCTTAAAAGGAAAATAAAAAGAGAGTTTACAGAGCTGTTAGACTAGCTTAAAAGGAAATGAAAAATATGTTGGTATTACAGATACATACTTTTTTTCTGTTTTTAGCCATCTTAAGAGGAAGCAACAACCAAAATAAAAACGTGTTCCAGAGATCTGTTATGTACCAAGCCATGACATTAAGAATTCTAGATTAAGAAGTAGGTACTTTTATAAAGGAAAAAGTTGCTAAGGGTTTGGATGAAGGAATATAACTGTATTATTAGGTGGCTAAATATAGTCTTCCGTATGTGATAGCCAGAGTGTTTACTGTATCTCTCACTATATATAGTGATTGCTTTCTGCCAGGTGCTTCCTTCCCATGCTCCACACACACCAAAAGGCAAAAACAAACAAAGCAATCCTTTATACTTACCTTTCTCAGAGTGAGGTATTGCATGAATTATAGCATTAGGAGGAGGCCTCTAACCTGGACTATTTTAATAATAGGAGCAATAATAACACCGTCTTTCCCCCCTAACTGTTTATACATAAACAGCATTGACAATCTCTTCTCCAGCATGACTGCCTGATGGATAGTAGTCACATGTACAGCACATTCCTTACTCAAAAAAGCATGTCAGAATGACTTAATTGAAAGGGATGAGAGAATATAATTTATAATATAAAGGTAATATTGGATATTCCTAAAATTTAAGATAACTCAAAAAAGTTTTGCAAACTTTGGTACTTAATTATTAGTAATATATTACTGCCATACCTTAGTTGAGAAACTGAAACTGTATTTTAAAAAAATCTACATATTATTTTACATACATATAATACATACAATACATATGTTATTGAATCTTACAGTAGTCCTGTGCTTTTGGTAGAAAAGGTCCTGAAGGACAATGGCAAATTGTTGTCCAAGGTCACACATTAATTGGGGCAGGAGCAGAAACTAGATCCAAGCTGCTTGCTTTAAGGCCCCTTTTCTTTTCGTACCATATTGCTATGTAAAGACTGAGAATACGAATCATCACAAAAAAAGTAATGTATAAATTTTTATATATATGTGCGCGCGCACACCCACACACACACACCCACATATATATTGCACATATTGTCAATGATTTACTTTTTAAATGTCTGAAAACTGTTCCACCAGCAGCAGTATTTAAAGCGTCACTTCCACCTCTCTTAGAACAATATTAATTAAAATTAATGGATTTCATGTGCATAATATTTGCAGTTATCCTTATTTATTATACTAGCACAATTCTCTGTATTTTTTAAGGAAGAAATATGGCAGCTGAATATTTCTATCAGCACAAATAAGATTTAGCACAAAGTTTTGATCTCTCAAGAGTCACAAAATTTATTTTAGGCTAGTAATATCAGATTGCTTTTTGTCATTTTTATAATGATCTCCAAAATGCCTTTATCATCCAACCCCAATTTTAAACATCTCACACTCCAAGAGAGTTACAAGCAGCAAAGAACTGTTAGCAATCCTGAACAGGAAAATGGAACACAAGCTGTGGCTGAAGGAACTTAACCAAAACAGTGACTCAGACCATAGTTTTATGTCTAAAAAAGCAGGCTCAGTGGAAATGCTACTGATACATCGTACAAAGAAAGTATATTCAAAATATCACTGAGCATTAAGAAAAGGAATGTTTTGTTGGTAATAAGGTTTAAAAACATGGTAATTGATGAAAATGTTGAAATTTTGAGAATTTATTCTGCATCTACTTAGCTTTTTTGTGGCTGAAAACTACAAATATTGATAATTCAGACACTATAAATATGTTTTACTAAATAATTGAACAGGCAAGTTCAAGAATTTAGTGTTCATTTTTTAAAAATATATTTTATTGATTTTTTACAGAGAGGAAGGGAGAGAGATAGAGAGTTTGAAACATCAATGAGAGAGAAACATCTATCAGCCGCCTCCTGCACATCTCCTACTGGGGATGTGCCTGCAACCCAGGTACATGCCCTTGACCGGAATCGAACCTAGGACCTTTCAGTCTGCAGGCCGACTCTCTATCCATTTAGCCAAACCGGTTTCGGCTAGTGTTCATTTGTAATTGTTAAATGATATGGGACTTTAATTTTTTTTAACTTTCTGAACTAATTTATATCTATAAAATACTAAAACATAAATACCATTCTCAAATAGGACTGCCTCCCTAATTGACACTTCACAAATTTTTACAGTAGTAAGATTTTTCCATTGTTGAAATGTTTACAATTCAATTATCAAACATAAGTAATTTTGTGACATGGTAGACATTTTGATGGCTTTTGTAGGTTATGAAATAACTCTATTATAAAACATTGATCTAAAACGAAGTCTCTGAACATTTAGGGAAGTAACTATTTAAAAACCCATGCATCTTGTCCTAAAAGAGAGGACTGTAACCATGATTACTAGTTTGGGGGGGAAAGTTAGTATACTATGTTGAGAAATTATTAATATAAGTTTTAGTTAAGTTGATTAACTAAACATCACCTAGTTTCTCCTGATGCCTCTCAGTTCTCCCTACATTAGAAGCACTGCTCTTCTAGAGGCTGGCACAGTATAGCAATGACCCTGTGCACCTCAAATGCCTCTGGAATATCATTCTCTTACAGAACCGTACAGTACGTGATGAACTAGGTCAATGCAACCATACAAAATTATTCCCAATATATTGCTTACTATGACAGGGACATTCCTGTTTGTTACCATACAAACATCTAGAAACAAGCATATAGAAATTTTTCAACAAATTTGACTCTTGTTTGAGAATGTATAACTTAAAATATGAGCTATATGAGATAAGATTCACTTTGGGATCTCGAGGGACCTATCTCATAGATCAGCTAAATTTCCATGACGAAGAGGGGCTTGTATGACTCTTGCTCATGAGAGACAGGGATGTGTATTAAGACATCACAGAAGGATAAAACAGTAGTGTTAACTAGGATTCTTCAATAAAGAGTCCTGAGGATGGACCTGACAAATTGCAGACCTTGGTTTGCCATCCAGTGCTTTCTCATGTAGCATGATCCAGGGTGAGTAGCAGCAGGGATTTACTCACTTAATGATGAATGATTTTCCTGGGCAAGGTGGAGGAGACCAGTTAATGTGTAATATATTTTAGCTCACCAAAGGTAATTAGAATCAATATAGTTTGGGCACTTAATAAGTGAAGCTTCACTCACCTGAAAACTGAATTCATCCATAACATCTCATCTATAATAATATCTATAATAATAAAAGTGTAATATGCTAATTAGACTGGACGTCCTTCCGAGGGCCTTCTGGACGAAGCCGGGGCTGTGAGGGAAGCCTGGGTCCTGGGTGCCAGAGGGAAGCCAGTGCCAGCAGCCAGGGGAAGGAAGGCCTACTCCTGCACGAATTTCATGCATTGGGCCTCTAGTTTCCTCATAAGAGGAGATGAATGAGAAGTTCTTTGTCATCAAATGCAATATAGAGGGCATTCAAAAGGACTTTCTTCAATGCTATTTTTTAAAGAGGATTTATGGGTCAAGTTATAGTATCAATTAATTGCAATGATCATTTGTCCATGTTATAAAATAGAAGTTAATTAGAGCTTATTAAGTGAAAAGACTATTGATTTTAGTGTCTTTACAAATATTAGACTTCTCTTTTTGAGTTCAGGGACTCTCTCTAGTCATCTTTATACTCTACCAACACTGTGTGTCATGTGATAAGTGTCCCATGAATCCTGAATTAATGAATGGCTTTTGTATGAAAGTAAGATAGAAAATATATTTTAACTTAGTTATAACTGTATATTATTTCTAATAAAGCCTCCAGTTGTAGCTGCTTATTATAAGGACTGCTTTAGATTCTCAGAAGTGAGTTTCTTAAAAATGGAGATTCTTCAGCTTTGGCCATAGATTTTCTAATTCAATAGGTCTGGAATAAGCCTGAGGAATCTGTTTTACTGATATGCACTATGGATGATTATTTTACAGGTAGTGAGTGAACCATACTGGGAAACCCAAATCCATGTCCAGGTCATACCTGAACCATTCTTTTTTCTTGTTCCAATTTGTATAAAGCTTTATGTTTCTTTTTCAAGTATAATATTATTATTTTTACCCAGGAGGTCTCCTGTACTATTACATAGTAGTCCCCCCCTTATATGTAGGAGATGCCTGAAATCACCAAATCCTATATGTACTATATTTTTTCCTTTGCATACATAACTATGAAAAAGTTTAATTTATAAATTTGGTACAGTAAAAGATTAAAAACAATAACTGAAAATAAAATGGAACAATTACAATAATATACCATAGTAAAAGTTGAATGAATGTGGTCTCTCTCAGAATATTTTATTGTGCTATATTTATCCTTGTTATGATGATGTAAGATGATACAGTGTCTGTGTGGTGATACAAAGTGAGGTGGATATGCTAGTCAAAGGGATGAATAATGTCCTGGGGCAAGATTTCATCACACTGCTTAGAATGCAGATTTCAAAATTTATGAATTGTTTGTTTCTAGAATTTTCTACTTAATATTTTTGGACCATAGTTGACCAGTGGTAACTGAAACTGCAGAAAGCAAAACTGCAGACAAGGAGGGACTACTGTATTTAACAAAATGTGGATCCTGGACCACCAACATCAGCATCAGCTATGAGGTTTAATAAAGCATTCCAGGAACAATCTAAGACCTCAGGAAAATGGTGGGGATGGGTCTCAGTGGCCCGGTGATCTGATGGGCTGATTAGCTCCTGACTTACCTCTAGATTATATTAGGATTATATGGTCACATCTATAATAATAAAAGCATAATATGCTAGTTAGACCAGACATCCTTCCGGACGACCTTCCGGACGAAGCCGGGGCTGCAAGGGAAGCCCGGGTCCCAGGTGCCTGCCAGCAGCTGGAGGGAAGCCTGGATACCGGATGCCAGAGGGAAGCTGGTGCCGGCAGCCAGGGGAAGGAAGGCCTACTCTTGCATGAATTTCGTGCATCAGGCCTCTAATTGTAATCTATAATAGTAAAAGCGTAATATGCTAATTAGACTGGACAGCTGAACGACCTTCCAGACGACCTTCCAGACAAAGCCAGGGCTTTGAGGGCCAAGCTTCAAGCATGAATAATCATAATCAGAAGCTTCAGGGGTTTCTTATTTCCCTCTCTCTGTTCTTGTTTATATAGATGCTTTCATTCTATTTGGAATGCCTCTGCTTATAAGCCTCCAAGTACACCTTTTACATTATCACAATGTTATTCTTTATAATTCTTTATACCTGAACAAAGATACCATCTACTTTATACTCAAGAACTATAAGGCCAAGGTGAAGACTTTGTAAACTCATCCTATATGGTAGTTACTTTCTCACTGTAATTTTTGTATTGTTGAACTATGTGTCCCAATGACAAGAGTTAATATTTTAGAGAAGTTGTTTATCAGTTATTTTAATAGTTGTTATAAAATCTAATTCTCACTAGCATTTGGTACCATGTGTGGCATATAAAATAGCCACACAACACAGTACTTGTTGAATGAATAGACAGAAGAAAGGAAGGAAGTTAGGAGGGTTGAAAGATCCACTGGTTTTTCTGTTTCACAATCTGCAGTTTTTCAGTGATTTTTTTTTAATGGACTGAGGTGCATACCAAGAGCTATGGCATGCTTATAGTAGGCAACTAAGTAGAGGAAACAGAAAGATTTAAGGGATCAGGTAGCATGGTCATCAAGTCCTATTACAAGGTCAAGGAGCACTACACTCATTGACAGCTGAGGTCACCGCTATAATTATAGCACATTCTTCAAATAAGTAGAAAAGATTTTAATTTTTATAAGAATAAACTTGCATTATCAAGACAAGTTTTATTCTTAAATTTTAATTCTATTCAGAATATAGGAAAATGTATTATGTACAGCAGGTCCTCCAATAATGTCATTTCCTTCAATGTCATTTTGTTATAATGTTGATGAAATGTCATTAGGAACTTAACATAATTTGCTTTTGGTAAAATTGGCTTCATTATAGGTCATTTTTCACCATGGTTCCAAGAATATCCACATGTTAAATTAGAACTTACTGTATTTTTTAAAAGTCCCTCAAATATTTTAAATGGTAAATATAGAATGCTATATGTTTTAATTATCTTGAAAATTCTCCTTAAAGTTTCTAATTCTTTGATTGTTCCAGATTAATGAGATATATTTATATCTTTTCAGCATGATGAGTTCCTCATCTAAGGGTTGCAACTTAGAGTTACATATTTTTTGATAACTGACCTTCACAGAGCTTTGATGTTAGACTCGAGCTAACAGTCTATCCATGTGCCCTCTTCCAACTTTGTTTCCTCAATTGTAAAATGGGAATAATTATGCTGGCGCATAGCTCTATTACACAGGTTAAATGACATAATCTGCTGAGCACAATGCCTGGCACATTGAAAGTGCTCAATTAATAGTCATTAAAAACTTTTAGAGGATTACAAAAGAGAATAATATATGCATTGTTGTGGTTTTTATGATCTCTTTCATGTTTTTTAGAGATTAAGACTACTAATCTATTGTTAGAATCTACTGTTCAAAACCTGGAATGAAAATAAAATATACACAGACAATGCATAAATTATCATCTTGCTTTTACCTCTTATAAACAAAAGTTCTCTAGGCTTTCGGTAGGAACAGTGAGGTACATCCATATGGCAGTTCTAAAATGTAAAAAAATAAACTGCTTTTTCGATACTGAATAAGCATAAAAATCAAATTATGTTGCTTAAAAATGAATACTCATACATCTTTTCCCATCTTGCATAACACAAAAATAGCTAACTGCTTTTGCTCATAAAAATCATATTTGGAGGGTGACTAAGCATGAGCCAGTTTCCAAACAAATCTTTAAGAAAGTTATGCAGGAGTGAAAGTAAGATTTCAGCTGTAATCACTATTCTCATCTAGGTTCAATGAGGATAGACTGGTAAATTTTTTAAATCGTTAATTAGTTATACATCATTTTTCAAGATATTTTGGATTTCACTGGAATATTAAAATCTAATATGATTTCTTTTTAACCAGAACCAGGATTTGTAGCCTGTAGCTTCTATGTACTTTCATCTTTTATAGGCACATGCAGATATTTACATAAGAATATTCATTCATTTACATAAAATACATGAAACACTGAAACCTAGCTGAAGGATGATTTAGTAGTATAACATATCTTATGTACCTATTCATATGCCATCTTATGAATGCTACTTAAAAAATAATTGGATAGATCATGATTAACAGCATAGTTTTCTATTGGAGAGTGGAGATATGGATACTACTATACCAGAATGTTACTTTAAAAAACAAAAGTTCACAGTTAGTGTCTCAGAATATATATGTTGGAGGAATTATGCCATCATTTATAAAGGAAACCAAAAGGTTTACCTCTGCTATTCCTGAGGTTCAATAGTAGTTTAACTTCTGTTTCTTCATCTCTTAAAGGAGTATACATATTATATTTCTAGAATAGTCTTGTATAAGTTTTTCTTGGGGTAATGAAATATCATTTAGGGGAGAGTATATTTTCTTTTTTCATTTTTTAAGAGCTCTGGTATTGCAGTTTACCTTATAAACCTTAGATTTATAAATTATAGCATTCCAAATAAGTTATTCTCAGTGGAATGTTGAGGTATGAATTTGCCCTTGTTTATCTCCAAGTTGTTATTTCCATTTGGATACGCTTTCCTAGTCTAACATTTCTGCCTTCGCTTTGTTTTTCTTGTCATTTTGGTTGTTAAATATAGAAAATAGTATGTTTAAATAAAACTATACCATTAAAAAAAAACAAGTTAAACTTACTATTAACTTATTTTGAAAAGAAAAATAATTATCTAAAAATTCATGTTATAGTAGGAAAATTTATTTGCCGAGTACAGGTAATGAGGGTAGTTGTCCAAATTGCCAAGAATACAGCAAAGGAAATATTTTCATAAAGATTCTGGAATATGAAAATAATTTTTTTGTTTTAGCCATGCATCATCCAATCTTTAAACTAAATGTGACTTTACTTTGTTTATTATGCCCAGCTCTTACTTATCTTAATGATAGGATGGATGGATGGATGGATAGATAGATAGATAGATAGATAGATAGATAGATTTATATTTTCAAATTCTTGACACTAAACATGGAAGATATTTAGTGATTTCTTTTAATGTGTTTTTATAAAATATAATGTAATTGGGTTTTGCTCTTTAACCCATTCTGAAACTTCCTATCACTATCTGGAGTGACAACTGATATACTTCATTATTTTTAAACTATTACTTGATGTTCATTATTTCATTTTGTTGTTTGCTCTTTTCCCATTTCTTTTTATTGATTTGTTAAAATTACTATTAATTTCATTTTTAACGCTTTATTATTTTCCTTAGTACCTGTCAATCTGGAAATGATGTGCTGTTTAAATTCTGATAATAATTACCTAACATATTTCTCCAAAATTATATGAAAACCAGAAACCAAATAAACTCTCCACCAATCCACTCTATTCCCCTTTCCTATATGAAAGCTTTAGAATTCCCAATTTATTCCCCTTCCTAAATGGGCCTTTAGGGTGCTTTAACTTTTCTTTCCCCTCCTTCCAACTCTGATTTTGCTGACATAGTTCAATACTTTAGGTTCCAGATTTATTAGATTTTCCCTTGCCATATGTCCCTTCTATTTGATAAATCTTTACCTTGCAGTTATATTTCAAATTCCCAGTCAGACAATCATTACCCATTTAGCTTTAACATGTATATTGTAAGAATAATTGAACTGGTTTCTATTCATCATCTATATTGGGATTTCTATTCTGATTCATATGTTGTTTGGTTCAGGTACTTCCTTGAGTATTTTCATCAGATGGGGTCTAGAGAAGTGGCATTATCTCCCACGACTAGCCGCAATTCTTTCTTCTAACCTTCAAGATCAGTGATAATTAGGCACAGAATTGTTTGTTAGCGATCGCTTTCTCTGTTAAGCTTTCCAATATCTTTCAGCTTCAGGTGTGGCAGATAAGAAGTAAAATCTCCATCTGATTCTTTTCTTTGCTAAGTAACTTGTTCTTTCCTTCTGGAATTCGTAACTTTTTCCTTAATCATTATAATATGGGAATATTATCAAAATATTTTAATATTTAGTTGGGTGCCTTACTTTGTCTAATCTACCTAAAATTTAGGGAGCCTTTCAATCACAAGCTTAATTCTTCTTCCAATCAGGGAACTTTACCCATGTTATTTCTTTATTCCTAACCTCCATTTTTGTGTGTGATTATTGTCTTCTTTACCTGAAATTTCTCTTGGAATTGTTTTCCAAGTGTGTTTCCCCAAAGATTTCTCTCTTTGTATATTTGCTCCATATTTTGAGATATTTCTTCCATTTGGTCTTACAAGCCAGTAATTCAGAGCTCAACAGGGACATACTTAATTTCAATTCTTCTATTTTTAAGTTCAAAATTAGGTTTCCAAATTCCAGAATATGTTTTAAAGCTGATCATTATTTTGTATTACTGTTATTATGTGTGTTTTTTCTCTTCTGCCAGAAATTCTATTCTACTAGGTCAGTGGTCGGCAAACTCATTAGTCAACAGAGCCAAATATTAACAGTACTTCTTCAAAATAGACTTGCCCAGGCCGAAAACCAACTTCTGCACATGGACCACAAAGTTTCAATCACACTGTAAGTGCGCGCCCGCACGTGGTATTTTGTGGAAGAGCCACACTCAAGGGGCCAAAGAGCCACATGTGGCTCGCGAGCCGCAGTTTGCCGACCACGGCACTAGGTGGTTTCCCATTCTCAGGATTTTGCTTGTTTTTTCCTCTCTGATTATTGGGCCCCTTGGTGTATTATTATTTCCCTTTGTCTAATAATGGTTCTGTGCAGCTTTTGAGTGGTAAGAGGCCCAGCATTCCCTGCTCTGTAAGCTTTAAATATACCAACCTGCAAGCCTACTCACCATTTTTTGAGGCAACAGGATTATTTGGGTTAAATTTCTCCTTAGGAATAGAGGGTTACTTTGACCATCTTTATGGCTGCTTGAAAGGTCTTCCACAAACATAATCCAAAACTCCTAAGACTACACACATGGGCATGTGCTTACTTTCAGACAAGGCCAAGATCTCCTAGGATCCTGGGAGTTTTGATGATACCCTCTGGCCTGTTAGTGACAATGCCTCCAGCCCCTGTCAGTTTTACAGATGTAAAAAGTAAGGCACTTGGCCCTAACAGGTTTGGCTCAGTGGATAGAGTGTCAGCCTGCGGACTCAAGGGTCCCAGGTTCGAGTCCAGTCAAGGGCTTAAATTTCAGTCAGAATATAGAAAAACTTAAAATTATCAAGTAACTTTGTTTAGTTTATTAGGACTAAATCTTATAATGTCTTGACCACTTAACTTTTTAGAATGTAGGGTGTAGCTACATGACATGACTTATACTTACATTGGAGATTGTTGTCCAAGGAAATACAATGGGGAAATTGTATTTAAAGGAATCATTATGGAGCACAATATGAAGTGGGTGATTCAGAAGCTGTTAACACTAAAATAATCAAGAAAAACTGTGACTTTAAAGTAGTTGAGGCAGGAATGCAAAGGAGAATTTAAATGCTTGAGATACAGAAGTTGAATGTATATGAGCTGCTATTTGGATGGATATGGAAGGCAATGGAGAGAAAGTGCTTAATTCAAATCTCCAAATTTTCTGTCTGTTTAACTCCACAAGTTAATCCCTTTTAGAAAGATCTGTTAAAAAATCAGATTTTGAAATTTCTAAAAGTATTTACCTTGGGAGAATTATTAACTGATTTGGGTTTTAGGTTGAGGCAGCAGTATAATACATTCCTTGCTTGACCTGGGATGCAAATCTCAGGGAATGAAATTTCTAGTATGTTTTATTTCTTTTCAAAAGTTAAATTCATACTTTATAACTTAATTTATATATTATTTGAAAAATACTTTTATATGTTGTTTTAGACAAATTTTTGCATTTTTGAATTATGATTTTTAGCAAATTTTAAAACTAGCTTTATACCCTGTAGATCAGCGGTTCTCAACCTGTGGGTCACCAACCTGTGGGTCACAACCCCTTTGGGGTCGAATGACCCTTTCACAGGGGTCGCCTAAGACCATTGGAAAACACATATATAATTGCATATTGTTTTTGTGATTAATCACTATGCTTTAATTATGTTCAATTTGTAACAATGAAAATACATCCTACATATCAGATATTTACATTACGATTCATAACAGTAGCAAAATTACAGTTATGAAATAGTAACGAAAATAATTTTATGGTTGGGGGTCACCACAACATGAGGAACTGTATTAAAGGGTCACGGCATTAGGAAGGTTGAGAATCACTGCTATAGATATCTGTAAATTATAAAATTAGAGACTGAGCTTGGGGAATGTATTGATACAGGTGAAATGGTTTATTTCCTGAGCAGATTGTCCCAAAATGTTTTCTTTAAACTTTTTAAAGGTAACACAGAGATGTGATAAGTTGTTCAGTCTCTGATGCCAAAACATTAAAAAGCTAGGCCCTGGAATATGCAGAGAAAATAGTCATAGATTATCTATTTTATTATTTTTATGTCCACTCTCCCCAGATAGCCTGATGTGCAGACCCAGTCATTCTTGTGCCATTCCTCTCAGAATGACTGCTTCAATATTGGACTTTTATAACCCTCTGTACTCCCACTGTCTCTCAATATGTTCATTGGATGTGCTTGGACTTATTCACCGCTAAACTTTGGTTTCTGTTCTTCCCTAACTTGGTGGCCCCGGACATACCATGGAGTAGCAGCCTATAAGATCAAATTGCTACTCCATGATAATGGCAGAATGAGTAATTGTGACAGAACCTAAGCATCAGAATTGTAAAACTAAGTCTGTCACTCAAAATATCAATCCTATATAATAAAAGCCTAATATGCTAAGTGTTGGGTCCTCTGGTCGTCTGTTCAACCAATCAAAGCATAATATGCTAATAATATACTAAGGCTGTTCAGCCGCTCCCTATGACCAGTCGCTATGACATGCACTGACCACCAGGGGGCAGACGCTCAATTCAGGAGCTGCCCCTGGTGGTCAGTGTGCTCCCACAGTGGGAACACCACTTAGCCAAAAGCCAGGCTCACAGCTGGCGAGTGCAGCGGCAGTGGAAGGCGCCTCTCCCGCCTCCGCAGCAGCGCTAAGGATGTCTGACTGCTGGCTTAGGCCCACTCCCCAGGGAATGGGGCTAAGCTGTCAGTCGAACATCCCCCAAGGGCTCCCAGACTGTGAGAGGGTGCAGGTTGAGCTGAGGACCCTTCTCCACCCACCCCACCCCCCCCAGTGCCCCAGTGCACAAATTTCATGCACTGGGCCTCTAGTTAGTAAATAATATTATTGCTGTGAAAATAATTATATTGAAGTAATGAAACTTTCGGCAATAGAGAGGCCCTTAGAAATTATCTAGTCTAATGCTTTTATTTTATAATGGAGGAAACTGAGGACCAAGAGGTTTAAATGACTTGCCCAGGCCTAAAATATTAGTAACAAATTAGAACCCAGATTCCTTTATTCTCGTGTCAGTGTTCTTTTTACCACATCATACTGGGCCTTTGATATAAATATCATCCCAAAGGCATTTCATTTCTTCATGTTTAATAACAATGGATTTCTGCTTTGAATTTTAGAAAAAGAATCTATTTTTTACTTAAGTAAATCAAAAGCCAAACACCACTAATAATTTTAGTATTGATTAAATACTGTAAGGATTTAGGTTGTTTTAGGCAAAAATAATAGTTTTCAAATAATAGTTTTGCTGGATAAGATTGTTAATCATCTTTTTCTTCAGAACTTTGGACATATCATCCAATGCAATTTGGCCTACATAGTTTCTAATGATAAGTCAGCCTTTAATTTTATTGAGGATTCCTTGTACATCATGGATTATTTCCTATTATTATTTTCAAGATAATCTCTTGTCTTTGTCTTTGACATTTTGACTATGATGTGTTTGATGTGTGGATAACTTTGATTTTACAGTACTCAAGTTGGTTGAGCTTCTTGGATTTTAAGATTAATGTCTTTTGTTGTGATTTTTAAAAAATATATATATATTTTATTGATTTTTTACAGAGAGGAAGGGAGAGGGATAGAGAGTTAGAAACAAACATCGATCAGCTGCCTCCTGCACACTCCCCACTGGGGACGTGCCTGCAACCAAGGTACATGCCCTTGACCAGAATCGAACCTGGGACCCTTGAGTCCGCAGGCTGACGCTCTATCCATTGAGCTAAACCGGTCAGGGCTTGTTGTGATTTTTATTTGGGGAGTCATTTCTTAAGATATTCTTTCTGCTTTTTTCTTTGTCTTTCCTCTCCTTCTGGGATTCCCCTCATGCATGTATTGGGATGATGGGTGGTAGCCCACATGTGTCTAAGGCTCAGTTAATTTTTTAAAATACTTTTTGCTCCTCATACTAGATAATTTCAATTGACCTGTCTTCCTGTCATTGTCTTCAAGTTAATTGATTCTTTCTTCTGCCAATTAAATGTGTTGTTCAGACTAGTGGAAGTTTTCATTTCAGTTATTGTACTTTTCAGTGCCAGAATTTATTTTTTTAAATAGTTTCTATGTCTTTATTATTATTTATATTTGGTGAGATTATCATTTGCATGCTTTCTTTTAATTCTTATACATAGTTTCTGTTAGTTATTTAATCTTATTTATTATAGGTGATTTTTTTAAATCTCTCTAATAATTCCAACTGTTGGCCTTCCTCTGGGACAATATTTACTGACTGCTATTTTTTTGTTGTTTATGAGCCATACTTTTCTTTTCGCATATCTTATACTTTTTTGTCAAAAGTGGACATTTTAAATAATTTAATTGTCAACTCTATAAATAAGATGCCTTCCACCCCAGGATTTGTTGTTGTTTGTTTTTATTGTTGTTGCTATTTGTTTTTTAAGTGATTTTTCTGTGAAGTCTGTGTTCTTTGTTGTATGTGGCCACTAAAGTCTCCTTGTTACCTTGGTAGTCAGCTAGCTACTGATTGGTGGAAAATTGGACCAATAAGTCTCTCAGCCTCTGCTGAGGGGCTCTTTGTATGTGTTAGGGCATGACCTCAGTGCTCCCCCTGGCATTTTACAACTCTGCCTTAGCCTCAGCCTTCACTTCTGCTTGCACAGAACCTCAAAGTCAGCTCAGTCATATAGGTGAGAGTTAGAGCCTTCTCAGGTCTTTCATGGTCTTACACAAAGACCATGCAAGTGCATGACCTCTAGACTCCCAAGAATATGTTGGAGATTTTTGTAGACCCATGTGGACATCTCATCCCCGAGTTTTCCCGTGTGTTTTGTTTGTTTGTTTGTTTGTTTGTTTTGTTTGTTTGTTTTGTTTTTTTATCAGCCTCTTGTTAGCCCCAACTGTTAGAGCCACCTCCAACAGTTTCACTATTTAACAATTGCCACCGATGGTTTTCAACAAGTGCCCTAGGACTAGGACTGTTTGCACAGGCAGCTCTGAGTCAGATGAAATGAAGTGCCCTGAAAATGGAGCCGTTTAGTGAGCTGCCAAGTATGTCTATAGTGACAATTCTATGGGGATGGACATTTTGGGGAACTCAAATCTATTCTAATCTCTTAAGTGGTGGATTGCTAGTTTTTACAGCTGCCAGAGTTGTGAGGTTCTTGGTTTTCAGTGCTACTCCAGAACCTGAGAATGGAACGGAAGGGCATGTGGCAAATTGAAATGCCACAAGATTTCTTTTGTTACTGAGATACAGCCATTTTTCTTGAATAAACAGTCATTGGATTGTTGTGAGCCTTTAGCTAGTTTTCATCGTTTTGAAAAGGTGATTTTGACAGTTTTTGCCAGTGTTATTACCTTTATGCAGGAACTTTTTTGGAGGTCTTTATTCCACCATTCCAAATATTGAGCTGTGTGTTTTGTTTTGATTATTTCTTTTTTTTTTGATCCTCACCTGAGGATACGTTTTTATTGATTTGAGAGACAGAGGAAGGGAGAGACAAAGAATAACATAGATCAGTTGCCTCCCATTCGCACCCTGACTGGGGATCTACCTGCAACCCAGGTATGTGCCCTGACTGGGAATCAAAACCCACTACCTTCTGGTGTATGGGCAAGCTCCAACCAACTGAGCCACACCAGCCAGGGCTGAGCTGTGCTTTTATAAAAACAATTCAGATAGTACAAATAGACCAAATATTATTATAAATAAGGTTTCTTTCCTAAAACTTAGTCCCCCATTTCTAACCAGAATATTAACTAGTGATAACAGTTACTGTGCATCCTTCATAAATATATGGCTAGAGAAGCATCAACACTAATAAAGAGAAAAATGGTAATTGGCGTACGAGCTACCCTTTTCATTGGCTAATCAGGGCTATATGCAAATTAACTGCCAACTAAGATTGGCAGTTAACTGCCAACAAGATGGCGGTTAATTTGCATATGTAGGCACAATGCAGGGAGGCGAAAGGGAAAGCAGGAAGAAGCCCCCTGCCACTGACAGTGATCGGAAACCCAGGGGGGAGCTAAGAGCTGGGGGGCAGGGCAAAGGCGGCCCTGGGGCCGCCTTTGCCCTGCCCCCCAGCCATGATCGGAGAATCAGGTGCCTTTTCCGCCCTGGCCAGTGATAGCAGGAAGTAGGGGTGGAGCCACTGATGGGAGCTGGGCACGGTCGAAGCTGGCAGTCCCAGGAGCTAGGGGCCCCTTGCCTGGGCCTAAAGCGAAGCCCACGATCGTGGGGCCGCTGCCGTTGCGGGTCCCCGCTGCCCGGGCCGGATGCCTAGGCCAGAGGCATCAGGCCTGGGCAAGGGGCCGATCCTGTGATTGGAGGGTGATGGGGGTCAACGCCTGAGGGCTCCCAGTATGTGAGAGGGGGCAGGCTGGGCTGAGGGACACTCCCCCCCCACACACACACACCCAGTGCACGAATTTCATGCACTGGGCCCCTAGTGTATGTATAAAAGATAAGATCTATATTTCCTTTCATACATATACAAATGTACTGTATATTTTTTGACATTTTTTAACTTGGTAATTTACTTGAGATATTGATCTATGTTGATACATGGGACTATCTCAGTTTATCATTGTTGTTGTAGTTGTTTGATATTCCATGGGTGGGTAGTCTTATTATTTTTACATTTTCTAGGAACAAATATTTGAATTGATCTACTATTTTGTTATTTCAAACAATGATGGAGTGAACATTATTGCATTTGCATCTTTTTGAGCATGTGCGCTGGTATAAGATAAATTTCTACCTATGAAATGTGAGATGTATTTGTTTTTAAGTTTTAATGGATGTTACTAAATTACCTCTCTAAGGATGTTTTATCAGTTTATACTTTTGTCTGTAGTAAAGGAGAATGCTGTTTCTCGTCACCCTTATCACATTGTATTGTCAAACATTTAGCCATTTTAAAGATGAAAAACATATCTTCATTGTTTTAAATTTCTTCTATTCCATATACTTATACTAGTAAATCTTCTTCCACCACCAAACACACCACTCCTGGAGTGCCTCTTTTCATATTCTTTATTTTTTTTTACTGAGTAAAGAGAATTGGACGGTTGGTCTGTGTTATATATTACAAATATTTCTTTTTCTAGTTGATTATTTGGCATAACTTACAATATTTTTTCTTTAATTTTTAAAATAATGACAAACTTTCCAGTCTTCTACTGGTTTTATGACTCGCTTAGAAAGGCCTTTGCTTTTTAGTTTATAAACATTCATCCATAATTTCTTCCAGAAGCATATTGATCCATTTATGTCTTTATTTGTCTGGTTGTTTGTGAGTGATAACCAGATGTTTCTGCACCATTCTCGATTTAACATGCCACTCTGTTAGGTACTAAATTCCTTTATGTATAGAGAATATTTCTGGAGTCATCATTCTTTTCCATTGATTTCTTGGCCAAATTATCCCTTCTCTAATGCCAACATTTGATTTTTTTTTAATTTTTACAATTTTTCAGTTATAGTTGACATTCAATATTATATTAGTTTCAGGTCTTCTGCATAGTAGTTAGACATTTACATAACTTTCGAAGTGCTCCCCCAATAAGTCTAGTTCTCACCTAGCACCTTACATACTTATTCAAATTTTATTATCTAATGCCAAACTTTTAGTGTTTATTTTTCCATAAAACCTTTAAAATAAGCTTGTCTAGTTCTGTTTCCCTCTTAAGGAAAAATCCTGTTGTTACTTTGTTGAGATTACAATAAAAGAATGATCTCAATTTTTGCATCAATCAAAATCATGTGGAAAGCTTGTCAATACATAGTATGCTGAGACTCAACTGTAGAGTTTGCGATTCACTTGAGTCAAGGCTGTGGCCTGGAAATTTTAAGTCTAATATAATTCCAAGGATGATGTTGATTCTGCTGGTCTGGAGCACTGTACTTTGAGAACCACCGCAGTAAGGTTAGCTGGCTAACCTTAAAATAGAGTTTACCCTGGATTATCTCGGTGGGACCTGTGTTATTATAAGGGCTTTTAAAAATGGGAGAGGATGGCAGAACAGGAGCTGAGAGCGATTTCATGTGAGAAGGACTTGACCTGCCATTATGGGGCTTGAAAACCGAGGAAGGGAAACACAAGTCAAGGAATGTGGGCAGCCACTAAAACTGGAAAAAGCAAAGAAGCGTTCTTCCTCAGAACCTTCAGAAAGGGGTGCAGCTCTGCCAACACTTTGACTTTAGCCCACCTACCGAAGAACAAGGCAATCAATAGTGTTGTTCTACGCCATAGGTTTGTGGTAATTCGTTTTGGCAGCAAATAAGAAATTAACGAAGTCACTAAACTATTAAGACAAAGCACTCACAAATGGCGAAGGTTTTCTGTGTTAGTAAACATTTAATAGGCAGGTAAAATTAAGCTTAATAGGTCTCATGCTTCCATTTTCACCCCCTCAAATTGTTAGAATTCGTCCAAAACTCTAAAAGCCTTTCTTTAAAAATTAAATTTTCTTGAAGTTTAATATTTCAGAGTTCTTTTAGGGCAAAACCTTTTCCATCTGCAATTACTTATCTAGAAATCAGGCCTATCTGAAAAGTGACCAAGGACTGCATTAGAAAATCAGCCTGTAAAATAGCTGAGTCAAAATTAAGAATGTGACTCAGAGACTTAAGGACTGCTGCTGGGACTGGCTGTGTGACCTTGGATAAGTCATTTGGCTTCTCTATGCCTCTTTTTTTTTTCTTTTTTTTAAATAATAGAAGTTAAATTATAAGGTTGTGCTGATGTATGTAGAGCACTTTCTGACCTATAGGTAGAAAATTTTTAAAATGAAGACAGAAATACAAAAAAATAAATAAATTATTGTAGTGACTTCATCATAAAAGCAAGAACTCTAGACAACGCAGGAGTTTCCAAAGGCATAAATACAGCAATTGATATTCATAATGGCATTCTTGAGTTAATCAAGTATAAGATTTTTTTAAAAAATTTCTTTAGAGATCTTTAAAATATGTGTTGGTGTTTAAAGTGGCAAGCTTTTTCCCTCCAGAAAAAGAATTAATCTGGAATTTATATCAACAGTGTCAAATGAACAAAATATTTTAAAGTATATTTTTATTATGACTCAAACCTTACCTTCTTCACTTGTTATTCATTTATGCAGCCAAAAGCCACTCAACCTCTCTGAGCTAAGTCTGTTTCATAACATTTAGACAGTAGACTAACTACTTGGCAGCGTGCTGAGAGATTAGTGACATAGTGTATTTTAATCACCAAACACCTTGCATGGTATGTAAGTAGGTGCTCAGTAAGTGGACCTTATTCTTGTGATTATTTTGTGCTCCTCTAAAACTACATAGTCTAAATTATGAAATTCTATAGGTCCTTCTCTTTCTTTATTTTTGTTTCTATTAAATGTGATACTGTTCAACATATTGAAATTATCCTTTTTCTCCTTTTCTAGTGTTCTTCCTACTTCTTTGGTTATTTTCTTTTCAGACTTTTTTGCTTGCTCTTCTTTGCCTACTCCTTAAATATTTCATGTTTCCCATAGGTTTTTAATCGTCTTTTATTTTCTACACATTGTCTCTTGGTATATATAATATGCTTCATGGAACCTGCCGAAACCTTTTCTTTTTTTTTTTTTCCAAGCACCATTTAGATAACCCAGAGACATCTTCTAATTGCACATATCTAAAAATAAACTTGTAACCATTTTATACATATTTTTTTCCTCTCTATGCCTGCATGGGCAACACTGTTTACTCCTTCATTCGACCATTAATCAATTAATTAAACATTCATTGAGTGCCTGCTAATCTAAGAATACAGTAGTGAAGTAAACAAATTAACAAATCCTTACCCATCAGGGAACATGTTTCTAGTGGAAGAGACAGAGCAAAGTCTATTGTGTGTGTGATGTTGATAAATTCTGTTGGGAGAAATGAAGCAGGGAAGAGAACTGAGGAGAGCCAAGATGAAGATAAGGGTTGCAGTTCTAAGTAAGATGGTTGGGGAAGTCATCACTGAAAAGGTGCTGTTGGAACAAAGATCTGAGGAGGTGAGGGAGCAAACCACGTGGATCTCTGGAGGAAGATTGTTTCAGGATGAGGAGACAAAACCTGCACATTGTGAGGCAGGAGTGTGCCTGGCATTTTAGAGAAACAGTAAAGTGGCCATCGTACCTGGTTTGTGTGAGGGGGAGAACACTAGCAGAGAAGCCAGGGAACATAGTGATGTTGGTTATGTCTACCCAATTGTTAAAAATTAGAAACTATCCCTTACTACTTAACCTGTCATTCTCCTTTACTCCTCTTATAACTAGTAAGTTACCAAGTTTTATTGATTTCAACTCCTGTGTTACTCTTCTGTCTATCCTTCAGTCTCACTACGTTTTCCTTAATTCAGGCCTCTATCACTGGTCACTCAATTGATTTGCTGCTAGTCTCACACCAAATATTCAGCACCCACTCAAGAGATATTTTTAAACAACTTCTGATTTCCTGGCCCTGCACTAGGTATTGTGGGTATAATAGTCATCAAGCTTGTCATGATCATTGTCCTTACAAAGTTTACAGTAACTGGGGATAAAATCATACAGCCGGTTAATAACATGACAGTGTAATAAGTGCTTTGAGAAGGGAAATACAAGCTGTCTTAGTAGCACATAGCTGGTGGGTAGTTCTGATTTATGAGAGTTAGCATAAGCTTGCTAGGAGAAATTATATTCCTCTTAAGATCTAAAAGATAAGTAGGAGTTAGAACATCAAGGAGAGAAGAGTTTCCAAGAAAAGAGACCACTTTTGCAAGTGCCGAGAAAATAGAACTGAACACCAAAAAGGGGAGAGTGGCTCAAAATCAAGCTGGAGAGCAGTGCGAAGGAGCCACATCATGCATATCTTCAGGTCTTATTAGTGTGTTCAGTTAATCCATTTGTCACCAAAATGATCTTTTTGAAACTTCAATGTAACAATTTATCTCCCAGAATTAAATTCACCAATGATTCCCTGTTGGCTTTAGGTTAAATTTCAGCTCTATAACATAGCACAGGTGGTATTTTAATTTGACTTTATTCTCTTCAGTGGCAGCTCCCATAGGCCTGCTCTTATATCTTTATATACCATCAGTGCAAAACCACTTATAATTACCGCCCCCCCCCCCCATTCCCAAAGGGAGAAATTTCACGTCTCCAGGCCTTAGCAAATGCTTGGAGTGCTCTTTGGCCCTTGCCAACCTCATGAATTCATTTTGGTCCTTCAAAATTAATCTCAGATGTCATCTTCTATAGCAGTGGTTCTCAACCTTCCTAATGCCGCGACCCTTTAATACAGTTCCTCATGTTGTGGTGACCCCCAACCATAAAATTATTTTTGTTGCTACTTCATAACTGTAATTTTGCTACTGTTATGAATTGTAATGTAAATATCTGATATGCAGGATGTATTTTCATTGTTACAAATTGAACAAAATTAAAGCATAATGATTAATCACAAAAACAATACGTAATTATATATGTGTTTTCCGATGGTCTTGGAAAAGGGATCGCGACCCAAAGGTTGAGAACCGCTGTTCTATAGGCATCTTTCCCTGGAAATGCGAACATAAACTGATTATTTATTCTTCTGTGCCCACTTATTCTTCTTTGGCCCACTTCTATGTGACCTTTTTATTGTAGTTATCTCAACCTAGAATAGTTTGTTTATATGTTAAACTCCACTGGTGTAAGTTCTTTGTGGGTCTATGAAATTTTTGGTTTGGTTTTGTCTCTATCTCCTTAACTTCTAACATAGTGCCCGGCACTCAGCTGCACTTAATATAAGTTTAGTGAATTTAATTAATTTAAAGGGAGGCTCAATTAATTTGACCAAGTATATGAGATTTATAGGAAATAATTAGTATTAATTTATAGTTCACTTAAATCACCAGATTGTGATAGTGCTCAGTACCTCTTAGCAAAGGAATCGCAGGCTTTTCTCAGATTATCCCACCCAAGTAGATTTGATGTATGAATGTGAGCTGTATCTTTTTAATTGCATTTTTTATTTAGTGGTATCTTTAATTCTGACTTTGAAAACTTTGCAGGGATTTTCCTCTCATATTTTGTGCATTATTATTGTTTTTTATGATTTTTAGAATTCCTTTACTTTTAGACACATAGATTGATATTGTCATCATTAAATACTTAAATAATTTTGTAAATTAATATTCCTTGAGTCAAAATATTCATTGTTGTTTTCTTATAATAATGCTTTAAATTTTCTATTTCTGGTTACTGTTTTTTAAAAGCCTAGTGTTTTCCCGGCTGGTGTGGCTCAGTAGATTGAATGCCATACCATGCACCAAAAGATTACTGGTTCGATTCCCAGTCAGGGCACATGCTTGGGTTGCAGGCTTAATCCCCAATAGGGGGCATGAAGGAGGCAGCTGATCAGTGTGTCTCATCAATGTTTCTCTCTCTCCCTCTCTGTCTAAAAATCAGTAGAAAGCACATTTTAAAAATAATAATTTATATATATAAAAGTGTAATATGCAAATCAACCAGACAGTGGAACAACTGGTTGCTATGACCTGCACTGACCACCAGGGAGCAGACGCTCAATACAGGAGCTGCCCGCCAACCTCTTGGTCCCTCCCCCCAGCCAGCAGGCTCTGATCACCTGATGGGGAATGGGGAACCGGGGGTGGGTGGCAGCGGATGCAGGTGGTGCCCGGCCAAGGCGGGTGTGGACAGGGCCCTGATTGCCCCGCTGGTCGCCCCACACATAGAGGGCAACCAGTGGCGGCAGCAGTGGGGGCCAGGGCCAGCTGCGGGCAGCCGGGAAAAATCAGCCCTGATCGCAGGCCAGGCCTAGGGACCCTACCTGTGCACGATTTTTGTGCACCAGGCAACTAGTGAAAAGTAAAATCCTATTGTTTTACCATAGGCAATGAAATGATTTCACCAATGTGGGTATTTAATTGCTCCAAAACTCGAAAATAGCCTTCTTGGGGCTTCCAGAGACCTGGAACAATCTCAAGCTCATCCACATTTGACCCAAGCTAGGTGTCCCTTTAAACCATCCACCGTAAAACTGCTGCAGATGCCTCATAGAATAACATCTTAAAATTACTTTATCACTGTGGACAATCCTGAAAAGAAGAAACATAGGTCAAAGTAAATATTTAAAAAAATTGAAACCTTACTAGTGATCACTGACAAAAGATAGGTTTTTTCTTAAACCTTTCTCATTGTCAAATGTTTTTACTTTTTTAGTAATAGTATACTTGGAAATAAGTGTGCTATGAAAAGTGTTCTCTTACCTACTACTGGTGAACGTATAAATAGTTGTTAACAGTGTGTATTGAAAGACCTTAAAATGTTCATACTCATTAATACTTCAAATATTAATCCTGATGGAAATGTGTTAGAGGTAGAGGGGGTGGTGGCACAACATTGTAAATTTACTAAATACCACTGAATTGTTTACTTTAAAATGGTTAATTTTATGTTATGTGAATTTCACCTCTGTTAAATTATTTTTTAAATAGGCATGTTCAGTTCAGCATTATTTATAATAGAAAAATTTACATGCAATAACTATGTTTAATAAAAAGGGAGTGATTACATATGATACATCTGTATGCTAGACTACTATGCAGCCACTGCAATAATATTCGTAAAGGATTTTTAATGAAATGTGAAAATGCTCATGAGAATATGTCATGTGAAGAGCATTGAATACAAAATTAAACAGTTGGACAGTTTTGTAAAACAAGAATGCATAAAAAAAAAGCTGAAAGAAAATTGTAAGTGTTCCTTGAGCTCCTTTAAGCACATGAAGCCGTCGTCCCAACTGTTAAAATGGCAGGCTTTCCATTGGAGTCTCTTAGAGTTGCCTCTAAGTTAGACTTTCACCCATGGAGGCTCTGATTTTGCCAGTGGTTTGTTCATTATACCCAGAGCCTTTGTACCATCGTGGTACAAAGAGCCTGGAAAGGAGAAAATGTTAACATACTGAATTGGAGGTTTTACTTGGGCAGTTTATATTGTCTTTACACTGTAAATAGGTTAAATAGATTTGGGGGTGGGGGAGAGTCTCCAGCTTGAAATATTATATTTATTGAATATATTTACCATGTGTTCAGTCAAACACTAGGTACAGTTACATCCATCATCTCATATAATTTCCACAAAAACTTTGCAAAGTAAAAACTCTTTATATACCCACTTTACAGATGCGGGGGGGAGGGGGGGCGGGGGCGGTGCGGGGGCTGCTCAGTGACTGCTCTGGCTTACAGAGGTTTAAATTGAGGCTCAAACACTAGTACCCTGCTTATAAATCTATGCTTTTTCTACTGCACAGCATAGCTTTTTTTCTGTGCTGTGCTGGACATTGCCACCACAAAGCCTCAAGTATAAACAATCCTCAGTTTGTAAATAAATTGTGTCCTAATTTAGTCCTGTGCATATGTAATTACTTTTCTCATAGGTATAACATTAAATTAATTAAGATTCAATCATCAAGAGTATTTCTCAGGTTTGAATTGGCAAATATTCAGTACTTATAATGCCACTCCCATGACAGTTGCTAATATTGAAATTTTCCATGTGCCAGGCACCATTATAAGTTTTTATAAAATTTAATCTCAATAACTCTAGTTAATACCAGTGTTATCCATGTTTACATATAAGGAAGCTGAAGCACAGGGTCACAGGGTAATTAATACCAAAGCCAAGGTTTGAATCCAGGCAATCTGAGCTCTGGCATCCTTTTTAACATGGTTTTCCAGGCAGCCGCTGAGTAATCCAAAATGGTGCTCAAGAAGAAATTTGTTTGCTATTTAAAATTTGTCTATGTTCTAAAAGTATATAACATATAATAGCTTCAACCTTGGCTACACATCGAAAAAACACCTGTGGAGTTTTCTGTACACACACAGGCCCAATCCAACTGTGGACAAAATGAATCACTGTCTTCCAGGGTAGGTTATGCATACCTGTATGAAGATGTTCCATTGATGATTTGGGTGTATACTTGTCCCCTGTGTATATGAAGCTGATGGTATTGTCATGATATCTTGGGCTCTCATATCCAAAAGACTTTAACTTTTATGAAAATATCAAGCAAGGTAATATTGCTTATTGATTGGTGGTGTGGACTCTGGAGCTAGACTTCCTCACTACAATTTATTAATTTTGTTATTTTAAGAATACTACTTAATTTGTTTAAAACTTAGTTTCATGATGCATAAAATTGGGTAAATTTTGTTAAGTAGCATATGCAAATTGACCAAATTGCAGAACGACCGGTCGCTACAACACGTACTGACCACCAGGGATCAGATGCTCAATACAGGAGCTGCCTTCGTGGTTAATGTGCTCCCACTGGGGGAATGCTGCACAGCCAAACACTGGGCTCCCAGCTGGAGAGCACAGCGGTGGTGACGGGAGCCTTTCCTGCCTCTGCAGCAGCGCTAAGGATGACCAACTGCCGGCTTAGGCCTGCTCCCTGTGGGGATCGGATATAAGCAATTAGTCGGACATCCCCCGAGGGCTCCCGGACTGTGAGAGTGCGCAGGCCAGGCTGAGACACCCCCCTCCCCTCCCCCATGGATGAATTTCATGCACCGGGCCTCTAGTATACAAATAAAGCAGTTCAGCACAGTGCCTGACACATATTAACTCCCCAAAGTTTAACGTAGTTGTGTAAATGTACACTGACATTACAGTAAATAATGTGAATAGTGTAGTCATTATATGCTGTGGAGAACAAGCACCAATCTTGGGATCAGGTAAGTAGGCTTCCCAGAAGTTATGTGAAATATGACAGGAAGCTATGGAGTGGGATCATTCCAAGACATAGGATGTATTATAGCGATATCTTTGAGAAGGATAAGCATCCTTAGTATTTGATTTTGAATCTCGGTCTACGTTAATTTGATTTATATTATTATGCTGTGTACCTGAAACTAATATAAAATAATATTGAATATAAACTATAATTTAAAACAAATTTTTTAAAAGAAAGAAAAAAATTGCAAAGTAGTTAATACTCTTGCCCTTCTGTGCCTTCGCTTTTATGGTGATTTGTGCATATTTGATATCCCCAACTTCTTTTTCTTAAAATGCTCAGGAGTACCTAAACCCTATCATGCACATAGTAGAACTTTAAAATGTCACTGTATTGAATTAAGGGAGAAAAACCAGTTATCTTCTCTCTTTCTCCCCAAGTTGTCTTCTTTAATATTAGTATAATAGGGGAGCTATTATGTCTATATAATGCTAACGTGGAAATTACAAATCCAATTTCTATATGCAGAGATGCCTACATTGGAGTTAATAAATTTTGTATATTCAAGAGCCAGGTTTATTTTTAACAACACAGAAAATGCTTTTGATAAGTGAGTATTCGTTTACTCTTCATAGATATAGTTCAGTCATAATATTTAAATTTTAATGCCAAACTAGTGGTGCCTGTTTATTCCCTTGTTTGTTTAGCAACACTATATCTTACCTCTATCTTTGAAGCAAGAAAAAGAGGGAAGAAAGAAAGGAAATTGATAGGGAGATGAGCAGAGAAGAGAATTGAAAATGTATATCATGTGTAATTTTACCCCCTTGCAAGATCTTACAATGGCAGGCTTGGAAGTAGAGGACCTGGAATGTTAGCTTCTCTGTAAACCATAGTCATCAAACCTACTCAGAAAACCAAAGTATGTGCTGATCAGGATAACACCAGGCCAATGGGACTGAGCCGCGGCGGAGTTAAACTTCTTTCCCTTTGCACTTTTTCCACTATATCATTATTTCAAAGACATATGAATTTAAATATTGACAGATACATTTGACACTTTACCCTGTAGCCCAGTTGTGGGGCATGTCAGCTTTTTTCACAGTAATGAGGAATTTGTCATATCACAAGATCCTAAAGCCAGGCTTGTAAACATTGTTATATTGTACACTGTTTTTGTACTGTGTTAAATGGATATACACTGCTTTTTCCCAGGAGGAAACTGTGATTGATTTCTAATTAATAAATATTTAATTGAAAACATATTTGAAATGGATTTTACAGTTGGTTTTTGGAAAGTGCTAATACTTAGGAGAAGTTTGACTTTTAATGATTTCTCTCCACCATTTTCTGTACATATTATGTAATGGACCTTCCAGTTTCCATAATATATAATATGATCAAAATTGGTTATTTTGCACCCTAGTAGCCAGTTTGGCTCAGTGGATGGAGTGTCGGCCTGCAAACTGAAGGGTCCCGGGTTTGATTCTGGTCAAGGGCACGTACCTTGGTTGCAGGTTCCCCAGCCCTAATCTGGGTGCATGCAGGAGGCAACCAATCAATGTTTCTCCCTCACATTGATGTTTCTCTCTGTCTTTCTCTCTCCCTTCCACTCTCTCAAAAAAGTCAATGGAAAAATATCCTTAGCTGAGGATTAACAAAAAAATAAAAAATTGGGTCTTTTACTAATGTAATTTATCGAAGTGAGTTTGATCTATTTGAATTAAAATCTCTTTGGAAATGAATATGTTAGTAAAATATCTCTGTAAATGTCCTTGGTCATTGCACTAGTTATCCCATAGACTTTCTGCATTATTCCATTAAATAGGAGACAACTGAAGCCCCCAAATCCCAAGTTACACTTTTCTGGGGGTAGTTTACTGTTATGGAACTGAGAATGCATGTCCACCTTTGAAAACCATGTAGTAAATGGAGCTAGATTCCTAGGGCAGTGTTTCTGGACGTCACATCATCCTAGTCACCTGTGAAAAGAGAGATTGTGAATCATTGTTGATAACTACATCGTTGGAAGTGAGAGGAACCCATAGCAAAGAGAATTCCAGAGGGGATTTACATCTGACAACATTGCCAGCCTCCCATGCAGTTATGATTCTGGCGTGATATTTTGAAAAAAGTATTATGTTGGTAAAGCAGGTCTTATCTATTAATGTGTTACTGTACCATCATCACAGTGATATGTAAAAACATTCATTTCCTACAACTCTTTCTTAAACTTAAACCTTTCCCACTTATAATTTTCCTTTGCTCCAATTTCCTCATTTATTTCCATTTTATATACAGGATGGGGCAAAAGTAGGTTTACAGTTGTTCATATGAAAAATAATACAATAATAAATAATAACACAAGAATAAACCCTGTTTCCTGTACCTGTTCTTTTTTAATCATTTTTTTTTAAATTTCTTTATTGGTTAAGGTATTAAAATGTGTCCTCATCCCCCCATTAACCTCCCAACCTCTCCCCCTCCTATACCTGTTTTTGTTTCACTCTTATGATGCTGGTATTTTATAAGCTGCCTTGATCACTTTGTAATAAAACAGGTAGGTAAGTAAATAAACCTAGAATGTAATAGATCTTAATTGTGACATGAATATAAGCCATTATCAGAGGTATCACAAAGCAATGTGACAAGATGGGAAGAAAGCACTAGGGTTGGGTTCAAGTTCTGGCTCTGCAATTTTCCAATCCACGGCCAGAGCTCTGGTTTCTCTTAGTCTGTCAGTGTTGTCATCTGCTAATGAGGACAGTAACTCCTATACCAAGCATGTCAAACTCAAAGGCTAACACAGGCCAAATAAACAAGGTTTAAGTTTATGTGGGCTCAAAAAAACAAAAGCTTCAATTTTCTTAGAAGTGTAGGTTTATTTCAATAGGGACATGCTGAATACAAAGGGCTGAAATAAATGAGTAATTGTTAACATAAAATAATAGCACAGTTAATAAAAATTAATATTTTTTCTTTTTTTTTTTTTATTGCTTAAAGTATTACAAAGGGTATTACATATGTATCCATTTTATCCCCCCGCCCTAGACAGTCCCCTAGCCTCCCCTATCACCCAGTGTCTTATGTCCATTGGTTATGCTTATATGCGTGCATACAAGTCCTTTAGTTGATCTCTTACCCCCCTACCTCCTGCCCCCCAACCCTCCCCGGCCTTCCCGCTGCAGCTCGACAATCTGTTTGAGGCAGCTCTGCCTCTGTATCTATTATTGTTCAAAAGTTTATAATGGTCTCTATTGTCCAAGAATGAGTGAGATCATGTGGTATTTTTCCTTTATTGACTGGCTTATTTCACTTAGCATAATGCTCTCCAGTTCCATCCATGACGTTGCAAATGGTAAGAGTTCCTTCCTTTTTACAGCAGCATAGTATTCCATCGTGTAGATGTACCACAGTTTTCTAATCCATTCATCTACTGATGGGCACTTAGGCTGTTTCCAGATCTTAGCTATGGCGAATTGTGCTGCTATGAACATAGGGGTGCATATATCCTTTCTGATTGGTGTTTCTGGTTTCTTGGGATATATTCCTAGAAGTGGGATCACAGGGTCAAATGGGAGTTCCATTTTCAGTTTTTTAAGGAAACTCCATACTGTCTTCCATAGTGGCTGCACCAGTCTGCATTCCCACCAGCAGTGCACAAGTGTTCCTTTTTCTCCACATCCTCTCCAGCACTTGTCGTTTGTTGATTTGTTGATGATAGCCAGTCTGACAGGTGTGAGATGGTACCTCATTGCTGTTTTGATTTGCATCTCTCGGATGATTAGTGACTTTGAGCATGTTTTCATATGTCTCTTGGCTTTCTGGATGTCCTCTTTTGAAAGGTGTCTATTTAGGTCCTTTGCCCATTTTTTGATTGGATTGTTTATCTTTCTTTTGTTAAGTTGTATGAGTTCCCTATAAATTTTGGAGATTAGGCCCTTATCAGATATGTCATTGGCAAATATGTTTTCCCACACAGTGGGTTTTCTCGTTGTTTTGTTGATGGTTTCTTTTGCTGTGCAGAAGCTTTTTATTTTGATGTAGTCCCATTTGTTCATTTTTTCTTTAGTTTCAAGTGCCCTAGGAGCTGTATCAGTGAAGAAATTGCTTCGGCATATGTCTGAGATTTTCTTGCCTTTGGATTCTTCTAGAATTTTTATGGTATCCTGTCGTACATTTAAGTCCTTTATCCATTTTGAGTTTATTTTTGTGTATGGTGTAAGTTGGTGGTCTAGTTTCATTTTCTTGCATATATCTGTCCAATTTTCCCAGCACCATTTATTGAAGAGACTATCTTGGCTCCAATGTATGTTCTTGCCTCCTTTGTCAAATATTAATTGAGCATATTGGTTCGGGCCGATTTCTGGGCTCTCTATTCTATTCCATTGATCTATATGCCTATTCTTGTGCCAGTACCAGGCAGTTTTGAGAACAGTGGCTTTGTAATACAACTTGATATCTGGTATTGAGATCCCACCTACTTTGTTCTTTTTCAGGATTGCTGCAGCTATTCGGGGTCTTTTTTTATTCCAGATGAATTTTTGGAAAGTTCGTTCTAGATCTCTGAAGTATGCTGTTGGTACTTTAATGGGAAGTGCGTTGAATTTATAGATTGTTTTGGGTAGTATGGACATTTTGATGATGTTGATTCTACCAATCCATGAACACGGTATGTTCTTCCATCTGTTTATGTCTTCCTCTATGTCTTTTTTCAACGTCCTGTAGTTTTCTGAGTAGAGGTCTTTTACCTCTTTAGTTAAGTTTATTCCTAGGTAGCTTAGTTTTTTCGGTGCAATGGTAAACGGGATTGTTTTTATAATCTCTCTTTCTGAAAGTTCACTATTGGTGTATAGAAATGCCTCAGATTTCTTGGGGTTAATTTTGTATCCTGCTACATTGCCAAATTCATGTATTAAGTCTAGTAGCTTTTTGATGGAATCTCTAGGGTTTTGTATGTATAATATCATGTCGTCTGCAAATAAGGACAGTTTTACTTCCTCTTTTCCAATTTGGATGCCTTTTATTTCTTCTTCTTGCCGAATTGCAATGGCTAACACTTCCAGTACTATGTTGAACAGGAGTGGTGAGAGGGGGCATTCCTGTCTTGTTCCTGTTCTTAGGGGAAATGGTGTTAGTTTTTGTCCGTTGAGTATGATGTTGGCTGTGGGCCTGTCATATATGGCTTTTATTATGTTGAGGTATGATCCTTCTACTCCCACCTTGCTGAGAGTTTTTATCAAAAATGGGTGTTGAATTTTGTCAAATGCTTTTTCTGCATCAATTGATATGACCATGTGGTTTTTTTCTTTCAATTTGTTTATGTGATGTATCACGTTTATTGATTTGCGGATATTGTACCATCCTTGCATCCCTGGGATAAATCCTACTTGATCATGGTGTATGATCTTTCTGATGTACTGCTGGATCCGATTTGCTAAGATTTTGTTGAGGATTTTGGCATCTATGTTCATGAGGGATATTGGCCTGTAATTCTCTTTCATTGTGTTGTCTTTACCTGGTTTTGGTATTAGGGTGATGCTGGCTTCATAGAATGAGCTTGGAAGTGTTCCTTCCTCTTGAATTTTTTGTAGTAGTCTGAGGAGGATAGGTTTTAGTTCTTCCTTGAATGTTTGGTAAAACTCCCCTGTGAAGCCGTCTGGTCCTGGGCTTTTGTTTGATGGAAGCTTTTTGATGACTGCTTCAATTTCTTCCATAGTTATTGGCCTGTTGAGATTTTTAGATTCTTCCTGATTGAGTTTTGGAATGCTGTATTTTTCTAGGAATTTGTCCATTTCCTCCAGGTTGTCTAGTTTGTTGGAGTAAAGCTGTCCATAGTATTTTTTAACAATCATTTGTATTTCTGTGGGGTCTGTTGTTATTTCGCCTCTATCGTTTCTGATTTTATTTATTTGGGTCCTCTCTCTCTGCTTCTTGGTGAGTCTGGCTAGAGGTTTATCAATCTTGTTTATCCTTTCAAAGAACCAGCTCTTGGTTTCATTGATTTTCTGTATTGTTTTTTTGGTCTCTATGTCATTTATTTCTGCTCTAATCTTTATTATCTCCTTCCTTCTGCTCACTCTGGGGTTTTCTTGTTGCTCTCTTTGTAATTCTTTGAGCTGTGGATTTAGATGATTTACTACCATTTTTTCTTGTTTTTTGAGATAGGCCTGTAGAGCTATAAACTTCCCTCTCAGGACTGCTTTCAATGTGTCCCATAGGTTTTGGATTGTTGTGTTTTCATTGTCATTAGTTTCCAGGATGTTTTTAATTTCTTCTTTGATCTCATTGGTAACCCAATCAATATTTAGTAGCATGCTATTCAGCTTCCAGGTGTTTGAGTATTTTGGGTTGTTTTTATTGTAGTTTATTTCTAATATTATGCCATCGTGGTCTGCGAAGACGCTTTTTATGATTTCAATCTTCTTGAATTTGGGGATACTTTGCTTGTGACCCAATACGTGGTCTATTTTTGAATATGTCCCATGAGCACCTGAGAAGAACGTATATTCTCTGGCTTTGGGGTGAAGTGTTCTGAAGATGTCTATTAAGTCCATCTGATCTAGTGAGTCATTTAGGATTGCTGTATCTTTGCTGATTGTTTGTCTATAGGACTTATCCAGTGCTGTCAATGGTGTATTAAAGTCCCCTACTATGATTGTATTGTTGTCGATCTCTCCTTTGATATTTTCCAGGAGTTTTTTTATGAATTTGGGTGCTCCTACATTGGGTGCATATATGTTTACCAGGGTTATATCTTCTTGTTGTATTGATCCCTTTAGTATTATGAAGTGGCCTTCCTTATCTCTTGTTAAGGCCTTCACTTTGAGGTCTATTTTGTCCGATATAAGTATTGCTACCCCAGCTTTCTTTTCCTTTCCATTTGCCTGAAAGATATTTTTCCATCCTTTCACTTTCAGTCTGTGTGAGTCCCTTCTAATGAGGTGGGTTTCTTGTAGACAGCAGATGTATGGGTCATGTTTTTTTATCCATTCAGCCACTCGATGTCTTTTGGTTGGAGCATTTAGTCCGTTTACGTTTAAAGTTATTATTGAAAGGTACTTGTTTGTAGCCATTTCTTTTTGTGTGTGTGTGTGGCTGTTTTCTTTCTGAGCTTTTTATTTCTTCTTTTTATACCAGTCCCTTTAGCATTCCTTGCATTGCTGGCTTGGTGGTGACAAACTCCCTTAGTCTTTTTTTGTCTGTGAAGCTTCTTATTTCCCCTTCAAGTTTGAATGATAGCCTTGCTGGATAGAGTATTCTTGGATTCAGTCCTTTGCTTTGCATCACTTTGTAAATTTCAGTCCATTCTTTTCTGGCCTGATGTGTTTCTGTTGAGAAGTCATTTGACAATCTAATGGGAGATCCCTTATATGTAACTTTCCGTCTCTCTCTTGCAGCCTGTAAGATTCTCTCTTTGTCCTGAACATTTGCCATGGTGATTATGATGTGTCTTGGTGTGGGTCTTTTCGGGTTCACCTTGTTTGGGACTCTCTGGGCTTGTGTGACTTTTTTCTTCCCCACCTCAGGAAAGTTTTCTGATATTATTTCTTCGAGTAGGTTTTCTAATCCTTGTTCATCTTTCTGTTGTTCTGGTACTCCTATTATTCGTATGTTGTTTCGTTTCATGTTGTCCCAAAGCTCCCTTAGGCTCTCCTCCTGTCTTTTAATTTTTTTCTCCAATTGCAGTACATTTTGGGTGTGTTTTGCTTCCTTGTCTTCTAATTCACTTATTCGGTCCTCCGCTTCTCCTAGTCTACTGTTGATACTTTCAATGGAGTTTTTCATTGCAGCTATATCACTCTTCATTTCTTCTTGGGTCTTACTTAGGTTGTTGATTTTTTCATCTGTTTCTTCTAGCTTCTTCCATATGTTATCGATTTTTTCATCTGTTTCTTCTAGCTTCTTCCATATGTTATCGATTTTTTCATCTGTTTCTTCTTGCTTCTTGCAGAGGTTGTCGATTTTTTCCTCCATCCGGTTTATGCACTCTAGGATCCTTATTCTGAATTCTTTATCTGTCATGTTGCATGCCTCTGTATTACTTAGCTGCTTTTCTGGAGAGTCCTCCTTCTCTTTCCTTTGGGGGTTTCTTTGTCTACCCATGTTTGATCTCACTGACATATCTAGACGTTGAGTTGTTCAGTGGTTGCTCCCTTGGTGGCAGTGACTCCTTGGTCTGTGGTTGCTCTTCGGGCGGTTGCGGTAGCAGCTGCTCTTCAGTTGGCAGCAGCTCCTCTGGTGGGTGCTGTTCACAGCTGTGGTGGCTCTTCCGGCTGGTGGGGCGAGGTTTCACGTACAGCTGCTGTTCCTCAGCAGAGGATGAGGTGCTCAGGAGGTTGCTGTTGCTTGGATCTGCTGCGTTGATTTAAAGGCACAAAATACAACACAACAAGGCACCACGTACCAGGCACTATACACAAATATATTCACGATATTAATAACCCCAATTAAAGGTGACCACCTGAATTAAGAGAATTAGGGGATAAGGAAGAAGGAAGAGAAAAAGATCAAAGAGAAAAAGGAAAAGAAAAGTAGGGACCAAAAAAAGGGAGTGCAAAAATGAAATTGGGAAAAAGGAAGGGGGAAAATAAAAGCGAGAAAAGAAAAGGAAAAAAAAAAAAAAAAAGAGCGAAAAGAGAGAATGAAGTGGAAGAGGGAAGAGATTTTTTATATGAGGAGAATACTCCTATAGAACAGCCATTAATCCCAACAAATTCCAGCAACAGCTCCCTGGATATGAATGCAAACTAGAAACAACCAATAATATAACGATGAAAATAGAATGGTGAACACTAATCCCAAAATAAAATAAAGAAAAAATAAAATGGCACTTTAAAAAATGGTAAAATGGTAGCAGTAATAATACTGGTTAAAAATAAGAAGGTAGTAATTAAAAGGGTAAAATCAGGTGATGGAAAAAGAAGAAAAGAAAGAAAAGAAAAAAAAGAAAAAAAAAGAACAGAAAAAAAAAGAATGAAAAAAAAATTGGTTTCTTAGTTAAAAAGTGAAAAAAGAAAAAAAATTGCAGTAGTGAAGGTCCTTCGTTTCTTCTATTCTTCAGTGTGGCTCGCCTTAGACCTTCCAGGTATTCAGGAGAGTGTTGAGTTTCCCTGCGATATACTGTTCCTCTGTGTTGTAAACCACAGTCCTTATTTTAAAGCATGCCGCATTTATTTCCCAGACTGCCTTATTTTGTGTTTAGCAAAGAGTCAGTTTGTGGGTCAGCCTCTGGGTGGCAGTGTTCTGGGGTTGGCCTCTGAGGCTATAGGGCCTCTCTGTCCAGTGGAAGTTCACTGCCCAGAGCTGACTGCGTAATAGTTAGTTACCGGCGCTATGTTGTTGCTGGGATTGAAAATCCCCCTATAGGCCAGACCCTGTTAACTCCCAGGGACTGATCAGGTTATCTTAATCCTTGATCTCGTACATGGTGGAATCTGGGTGTGGCTGTGCTCCTTGCCTGGGGGTTGGGGGGAGGAGACTCCCTCTCAGGAGCGGGTGGCTGCCCCAGTCTGGGGCTCTGGGGTGTCTCAGCACTCAATTCACTACCACCTCTCCCGGCTCCCCCTCTTTCCCCAGTCTCTCCCCAGATTCCACTCCCCAGCACACTCTCCCTCTCTTCAGCACAGGTGAGTGTCTGTATCCGAAATGTCCCATGAACAGGATTCAGTGAAAACAAACAAACAAATGCCGGCCGCGGAAACGGGGAAGTCTTGGTTTCTGTAAGCTTCTTCTCTTACAGGGACTGCATGGTCAGGTCAGCTCTTCAGGCTGCCCCCTTTAGGCTCAGTCCTCCGTGATCACAGAACCCAGCTCTCAATTTCCCTGGCGGCGCCAGGAATCCCGCGGTTCTCCTTTCCCCCGTCAGGGGCTGTGCCTGTCCCAAGGGACGCGGCTGTCTGCCACGCGGTCTCCCTCCGACTCTCTGGGCTCAGAGGTCTGGCAAACTTTCCTGCCCAAATCCCTGGTGTTTTTTTTTTACCTTACCAGGGGAGTTCTGCTCTTCCCGGCTGTAAACCCTCTCACCAGCTGAGCAATTTCGCCAATTCGGTGTGAGTGTTACTAGCTTCAGCTGCTCGTTCCATTTGCTCCGGGACACGACCTGGGACACGTCTCTTAATATTTTTTCTTGAACATTAACTTAACAGACACTGAATAACTGCACAAATTAATAAGCATAATGCAAATAAACCTATTTTTCCTGTTCTCCGAAAGAGAAATATTTTCTGTTGCACACACCAAACAAGTCAGTCCAAGACTAATGACGTGGCAATTGGCTGCTGAAATATTTGCTGCTAGTATTAGTGGGGAGAAATGGTGAGCCTGAGCATAAGGTGCATAAGGGAAATGAATGCAACATGATTATAATAATCAGTCATTAGTGAACATGTAGTTCATTATTAATAGCTAGTGCCACCGTGCACGGAATCGTGCACATATAAAGGAAATTAATTAGAAGATGGTCTATGGGGCGGGACTGGGCCAGATGGTCCAGACATGCCCTGGAGCCAACCTCTCATGGTCCCTTCCTGGCCAGCCATACCTGGGGCTGTGCTGTGACTCAAAGGGTGTCTGTGGAGTGAGTGGGGTCCCTCTGGCAGGTGGGGTCCCTCGGCCTGGCCTGTGGGGATGGAGCCAAAACCGGCTCTATGACATCCCCCAAGGGGTCCCGGATTGCACGAGGGCAGTTCTCAGGTGATGCACTCCAGAATCGGGCTCTCTCCTCTCTGGTTCGGGGGTGTATCATCCGAGAACTGCCACTGCCAAATCACCCCAGCTTGGCTGCTCCTGCCTTGAGCATCTGCCCCCTGGTGGTCAGTGTGTGTCATACCTACCGGATGGTCAGATTGGTCGCTTAGCCTTTTATATGTATACTAGAGGCCCAGTGCACAAAAATTTGTGCACTCGGAGGGGAGGAGGGGGTACCTGTGCCCTCTCGCAGTCTGGGACCCCTCAGGAGATGACCACCTGCTGGCTTAGGCCCACTCCCCGGGGGATTGGACCTAAGATGCCAATCAGACATCCCTCTGGCAGCCCGGCAGCCCTCGGGGAATGTCCACTTGCCAGCGAGGAGCAAACCTAAGCTGCAGTTGGACATCCTTAGCGCTGCTGAGGAGGCAGGAGAGGCTCCCACGACCACCGCTGTACTGGCAGCCATCAGCTTGGCTTGTGGCTGAGCAGAGCTTCTCCCATGTGAGAGCGCCCTGACCACCAGAGGGCAGTTCCTGCATTGAGCATCTGCCCCCTGATGGTCAATGTGTGTCATAGTGACCAGTCATTCCCAGTCCTTTGCTGTTAGGGTCAGTTTGCATATTACCCTTTTACAATATAGGATAGAGGCCTGGTGCACGGGTCGGGCCGGCTGGTTTGCCCTGAAGGGTGTCCCGGATCAGGGTGGGGATCCCGCTTGGGTGCCTGGCCAGCCTGGGTGAGGGGATGATGGCTGTTTGCAGCTGGTCACACACCCTTCAGGGTGGGGGTCCCTACTGGGGTGCCTGGCCAGTCTGGGTGAGGGGCTGAGGGCCGTTTTCAGGCTGGTGGGTGACTGAAGCTCCCAACCTCTCCTTTTTTTCTTTTCTTTTTTATTCTGGGATTTATTTACCTTCTATGGCTGTCACTGGAGCTGAGAGCCAGCTTTAGCTCTGAGGCTCGGCTCTAGCTCTGAGACCTCGGCTGCTGAAAGCAGGTATCTGGGTTTGTTTGGCTTCTATAATTGAAACACTGTTCCAACTCCAGCTCTGAGGCCTGGCTGGCTGAAAGCAGGTTTCTGGGGTTTGTTTAGCTTCTATAATTGCAACATTGTTTCTTAGAGTGCAGCTCAGAGGCCGGCAGTGGCAGGCGGGGAACTTTGGCTTCCTCCATCACTGGAGCAAGCAAGCCTCCTGTTCACTTCAGCTGCCTGACTGCCGGCCGCCATCTTGGTTGGCAGTTAATTTGCATGTTGCCCTGATTAGCCAATGGGAAGCATGTCGGCGGTATGGTTAATTACCATGTTTGTCTATTATTAGATAGGATAGATTATGTATAACAGGATATTGTAAAAATTAAGTTAGGAAATTTTTATTAAAATGTTTCTTGCATACCATTATATTGGCTGGGCCACAAAAATATTTGTTGTGGCCCTAACCAGTTTGGCTCAGTGGATAGAGCGTCGCCCTGCAGACTGAAGGGTCCCAGGTTCGATTCCGGTCAAGAGCATGTACCTTGGTTGCGGGCACATCCCCTGTAGGAGGTGTGCAGGAGGGAGCTGATAGATGTTTCTCTCTCATCGATGGTTCTAACTTACTATCCCTCTCCTTTCCTCCCTGTAAAAAAATCAATAAAATGTATTTTAAAAAATAAATAAATAAAAAACATTTGTTGTGGGCCGCATGCAGCCCACAGGCCATGAGTTTAATGAGGATGATTTTAATGAGGGTTACATCCCATTATATTTGGAAAAGTATATGGCATACACTATAAACTTAGTCAAATGCTAGTTGAATTCAGATCGGATTTTCACAGGTTGGGAAAAAATATTTTTATTTTTGTCCCTTTACAACCTGTAATTATTGTGACTAAAATGGTCTGAATTGTCACATTCAGTAGGAATGTGAGTCTAAACATTCTGGATTCTGAGCATCCCATTTGTGAAGCCTGAAGGATTCTGTGTTTGTGCTGTGCCCACGGAAAGAGGGGGGCCTATTTATTGAGCCTCCATGTTACCTCTATGCCTATAGACAAGGCAAGAGGCAGACATTATCCTAGCCTCCAAAACAGGAACCTAAAATACATTTTCTTATAGAAGCTTTGCTATCAATAGGATTAATTTGTCATGGTTTCCCCACAAAAGCTATTCATCCTTAATATAATTAAACAGCTGTGCACCTATGAAAATATAACTATACTCACTGTATTTCTTATATCAAATGAGCCTTTCTCTCAGGTGGATCTAGACTTAGTTTATGGAAACCTGTCATCTCCATGTTATCCTTCTTTCTGAGCAAGATTTTTAAAGAATGGAAATTCCTTAAACTTGTTCCATGTCCAAGTCACTCTGTATTCAGGGGACTTGTTAATAAAGTAGTATTATATTGTTACTTTAAAAAATTTTATGCTTTGATTAACAGTTATAAGAATACTTTCTCATATGTAATTTTGGAGAGGAGTGTAAAATAATAGAAAAAGAAAAACTTTGGGTTAGTATGCTGGGATTATTTTTTAAAAGATAGAATATGTCCATTTCCTCCCTCCCTTTCCCACAGTTTGCTTAATTTCAGAAAGTGTGACTTTTCTTTTTTGTGGTTGTTGTTGTTTGTTAATCCTTACCCAAGGATATTTTATCCACTGATTTTCAGAGAGAGTGGGAGGGAAGGATAGAGACAGAGAGAAACACCAATGTGAGAAAGACACATCTATTGGCTGTGCCCTCCCCTCACACACATGCCCCATCCTGGGTGGGGATTGAGCTTGCAATGGAGGTAGGAAGTATGGAATTGAACCCACAACCCTTCAGCCCGCTGGCCAATGCTCCAACCACTGAGCCAAACCGGTAGGGCCAGAAAGTATGACTTTTAGAAAAGAGCTCTATCGTTGATATTGGTGACTTGTTGTAAATTTAAAAATAATTACAGTAATTTAGAGGTATTTCACGTTAATGGAATTGTTAAGAATAGTCAAGACATTGTTCTTAATAGATAGCCATATACAAGCATCTTTTCTCAATTATTAGAAAAAAGATTTGAAATATGTTCATTTTGGGAGTTGGTGCAATGCTAATAATACCTCCCACAAGTATTATTTATGTGGAGGTATAATGTTGTAGCACTCAAGTGAAAAGCTCTGCAAGTTACAAAAACACTATGTCAATAATATTTTGAAATTATTTGTGAAAAGGACATCTGAAAGGAAATGAGGAGTTCTGGATCCTAGCCCTTTTATCACTGACTATAACCTTTAGCAAGTCAACCTTTTAGCTCTGTCTTCTCTTCTTGACAATTAAGACAAGGTCTGAGGGATTGCCCATCCTTCCAACTGTGAATTTCTAATATTCTTGTTATTAAAATTTGAGATGAAAAGAAATTAGTCATACTGTACATAGAATGAATGTTGTACTAAGAGTTATTAATAGTATAATTTTATACTGCAAACTGGTCTTTAAAAATATAAAAAATTCGATTTTATTCTTTGTTCCTAAGTGTTTTCTGATTTATGTGCTATTTTTTTTACCAGACTTCTTCATTTTGAGAAAGAAAATATTTTATAGGTGAATATCTTACCCTTCTCATTTTATGCTACCTCTCCTTCATTTCCCAACCCCAAAATACCCTCCCCATGAGTACACACTTTAAAAGTAAGTCTGGCACAGGCCGATGTGGCTCAGTTGGTTAGAACATTGTCCCATGCCCCTGCACCAAAAGGTTGCCATTTTGATGGTCAGGGCACATGCCTGAGTTGCAGCCTCCATCCCAGGTAGGGGGCATGCAGGAGGCAGCCAATCAATGTTTGGATGTCACATTTATGTTTCTCCTTCTCTTTCCTTCTCCCTTCCTCTCTCTCTAAAAATCAATTAAAAAAAAAAAAAGTAAGTCTGAAGGTTGCAGGTTCCATCCAGCTGATCTGGTGGGGCACATGCAGGAATCAACCTATGAATAAATGCATAAATAAGTGGAATTCTAGGCCAGTCTCTCTCTCTCTCTCTCTCTCTCTCTCTCTCTCTCTCTCTCTCTCTCTCTCTCTCTCTCTCTCTTCCCCCCCTCTCTCCCTCCCTCTATATCTTCCTGCCTCCCTCACTCTCTCCCTTCCTCTCTCTCTCTCAAATCAATAAATAAAAAATTTACTAAACCACTCAAGTCTGACGATCACAGAGCCACAGAGTAATAGCAGAGGCACCTTGACAAATTCTGGGGCACTACTTTCCGCAGTAGAAATAGAACAATACATGGCAACTATATCGTGAAAGTATAATCCAGTGGTAGTAAATATAGGTATAATTGTCCCAAATAGCTACATAGCACAGTTTAAGGGGAATTGTCATTTCTTCACTTTCACACACACACACACACACACACACACACACACTTGCTTTCCATCTTTTTTCTCTGTTCTCTGCAAAGAGATAATTACAACTACAAATATTAGTCTTGGTACAGATATATACTTAGCTTTTTTACTGACATGGTTAGCTTTGAAAAGATCATTACTCTTTAATCAACCCACTTTGAAAGCATATGTGAACAAAGATGCCCCGTCTGGCCACAGGGCTGTCTGATTTAGCTGTCCAGTTGTCTAATAAGCTCTAGTCTAGAATGAGACATTGAGCAGAATGAAGATCCAGAAATAATAATTTATCAGACTTGGCATCTCATTGACCAAAGCAGCTCCAGCATTATGGTGAGGCCAGAACCTGGGCTGGAGCATTCCTGCTTGGCACCTATCAGCTGACGCCAGGAAACCTAAATGCTGTATGGAACACTCCAAAGGAAGGAGGCCAAAGATTCGAGTCAGGTGAACACCCACAGGAACCAGGAAAGATTTTAAAGCTAAGGAAAAATTCAAAACTGAACAAAAAAATTTTTTCTTAGGTCAGTGAGGTATGGTCTTTTTGGAGAAAGTATTTGAGGGTCCACCAAATGACTTTAATCTGTAGTGTGTGTGTGTGTGTGTGTGTGTGTGTGTGTGTGTGTGTGTGTGTGTGTGTGTGTTTATAGCATGAGCTTTCAAGTTACAGTAGGCATGTAGCCATTTGCTAGGCGAACAGCCAGGCAGATGATTTGGGATGAAGCTTCACATCCCTTGCTCTGATAGGTGTTTGCCTTCATATAGTTTGGGACATTATAGGAATCTGTGAGGAGTATTTCTTAAAAGAGTTAAATCATGGGCTGTTATTCCTGGGGCTTGTATATATTTCCTAGTGTCTTAGTACGCTGCTTCTTTTTTTTTTTTTTAGCATTTTGAATTGAGAAGTTAAAACTACCTTATTAGTAGTAATGCTTAGCTATGGCTAGCATATTTTCAGCTTCCAGGTAAAACTGGTTTGCCAAAATTTCACCAACATTCAGGGCTAAATGTAGTTTGCCAGAATGATCACTGTGTTGATTGGGGGTGCCTCACGGTTTTGCTAATGTAACAGATAATGTGGTACTCCATTTCTGTGCTCTCATAGCCCTGTACTATTTTGTGCACATCAACCTTCCGAAGGCCAGCAGCTGCATCTATGCCTTAGAACTGCCTTTGAGCTGCTGGAAGCACTGAGGGAAGACTTTAAGCAGTAACTGACAGGTGTCAGCTTACTTGGCCCTCACTTACACAATTCGGAGACATGTATCTTACAACATTTGCCAATGTCTCCCATGGGGTTAAGTTTCAGTTGTCTTCTGTGATAGCTAGCTTACTAATGTACCCTATATTAGCTGCCTGCCCTTCTCTTATCATCTTTCCCACTGCTCTGCCAGTTACTCTGAATCTCCTAAGTAAATTATGTGCACCTCACTCAGGGTCTGCTTCCTCGGAAACGCCACTAAGAGCTACCCCAAAGCCCCCAAAACATGGTAATCCTCCCTATTTAATTATGAAAAATTGTCTAGAGTAAGTGGACAGATATAAAGGTAATATATTTGCATTTGTATGGTACTGAAAATACTTAGTGTCATAGATCCCTCTCCTTTCTTTGTGTCCCCAAGCTTAAAATTAGTAGTCATCAAATACTAGTAAAAATTATCAAAGTTATGTAATTAAACGGATCTTACTTATATGATCAACCTCTTATTGAAATTCTAACCACAACTTTAAAATACTAAAATCAATATAAATAGTAAAGTCCTAATACAGGAAGTAAGGAAAAAATTCATTTTAACTTAAAAATTAAATATAATTATAACAAAACATGTATTGAGACCTGTAATCTAAAATAAAACTAATACTCTTAAAATACTCAAATGTAAATGTTTAGGGCTACCTAAAAATGCTAAAGAATTGAAAACAAATAGTAAAGTAATAAGATTCTAAAACACTAGAAACAAGTATTCAGAGCACTAAATATATCAAATAAATGAATAAAATACTTAACAGCCACCTTGATACTAAAAGTAAAATGTCCAGGTCCATCCATGCTGTCACAAAGGGTAAAATTTTCTTCCTTTTTATGGCTGAGTAGTATTCCATTGTGGAATTGTACCATAGCTATTTTATCCACTTATCTACTGATGGACTCTTGACCTGCTTCTAAATCTTGGCTATTGTAAATAACATAAAAGCATAATATGCAAATCAACCGAACGACCGGACAGCAGAATGACTGTCCGGACGACCTTCGGGATGACCACACTATGACATGTACTGGTGCCAGGCCAGCCGAGGCGGGTGCAATGCGATTGGTTTGGGGGCCCCACGATCGCCCCACAGAGGGAGACTGCAATCAATTGCCCCAAAGAGGGAGGCCCAGCAGGACAATCGGTGGGGGATGTGGAGGGGGCTCCACAATCGCCCCGAAGAGGATGGCCCAGGCTACCAGGGGGCCCCACGATCGGTCGACCCACAGAGGGAAACCGAGGCCACTGGCCAGTGATGCTGTGGCGGGTGTGCAGGGCCGGCCAGCAATCACCCCACAGAGGGTGGCCCAGGCCAACCAAGCGATCGCACCCCATGCCTGTCGCCCACAGAGGGAGGTGACCAGTGGTGGGGGAGGGGGGAGCCCCGAGAGGCCCTGATCACCGGCCAAGCTTAGGGACCCTACCCAAGGAGTCCTGGATTGCGAGAAGGCACAGGCCAGGCTGAGGGCCACCCGCTGCCCCCACCTCCCCCCCCCCTCATGAATTTCGTGCACCGGGCCTCTAGTTGTAAATGACACTGCAATGAACATAGGGGTGCACATATTCTTTTGAATTAGTGGACCTGGAGAGTATTATGCTAAATGAAATGAGCCAGTCAGAGAAGGACAAGTACCATATGATTACACTTATATGTGGAATTTAATGAACAAATTAAATTAACAAGCAAAATAGAGACCGACTCAGAGAGAGAGCATAGCTCTGTTGAAGGGGGTGGGGGGACCGAGAAAAAAATTAACATGAAAGGAAGAACTTCTGGACACAGACAGCAATGTGGTGATTGTGGGAGTTGTAGGGGGAGGTGGAAGAGGGTATAGGGGGGATAAATGGGGATAGAAAAAAATAAAGAGAATAAAATAAAAATGTAATAAAGTAAAAATGTAATAAAATGCTCAAATGAAAATATTAAAGAGCAATTTAAAAATACTGAGAACATTAGACAGATACCATTTTAATACACCAAGAGCTGAATTTAAAAGGCCATCTCTCAAAGCCACAAATGGTCACAGAGCACTCAGAGGAGCCTCATGGGTAAAAAGACCTAGGTCTAGTGTAGTCCAAAGAAGATGGGGGTCAAGACAGTAGCTGAGTTTAACCTCCTTAGAACAAATACGCCCATTCTCTTGATCTGTGGGAAAAGTGCCAGGTAAGAGCTTGGTCACTCTGGAGAATTCATTTTGGGGAGCCCAGGCTGATACCGGTTGGCTTAAGGCCTGTTTGCAGACTGTCTTTAAAATTACTTACTCTGAAAGAAGAGGGACTTGGCATCAAACCATGTCAATCACCCCCAATTTCCTCCTGCATTTCCCACCCTTTTAGTAACATTTTGTAAAAGCCGATGGTCGATATGTAAATAAGAAAACAAAGAGTAACTCAGGAACTTTAGCTGTGATGAAGAACCAATGATAGCAGGACTTAAAGCCTTTGACAGTAGGCAGGCCACTCTCTTCTCCACAAGTCTAATCTGTCTCAGCCTGTATGTATTTCCATGAGTTATTCAGTATCCTTCTTCCTTTTCCTCAGTTTGACCAGTTTTGTTTATATCACAAGTTGAGAAACTACTGTGTATTTCTTCCCAATGTTTTGATTTTTATAACCATTTATATGTTTTATGATACAAATAACTCCAAAGACAATATAGGATAGTAATTAGGAACATAGGCCCTTGAGCTGGATTGCCCAGGTCTAAGGCTGGCTCTGCCACTTCCTAGCTAATGCCACCTCTCCTTTGCCTTGATCACCTCATTTGTAAAGTGGGCATGTTAAGAACATACTATTCCATAAGATTGTTTGAAGACTAAATAACTTAAAAATTAAATTCTTAAAATAGTGCCTAGCATATATGAATGCTTAATTTGTGTGTGTGTGCGTGTGTGTGTGTATGAAAACAGTAAATTATGGATAAAATGGGAATTTATAAAACTGTTGACATACGTAACTGCTTTTGTATGACTATTATGGGGGAAATGCATTCTAATTACCGGTCTACTGACTTCAAAAATGAATGTTTGAAACATGACCTATTTGTGAGTAAAGTACTGTCATTTTTGCTTATTTTTTCATGTAGTATTTACTGTGTTTCCATGTGATAAAAAAAAATTGTATGTCATTTTCTGTAATACACAATCAGGCCTACTTGGTAGCTATTAATAACTTCATTTTATGTTAACAGTGAGTGTCTCTGGGTAGTGAGACAGCAGGACCTAGAAGAGGAAGAGTTGGCAAAATAGAATTAGATGGCCTCACAGGGGAAAATTTTCTTCACGTGGGTGAGGAGATGAAACCCCTCTGGGACAGCCAGGCCAGAGTGACTCAGTTGGTTGAGCATTGTTTGCCTGTCTGATTCCAAGTCAGATCACATACCTGGGTTGCGGGTTTAATCCCCAGTCAGGAGGCTTATGGGGGGATGGGGGGGCTTTCTGACTCTCTCTCTCTCTCTCTTCCTCTCTCTAAGCATGTCCCCCCGTGAGGTTTAAAAAAACAAAACCTTCTGGGAGATCTAAATCTTCCAAAACATATAATCTATAAAACAGACAGGGAATGTGTCATCTTTAGACAGTTAAGGCTGAGAAAGGCATGTTTGTGGGAAGAGCTTGTTGTGGAAACAGTGTTTGTCAAATTGTGTTTCAGAAAGTATTTTAGAAAGTCCATAAGCCTCAGATTCAGATTTCTTCAATGTTTACACTGTTGTTAAGACTGCAATTGTCATCTGTTAATCCCAGTTTCAAATGTTGTATTTATAAAAAATGTGTTCTTTGATTACCTTTATAGTAAGTAAATGTTAAGTGTTATTAAGCTGACTGCATAAAATAAACCCATGCTGATAAAAACAAAACACTCCATTTTAAAAAAGGAAGTTGAAATTTCAACCAAGTCCAGTGATTTACCCAAGTAGCAGAGCAGTCTGACTCAAAGCTTCCACTGCTATCCCTGTGTTAAACAGAGGAGAGGTTGGAAATACAAAACAATTGGTATGGCCCAGGCACCAACCAATCTGAGTGGATGTCAGGTCTTGGAGGCCCCCTGTGCTGCCAGATGGTATCTCATTAGTGGTTAGAACTCTTGGTGGGCCACAGGGTCCTAGAGAAGGGCCATGTGGAGAAGCTGGAGCAGTGGCCATTTCCCAATAAGCATGGAGGTCTCACTCTTTAGTATTCTATCAACTGGTGTAGCCTCACTGTTCATTCTGACCAAACATTAGATATATAAAAATAGGTAATTATGATGTACCTAATGTTATAATTAAGTGTATAACATTTTAAATACTGTGTTAATTTTCATTTTTATGTTTGGTTGTTTGGATGCATTTTAATATTAGGCATAATTGAGACTTCCTCAAGATTTCTGGTAAACTATTATTACATAAACTAGAGGCCTTGTGCATGAAATTCATGCACCAGGGGTGGGGGTGTCCCTCAGCCCGGCCTGCACCCTCTCCAATCTGGGACCCCTCGGGGAATGTCCAACTGCTAGTTTAGGCCCACAGGGATCGGGCCTAAACTGGCAGTCGGACATCCCTCTCGCAATCCAGGACCACTGGCTCCTAACCACTCACCTGCCTGCCTGCCTAACGCCCCCAATGGCCCTCCCCTGCCGGCCTGGTTGCGCCCTTGACTGACCTCTCCTGCTGGCCTGGTCACCCCCAACTACCCTCCCCTGCTGGCCTGGTCGCCCCCAATGGCCCTCCTCTGCCGGCCTGGTTGCCCCCAATGGCCTTCCCATGCAGGCCTGGTATCGCCCAACTGCCCTACCCTGCTGGCCTGATCTCACCCCTAGCTGCTCTCCTCTGCCAGCCTGATCTCACGCCTAGCTGCTTCTGCCTCGACCCCAATACCATGGCTTTGTCCGGAAGGAAGTTGGTAGTCCAGAAGATGGCCGGTTGTCCCGGTCTAATTAGCATTATACCCTTTTATTAGTATAGATAGATTATATAGGACAGGATTGCTTAAATGGGGTGGGGGAGCCTTTTTCAGCAGGAGGAGATGCTTTTGGCAGACAAAAATACATAATCCCTATATCTGGACTAATAGCCAGCCATATGCACTATACTGCCAAACTGGTTATTAAAAAATTGAACCGCTTTCTTACACCTTACACCAAACAGCTGTTGCCCTTATAACCCCTCCTCAACCCCCACCTTAGGTTCTGACTTTGCAGTTCACCCAGATTAGGTTCTGATTGGTCAGTTTCTATGACAGTCAGCGTCAAAAGCTCTGCCTCATAGGCAGCCATTGGCTCCTCGCAGTTCACCCAGATTTGGTTCTGATTGCTCGGTTTCCATGCCAGTCAGTATTAAAAGCTCTGCCTCGTAGCCAGCCATTGGCTCCTCACAATTCACCCAGATTTGGTTCTGATTGGTCGATTTCTATGCTAGTCAGCTTCAAAAGCTCCGCCTCCTAGGCAGTCATTGACTCTCATGGGAAATCCAGAAAGGCCTGCTGACAGCTCTCTCTCTCCCTCCAGGCCTATCTCCGGGCCTGATCCACAGCCTCCGTGGCAGCTACTGATCACAGCTTGCCTCTCTCTCCAGGCCTATCTCTAGGCCTGATCCACAGCCTCAGCGGCAGCTGCGGATCAGGCCCTGCCTCTCTCGCTGTGCCTGCCTCACACTGCCCACCCGCCTGCCACCCCGCGTGCCCACCGGCCACCAGCCTTGCTGTGATAGGAGCCTGTGGGCCCTGGGGCAGGGACCAAGAAGTGCTCCATGTACTTCCTGGTGACCATTCATTTGGTTATTTTGGTTGTTACTGCCATTGGCCTTTTATTATATAGATATCTGGTTCATTTTCAATTACATTGACTGATTGATTGAATGATTGATCAATTGATCAATTGCCAGTTAATATAGATTGCCTTTATTTTCAGTCAGCCATTTTATAAAAATTATGAACTAGCAATAATTTGGTGGAGGAAACTCACACCATACATTCTTTGGCCAAAAAATATTTAGTAGTTGTAAATACCATAAAGGACTTTGTTGTTTTGCTTTTCTTCCAAATATACATTTGCTGTCATTTATAACTTTCCTCTTGATACATCTTATCTATGCACATCCAAGAAGAATAAAATAATGCTGAGTTTTACCTAATAATCTTTATAATATACTAGAGGCCCAGTGCACAAAAATTTGTGCACTCGGGGGGGGGGGGGGCGGGGGTGGTCCCTCAGCCCGGCCTGTGCCCTATCACAGTCTGTGAACTCTCCAGGGATGACCATCTGCTGGCTAAGGCCTGCTCCCCAGGGGATTGAGTCTAAGCTGGCAATCAGACATCCCTCTGGCATCCCAGCAGCCCTCAGGGGATGTCCACTTGCCAGCGGGCAGCAGACCTAAGCTGCAGTTGGACATCCTTAGCACTGCTGAGGAGGCAGGAGAGGCTCCCACCACCACCGCTGGACTGGCAGCCATCAGCCTGCCTTGTGGCTGAGCTCCATGTGGGAGCTAACTGACCGCCAGAGGGCAACTCCTGCATTGAGCGTCTGCCCCCTGGTGGTCAGTGTGTGTCATAGTGACCAGTCATTCCCAGTCTTTCTGCTGTTAGGGTCAGTTTGCATATTATCCTTTTACTATATAGGATAGAAGCCTGGTGCATGGGTGGGGGCCGGCTGGTTTGCCCTGAAGGGTGTCCCGGATCAGGGTGGGGGTCCCTCTTGGGTGCCTGGCCAGCCTGGGTGAGGAGCTGATGGCTGTTTTTAGGCTGCCTGCACCCCCTTCAGGGTGGGGGTCCCCACTGGGGTGCCTGGCCAGCCTGGATGAGGGGCTGAGGACTGTTTTCAGGCTGCCCGCACCCCCTTCAGGTTAGGTGTCCCCACTGGGGTGCCTGGCCAGCCTGGATGAGGGGCTGAGGGCTGTTTTCAGGCTGCCCGTACGCCATTCAGGGTGGGGGTCACCACTGGGGTACCTGGCCAGCCTAGATGAGGGGCTGAGGGTTGTTTTCATGCTGCCCGCACCCCTTCAGGGTAAGGGTCCCCACTGGGGTGCCTGGCCTGCCTGGATGAGTGGCTGAGGGCTGTTTTCAGGCTGCCCGCACCCCCTTAGGGTTGGGGTTCCCCCTGTGGTGCCTGGCCAGCCTGGATGAGGGGCTGAGGGCTGTTTTCAGGCTGCCTGCAACCCCTTCAGGGTGGGTGTCCCCCCTGTGGTGCCTGGCCAGCCTGGATGAGGGGCTAAGGGCTGTTTTCAGGCTGGCCACACCCCCTTTAGGGTGTGGGTCCCCACTGGGGTGCCTGGCCAGTCTGGATGAGGGGCTGAGGGCTGTTTTCAGGCAGGCCACACCCTCTTTAAGGTGGGTGTCCCCACTGGGGTGCCTGGCCAGTCTGGTTGAGGGGCTGAGGGCTGTTTTCAGGCAGGCCAAGCTTGCAACTGAAGCTCACAGTCTCTCCTTTTTTTCTTTTATTTTTTATTCTGGGATTTATTTACCTTCTGTAATTGAAACTTTGTTGTGGCACCAGCTCCGAGGCCGGCTGGCTGAAAGCAGGTATCTGGGGTTTGTTTAGCTTCTATAATTGCAACATTGTTGCATCCGGAGCTCAGAGCCGTGCTTCGGCAGGCGGGAAACCTTGGCTTCCTCCATCACCGGGGCATCCAAGCCTCATGTTCTCTTCAGCTGAGTGGCTGCCGGCTGCCATCTTGGTTGGCAGTTAATTTGCATATCCTGCTGATTAAGCCAATGGTAAGCGTAGCGGAGGTATGGTTAATTACCGTGTTTTTCTATTATTAGATAGGATGTTTAAATTTACTAACAATCTAATTCTTAATTTCATAATACGGGAGCAACAGAAATCACTGATAGTATTTATTTCACTTTCACCTTTTCTATGTTCTTTGAAATGTAGTATTACTTGAAATTCATATTTTTAAGCATTGAATATATTGTTTTTTGGTTTGCATTGCATTATTTCATGGAATTAAAAGAGTTAACTATATTAACTTTTATTTTGAACTGTATGTAATTATCAATATTTAGCCTCTTTTGATCAATAAAAATAATAATTTTACCTGATGCAATCCAATAGAGAGGCATGTATTGCCAACATAATGACTGCTTTAAGATAATTTGTTTTTATTATTTTTTTATGAATGAATTGAATATTTCATTTTATTTATTGTTTCAATTACTTAGTTGCAACCATCCAATCAATAGATATTTTTAAATATTTTATGTTTAGTTTTTACTGACCATGAACCCATCTACTAAGTTTTACTTCCACATACTGATTTGCAGTTTATTGTCCTGAGTTAAAGTTTGTATTATATATATTTGCATAAGGTGCATTTTATTATATCTGTACTAGTATCTGCAGTGGTATCTCCAGCTATATTCTCAGTGCTATTGAGCCATCAGAAAAACCACAGCATTATAAATGCCAGCAATATAGGGAACCTTTAATATTTTATTAATATTGAGGAGCATTGGGACCTATATGTGGTATTAGGACTTATATGACTCATATAGAGCAAAATATCCTATAATGTTTTGGTTTAAACATTTAAGTAGTTATTTTTCTGCACAGTCATTTCATTTCATTGTAAACAGAGAAGATGGAGCAAATTTCTGCAAATATTGCAAGTTTAAATGTGTAGCTTTGGATTTATCACCTTTGAAAGATCTGAAATGATAATTCCATTTATTTCTTATGAACCTCAAAAATGAAACTTGACAGGACAGTCCTCTAAGCCTGAAAAATCTCTAATAAACAGGAATAACTCAGAAGCTCTTTTTGGTTGCAGTCTCTCATATTCAGAGTTCACTTTTTCATCTTTCAGTTATCTCACCAAGCCAGTAATGATCTCGTCTTTGTTTACTCCTGGAAGTAATTTGTGTAATACAGACATCTTTTTCTGTTTATAAGGATTTTAGTCTTATGTCAATGTGTTATTTTCTCTAACAAAACTACATTATTTGGCAGGTTGGCATAGAATTGCTGTTCTTGGTAGGATTTGAAATATTGTTCTCTTTCAGTAAAAGATAGCTATTTCCAGACATTGTAAAATCAGGCATTACTGCTCGCTCACAGATTTCCTCACATAATATGGTTTCTTTTGCTGTTTATGAGTGCCTGCACCAAAATTCTACAGAAAGTCTGAGCCTTGTGTTTCCCCCAAATGCTGCAGCTTTGATACTCTAGTCACATTACCCTCCTTCTCAGACATCACTAAGGACGATATTCCTAGTCTTCTGTAATTTTATTTGCATTTTCTCTACTTATCATTTTATTCTTTCAATGTGTTGACATATGGGGATTTCTTCACCTCCTTGCGCAGAGTTCTAACACCTCTCCTTACTATCTTTTTGTTTTTGTTAGAAATTATGGTAGAATTTAAATGTTTATTTTACTGTTTTTTCTCCATTTTTCCCCTTTATAACTTTTTAAGTATTGTTCCAAAATACAAGTACTTGTTGCTTTTTATTTTTTATTTTTTTTTTTTATTTTTTTTCAGTTATATCTCTTCCGTTAGCTTTGGATAATACTTTTAGGATTTATTTTCATTCAGGAGGACTCTACCTTTTGGAGGGTTTCTTTTATTTATTTATTTTTGTTTGAAAAGTCACTTTGGCTGAAATATGCATTGTATAAAAAGATAATGTTTTACCTCATCAATGCCATAAATATTATAAGGCAGGTGTTTACATATTATGGAACATTTAAGTTACATGATTTTCTTTTGTTTTTATATTGAGGACATTTTTTATAAAGACTTTTTTTTGAGTTCTGATTCATTATTTTCTTCTTAAGTTCCTACAACATCTAATAATTTGTTTGGTTCAATACAACGGAATTGCTTTTAGACCTATTATCTTTGTTACTACCATGTAAATAAAGCATTATGGTTCATACTCTGGGCCTGGTTTCTTGGTTGTTTTTTTGTTTGTTTTTAGCATTGACATAGTTTTATGATAGCTTCATGAAATCTATTTTTATAATAGTGTTTTTCTTTGGTATACTAGTGTCTTTTATGTCAAATGCCCAAAAATTCTATTATAGCACCATTAAAATACTTTAGACTATGTGAAACTTCTTTAAGGCTTCCTAATTTTTGTTCTCTCTCTCTCTCTCTCTCTCTCTCTCTCTCTCTCTCTCTCTCTCTCTCCCTCTTGTGCACGCACACACATACACAAAGATGCTCCCATTTTTTGTTGAGCTAAATTCCACTTATTTTGCAATTTTTTATTTGGTGGCATGAGTTTCATCATCAGTCCCAAGATTTTTGTTTTATTATTTATGTTGCCCCACCATCAATTTATAGTGTTTTGTGTTTGTTTCAACCTGGGAGTTAGTTAAATGTACTGTGTAATAAAATGCTGGTCCAACTAATGCCTATTTTTTCCCCATATTGCTTTAGCAAATTAAATGTTAAATGTGTGTGAATTTCTGTTGTCTGCCTCCAAAATGGGGCAGTACAACTTTGGTGTTTGATTTGTGAATGCTTTCTTTCAAAGCATTCTTCTCTTGTTTGCTCATAAAATGTCTTGTACTTCCTAATCATAGATTCATAAAATCATGGTAACCTTCAAGGTTACCATGTTTCAGAGGGAATTTAAGCATACCTTCTGATGTTGAAATTCTTTCTTTGCCCAGTAATTCCACCTACACTTTTAGCATAATCCTGATCACTAGAATCAACAGTAGTTGTCATCGTTGCTTTTCTTTTCTTCCCTTCTTTTTCCTCCTCACAACTTCCTAGTATTGAAAAATATTTCATTTCTAGCATTCTGGAAATGTAAGCAATTGCTGTTGATGATGATAATAAGAAAAAGAGGAATATGATGTTTTAGAAAAGAAAATGGAGGTGATGTCAATGGTAGTGATATTTTTTAAGTAAGCCATGGAAAAGATAAAAGAGTATATACTGCTAGATATGTGTAGGATAGACAACTTAGGACTCAGAAAGGCAAGAGTCAGAACCTGAGAAGATATGAGGAAGATAACATCTACATCATCCTAGTCATAAACTTCTAACAATGCCATCATTTGAAGGCAGGAAGAGAGTAAAGTCACTCTTACATTTATTATTTCCAAAGGTAAAATAGCTTTATAAAATATAATAATAGTAAATATAGTAGTTTTGCAGTATATTTCTATACACTGTCACAGAGGAAGTCCTTGAAAAGTTCTAGTGCATGGTAGCATAAGTGGAAATTATTTCTCTTAAAAAATGGTTTTATTGAATGTAAACCTATTCACATAATCCTTCATATTGACATGATTTCAGTCTTCCAATCCTGCTTTTTCTCTATAGCATACTCATTTTCTCAATCTTGATTTCTCAATTCACAGTGGTTTTTCAAGGACCATATTTTTGAGGTTGGTACAAACTATATAGAATTAAACTAATAAATTAACTCCTAGCCCATTTGCTGGATTTCAACCCTAACAGCTCAACAAACCCAATTGGATAAGAAGACTTAGGTCGAATTTATTATTGCCAGAATGTTAATGTGCATGCTCTGGTACTCTTTTTGGCAAAATATTGTTCTTAATTCTTTGTTTTCAGATAGGTCAGCTCTTAAAGTGGTTGCTTATTAGTGTACCCCAAATCACTCACTGGTATTCTCCAAATAAAAGATGTAACTAAAATAATTGTCTGAGAACCAAATGGATTACTTATTCCAGCTGGAAAGATTCCCTGTCTACTTCAGATGGACATTTTTAGAGAATGCTGGTGGGGAGAAGAATGTGAAAGAAAGGATTGCTTCTTTTTCTTTCTCTAGTAATTTATTAGTAATTTATAATATATATATAATTTATTAGTAATACCTTGAATAACTTGGTTATCATCAACTTTCATAGAGAGAATTTCAGGTGCTTTGGATTTTAAAATAGTTTTTTTACTGAGCCAAATCATCTGGACAAATTCCAGGAGGACTAAAGACAAGGCTTAATTTGGTGGACAGGATTTAGAATTACCAATGGTTCTTTATATTGAAAGTGACTTAGGCATATGCAATAAGAGACTTATGCTTTTTATCCCCAAAAATACAATATTGCATTAAAACCAAAAGTTTTACAAGGTCCACTAAAAGAGTAATCTGGAATAAACCTAATAATGGTCCTAATAGATACTTAGCAATGGCTTGAATATGTCAGATTAAGATTATTCTTTGTGATAAAAAAAAAAAACAGTTGAGAAAAACAATTATGCATGGAGTACATAATTGGAGCTTGAAATGGAAGAAATTTGGAATTTTTAAAAAAGCAAATATAGGCTAAAATATTTTTAATTTTTTGAATATTTGTTTTCTGTTGACATAAAATACTGTATAGAGTTTTATTTTATATACTTTCTTACTATGATATGTTTCCATTAAGTCATATATGAAATTTCTGAATTAGAATTTGCTGGGGTCCAACCCCAGCAGGTCCAGGGGTCCCCAAAGGTGTGGACGGAGTCGGCAGAGAAGGAATGACACGGAGACAGCGTTCAGTTGATCAGCAGCCTAGCCAGGATCTCTAGCCAGGATCTCCAGCCAAGTTCTGGTCTGGATCTCCAGCGAAGTTCTGGTTAGGATCTCCAGCCAGGTTCTGTCCAGGTTCTCCAGCCAGGTTCAGTCACCAGATTCTAGTCAGGTTCTCTTGCCAATTTCTGTAGTCAGGTTCAGTCCAGGATCTTTTGCCATGTTTTCTCCAGCGAAGTTTTTCTGTCTCTAGAGAACGTTCTGTGTAGGTTCTGTGTTCTGAATTCTGTCTCTCTAAGTTCTGTCTCTGAAGTTCTGTTCTTGCTGTCTTGTTGCATCTGTATTTATACCAGTTGATTCCAATCCTATCAATCTCTATTCCAAAGGTTAGGGCGTTTCTTATCTCCATTCCAGGGAGTAAAGATTATGTAGCTTAAGCATGATTGTTCGTAGTTAAAATGATTAATTACCCGCCTGGCACTTAGTTAAGAGGTTTTATTCCCTCTCTAACTTCAGGGGAAAATCCCTACCTGGGGATTCAACCTTTCTCGGAGAGGTGACCTTGGTTAAAACACAGCGCCAAGAAGGTGAGCAAACATATTAAGAACCGTATGCCATATATGCCAGGTCCCTTGAAACAGCAAGGATTGACCGGCTCCTGGCAAGAATTCTTTTTAAAAAGTCACCTATCAGATCAGAATGAATGGGTTCTTGAGGGCTATGAAATTGTATACTGCTAATGCTATAAAAAGCAATCACCTGTAAAAGTTTATGTTTAGATATAGTCCCCAAGCTCAGGGAAGTAGAAAGCATATTTCCTTCCTATAGAAACTGCCATATTTTAAAATTAGGAGTGCGGTAATATTTTAAGAAAGCAGTTTTTCATTTTTTTAAAAATTGAAAAAAAAGGGTAAAATCATAAATTATATCCCAATATTGAACCATACTTAAAGGATCTTAATTAGAATAGGCTTATAGAACATTATATTCAGAAACAAGACTGCGGCTTTTAGGGTAACCCTTAGTCTCACAGAGCCCTTATTATGTAAACTAGAGGCCCGGTGCACAAAAATTTGTGCACTCGTGGGGAAAGGGGGTCCCTCAGCCCGGCCTGTGCCCTCTCGCAGTCTGGAACCCCTCGGGAGATAACAACCTGCTGGCTTAGGCCTGCTCCTGGGTGGCAGAGGGCAGGCCCAATCCCTAGGTGCAGCCCCTGGTCGGGCTCAGAGCAGGGCCGATTGGGGAGTTGGGGCGCCGCCCCCTGGCATGCACAGAGCAGGGCGGATTGGGAGGTTGCGATGCCACCCTCAGTCACGCTTAGGGTAGGGCCGATTGGGGGGTTGGGGCACTGCCCCCTGTCACACTCAAGGCAGGGTCGATAGGGAGGTTGTGGCGCCACCCCCTGTCACGCACAGAGCAGGGCCGATCAGGGGGTTGGGGCGCTGCCCCCTGTCACGCACAGAGCAGGGCCCATCAGGGGGGTTGGGGCTCTGTACCCTGTCACACACAGAGCACGGTCAATCAGGGGGTTGGGGAGCTCCCCCCTGTCATGCACAGAGCAGGGCCCATCAGGGGGTTGGGGAGCTCCCCCCAGTCACGCACAGAGCAGGCTCGATCAGGGGGTTGGGGAGCTCCCCCCAGTCACGCACAGAGCAGGGTCGATCAGGGGCTTGGGGAGCTCCCCCCTGTCACGCACAGAGCAGGGCCCATCAGGGGGTTGGGGAGCTCCCCCCAGTCACGCACAGAGCAGGGTCAATCAGGGGGTTGGGGAGCTCCCCCCTGTCACGCACAGAGCAGGGCCCATCAGGGGGTTGAGGAGCTCCCCCCTGTCATTCACAGAGTAGGGGTGATAGGGGAGTTGGGGCACCACCCCCTGTCACACACAGAGCAGGGCGGATCAGGGGGTTGGGGCGCTGCCCTCTATGACCCACAGAGCAGGGCCGATCAGGGGGTTGGGGCGCTGCCACTGTCACACTCAGGGCAGGGCCAATGGGGAGGTTATGGCTCTACCCCATCACACACAGAGTAGGGCCTGTGGGAGGGGGGGGGCACCGCCCTCTATCACCCACAGAGCAGGGCCGATCAGGGGGTTGGGGCACCGCCACTGTCACACTCTAGGCAGGGCCGATGGGGAGGTTATGGCTCTACCCTGTCACACACAGAGCAGGGCCCGTGGGGGGGAGGAGGTGCCGCACCCTGTCACACACAGAGCTGCAGGGTGATCAGGGGGTTGGGGAGCTCCCCCCTATCAGGCACAGAGCAGGGCTGATCAGGAGGTTGGGGCGCCTTCCCCTGTCACGAACAGAGCTGGGCCTATAGGGAGGTTGTGGCCCCACCCCCTGTCACACACAGAGCCGCAGGGCGATCAGGGGGTTTGAGCGCTGCCCCCTTTCACGCTGATCCCGGTGCCGGGAGGCCTCGCGGCCCACTGATCCCGGTGCTGGGAGGCATATTACCCTTTTACTATATAGGATAGAGGCCTGGTGTACGTGTGGGGGCCGGGTGGTTTGCCCTGAAGGGTTCCTGGATCAGGGTGGGGTCCCCACTGGGATGCCTGGCCAGCCTGGGTGAGGGGATGATGGTTGTTTGCAGCTAGTCACACACCCTTCAGGGTGGGGGTCCCCACTGGGGTGCCTGGCTAGCCTGGGTGAGGGGATGATGGTTGTTTGCAGCTGGTCACACACCCTTCAGGGTGGGGGTCCCCACTGGGGTGCCTGGCCAGTCTGGGTGAGGGGCTGAGGGCTGTTTTTAGGCTGGTGGGTGACGGAAGCTCCCAACCACTCCTTTTTTTCTTTTCTTTTTTTATTCTGGGCCAGCTTTAGCTCTGAGTCTCCAGCTCTTAGGCCTCTGCTCTTGAAAGCAGGTATCTGGTTTGTTTCGATTCTATAATCGAAACTCTGTATCAACTCCAGCTCTGAGATCCCGGTTCGTGAGAGCATGTTTCTGGGGTTTTGTTTAGCTTCTATATTCGTTACAATGTTTCTTAAACTGCAAGCTCAGAGGCCGGCAAGGCAGGTGGGGAAGGTTGGAGTCCTCCGTCACTGAAGCAAGTAAGCCTCATGTTAGTTTCAAGCTGCCTGGCTGCCGGCTGCCATCTTGACTGGCAGTTAATTTGCATATCTCGCTGATTAGCCAATGGGAAGGGTAGCGGTCGTATGCCAATTACCATGTTTCTTTTTTATTAGATAGGATTGCACAGAAATAATAGAAAGTATGTAGAGCTAAATGGGGACTTAGAAATCATCTTTTTGTGAAGAGAACTAGAAGTGGACCAACCTTAGAGTGGGAAACCTGGCAAACCTTGCTAAAGATATCAGGCAGGAATTTATGTGAAGATATATTAGGTAAGTCTTCCAGAGCTACTGTAAATTTTAGTTTAGTGGATGGGGCCTTCAAGAATTACTACAGTCAATTGTAGACTGCATGAGTTTGAAACCCAAGTCTGCCAGTTTTTAGCTGTAAAACCCTGAGCAAGTTAATCTCTCTTACCCTAAATTTTCTTATTTTAAAATGTAGATTAAAATAGCACTTCTTAGGATTGTTGTGAGGATGAAAGTGCTACTTAGAATTTAGCAATCAATAAATGTTCTTATTAGTGAATTTAAAAACAAGGAAGTCTTAGCAACTTAATGGGACAAATGTTGGAGGTATTTAGCAATGTATAGAACCTTGTATTTTTCAATCATTAAATGTAATATACATAAATTGAATTCTTTTGTGATGTGGAGTATTGTGTGATTTAGAGTTATTGGTTCTTATTAAAAATGTAGTTTTTCTAAGGAAATACTAAATCATGTTTCCTATAACTTCTGTACTAAGTACATTAAAAGACCCCAATTTATGGAAAAAATGTTCGTTCTTGTTAATTCATTTGTTATTAATAATGGTAATTAATATACTGTTACTCTCAGTTAACCCAAATTTCCTGGATTATGAGCCATTAAAAGAGTTAGCTATGGAAGTCCTCAGAAGAGATGGGAAAATTCATGCAGCAGAGTGAGACTACAGTTTTTAAATCATTCATAGTAATAGAGTATAATAAAAAGAAAAGCCGAGTTTCTCACCCAATCATTGTAAAATACTATACTCATAATTAAAAATTACTAGGGAGACCAACAAATGAAATCATCGCATATTTATTTAATGCTTTTACTAGGACTTGCTGGAAAATGATAATCTACTTGAAGGAATAAAACAGACAGCCAAATCCTAAATAATAACAAAAAAATAAAAATAAGGGACCATAAGTGAGTACCTGATTAATTAGTAAAGTAATTTGCAATAATTAGTGTAGGAAATCAGAAGACAAAGAGAGCTTTTAGTGTCAGATGGATGGAAATTTCCTTCAAGGAGGAAGCAGTATCTGAGCCTGGTTTTGGTTGACCAAGAGGTAAGAGATATACAGCAAAAGGCAGCTGGAGTCAGATAGTAGAAATAGGAATCTTTCCAAAGGACACTGGGACTTCATTTCATAGCTGCAGACCATAGAGGCAGATACACAGCCCACTGTAGATTTTAGAGGTAGAATAGCTTCCTGTTTGTGAAGACATTTGGGAAGCCCATGACTGTTTACAGGCTATTAAGCAGCACGGGCCCTGAGAGGGGAGGGGGAGGATCAGCTGTAGTCATAAACTGAAGATTGATGCTAACTTAATAGAAAAACCTGAAATCTTTAGCAGCATAAAATAGGGTGAAAGAAAATAAGTACACTTACCTTGAAAGATTAAGTAGTAATTGAGATCGCCATCCTTATTATGTGTAGCAGAGACTCAGATATTTACCTCTGTTTATTAGACATTTCTTTTTCAGAAAAAAATCTAAAGGGTATGTGTGTGTGAATATATTATTTTCATTGCAAAGTATTTCTGGACCCATTTATAAGAATTTTCAAAACTAAAATGCTAACAGCCTATACATTGTTATTTTTAGAAGTTATGTTAGTATGTTCATGCTCTTGAGGGAAATGGTTTGTCACTTTTTCTTTTTAAAAACGTTGGCTTTGTATTTAAACAGAGAAAATGATGCTAGAGAGCTTTTCCCCCTATTAAGTTAGGGACAAAAATTTTTAATTCTGAGACATTGAGGGCATGTTTCTAGTTATATATGAGGTTCTAGGCTAAATTTTCGTTTTGTAATATAACCTAAATTTGGTTGGTTGGTTTGTTGTTGTTGTTTGCCACAAGTATTTTATTGATTACCTGCAGAGTTTACTTAGGAGGATACCAAAGCTTACAAAACATATAATCCATAAACATTATTCTAGCTTATCTGCATTGATTTATTGCTGAAGTTCTATTTATTGTATGTTTAAAGTTATTTCTTACCTAGTGAGTCTCAGGATTATCTTTTAATATTAGAAATGTAATCTTGGACTAAAACTCAAAAAGTATTTTTTAAATACTAATGAGGTCAATTAGGAGTCAGTGTTCATAAATACTTAGAGCCCTGTTTCACTGGGACTGTAGACCTTGGTCTTTAAAAATAGAGACACTGTGGCCTTAGTCTAGTTGTTCTGAATCAGGATCTCTGGGCATGTAATCTGGGAATTTACATTTTAAAGTAGTACCTTTTGTCCTTATAGTTTTGGATTCTCTGCAATTGCCATTTATGTCATGCTTGGATCCATGTAATCTAAGATATTAGAGTTGTTGAGATAGGTGTGTGTGTGTCATGGAAGCATTGAAGTCATTTTAAATATTTAGTAATCAGATTAGCAAGTATTTCAGTAGTTTTCATAGACCTAAGTAGACAGTATTGTTTTTACAGTGAGTGTTTTATTAATTAATCTATAGAAAGTAAATAGTTGCAGTGAGATTATTTCTTACCTTAAGAACAAATATATGTCCTTAAGGCTTTTTAAAAATAGCTGGGCCCAGGCCCCACATCATACAAATTAATCAAAATACCTAAGGAATAGGCTGACTCTTGATATATTTTCAAGAGTTCCAAGTGTTTTAATGTGCAGCTGCAACTGAGCAACAGGGATGTATACAAATGACCAAAAAGAAGAATGATGTTGCTAATCCAAAAATTATTGATATTTGGCTTGGGAATCCATTGTACTCCAAACCACATACTAAAAGTATGACACTGTAGGATCCAAATCCTCTTTTCCCTAACTGCTTGTCTCTGACCCATTTAAAAAAAGCAAAGAAAATTAGAATCAAATTTTTTTAGCAAAGAACATTTTACTCTGGCTAATTTTAGTTCCATTTTAGAGGCAATTTCTCTTTAAGATCTCTGCTAAGCTTCACCAGGTTGAGTAAAGTACTGATTGGGCAGTTTAATTGATAAGGAATAAACTTTTGACCTTTTCATGGGGACAGATATATTTAATCAGTTGATTTTTATGATTTTTGGCATTTATAACCAACTCAAATGTAATCAAGAATTATTTTTCATTATCTATTTTGAACAAGGAAAATATTTTCTGGAGTGTGGCTATGTTCATGTAGGACATCAGAATCAATATGTTTAAAATTATATTTTAAAAAATGTTCATAGGAACTAGGCAGCCAGATAAATTTAGTACTGTAGAAAGTGCTAAACTTAATGACATGGATTACAATATATGTTCCACAGACCTTTGATTCTTCTAATGTGAAAATTTCATCATTAGTACAGTTTATTTACATAAAACACATCCTTTGTTATACACCTCCCTTTGTCCAAACTCATTAAAGAAAGTCAGAAAGAATAATTTCAAGATCTGCTTTTACATTTAAAATAAATGAGACCATATGTATAAACTCAAATTTATGATATTTTCTTATTTTTCTCTTTTAGATGTTTATTGAGAATATCAGTTTCTGCATGTGGGCAGTAGATATTGAAGGTTATATGGTTTACAGAAAACATCTTTAAAAGATAAACACTCAAGGTAAGTAATAACTATAGCCTCATAAATAATCTCATTTAAATTGTTAAGGTTGCCAGATTGTAATTTGACTTGCTAAACTTGCTTACTTTTTATTACTGGCCCTGTCTAAATGACCTGACAACCACTTTTATTCGTATTCAGACACACATTTTTATGCCCTAACACCATCTTGACAGGAAGTATCAGATTTTATTTACCACAGGCAGTTGATAAAATTGGTACATTATCATGGAAGAGAGCAAATCCATTAAAAAGAATGAAGAAGTAGCTTCTATCAGCTGTGTGAGCACAACTCAGTCCATAGAGTTATACTTGAAACAATAATTAAACAAAAACTACTATTCACTGCACTTTTTAAAATGTATTCATTAATCTGTTCTTTAACCATGTTAAGAACTTGTTCTTTAACCCTCCAAAAACCCTGTCATAGTTTCAAATACAGTATTGCCTCTGAATACCAAATCTTTTTTCACTATTTTTTGTGTCCCCAAAGATTTGTCTTGAACGAGCATATCCTTCTACTTAGCATGTTCTGTTCATGCCTCTGGTAATAACATGCTTGCATTACTAAGCAAATTTTTAAAAACATTTTGGTAAAATTTTGAGTGACATATGAAGGGTACAAAATATAAATAATGTTGCAGGTCAGATGGCACAATGGAACCTTGGAGAGTACGTGGCCTGTAAATGGGACACCTCTGTTCAGCTCTGTAATTCTTTCTCAGTGGAAATAAGAGACCAGTCAAATCATATTTTACGATTTTTTTTGAAAGAAACCAGAAATACAGATTTTGAAAAGTTCTAATTTTTCAATATCAGCATAATATTTGACAGTGAAAAATCCACTTTTGCCACTGTGTGAGCCAAATAAAACAGTTTATAGCCTTTGGTAGGGGAATTTTTTTTCCCTTTTTTCTGTTTCTTTATTCTTTTAGAATGCAAGTACTTAGAATCTATTTTTTCTCCCTAATTTGTAGTTAGCAGCTTAGCGATTTTGCTAGTTTTCTGTGATGACTATTATTGTCAGAAATGACTTCTCTTGAAAATATAAATGATATAAATATTACTTATTTTTAATTCATTTGTACAGTTATATATGGTGAGTTGGTTACTTGGACAGCTATTCAGTTGTTTCCTGAATAATAATAATTGCACAGTTATTTTTATAGTTTGTTCATCTCCACAGTCTAAAATGGAGCCTTCTGATTTAGGAAAAGAAAATGGAATCTTTTTTTTCTTTAATGGACCTTTTGCATAGAAAACAGAGTAAATCATTCTCCTCAGTCCATGGCACACTGTCATCACTGGTCCATACAAAGCACTTATTTATATTTTTTATTTATTTTCTTTTTAAAAAAATACGTTTTTATTGATTTTAGAGAGAGAGGAAGGGAAAAGGATAGAGAGATAGAAACATTGATAAGAAAGAAACATTGATCTACTACCTCCTGCATGTTCCCTACTGATGATTGAGCCTGTAACTCCAGCATGTGCCCTGACCTAGAATAGGTGACGACCTCTTGGTTCATGGGTTGATGCTCAACCACTGAACCACACCAGACAGGCCTAATGTAACTGGTTTTTAGGGTCTTTTAGGATCTTTAAAATATATGAAGAAAAAGCAATAGAGTTGCAAGGAGAAATAGACAAATCCACAGTTATAATTAGGTATTTCAACTTTCCTTTCTCAACAATTGTTCAAAAATGTAGGCAGAAATCAGTTAGTAAACAAACCTTGAACAACTATAAAATCCAACCTGACCTAATCGCCATTTATAGAACATATATTCAATAACAGCAGAATATACATTCTTTACCACTATGGGAACATTCTCCGTGATAGACCATATGCTGGGTCACAACACAAGTCCCAGTAATTTTAAAAGATTGAAGTCATCCAGAGTAGGTTCTCTATAGAAAACAGAATTAAGTATCAAACTAAAAAGAAAATAATGTGAAAAAAAAGTCCCAAATATTTAGTAATTAAGCACTATACTTCTAAATAACCTATGAGTCAATTAGAAATCATAAGGGACATTGGAAAATATTTTAAACTGAATGATAAAACACAACATATCAAAATTTGTGGAATGTATGTTAAGCAGTGCTAAGAGAGAAATTTATCATTTTAAGAGAAGGAAAAGCAAATCCATTAGTGACTAGAAACAAGGAAATAATATAAAAGCAGAAATCAGTACTTAGGAAATACCAAAAGATAGAGAAAATCAGTGAAAGCAAAAGGTGGTTGTTTGAAAATACCAATAAAATTAATAAATCTTTTGCTAGACTTATCAAGTTCAGGAGGGAGGGAGGGAGGGAGGGAGAGAGAGAGAGAGAGAGAGAGAGGAGAGACCATTAAAATAGCCAGTGAGGAGTCTTGATGATGACAGCCTTTAACTTCTTGAATCACCTTATTGAAATATGGCCTGGCCGCTATCCCTTATCTCTAATGGACAGGTATCATTCTCGGATCTGTCTTCCTAATCTTTTATGGGATTTCCTTTTTCTCTTCCTGTTGCTTAAACCTTTTCTTAAGATTTTGCTTTCTCATTTTTGTGGAGCCAGCCCAGCCCTCTGGGGGATTCTTGAGAAAGGATGTATAGGAAATAATTTTTCATTCTCACTGAGTTTTACATTTCCATGAACGTTAGATCTTTTCACTTTGCCTTCATTTATGTTGCCTTAAGGTAATTAGGAATAGCTATTTAAAAATGTGTTTGCACCACCATTAAAAAATACATTCTCTCTGCTTTATATAGTCCCTGTAACTACATGAGGAAAACATTCTGAAAAAGGCTTTCATGAGAAAGAAAATTCAAGAAGACATTGTTATTAAAAGAATCAATCCCCTTAGATAAGCTTTATTAACCAGAATTGTGTTTAGCAAAAAAAAAAATATGTATTTATTTGTGTAGATTTCTTGTAAGTCACATTAAGATTTTTTTCATCACTAATATATACAAGATTTAGTATCAAGAAAACTTGATGTTTCTTTTGAAATGCAATGAGGTAGATAGTCTGGTAACCTAAGTGGTCAATGGACATATGTGAGCTAGAGTAAGCTCTGGGTCCTATTGTTGTTTCATATAAATATGAATGGCTTTGCCTCATTGATCTGCAGTAATTGGGACTACTTTACTGTGTCAAACGAAGGAGATTTTTTTCCTTGGCCAAATGGTGTGTGTGTGAAAAAAATATACATATGTATATATTTTATATATATAACTAGCCCAGTGCATAAAATTCATGCATGGGTGGGGTCCCTAGGCCTGGCAGGAGATCAGGGCTGATCAGGGCCAGGCCGATCAGGGCCGGAGGGCCCTGGTGGGGTCGGGAGAGGAGGTGATGATGGCTGGGCCGGGTGCAAAAGGAACAGATGCCAGATGCTGACGCTGCCCTCAGTGCCTCACCACCCCATGGTTCCCTGCCACCCCCACTCCTTCCCTTAGTGCCATGCTGCGACCGGGGTCCTGCTGGCTGGGGGAGGAGAGGGGGAGTGGCCAGGGAAGGTTTCGATCCCCAGTTTGGAACATGCAGGAGGCAGCCAATCAATGATTCTCTATCATCATTGATATTTCTCTCTCTATTTCCCTCTCTGAAATCAAGCAAATATATATTTTTAAAATGCAAGGTTTTTAGAGGAAGAAAGGTAGGGCAAGGGAGCTATTAACAGGGGGGCATTTGAGATCTTGCTCACATTTCAGATAGGATAACGTAAGGTGGCCCTCAGGGGGTGACAGGTGAGGAGTGGCAGTGGGTGGAGCAGGGCACTGCGGGGTGAGGAACAGGCTGTAATGACTGGGAATGTCTATGATAGTGACATTGAGTGTGTGTTAGGGCCATCGCTGGGATCATTCCCAAGAGGTGTTGATTCTGGACGGGAGGAGAAACACGGAGATCAGCAGGCCGTTCTTAGCCTAGAAGGTGATGCGGGCAGCAGGAACAGGCTGCCCTGCTTCCCTACAAATGTAAACATGCAGTGGAACTGCACATGGACGTCAGTCACACGGCCAAATCAATGCCCAGCCAGCGCTGGTAGCTGTGTCCTACCACTCTCTGGTTTAACTGCGGTGCTATTGGCTGGTGTGGGGGGGTGGGGGGGAGCCACTCCCCCAAGCACACATAGTATGCAAGGGGGGGGGGGGGGAGGGGGGCAGGAAGCCAGAAGCTGAAAGCTGGAGCTGACATGGTGCTATTGGCCGGGGAGGCCGAAGCCACGCCCCCAAGCCTATGTAGTATAGGAAGGGGCAGGCAGAAAGCCAGAGGCTGGAAGTCAGAGCTGAGGTGTGTGGCAGCACTGCATCTGCCATGGAGCTGGACAGGGAGCAGCTGTTGTTGCGACTGGCTTTGGAGTCGGAGGGGCTGCACTTCCTGTACGTCACCAGTGAGTCCCTGCGAGCCCGTGGCACGCAAGCCAGGCCAGGTGGGCCCTGGGGAGGTCTTTCCCTCCTGGCACCGTTCTTCCAAGGGTGGCAGTATAGGCCACTTTTTTTTTCAATTTATTTTTTTTGTTGTTGGAAAGGAAGCTCTGAGCTTGCAGTTCCTGGGATCCCTGGACCATAGCATGCATCTCCAGGCCTCACTGCACCCTCCTCCCCCTCTTCCTGCGTTGAGCATCTGGCCCCTAGTAGTCAGTGCGCATCATAGTGACTAGTCCACCTGTCGTTCTGGTCGTTACACAGTTATGGTTGCTGGGCTTTTATTACATAGGATATCTACATATATAAAAGCCAAGCGACTGGAACACCAGAACGACCGGAATGACCGGTTGCTCTGACATGTACTTCGGCCCTGATCGGCCCCTTTACCCTGATCAGGGGTGGAGCTGACTGGCCAACCAGCCACAGCCACTCCTCCTGGCTGGCCCAGACCCGATTGGGGCCAATCGGAGCAGGCTGGCCAGACCCCACCCATGCATGAATTCTGCACCAGGCCTCTGATATTTTATATATAGCTTTTGAAGTACCTCCATCAACATTTACCAAACTTTAGAAATTAATAGTTATTACATGAAAAAAAATATGTGACAGATTATATTTGGCAAAACTTGCCAGAGACATATTTCTATTCCCACATACTCTTCCAAAATCTTTTTACTCTGTCATCCGGAGGCGTAATCTCTTTCCCTTTTCCCTGAAATCTGGCTGCCTTGATGAGTAGTGGAAGTGACACTAGATATCTTCAGAAACTTAGTCATTAAAGATATAAGGGCTCTATATGAATCTCTCTCTCTTGAGATGCTTGCCCTTAGAACTCAAACCCTCATATTTTGAGGAAGGCCAGGCAAAATGAGGAGGCTACCACCACACCAGGCATGTGACTGAGCAATTTTCAGATAATTCTAGTCCAAGGCCTTCGAGTTGCCCCAGCTTGCACCAAGTAGAGCAGAGGCTAGCTATCTCTTCTGAACACTGCCTGAACCTGTGGCGTTTGCTATGTAGCAATAAATAGCTGGTACAAAAAGGTTCTGTTTTAAAGTAAGTTTAGAAAATACTTATTGAACAGCATAAGAAATTTCTCTGCTACGGGAAAGCTTTCAGTGTGCTAACATGTGATACTTTCCAAGAAGATCATAGTTACTCTCCAAGAAGATCATAGATAGCCTATGTGTTTTGCATAGAGCATCTCATGTGTCATCATTTGAGAATACTTCTCCAAAATCATCATTTTAATGCCTATGTATTCTATTAATAAACCATCAGGCTCCTCTTCATTCTTCTGTGCTTGAGCATTTAGGTTATTTATAACATTTTGCTATTACATGTGTTTTGGTAAAAAAAAACACACAAAAAACCCAAAGACTTGCTTTCTCTTTTAGTTATTTCCATAGACTCTGTTCTTTGGAGTACAATTACTATGCTATGACATCTACAATTTCTAATGACTGCCTACATTAAATTCTAAGAAATTAAAGCATTTTACATTATCATAATCAATAAATTGTATCTTTTTCTTCAAATACTTCATAGGTTTTAACATTTTTCTTTTTTTTAATTGCTAAAATGTAAAGTCGCAATACATAGTTGTTTGAGTTTGTATTTCTATAATTTATACCAAGAATGAACAACGCCAAATCTTTTTAATTGGCCTTTTTTTTTAATGTATTGTTTCCTCCATGGTTAGCACTACATTTGCCTGGGTCCTCATGGTCTCATGACAGCTCCACCATTAAATACCTATCTTTGTTTCTCAATGTCTCTGTGCTTGGCCTCATCCATAAATTGAGGAACTGAATATTACCTATCTCGAGTTGATCTCTTGCCTTTGAGATAGCCTGGAGGGACTGGGAGAGTATTATGCTAAGTGAAATAAGCCAGTGAGAGAAAGACAGGTATCTCAGGATCTCACATATATGTGGAATCTAGTGAACAAAATAAACCGATGAACAAAATAGATCCAGAGACATGGAAGTGTGGAACACACTGAGGAATCTAGGGAGGAAGGGGAAAAGGGGGAGAGGGAGGGGTAAAGCAAAAAACTTACATGCATATATGCATTACCCATGGACACAGACTATAGTTCTGTGAAGGTCTTGGGGTGGGGAGCCAATGCAGGGTGGAGGGAGCCAATGGGGGGGCGGGGGAAGGGGATATCTTATCTGTAATACTTTCAACAATAAAGATAAGTTTTTTAAAAAGAAGTAAATAATATATATATATATATATATATATATATATATATAATCTATATTTATAAAAGGCTAATATGCTAAGTGTCCAACTGTCCGACCAGTCTCTATGACCCACACTGACCACCAGGGGGCAGATGCTGAACACAGGAGCTGCCATGACATGCACTGGCCATTTACAGAGAAAGAGCACCGCGGACCTGGTGCCCACAAAGCAACACTCCGCTTTCCCCCAGTGGGACACAGGCCCCGCCACCACCCCGGAGCCACAGCCCACCAAATCCTAGCCAATGCTGCCGAGACCCCATGGTACAAAATGCAGCCCACAGCCCAGCCCAGCCTGGAAATGATGGCTGTGGGTACTGGGTAATGACATCACATAGCAATGCCCAGCTTCCTCTCCCTAGCGACTAGCCTCCTTGGAGTTCCTTCATCCCAGGAACACGACTTGTTTTACAGCCAGGTGCAAACACTTTACACTTTAACCAAATGTCTGTGAAGCATTTTCCCGTGCCTCATCTCATTTGATCCTCACAGAAGTCCTGGAGTAGGTAGATAGGAGACTAGATGGAATCCTATTTTCTTTTCATTAGCCAGAAAATGGAGGTTTAGAAACTTGATCCAACTGAAAAGTAAGAAATGGTGGAACTTGAAAATGACTTCAGGTTTTCTCAATGCACAGAATAGAGTCAAACAGTGCTGCAGTTAAATATTTTACCCTTTGTTCTCCCTTTGTGATCTACAATAATAACCTGCTTCATGTTGATATTTAATGCTGTGTTGCTGACAATTACCTGAAAGAGAATTGGGGTGCTTCACTGGGCTGGAAAAAGTTTAGCTACATCAGAAAGCAGGTCTAATTAAGCAAGTTTATCTATATATATATAAATCTCTCACTGGCGCCAATTGCACACATGTGTTTCCACCTGTCATTGTCGATTGTGAATTTGGTTGACACTTATAGAGAAAGGGCGAATAGTGATATTAAAATATTTCTTCTAATTAATTTTCTTTCAATGTGCACGAATTCGTTCACTGGACCACTAGTAATGCACATACAGCACTTGACTGGGTGTTTTATATTTTATTTGAAATACTCAATGCTGAGTAAGTTTAGATTTTCTCATACAGAGAAGTTGTAATGATTTCATGTTTTTGTCATTTCATCACATATATTTGACATAAGAACTTTATTATATTTCATGATCATTTTCTTTTTTTAATCTTTTGATTTTGTTGTACACAGTTTTTTAAAGTTTTAAAATTTTTTCTACTGTTTAATAGTAAAATTACCTTCCAGCTACTGATAGAATTAATACGTTCTATGATTTTATGTTTTCTTTCAAGAAAGCACTATGCTATGAACTATATTAGATGCAGGAATCATAATAAGACCAAGTAGCTTCTGATTTAGTCAGAGGACTATATCAGTCACAGGTCTGCAGTAAGGAATATATATGTGCATGAATGGGTGTGTTTGTGGGCGCGCGTGGGTGCTCACACACATACTTGTGGGTAACGACATTCATTTCAAGAAATTAGCTTTACAGTTGTGGTCTCTCAAGTATGAAATTTGTAGGGCAGGCTGGCAGACTGAAACTCAGGCTGGCGCTGAGGCTTCAGCCCTGAGGCAGAATTTCTTCAGGAAAATCTCAGCTTTGCTCTTAAGGCTTTTCAACTGACTGGATGAGGCTAACCCAGATTATGAAAGATAATCTTTTTTATTTAAAGCCAAGGGATTGTAGATGTTATCAGCTGTTTGAAAAATTCTATGAAATACATTCATAGCAACACCTAAATTAGTGCTTAACTAAATAACTGTAATATAGCCTATCTAAGGTGAATCAGAAAACTAACCATTGCAAAGAAAATAGTGGGACAGGCTTTTGATGGTGATTTTCACATTAATACATTTAAGCATTTCAATGCCTTTAGTTGTGACACTTGAGAAAAACATAAAATAAATGGACTACTATGTTAAAAGTGGAAAGGTTTGCCCTAGCCAGTTTGGCTCAGTGGGTAGAGTATCATGTTTATTATTAGTATAGGTTCTATGGATTTCTTTATTGATACATTTTTCTGTAACATTTCTGAATATTATACAAAAAAATCAAGAAAAGATCATCATATGCAGAATACAAAATATGATTAAATGAGTATGTTATCAGTGGAAGTGGAGTTATTGGGGTGCTGCAAGGAAAAGAATTTCCTGAGGCCCTCACGGGAGGATGAGGTTTCATGGAAAGCTTTATCGATGTTGTAAATTTAAGGGGGTTCCCCTGCAAGGTCCCCTTTCTATCCATCCCACCATGGAAAAAGACCAATCTTATCTTCAGCAAGGTCAGAATTAAGGCCACTGCCCAGAACTTCAGTTCCATATTACAATCCAGTCCAGCACCTGACTAGCTTAACTTGTATTCCCAGCTGCAGTCCATTGCGTGTGGGGACCAGGCAGCCGCTTAAGGCTACATGCTATGGAGAGAGAACAGGGAGCCCACAGGCAAGTGCTGTTCACAGAGCAAGAGTGAACAAGAGAGCAAGAGCAAGGGAACTCTTTGTACGGGTATTTTAACTTTCCAAGATTTCTCATGGTTCTGATGGAGTCCACCCCCTCGGCAATCTATTGTTTCTCATGGACTAACAGACAGCACCTTCCCTATGTCACCCCAGTTTCGCTGAGCATGCGCCCATATCCCCATTTTTTCGATCCCTTCCCCCGGGGACCAGCAGGGAATGAACCAGTGGTTCCCTGGGGGAGCATAAAGCTATAGCTTCCTTGTGAAGCTGCCCAGGTGACCATGCTTACAATGTCTGGCCTCCCCTTTGCTCTCTTCTTATTAATATTAATATCTAGCTAATTATGACCATATCAATTTGACTATCAAGTTGACTATTAAATATATCATGCCATCTGAATGGATTTTAAATCATCCAATATCTTGTGAGATTGTATATTTGTTTATCCTATGATTCTAACATTCCTTAATATTTTGAACCTCCTCTTCTAGAATTGCCTTCTAAGCCTGAAATGCATTCTTATGACTACATTAATAGTTTCCTTACCTTCTTCAAACATTTGCTTAAATGTCACCTCCTCAGTAAGGCCTATCTGACCATTCTGTTTTAAATTGCAATCCTCTTCTACCTTACCTTGATTGCTTTATTTCCCATACCATTAAATTTTCTAATGTATTATGTAATGTACATATTTATTGTGTAACTGCACTAGAAGCTAAATCATTAATGCAGGAATTTTGCATTAATACGGACACTATCTGAAAGAGCTTGTAGATATAAATCTCAATTTTTATATAAATGTAACATGTGAGACAAGTGTAAATTAAACTTAAATTGTTTTCCAACAGAAATATAATCTGGTTTCAGCACAGAAGAAATGACATGTTCTACATGTACTCATGAGCTCTGAAAATACTTAGCACATCATAAAATCTTTAAAGGCACGAACTTCTAAAGAAGTCTGTAGATGTAACTAGTTTGTTGTCATATGTTTTATTTTCCCTAATAGAGGCAATTTTTAAAAGCTACTTTAAAACATTTTTTTAATGTCACTTCCCTGCTCAAAATTCTTCTATGTATTTTTATCACATTTGGAATAAAAGTCCATGTCCTACCATGACCTGGGAGATCTGAACCCTACTCAATCTATTTCCTATCACTCTCCTCCTTCCCTTTGCTCTGTCCACTCTGGCCTTCTTGCCGCTTATAAACAGACCAGCTCTTTCAGCTCCTGGGCCTTTGCACTTGCCCATTCCTCCTAATCTTACCAGGAATGTTGGTATGTCACAGATGGAAGCAAGCACAGCATTAAGTGCCATGCCAATCCAAGAAATGTGTGTATTCACTGAACCTGCCTTACTGACATCCTGTGTTATATCATTAGGCAAACTTTAAAGCTACAATTTGGAAATCACTAGCCCAAGCTTAGAAATATATATACTTCAGAGAGGGAGAGAGAGAGATAGAAACATCAATGATGAGAGAAAACCATTTATCAGTTGACTCCTTCACGCCCCCTATTGGGGATCGAACCTGCAACCCAGGCTTTTCCTGACCAGAAATTTTTTTTACATGCAATAAACATTAATATTTCGAACATTTCAAAACATTTTTTAATATTGGAAATATTTATTCATCGATGTATTTAAAAAATACATTTATGTGCCCAGCCCATTTGGGTCAGTGGTTAGAGCATCAGCCTGCTGAAGGGTCAGCAGGTTCGATTCCAAGTTAAGGGCAGGTACCTCAGCTGCAGGTTCCATCCCTGACCCCTGTTGGGGCCCGTGCAGGAGGCAACCAGTTGATGTGTATCTCTCATATCAATGTTTTTCTCTCTCTCCCCCTCCCCCTCTTCCCTCCCTTTCACTCTCTCTCTAAAGATCAATGGGAAAAATGTCCTCAGATGAGGATTTTTTAAAAATCTTCAAAAAAAAAATATTTATGCACCAACTGTTTGCTGGGGAGTATTGTGGGAGCTGTCATGAGCAGTGAAGGGCACAAAGTCCCTGCCTCATGGAGCTTACTACCTATTGTGGGAGACAAACAATAAGCATGTAAATAATTAAATAACATAATTTCAAAAGGTGACATGGTCTATAAAGAAACGTAAAATAGCCCTGCCCGGTCTTGCTCAGTGGTTAGAGCGTCGGCCTGCGGACTGAAGGGTCCCGGGTTCGATTCCGGCCTAGGGCACATGCCCGGGTTGCAGGCTCCACCTCCAGTGGGGGGCGTGCAGGAGGCAGCCGATCAGTGATTCTCTCTCATTGATGTTTCTAGATCTCTCTCCCTCTCCCTTCCTCTCTGAAATCAATAAAGAAATTTAAAAAAAAAAAAAGAAACGTAAAATATAGTAAGTAGACAAGGGTAATGGAGAGCTTGGGAGTGTTATTTTAGATAAGGTGGTTACTGAAGACTTATCTGAGGAAATGATATTTAAGCAGAAACCTCCTAAATAGTGTAGGCGGGAGCTGTGTCTGAAGGAGGAGGGGTCCTTGCCGCAAAATGGAACTGCAATTGAAAAGGCTGCTGGGTCAGCAAGAATTACGTGTTTGAGGCATAGCCAGAAAGTATATGTGGAGAAAGTATGGGTATGGAGAAAGTGAGGAAAACAGTGGTTTGAAATAAGGCTGAAGAGAGAGCAGGGCCAGATATGTAGGGCCTTAGAGGTCATATTGACGAATTTAAAATGTAGGTTTTATTTAACTGTGACAAGAAGCCATTGGTGGGGTTTTGAACATAGGATTGATGTGATTTATGAAATTAAAACATCTTCAGAAAATATACTTATTTTCTGATAACTTAGTGTCTTGTTTGAAAAACAGTCATTTAAAAGTCATAAAATAACAGATTGACAATTTTTACTCCACATTTTTTAACAACTAGAAAAATCCAGAAATTAAATTAAAAGGGATTTAAAAATCTAAGAATTAATATTTAGTCGCTATAACAAAGAAGATGCTGATTTTTTAATAGGCAGAGTGCTAACAATTCAATATGAAAAAGACAACTCATTTGTATAAAAGACATGAAAATGCATTTTATCAAAAACGAAATGCTAATGGCTAACAAATACAAGAGAACATTTCATTTCTCAATCTCTCCTTTGCTCTATGGTGACATATTTCTAGTGATCAATTGCTGCCTGTTACTGTGTTTTGCTATTCTCTTCATCCTCTTTTCTAGAGTATCTTTGTTACCAGTGCTGTACTCTTTTCTTTGTTATTACTTATGACTGGAAATAATACCCTTTACCTGGCTAGCTATTTTTAAGAGGTGTGTGTGTGTGTGTGTGTGTGTGTGAGATAGGGAGACTGAAGGTAAGGGAGAGTACAGAGTATTGTTCCAGGTTTGCCAGTCTTCACAAACTTGTTTCTCTGCTGCCATAGACACAAAATGCTTCCTATGGAAGTTGCTTGGCTGCGTATTTTTTGTGTAACCTTCCTCCCCCACCTTTTCTACTTCCTAAATCTGAGTCTAGTAGGTTCTGCTGACAACTCAACTCACCTCTGTACCTATATCTGTGATTACAAAAAAGGCCTGTAGCAACTTAGGGTGTGTTATATACCTTCAGGGCATATTTTTTGCCCTTGTTTTCTGGTATTCACACTGTGGGCTCTTTTACAACTGCATTTCTCCGAGACTGCTTTTCTTCACTTACTCTCATGTAGCTCCTGCCAGGTTTCAGCTGCTTTTACTATTTTACAGTTTAGGGATTATATCTGAATCCTAATATTACTACAAATATATTGCATGTGTTTCTTCCTTTGGAGGGAAACATAACTGGACAGATGGAAGGACACAAGCAGAAAGAGAAGAGAAAAAATAAATAAAGCAATCAGCTCTAGGAGCCAAATTCATGATCCAGAAAGCAAGAACTCTGGGAAAGACATAAAACAATGGAGAAGACAAATTATGAGTGGGCAAAACTTAGGAAAGAAGTATTTATTTCAAAGGTGAAATTGGAAAGAGCTCAAGAGAGACTGGAAATTATGGAAAGGAACTTAAGGAATATAAAAGATAAAAATGAATGCAATAAACCAAAGAAAGAACAAAACAATTAGAAAATTTGTATTTATGTGTAAGATATATAAATTGAGATAGAGACACTATAAAAACTTAAAATAACATAAAAGAATAAATATTTAAAGTTGAAATGTAATAACTTTTTGATAATATAGGAGACGATTTGAATCCATATTTTAATAGGACATTCCACGGGCCAAGAAAAATGAGTTTAGAACTGTCAATACTGAGACATATCCTCATGAATTTACTGGATTTTTAAACATGAAGAAATAACGATTAACTCACACATAAGAGGGGGAAAATAGTCAGTCTCGTCTCTGATTTATCCACATCAACATTTAGAGCCAGCTGACAATGGACTAACATCTGCAGGATCTTTGAGAAAAAATAGAGTTTTTAAAATAGTATTTTAAATTCAGTAAAGCTGTCTTCAGGCATAAAAACTTCAGACAGTTTTGAACTTAGAGAATATTATTTCAGATGTGCCCTTCTTGAAAAAAATTCCTAGAAAATTACTGCCATTCAGATGAAAATAACGGGAAACACCACCGAAGGTTGATCAGTGAGCATTGAGAGGATTTAGTTATAAAACAAGATGAAAACAAACGTGGGAATTAGAATTAAAGAACAAAATGTGAATACTGTATCCCTAAAAATAGAAATTATACACTACCTGGACCTATTTTTCTCTCCTTTTCACCAGATTTTTGTATTTGTAAGATTTTTTATATCTTATTTAATACTTAAAAGTCAAAAACTGTCAATTAAAGTTACAAATAATAAAAATAACAAGCAAATTTAACAGGACTTAGAAAAACACTGAAAAATATTAACTGAAATATGATAAGGAAAGTAAGCAGGAAAGAATAATAGAAAATATGCTAATATCGTAATTGCTTATTGAAGCTAATATATCTTGAATACAGAAATTTAAAAAAATTAAATTACATAATACGATTTATGAATACAAAGTTGCACGGAGTTATAAACACAGTTACTGGAACAAAGATACATACAGAGAAACTACATATAGAGAAATATGAGGTAAAATCTACTAGTAAAATATTTTCTTTTAAAAAAATCCAGAAAACAAGTTAAATTAATAACAGAATGAAGACCAATTCTATTAGATGCCCACTGTCAAAATTATCATTTAACATTGTATTGAAAGGGATCAATCAACAGAAAAATTAATGTAAATGGGCTTAACTCATGTGTTATTTATTAAAAGTGAATTTCCAACTAAATCATAGGGCAATATCTATTCTCTGATATATGCAAAAAACAGAACTAAAGTGTTTTAGAAATGTTGAAAACTAAAGGATAAAAATTAAGCCAGATAAAGGCAAGCAAAATACATCAGAACAAAGGAATCAGTCCCCATAAACATCAAATGAGATGAAAACTTTTATTGTTGACACTGTTACAGATGTCCCCCATTCCCCCCCCCCCGCCCCCCGCTCCCCAATCCTCGCCGCTCTCTCAGGCCTTTGCCGTGTTATTGTCTGTGTCCATGCCCTTTGCATATATGCATTTATGTCCTTTGGTTAATTACTTCTAGTTCCCCCTCCCCCCTTTATGAGATCTGTCAGTCTGTTCCATGTACCCATGCCTCTGGTCCTGTTTGTCAGTTTATTTCGTTCATTAGATTGCACAAATAAGTGAGATCATGTAATATTTACCTTTCTCTGACTGGCTTATTTTGCTTGGCATAATAATCTCCAGGTCCATCTATGCTGTCGCAAAGAGTAAGACTTCCTTCTTTTTAATATTCCCAAAATTTATATGGAACCAAAAAGACCCGAAATGGCCTCAGCATTCTTCAGAAAGAACAAACTTGGAGGGATTACAATATCAGATATCAAACTATACTACAAAGCCATTGTAATCAAAACAGCCTCGTACTGGCACAAGAATAGGCATATAGATCAATGGAACAGAACAGAGAGCCCAGAAATCAACCTATGCCTTTATGGTCAAATAATGTCTAACAAAGGAGGCAAGAGCATTTAATAGAGTAAAGACAGTCTCTTCAATCAGTGGTGTTGGGAAAACTGGACAGGTACATTCAAGAAAATGAAACCAGACCAGCAACTTACTGACTGGTACATCATACACAAGAATAAACTAAAAATGGATTAAAGACTTAAATGTAAATTGGGAAACCATAAAAATCCTATAAGAAACATAAGCAGTATAATTTCAGATATCTTATGTAGCAGTATTTTTGCTGATACATAGCCTAGAGCAAAGAAAAAATAAAGCAATGGGACTACATCAAACTATAAAGTTTCTGTACAGTAAAAGAAACCATCAATAAAATGAAAAGGGAACCGAATGAATGGGAGAACATATTTACCAATGACACATCTGATAAGGGGTTAATTTCCAAAATATATAAAGAAATTATACAACTCAACACCAGAAAGACAAACAGTCCAACTAAAAAATGGGCAAAGGACCTGAGTAGACACTTCTCCAAAGAGGACATACAGATGGCCAATAGACATATGAAAAAATGTTCAGCTTCACTAATCATCAAAGAGATGCAAATAAAAACTGCAATAAGGTATTATCTCACACCTGCCACAATGGCTACCATCAACAAATCAATAAACAACAAGTTCTGGTGAGGATGTGGAGAAAAGGGAATCCTAGTACATTGCTGGTGGGAATGCAAACTGGTGTAGCCACTGTGACAAACAGTAGGGAGTTTTCTCAAAAAATTAAATATGGAACTGCCATTTGACCCAATCATCCCACCTCTAGGAATATATCCTAAAAATCCTTAGATAGTCCAGGATTATCTCCCCATATTAGTAAGAATATTTGCACCCATGCATTCATAGCAGCATTATTTACAATAGCTAAGATCTGGAAACAGCCCAAGTGCACATTGGTAGATTAGTGGATTAAAAAAGCTATGGTACATTTATTCAATGGAATACTATGCTGCTGTAAAAAAGATACTTTTTAAATGCAAAAAGTGCAATTCATAATGAAGGTGTGGCAATTTTGGATATCTAAAAACCAAATAACATGCCACAACACTGTTAAAGCTACAACAGTGCAGATACAAAGGAAAATAGTTAAAAACACACTAAACTTGGAACTTTTATTCTTCAATCATTTCAATACAGGTAAAGCAGGGTTGGGGGAAAGGGGAGAACAAGGAAACACTGAAAGCATTTACTCAAAAGTCAGCAATATTGCAGAGATGCCCACTGCCATGACTATCATTTAACATTGTGGTGAAGGGAAGCAGATGAGAAAAATACTATAAGTTCTTTAAAACATCAAAGAGGTAAAGTTAGAACCCCTGTGTGAGTAACATGATTATCTACCTGAAATCACCACCCAAAGTAAAATTAACTGAGTAATTACTAAGAATAATAAGATCATTCATTAAGATATTGTGGCACAAGATTAATGTATCCCTATAGGTAACTTTCATGTACTAGTATACCAGAATAACTATGAATTAAACCCCAGTGCCATATAATGCATAGGCTGATTACTTGGGTATGTGCTGTAAGCCTAGTCATATTTTTTTGTGTGTTAATTTGCTAAAGCTGCTGTATCAAATTACCATAGACTTGGTGACTTAATGCAACAGATATTTATTCTCTCAGTTCCAGATGCCAGAAGTTGTCACTAGGCCAAAATCAAGCTGTTGGCAGGGCCACTCGCCCTCTAAAGTCTCTGGGGGTTTGTGGAGAATCCTTTCCTCACCTCTTCCAGCTTCTGATGGCTACCAGCATGCTTTGGCTATGGCCACATCACTTCAGTCTTGAGCTACATGGTCCCATTGCCTCCTCCCCTTCTGTGTGTATCTGCTTTTTCTTACAAGACCCTTGTAATTGCACTTAGGGCTCACCTGGATAGTCCAAGATTATTTCCCCATTTAAAAATTCTAATCACATCTGGAAAGATCCATTTTCCTTATAAGGTAACATTTACAGATTCCAGGGATTAAGACATGACATCTTTGGGTGGTGACTTCATGTACTGTAATGTAATGTAATGTGTAATGAACTAACTTTCTATTAGAAAGTATCTAGAATGGTAGTAGCTCTGTACCATCCTTGAGAGAATCAGGAAACTACTATCCTTGAGCTAATCAAGAAAATAGTCACAAATCATTTTTATTGAGTTTAATTCCCCAAGTATGTAATGAATTAACTTCCTGGTACCATTCTTGGAATAATCAGAAAAGTACCAACCTTGGGATAATTAAGAAAATAGTCACATATAAAAATTTTAGAGTTTAATTCTCTTACAGAACCCTCATTGAAAAATACTATCTTGGGTGTGAAATGATAGAATAAACAGGATTATAAACCCTAGCAATAGACTTAATAAATGCAGGAAATCTTGAAAATGATGAGGATGGCATCTCACAGTTGTGGGAAAAGGTGTGTTATTTAATGCATGTTATTGGGACAACTGCTTAGCTATCTATAAAGACAAGTTGAATGCATACTCACATCATTCACCAAATATCTAGAAATAGACCAGATACTTAAATGTAAACCCATAGAGGTACTCAAAAAAAAAAAACGAGATTTTTTTTTCTTCTGACTTTAGCATAGAAAATAACTTCAAAACAAAATTGAGTTATGGGCAAATGTTTAACAAAGGAGCCAAAAACACACAATGGAGAAAAGAAAGCTTCTTTAATAAATGGTGCTGGGAAAGAATGAAAGTATATTACAGTTTGTCCCCATGTACAAAAATTAACTCAAAATGGATCCAAGGCCTAAATATAAGAGCTGAAACAATAAATTACATGGAAGAAAACATAGGTACTAAACTGATAGACTTTGGTCTTTGAGAGTATTTTATGAATTTTACCTCAGGGGCAAGGAAAGGAAAGGCAAAATAAATGAATGGGACTATATCAAACTAAAAAGTTTCTGCCCAGCAAAAGAAACTGCCAACAAAACAAAAAGGCAACCAATTGAATGGGCGAAGACATTTGCAAACAACAGCTCTGACAAGGTGTTAATATCCAGAATATACAGAATTCACACAACTCAACACTAAATAAACAATTCAGTATAAAAAGGCCCTGGCCTGGTGGCTCAGTTGAGTGGAGCATTATCAAATCAATGTTTCTGTCTCCTTCCTCTCTCTCTAAAAATCAATTAAAACAAAACAAAACATATCCTCAGTTGAGGATTAAACAAAAAACAATTTTTTAATGGGCTGAGGACATGAACAGACAATTCTCCGAAGAAGACATACAAATGGCCAATAGATATATGAAAAAATGCTCAATTTCACTAGCTATTAGGGAAATGCAAATCAAAACTACAATGAGATACCACCTCACACCTGTTGGGATGGCTATTATCAACAAGACAAGTAATAACAAGTGTTGGAGAGGATGGCGAGAAAAAGGAGCCCTCATTCACTTCTGGTGGGAATGTACACTGGTAAAGCCACTATGGAAAACAGTATGGAGATTCCTCAAAAAATTAAGAATAGAGTTACCATATGACCCCACAAACTGTCTTCTGGGTATCTACCCGAAAAATTGGAAACATCTGTTTGAAAAGATATATGCATGCCTATGTTCACTGAAGCATTATTCATGGTGGCCAAGACATGGAAACAATCAAAGCATTAAGATATGGTTCATATATACAATGGAATATTACTCAGCTATAATAGAAGATGAAATACTGCCATTTATGACAACATGGACAGATCTTGAAAATATGCTAGTGAAATGAATCACTTAGAAAAAATAAAGAACAATATGATCTTCAGGGATATAAAAGCAAAAGTAACAAATTAACAAACAAGAAAAACTAACAAAAACTCATAGACACAGACGACAGTATGGTGGTTACCAGATAGAAAGGGGATAGAGAAGTAGTAAAGGATAAAGTGACAGAAGATGATTTTGACATTGGTGGTGGGCACACAATGCAATATGTAGGTGATGTTTCATAGAATTGTACATTTAAAACCTATATAACGTTATTAGCCAATGTCATTCCAACAGATTTAAAAAGAAGGAAAAAAATCTAGAAACCATAAAAAAATACTAATAAACTACCACATTTAAAAAACATACACAAGTAAAATAAAAAGACAAACTATAAATATTTTTTTAAAAGCTTGCTATTCTTAGTAAAGAGGAGTGTCTATATACTAAAATATAATTAAAAGATAAAAAGTGGTAAGTTAAAATACTAATAAGATAAAAAGTTAAAATACTAATAAGATAAAAAGTGGTAAGTTAAAATACTAATAATACTGTTGGAAAAATAACGAGGGACATGAACAGACTGTTCACAGAAAAAGGAATGCAAATGGCTCTTAAGAATATGATAATTCTCACCTCACTGCTAATATAGGAAAGCAGATTTAAGTCACAATGAAACACTGTCACTATCAGAATTTCCCAGTGTTCCAAAAGTGGATATAATAGTCTTGGGGATACTGAACACGTTATTTGATGTTTCTGGTAGAATTATACACTTGCTCTTTTCATATGGAGTGTGAGTGGCAATATCTGTCAAAGTTAGGAAAAAATTTTCCCATTGATTTAATTAATTCTTATTAATGAAATTATTTAATTAATTAAATTATCCTTATTTATTAAATAAGAATTTAATAAATTCTTATTTAATTAATAATATTAATTAATTATTTAATTAATTCTTTATTGACCAGTCTTTTCCTTTATGGAAAGAGATGATGTACAGAGTTATTCACTGCAATATTTAATAGAAAATGGAGAAATTTGAGTGTTCATGGTGGAACAAGTTAAACTGTGGGATATCCAGAATGAAATACTATGCAGTTCCTAATAACAAACAAGGAACCTTGTTATCTATATACTAGAGGCCTGGTGCACGGATTTGTGAACGGCAGGGTTCCTCTGCCTGGCCTGTGCCCTCTTGCAATCTGGTACCCCTCAGGGGATGTCGGAGAGCCGGTTTCAGCCTGATCCCGGCAGCCCAACAACCCTCCAAGGGATGTAGCAGTACTGAAGTGGCAGGCAGCCGGGGAGGAGCCCCACTGCACCTGCCACCGCCACTGCTTGGTAGCGCTGCCGCGGTGGCGAGAGAGGCTCTTGCCGCCACAGGTGTGCTTGTTAACTGTGAGCCTGGCTTCTGGCTGATCAGTAATCCCACTGGGGTAGTGCACTGACCACCAGGGGACAGCTCCTTTGTTGAACTTCTGCCCCCTGGTGGTCAGTGCACATCATAGCAATCAGTCGACTGGTTGTTCCGGTCATTCAGTTGTAATAGTCGCTTAGGCTTTTATATATCTACTAGAGGCCCAGCGCACAAAATTTGTGCATGTATATGGTCCCTAGCCTGGCCTACTATCAGGGCCATCTTCCTCAGCTATTGGCAGGCAGCCCCGCCCCCTGCCGCCACCCACCTCTGGCTCCCCATTCCCCATTGGGCAATAGGAGCCTGCCGTCCAGGGGAAGGAACTGAGAGGTTGGCTGGCAAGGTGCTTGGGGCCTACAGGTTGTGGGCAGCTCCTGCATTGAGCATCTGCCACCTTGTGATCAGTGTATGTCATAGCGACTGGTTGTTCCGCTGTTCAGTCCATTTGTATGTTAGCCTTTTATTATATAGGATAATACTAAAAGCTTAATATGCAAATTGACCAAACGGCCGAACAAAGGAATGACCGTCCGGAAGACCTTCTGGACAAAGCCAGGGCTGTGAGGGCCGAGGCAGCCGAAGGCCTACTCTTGCACGAATTTCATGCACCTGGCCTCTAGTATCAATATAAAAGGCTAATATGTCCCTCCAACCATCCAACCAGTCACTACGACATGCACTGACCATTGGGGGGCAGATGTTCAATACAGGAGCTGCTGTGACATGCACTGACCATTTACAAAGAAACGGCACAGCGGACCTGGCATCAACAAAGCAACACTTGACTTCCCCCAGGTGGGACACAGGCCCCGCCACCACCCTGGAGCAACAGCCCACCAAACCGCAGCCAATGCTGCTGAGACCCCATGGCGCAAAATGCGGCCCACAGCCCAGCCCACCCTTAAACAGTGGCTGTGGGTGCCAAGAAATGACATCACGTGGAAACACCCTAGCTTCCTCTCCCTAGAAACCAGCCTTCTTGCAGTTTCTTCAGCCTAGGAACATGACTTGCTTTATAGCCAGGTGCAAACATTTTACACTTTAACCAAATGTCTGTGAAGCATTTTCCTGTGCCTCATCTCTTTTGACCCTCACAGAAGTCCTGGAGTAGGTAGATAAGAGACTCAGTAGAATCCTATTTTCTTTTCCTTAGCCAGAAAACAGAGATTTAGAAAGTTTAGAAACTTGACACCACTGAAAAGAAGAAATGGTGGAACTTGAAAATGACTTCAGGTTTTCTCACTGCGCAGAATAGAGTCAAACACTGCTGCAGTTAATTATTATACCCTTTGTTCTCCCTGTGTGATCTATAATAATAATCTGCTTCATGTTGATATTTACTGCTGTGTTGCTGACAATTTATTTATTTATTTATTTTAATTAAATCTTTATTGTTCAGATTATTAAAGTTGTACCTCTTTTTCCCCCCATAGCTCCCCTCCACCCGGTTCCCACCCCATCCTCCGCCCTCAACCCCCCCACTGTCCTCATCCATAGGTATACGATTTTTGTTCAGTCTCTTCCCACATCCCCCACACCCCTTTCCCCGCCAAGAATAGGGAGTCCACTCCCTTTCTGTGTCCCTGATTCTATTATTCACCAGTTTATTCTGTTCATCAGATTATTTATTCACTTGATTTTTAGATTCACTTATTGATAGATGTGTATTTGTTGTTCATAATTTGTATCTGTACCTTTTTCTTCTTCTTCCTCATCTTAAAGGATACCTTTCAGCATTTCATATAATACTGGTTTAGTGGTGATGAACTCCTTTAGCTTTTTCTTATCAGTGAAGCTCTTTATCTGACCTTCAATTCTGAATGATAGCTTTGCTGGATAAAGTAATCTTGGTTGTAGGTTCTTGGCATTCATCACTTTGAATATTTCTTGCCACTCCCTTCTGGCCCACAAAGTTTCTGTTGAGAAATCAGCTGACAGTGGTATGGGTACTCCCTTGTAGGTAACTGACTGTCTTTCTCTTGCTGCTTTTAAGATTCTCTCTTTGTCTTTTTCTCTTGGCATTTTAATTATGATGTGTCTTGGTGTGGTCCTCTTTGGATTCCTTCTGTTTGGGGTTCTCTGCGCTTCCTGGACTTGTAAGTCTATTTCTTTGACCAGGTAGGGGAAGTTTTCTGTCATTATTTCTTCAAATAGGTTTTCAATATCTTGCTCTCTCTCTTCTTCTGGCACCCCTATAATTCGGATGTTGGTACACTTGAAGCTGTTCCAGAGGCTCCTTACACTATCTTCGTATTTTTGGGTTCTTTTTTCATTTTGCTTTTCTGGTTGGGTGTTTTTTGCTTCTTCGTATTTCAAATCTTGGACTTGATTCTTGCGCTCCTTTAGTCTGCTGTTGGGAGTCTGTATAATATTCTGTATTTCAGTCAGTGTATGCTTAATTTCTAGTTGGTCCTTTATCACAACCTCGAGGGTCTCATTAGATTTCTTGAGGGTCTCATTAAGTTTGTCGGCGGTTTCTAGAAAATTCTTGAAAAACCTAAAAAGTGCGGTTTTGAACTCTATATTCAGTAGTTTGCTTTCCTCCATTTCTGTCATTTGTGTCCTGTTTCTTTGTCTCCGCATTTTTTTATCCTTCACTGTGTCAATAGAGTGGCTTTCTGTGCTAGGTGTCCTATAGAGCCCAGTGGCTCAGCCTCCCAATTACCTGAGGTAGACACTCTTGGTGTACTCCCTTGTGGGCTTTGTGCACAGTCTTGTTGTAGTTAAGCCTTGATTGTTATATGTATCACTGGGAGTGATTGACCTCCCGGCCAATTGGCTGTGAGAATAAGCTGTGCCTGCAGTGGGAGAACTTCTGTGCTGGAGACACCCCTCCGGGGCAAGACTTGCTTCAATGGGGCTTTGGTGCTCACTGAGTCTGCCCCCTAAGTGTGTCCTTTATGGATCCGAGGAGCTGCAATCTGGATGGTCCCACTCTGACCACTGGGCACACTGGCTCCTGGATCTCTAAGGAGGTGCTAATCTAGCCTCTGCCTGAGGCTATCCAGCAGGAGCCAGCCAGCTATGACTCAATGCAAGTTGCTGTGGGGCCTTGGGCCAGCTGCAGTTTGTTAGGTAATTATCAGATTGCAAAGGGCCAGGCCTTTCATATGCAAAAGCCTCCATGCATGGCTTGGTCGGGGCGGGGTCTCAGGGGATCAACAGGGCAGAGCGAGCAGTTATGGCTGCTCTCGGTCCTGCCCTCAGAGGCCCTGCTTCTCAGCATCCCGGCAATCGCTGCAAGCACCCCCGAGAAAAAGTTGCCCTCGAGTTCCGACCGATGCCAGACAGTCCAGTTTCTCCCATATGAGTCTGGGTCCCCAGAGTCTCGCCCAGAACTGGAGCTCAGAGCTTGAGACTCCTTCCCAATTGAAAAAGACAACCGTGTCCTCAGCCGCCAGCCCTCTCCACATGCGCCTCTGTACCTCTGTATTTTACTTCCGTACCACACCTCTTCTGAGTCTCGGTCTGCTTTTCTCTTTCCTTCTACTTGTAGAATTTCCACTCAGCCAGCCTTCCTGTGGTTCTGGATGATGTCCATTCTGTCTTTTAGTTATATTTTTGAAGTGGTTGTGCGAGGCAGCAATCTCCGGTGTTTAACCCTGCCACCATCTTGCTTTCTAATCTGTGTTGCTGACAATTACCTGAAAGAAAAGTTGGGGTGCTTCACTAGGCTGGAAAAAAGTTTAGCTAAATCAGAAAGCAGGTCTAATTAAGCAAATTTATATATATATATAAAGCTCTCACTGGCACCAATCGCACGTGTGTGTTTCCATCTGGCATTGTTGATCATACATTTGGTTGACACTTCTATTACAGAAAAAGGACAAATAGCAATATTAAATATTTCTTCTAATTAATTTCCTTTCAGTGTACACAAATTTGTGCACTGGGCCTCTAGTTTCTGATAAAGAAAAATCTTTTAAAATTATAATGTACAAATGCAGAACAGTATGTATAGGTTGCTATCTTTGTGGTTCAACAATAATGAGGAAAAACATGTTCATTTATATATGATTATTTATGCATAAAAACATCAAGTATATACAAGGAAATAATAAAAATGTCATTATCTCATTGGAAGGAATAGGAGGAACTGGATAGATAGAGAGAGAAGTAGAGGGAAATTTGACTATAAAATACTCTAAGCTTAAAACTTATTAAAATAAGCATATATATTAACTTTTTAACTAAATGAATAAATTTTATTTCTTCATGATATATTTATTGAGGGCTACTTTGTACCATGCACTGTTTGAGGTGCATGGGATCAATGACAAAAATCCCAGTCTTTATGGAGCTTACATTCTAATAGTGGAAGACAGACAAAAATTAACCATAATAAATACTTAATATCAGAAGATAAAAGTTCTGTAAAGAAAAACTTTTTATAAAACGGAATAACTGGAATAGGCAGCATCATTGAGATTAGAAGAAAATGTTGCAATTTATTAAATACGATTAGCAGGTAGGTCTCATCAGAAAAGAGCAAATTTAAATAAAAGCATGAATCCAGGGATTTAATCATGTGGATGTTGGAGGAAAGAGTGTTCTAAGTAACATGTCATATCAGATGTTAAACAAAAGGGTAGTGGACAGTGTGGCTTGAGCAGAGAAAGAGGAATAGTGGTAGAGATGGGATCAGAAAGATAAATGAGGTCCATTTCAGTTTGTTTGTCTTAGCAGAGGAGTGACAATATTTGATAAAGTTGTAAAAACTTAAGCTGATGTTACTACAAACAAGCTGATAAGGAGCAAAGGTAAAAAGCTGGGAGATAATGGTACCTTAGATCTGAGGAATGGCAGTGGAAGTAGTGAGAAAGAGTTGGAGTTTGGATGTAATTTAAAATTAAATCAACTGGATCCCAGAGAGACTGGATGTGGAATGTGAGGGAGAGAACACAAGGAAGAGGAAGTATGAAAACATTATCTAGAAAAATGGGAGAATGCATGGACTAGGGAAATATACTATGATTGCCTGGGAGCAGGAAGAGCCCACTTGAGTGCTTCATGAATTTAAAAATGAGACCAGTCAGTATGATTATGGGTTTTTCTGCAGCTACATTCAGTCTCAGGATGTCAGGATGTAGGCCTCATTTTATCTGAAGAAATAGATTTCTGGAGTATTATGAAAAGATGCCTTATAACAGGACATTATACATGGAGAAAATGTTCTCATTTGAATGATTTTTTAAAAAAGGAGATACAAACATGCTTATTTTTGTTTGTATTTATACAAAACTTAGATATATTCCCCAGGTTTTAGCTGCACATGGTTTTCATATGATCATTCTAGATCAGTGATGGCGAACCTTTTGAGCTCGGCGTGTCAGCATTTTGAAAAACCCTAACTTAACTCTGGTGCCATGTCACATATAGAAATTTTTTGATATTTGCAACCATAGTAAAACAACGACTTATATTTTTGATATTTATTTTATATATTTAAATGCCATTTAACAAAGAAAAATCAACCAAAAAAAAAAATGAGTTCGCGTGTCACTTCTGACACGCGTGTCATAGGTTTACCATCACTATTCTAGACAATAAATGTGTATCCAATGACCCTAGGTAAATCATGTCTGTAAGACAGCAGGCATTTCAGAGTGCTTCCTTATTTACTTATTTTTTAGATTTAGCTTATATTTTGCAGTTTTCAAAAATAAACATGAAACTTATTTTGAACTTAATACATCCTATCTAATAAACAGTAATATGCAAATTAACCATCACTATGCGATAAAGATGGTGGCACCCACAGCCAATAAGGAGGAAATATGCAAATAGATGTGACAAAGATGGAGGCGCCAGCCGGAGCCACGGAGCCAAGCTGGCCGGAGAGCAGGTGCGGGAGGCTTGGCTTCCTTGGTTGCCTAGGCTTGGCTTCTGTGGCCGCCGCCCAGACAAAGCCATAGTGGCAGGGCCGAGGCAGAGGTGGTTAGGGGTGATCAGGCCAGGAGGGGAGGGCAGTTGGGGCAAGCAGGCCGGTGAGGGCTGCAGTTGGGGGTGAGCAGGCCAGCAAGGGGGCAGTTGGGGGCAATCAGGCTGGCAGGGGGGGGCGGTTGGGGGTTAGCAGGCCAGCAGGGGGCGGGGTGTTTGGGGCAATCAGACCGGCAGGGGGACAGTTGGGGGCGAGCATGCTAGCAAGGAGGCAGTTGGGGGTGATTAGGCTGGTAAGCGAGCACTTGGGGGCAATCAGGCCAGCAAGGGGGGCAGTTAGGGGTGAGAAAGCCAGTGAGGGGACAGTTTGGGGTGAGCAGGCTGGAAGGCAGAGTGGTTAGGGGCCATCAGGCAGGCAGGCAGGTGAGCGGTTAGGAGCCAGCAGTCCTGGATTGCAAGAGGGATGTCCAACTGCCAGTTTAGGCCCAGTCCCACCTAAACCGGCAGTCAGACATCCCCAAAGGGGTCCCAAATTGGAGAAGGTGCAGATCGGGCTGAGGGACAACCCCCCCTCCGCCCCGTGCACGAATTTTGTGCACCGGATCACTGGTTATATATAAATTATTTATATTAATTGTATGTGTTCTGAGCATTTGTTTACTTAAAATGCTCAACAGTTTTAGAGGATAAGAACTTTATGAAATCATGAGACAAACACTTAGGAAATACCAGAAGCATTAGATGGAATATCAGCCACATTGAACATCTCATGAACACAGCTGGTGAGAGAACACAAAAAGGGGGGAGGGCAAAGTGGCAAATGACAAAAGAGAAATGTTAAAGGATGAAACAAAAATATGAAAGCTACAAATAATTAATAACCCATAATGAAAAGCAAAGAGGGAACTTGGGAAACATCTGCAAGCAATGCAGGGCTTATGTTGTAGTCATTGAATGAATACATTACATCTGATAGAGCATTTTCACTCGATCCACTATCTGAAATCTCTTATCTGAATTCTCATAAAGCTGCTTCTGAGAAATATACACAAATCCAGAAACTACTCAGTGATGAGACTTTTTACTAATGGGTACTCAGTTACTACCTGTATTAAGTGAGAGTAAATATGTAATGTTCTCTAAGGATTTCAGTCTTGGAGCACTATGGCTGAGAACAAGATTGTGTTTCATGCATAATGAAGCATGTGATAAGTAAAAGGATACAATTTATCATTATAAGTATACTAGAGGCCCGGTGCACAGATTCATACACATTGAAGGGAAATTAATTAGAACAAATATTGTAATATCACTATTCGCCCTTTCTCTATAATAGCAGTGTCAGCCTAATCACGATTGACAATGAGATTGAAACACACACGTGCAATTGGCACCAGCGAGAACTTTGTACGTATCGTGCATGTGAGAGTCAACTTAGCCTTTTATATATATAGAATAAACTCAATTAGACCTGCTTTCTGATTTAGCTAAACTTTTTCCAGCCTAGTGAAGCACCCCAACTTCTCTTTCAGATAATTGTCAGCAACACAGCAGTAAATATCAACACGAAGCAGGTTATTATTGTAGATCACACAGGGAGAACAAAGGGTATAATAATTAACTGCAGCAGTGTTTGACTCTATTCTGCGCAGTGAGAAAACCTGAAGTCATTTTCAAGTTCCACCATTTCTTCTTTTCAGTCATGTCAAGTTTCTAAACTTCCTAAATCTCTGTTTTCTGGCTAAGGAAAAGAAAATAGGATTCCACTGAATCTCCTATCTACCTACTCCAGGACTTCTGTGAGGGCAAAAGAGATGAGGCACAGGAAAATGCTTCACAGACATTTGGTTAAAGTGTCAAATGTTTGCACCTGGCTATAAAGCAAGTCATGTTCCTGGGCTGAAGAAACTGCAAGAAGGCTGGTTTCTAGGGAGAGGAAGCTAGGGTGCTTCCACGTGATGTCATTCCTTGGCATCCACAGCCACTGTTTAAGGGTGGGCTGGGCTGTGGGCCGCATTTTGTGCCATGGGGTCTCAGCAGCATTGGCTGCGGTTTGGTGGGCTGTTGCTCCAGGGTGGTGGCGGGGCCTGTGTCCCACCTGGGGGAAGTCAAGTGTTGCTTTGTTGATGCCAGGTCCGCTGTGCCGTTTCTTTGTAAATGGCCAGTGCATGTTACGGCAGCTCCTGCATTGAGCATCTGCCCCATGGTAGTCAGTGCGTGTCATAGCGACTGGTCAGATGATTAGACAGACACTTCACATTTTAGTCCTTTATATCTATAGATGGTAATATATTGTTTCCATGGGTAGAGTTAGTACAGGTCTGTAATTGCAATTCTAAAAGGTAATAGATTCTGAAATCCAAAAATTTCTTTTTCCTTCAATATGTTTTGGCAACAAGACCAAACTGATGTGGAAACATTAATTTCATCACGAATTTAAAAGCTATTGATGACCACATCTGATAAGGAGTTGATATCCAAAATATTAAAGAACTCAGTGAACTCAATAGCCAAAAAAATAGTCTGATTTTAAAAATGGGCCAAATACCTGAATAGACATTATTCCACAGAAGACACATACAGGTGGCCAACCAGTAATGGAAAAGGTGCCCATCATCACTCATCATCAAGGAAATGCAAATCAAAACCATGAGTTATCAGCTCACACCTGGGAAAAGGATATTGTCAAAAGAAAAGAGATAGGTGCTGGTGAGGAAGTGAAGAAAAGGGAACACTTGTACCCTGTCAGTGGGAATGTAAATTGGTACAGCCACCATGGAAAACAGTGAGGTTCCTCAAAAATTTAAAAATAAATCTACCTTATGGCCCCACAGATGCATATATATCCCAATTCTGTGTGTATATCACAAGGAAATGAAATCACTATTTCAAAGATACCTGCACCCCCATTGATAGATGAATGGATAAAGAAAATGTGATATACATGCGAATATGTGATATGCATATCACATATATATCATATATAATGCATGTAAATTTGTTTATATATGCATTCTTATGAATATTATTCAGCCAAAAAAGATAATCCTATAATTTGTGACAGCATTTATAGGGCATTTAAGCTTAGTGAAATAAGTGAGACAGAGAAAGGTAAATACTGTGTGATCCCACATATATGTGAAATCTATTAAAAAAAAAAAAGCCAAATTCATAGAAACAGAATAGAATGGCAGTTGCAGAGGCTGGGAAGTAGGGGGAATGGGGAGATTTGGATCAAAGGGTACAAACTTCCAGTTATAAAGTGAATAAGTTATTGGGATTTAATATTCAGCATGCAGCCTACAGTTAACAATATTATGTGTTTTCACAACACATACACATATAAATTGTAATTAAGTGAGATGATGAATGTGTTAACTAACCTTACTGCAATAATAATTTTGCAATGTAAACATGTATCAGATCACCATGTTGCACACCTTAGATTTACCTATGTTATATGTCAATTATATCTCAGTAAAGCTAGGGAAAAATGACATCCTCTGAGGAAAAAAATAAAAGCTATTTATGAATATATGAAATTATTTCTATTCTATGTTTAAATCAAAGTGGGACTATTCATTACAGAAAAATTAGTGTATTTGATTATGGGCTGCTGCCTAGACACCACTGGCTGGTATTAGATAAACTGCAGTCCATGCAGTTTATCTCATTACCTTTCTAAATCTGAAAAACCCCACATTCCTAAATATATTTGTCCCCAAGAGTTTCTTTAAAAAGGTGTATAAAATTTATGTAATGAGACATGCAAGAAATAGATGGTGTTTTTCCGTGGAGAGAAGAGATAGGAGTTTTATTTCTCATTTTTTCACTCATTTATGCTCTTTGAATTGTACCATGATCATGAATTACTTTAATAAGTACAAATTACTTTTAAAATTAATCAATCATGGTACCTCTCCAGACCCTCCCTACCTTCTCCTTATATCTCTAGCAAGAGGGCACCCTTATTGACAAAACTTTTAATATTTGTCTTCTTTCATCAAATTGGTCAATATGCCCAATGTATTCTATTATTAATACCTCTCATTTATTCTCCCTTTTCTGTTCTCACCATTCGGAACTGAGTTCATATTTGTTCTAGATTATAATGTAGCACCTTCTTTACATCTATGAGCAGCTTAATTTGCTTTCATTGAAGATGTTATTAAACTATATTTTAACAATATGAATACTTGTCTGTTTCCAGCCACTGGTCTGTAATCTCCTTAAAAGTAAATACTATCATTTATCTCTTGGCTTTTTTCTACAGTGGCTGGCAACGAGTTTGTACTCATCTGTTTGCTAAAGAAATAATGAATGACCTGAATGGATAAATATTATCACTTTTTTTTATTTTATTTAGCATTTCTCAACATTTTTTAAATAGGCGAACCTTAAAATGTTCAAAAGGATGTCATTGTTTTTAAGTTACAAAAATGTTGGAAAGCTATTGTTAAAAACTGAATCAAAGCCATGGCTGGTGTGGATCAGTTGATTGGAGTGTTGTCCCATACACTGAAAGGTTGAAGGCTCGATTCCCAGTCAGAGTACATACCTAAGTAGTGGATTTAATCGTTGGTCAGGGTGTGTACTGGAGGCAAGCAATGATGTTTCTCTGTCACATCAATGTTTCTCTTTTCCTCCTCCTCCTCCTCCTCCTCCTCCTCCTCCTCCTCCTCCTCCTCCTCCTCCTCCTCCTCCTCCTCTTCCTCCTCCTCCTCTTCTCCCCCCCCCCCTCTCTCAAATCAATAAGCACGTCCTGGGGTGAGTATTTTAAAAAATAATTGAATAACAACACAAAGTTTATGAAAGAAGATTGCAAATTAAGGATAATTAGACCTCTATAGTGAACATTCAGAGAAATAACTTTGCAAAAAGATAGATATTTAGAAAACTGATGGTGATCCCAAGAAGACATGGATATTTGAAACAGAAGCAGGTGTCCATAGGAGATAGAGCAGATAAAATTAAAAAACACCAGGATAAATTTAAGGATGAGGTAAATAAGGTTAAAAATGACTGGATAAAATTAAAATTAGAAAAATAAATTAAAATTCTCAACACTTGTCAGTAAAAACAGAATTGGCCTGCAGGAAATCAACTTAGTGAAGTGAGGGTAGGGGGGAAATCAGAAATTTTCTCAGAATTCAAAGAAAAACTAAAAATGATGTAAGAGAAGATGAAACATATGGGAATAAAGAAGAAAGTTCCAATATGAGGCTTAGGCATATTCCTAAGAGATAAATGAAAAAATGTCAAATAGAAGCAATAGTAAAAGATATCTTAAAAATTTGTTTTGATTAAAGGTAGACTTTGGTTTCTAAATCACAGAGTAGCTTGTTTTGGAGCAGCCATATCACAGAGAATAAATAGGAAGATGTAGATATTTTTAACCCTCCTTGAAAGAATGGTTGAGTTTCAAAAGGGAAAAAAAATGAATCATAAAGTTTATTTAAAAATAAATCAATATTTATTAAGCATAATAAAGATATTCAACTTTTTTTACTTTTAGCAAGTGACCTGTAAAAATTTATTAATTTAAATAAAGGGTGGGGACAATATGACAAAAGTAGATATAAAATTTTAAGAATATTTCAAATAATATCTGACTTTGAGTCCTAATGAGTATTTAAATGTATCTTGAAAAGTAACTAAGTTACAGCATCAAAAATAGGCTCAAAACTGATTTTATGATCTTACATTTTGGAGTTTTTTATATTTTACTAGAGGCCCGGTGCATGAATTCGTGCATGAGTGGGGTCCCTTGGCCTAGCCAGCGATTGCGGCCTGTTGAGAGGCTGGCCAGGGGAGGGAAACTAGGAGGTTGGCCGGCTGGCCCCCCCATCAGGGCCTGTGGGGGGGCTGGATGGCCGGGGAGAGGGGCCTCAGGAGGTTGGTGGGCCACAGGAGGTTGGCTGTGGAAGCGCACTGACAACCAGGGGACAGCTCCTGCGTTGAACTCCTGCCCCTAGTGGTCAGTGCACATCATAGTTACTGGTCGACCAGTTGTTCAGTCATAATGGTCACTTAGGCTTTTATATATATAGACTAGAGGCCCAGTGCACAAAAATCTGTGCACTCGGGGGGGGTCCCTCAGGCCGGCCTATGCCCTCTTGCAGTCTGGGACCTCTCGGAGAATGTCCACCTGCTGGCTAAGGCCTGCTCCCTGGGGGATCGGGCCCAAGCTGGCAGTCAGACATCCCTCTGGCAGCCCAGCAGCCCTCAGGGGATGTCCACTTGCCAGCGGGAAGCAAACCTAAGCTGCAGTTGGACATCCTTAGTGCTGTTGAGGAGGCAGGAGAGGCTAGCACCACCACCACCACTGTACTGGCAGCTGTCAGCCTGGCTTGTGGCTGAACAGAGCTCCCCTGTGGGAGCGCACTGACCACCAGGGAGCAGCTCCTGCATTGAGCGTCTGCCCCCTGGTGGTCAGTGTGTGTCATAGTGACCAGTCATTCACAGTTGTTCTGCTGTTAGGGTCAGTTTGCATATTATCCTTTTATTATATAGGATAGAGGCGTGGTGCATGGGTGGGGGCTGGCTGGTTTGCCCTGAAGGGTGTCCCAGATCAGGGTGGGGGTCCCGCTTGGGTGCCTGGCCAGCCTGGGTGAGGGGCTGATGGCTGTTTGCAGCTGGTCACACCCCCTTCAGGGTGGGGGTTCCCACTGGGGTGCCTGGCCAGCCTGGGTGAGGGGCTGATGACTTTGCAGGCTGGTCAAGCCCCCCCTCCCCCAGTGGGGACCCTCACCCCATGGAGGTTTGGCCAGCCTGGGTGAGGGGCTGATGGCTGTTTTCAGGCTGGCCACAGCCCCTTTATGGTGGGGTGTCCCCACTGGGGTGCCTGGCCAGTCTGGGTGAGGGGCTGAGGGCCGTTTTCAGGCTGGCCAAGCCCCACTGGCGACAGAAGCTTTCAGCCTGTCCTTTTTTTTTCTTTTTTTTTAAATTCTGGGATTTATTTACCTTCTACAATTGAAACTTTGTACCCTTGAGAGGAGATCAGAGCCGGCCAAGGCAGTCAGGAGGGAATACTCCTGCTCGCTCCAGCTCCGTGGCCACAGCCAGCCGAAAGCAGGTATCTGGGGTTTATTTATCTTCTATAATTGAAACTTAGTTGCTTTGAGTGGAGCTCAGAGCCCACCGCGGCAAGCGGGAAGCTTGGCTTCCTCCATCATTGGGGCAACCAAGCCTCCTGCTTGCTCCAGCTCCATGGCTGCCGGCCGCCATCTTGGTTGGGTTAATTTGCATATAGTCGCTCTGATTGGCAGGTGGGCGTGGCTTAAGACATAGCGAAGTACGGTCAATTTGCATGTTTGTCTTTTATTAGTGTAGATGCTTTTAAATGTACCTGCATTTAATTTCTAAATAAGAGATAATTTTGTTCAAGAAAATTGTGGATATGATAATCATGTTTTTTTAAACCTGAGTTTTAAAGTATTTGAGACTTCTGGGGGTTCCTTTTGATTAAATAAATGCAACCTATAGACTTGATGATGGTTATCTTAAGGCAAATTTATAGGCTTCATAGGATTTTTATGCTACTCAATTATATGTCACCAAAAGTTGCTTTTTTGCTTGCTGTCATTAACTAGAAATCTATGTAACAGTAAATTTCAAATTGTTGGACTGATACTTCAGAAATTTAGAACCTCTACAATAATCACAAACATCATGAGGTAATTTAAACACAAAGAGATAATCTATACTAATAAAAGGATCATATGCTAATTAGACTGGACGTCCTTCTGGACAAAGCCATGGTGGTGGGGCCAAAGCAGAGGCAGTTAGGGGTGATCAGGCCAGCAGGGGAGAGCAGTTAGGAGGATCAGGCTGGCAGGGGAGAGCAGTTAGGGGGATCAAGCCAGCAGGGAAGAGCAGTTAGGGGGATCAGGTCGACAGGGGAGGGCAGTTAGGGGGATCAGGCCAGCAGGCAGGTGAGCCGTTAGAAACCAGCAGCCTTGGATTGCGAGCGGGATATCCGACTGTGGGATAGGGCCTAAACCGGCAGTCAGACATCCCCCAAGGTGTCCTGTATTACAGAGGGTGCATCCAGGCTGAGGGGCACCCGTGCATGAATTTCGTGCCCCGGGCCCCTAGTTTAAGTGATAAGCTGACTGAGTGCTGAGATATGTTAGCATGCTTCTCAGGCACCCAAGGTAGTCACTTAGACCTCAGGTGCTTGCAAATCATTCCATTTTAAGGGGAAGAAATATTTATTTAACTCTCCAGTTATTAAATTTATTTAATTATTAGTTTAAGCAGATGTCGTTATTGCCTTTAACATTATGAACTCTTTGGAAAATTGTGACCTTCTAGAGCAGTGATTTTCAATCTTTTTAACTCATGGCACACATAAAGTAATTACTAGAATTCTGTAGCACAACAACAAATACATTCTATTTGTTGCCAATCTGACAAAAAAAGTGTAATTTTTATTCATTCACACCAGATGGCTATTGTGTAGCTGTTGTCATTTTTTTTATTTGACAATCTGAAAGAAAAGAGGTGAGTGACCCTGACTAAATAGTCAGGTATTGCATGTTTTAAAAAATCTTGTGGCGCACCAGTTGGAAATTGCTGTTCTAGATCAAGGAACAACAAACTTTTTCCTGAAAAGCTCAAATTGTAAGTATTTTAGGCTCCTCTGGCTGGTAGGTCTCTGTGGAGCTATTCAACTCTGCTGTTGAGGTGTGAAAATAGTCAGAGGCAATACATGAACAAATGAGCGTGGCTGTGGTTCAGCTTTATTTATGGACACCGAAACTTAATTTTATATAACTTCCAGGTGTCAAAATTTTTATGCTCTTTAAAGCATTTAGAAATGTAAATACCATTCTTGTCTGGAGGGCCACACAAAACAGATGGCAGATTGGGTTGGTTCTGCTGGCTAAAGTTTGCCAACCCCATTGGTTGGGAAAATATGCCTTAATAACACATTCTTAAACTCCTCCACAGCCAAATCTATCAAACTATCCCAGAATTCTTACTGATTTGAGCTATGTCTTTCAAAGTGACAAAAGATGTTCACTTTGTTACCAGCCACTTCTTCGTAACACCAATAGTATTACTTCTTTTTCTCACTTTATTTGTAGTTCACAGAAGTAAATTAAAAGGAATTTTTACTCTGCCTATAAAGAAACTGTCTTTTGTTAGATGATGCCGTGTGGTATGATTGAAGTAAAACTGGAAAACTTGGAAACCAGGCTGTAGCTGATTCTGCCCCTACTCAAAGTGGTCAAGTTTGTCAAACCTCTAAGGCTCCATTGTCTATCCTGCTTATCTGGAAGAAGTATTAAGAGGCTCTATTGTAATAATAGATATGAAATTAGTGGTAAAGAGTGTAACATAAGTATTGCCTTTGTGGTGATGGTTGCACTTTATTATTACTCTTATAATAATTTGACTTCTGGCAGGGCTTCCTATGTATTCTGATATATCCCTCTTAAAGATTAGATAATGGTTAAGGATTTGCACATAAATTTTTTCTAGGATTTTTATCTCCATATGCTCACACTTTTAAGCTAGTTCTATCTCCTCATTGTATATACATGTACCAAGTTCATTACTAAAGTACTATAAAATTTTCAAATTATATTCCATGAATTCTCTTATTGCTACTCTATGAGGGCAGAGACTTTATCTGTTTTGTCCCTGCTCTCTCCTCAGTACCCAAAACAATGTATGGGAATATGTTTGGGTCTCATAAGTGGATCTGAGTAAATCAGTGACACAAATAATTTCATATGTTCCCTTGTCTTGCATTAGCAAAAGGAATATAGAAAGCTCATTCTACATAAAATGTTTTTAAATACATAAAATAAGTAAAATTACAAAGCAAATCTTTTCACCTCTACTAAAATATAGTTCTATCCACACAATCTAGGATCCATCGACCCTGATTTTTAAAATTTGGAAGAATTTTTAAGTAATGCCAGAGGACACACAATCCCTAACTACAATTTATGAAATTACTTTGAGAGAATAAAAAACAAAGGCAAGCTTTATTTAGTCTCTTCAAATATCCTTCTCTGTACTTTGAAATTATAACAAAAAGAACACTAGGTGTGTGTGTGTTTTTAAGCCTATTTTGGTTAAATTTCCTTTGTTTGCAACAAGATTTTTGTAAACTTATTCATATGTGGCATTCATCTGGAAAGTGACTCGAATATCTCATGGAATTGACAGGTGGGAAGGAAAGGAACAAGGGTATCTCTGGGGATTTCAGCTTTCTCCAGAGTAGAGCCATTAATGGGGTTCCCAGTCACATGTCTAAATTTCAGGGTATTAAACGGACACTTGGTTGATCAAGTTTGGATCACACATGCCTGAATTGGTCAGCCAAAGTCAGTTTCAGGAGGTTCTGAATGATGGTGGTTTGTATTGTTTTAGTTGTAATTTTGATGTGGTTGTGGGAGGTAGTGAGTATAGGTGTTTACTTACCCTACCATCTTGGTTCTCCTCTAGATTTGGATTTTATCTTAAATGTTATGGGATATAAGGTTGTGTCTAAAATCCATTTTTTAAAAAAAAAATTTCAGTCTGTTGCTCTGCAGATAATAAAAATATCACTTTTTGCTATGTTGCAGTAGGAAGGATTAGGAAAAATAAATAATTATGACTGGCTGAAATTCAGAAATTTAATGGTAAATGATCATTTTTGATAAAATGATGATCATACTGTAATAAAATAGTCTCTCTTAGATACCCATTGAATAAGTTCCATGCATTGAATTAGTAATCTAAATAATAAACTATCATGTTTGTTGTTTCTTGTTCTAGATTTTCCTCTAAGCTTTAGGTCTGAGAAATTAACTTAGAAATGATAATGCTTTTCCCAATTTCCCTCCCAGGTAAACAACTGGAGGAAAGAACCTTGAACTAAGAGTAGTAAGAACTGGTTTCTCATGCTGGCTCTGCCACCGATCGGTTGTACCATTAGTTGGGTTGTTTAACCTCTCTGGATTTCAGTTTCCTATAGTGTAAAATATGGGGATTGAATCATCTAATTGATATAGCTCTTTTGTGCCTACAATCATAAATTTAGCAAGTCCTGTGTGTAAGACTAAAATTCTGTGATTCTTAATGAGACCTCCTAAAATCTCAAAATGTCCTTAAATATGAAACTAGGAAATATAAAATAACTGGCTCTCTGTTCAAAATTGGAAAATTCATCCTTATTCCCTTTTTAACAGGACCAAGGAAATAAAACACCAGAAGCCCAGAGCACAGAATATTTTCCTTCACCAATTCATAGAATCGTGATACTTCTCTAATTCCATCAAATACAAAGGAATGACCACCTTGGCAGATGGCCACAGAGGATGTCAACAGTTTTTTGGAGGCAAGCAATGAAATATTGATGCTTTGAGTTTTCTATTATTAAGTATGTAGAAACAAGTAGAATTTTGTTTTAATGAAAATATTAAGTGTTCTTTAATACTGTAATTTACATAAGTATAGATAAGCTATTTCTCCTCTCCTTTTTTCCCCCTGAGCATTATCGCATGTCAAAAATTACATTGAGCTAAGCTGCTTTTGCCCTTCCATGGTATAGGGTTACATTACATTCCTAAATACAAAGTAAAAATTTAAATAACAGAAATTAAGTACCCATGTTTGACAACAGGGCTCTTTCTATCTTTCTTGGACACACATATAACTACAAATACTAAATAGTTTGGGTGTTGGAATAGTTTGGGTATTTTTATTATTCATACCATTTTTAAATTTTTTGTTTTGATTCCTGCATTTTTCTCAGTTATGTTTAAATATTCTAAAGTATTCCAAATTGCGGTAAGTCATCCCTTTATATTCCTCACAGCTTTATATTTTGTGAGATGTCTACATCAAAAGATCCCATTAAGTTTTTAGTTACTTTCATAGCTGCTCTTGCTTTTCCTGGAAAAACAGTCAGTCAAGGATTGTGGAACCACAGTGTCATCTTCAAAACTGAAACTAATTACCTTACCCTTTAAATGGAAAGTTTGCCTGGAAATAAATTGACTGTTTTAGAAAAAAAATTATAAATGTAAGGAATCTCCCTTCTTCACCTTCATAAAAAAAAAAAAAAAGGCTTAAATAGATGAATATAAAATGAAATAACATAAACTCATAAAAATTTGAGTCGAATGTACTAAAATTTAATTTTTCAAAGCTTTTTATACAAGCAGAGAAACTAAAGATTTGCTCAGAATTTTTAATTTAATGTTCCTTCAACTCAGAGGCCTAAGGTCATTCAGCAAAAGAGTCTGCTTTTTAAGTTGAACTTAGAGAAACACTTTCTAAGTAAAGGAGACCATTAATGTTTAGAAAGCCCACTGTAGAGCTTCTGAGTAACTAGAGTCAAAATTAATTCTTGCTTTTCTGTTGGGGAAAACTTCATCTAATTACATTCAGATTATTCTGCAACTTTTTGGACAGCAAATCCTGATCACCAAAGAAAAGAAAGAGCAGCTGTGTTGCCCTTGCCTCATAGTTATAAGAATAGCAGTATTATGTAGTCACTGGGCTTTATAGAACCATAAGTGATTATCCACTGGCTGCCTTCTGGCAAAAACACACCTAACCTTTCTGAACTGCTGATAATGTATGCCTTCTGTTTGTAAGGATAGATCTTAAAAAAGAAAAAATAGATTCTACTGCTTTCTTAGTTGAGTTGAGTTGTTTAACCTATAAGAAGCAGGAAGTTCTTATAACCCTTGCACACAAGTAACTGTTTCTAAAACTTCTCTCAGAATTATACTTTAATCATGGTTTAAATGTTTTCTAAGTCTACTACAATTCACGTAACTACTTTAAAAAGATACGTTAAATTGACCATTGCTAAATTAGTGAAAATAGTTCCCATAAACAATGCTACTCCATAAGCAGCCTATTGTCAAATTTCTTTCTCTAATGTTTCCTTTTTTAACTCAATCCTATATCAGACCTTATTTTGATCTTACGTTATTCTTTAATCACAGCAACATATCTGTGTCAAATAGCTCTAATTTATATTTCTTCCACATTAAGAACTAGCCCTTTGTTCTCTATGAATTGCATTCTATTTTTGCTCATATCATTAATATGTGATAGATATTTATAGTTCTAATCACAAGCGCTATTTCATTTATTTCCCCTATTGTAAGGTTTATTTGTAAATTATCATTGTAGAAATTTTTAGTAATTCGAAAGGCAGTTGTAACACAGCACATATGATTTATAGGTATGACAAATTCAAAGAACAGTGAAGACTAACTGATTAATCCTGTGCCAGACCTACCAGTTGTGTGATCTTGGGCAAATCATTGATTCTCTTTGATCAATGTATATTTTTATATTTTTTCTATTTAGATACTAATAATATAATTGTAAGGATTAAATGGGATAGATGATAATATTAGTACAAAGCTTAGATATTTAGCACTCACCTAGCACATAATTTAATAAATAGGTGATGTACTTATCCTACTTTTTGCAAATGATTGAAGAAGGTTTCCTCATAGCAAGCTCAACTCTTAGAAAATCAGTAATGGATTTGTCCATTATACTCATGTCAAATTTTTTTTGCATTATTGTGTTTGTTGTACTGCTACTAAATTTTGTTCTTATTGAAATTTCCCAAAAAGCAGTTTAAATTTTATATGAAACATGTGAAAATGCAATCTATGCTGAAATCATGGTTAAAAAACATAGTTTTTTTTAAAAAAGTGGTTGTTAACTTTTGAGCTTCATGAAAACTTTATACATTACAAATTTTGCAAGGAATTTTACTTGAGTGATTCACTTCCTGTTCTAAAATTTTAACTTTTTATCAACCAGTATATGTTTAGAGAAATATTCCACATGCAAAGCAAAAGAGTTGAAGAATTTTCTTCTTGGGATTAAATATCTTTTATGTATACATTGATCAAATGTGTATTTAATATGAGCAACTGATTTGATCTTTCCACTAGAAAGATACAATTAAATAGGCAATTTGGTTCTCTGGATTAGTTTCCTATGTCTGCTGTAATAAATTATTGCAAATTGGGTGGCTTAAATTAAAAAAATTCATTCTCCCACAGTTCTTAAATCCAGAAGTCCAAAATCAAGTTGTCCTCTGGACCATCTTCTTTTATAGACTCTAGAGGGGAACCTGTTCCATGCCTTTCTCTTAGCCTCTGGTGTGGCCGTCCATCCTTGATATTCCTTGGCTTAATACATTCATCCCTTCTATCTCTGCCTCGCTCATCACATGGTTTTTCTCCTGTGTCTTCGTCTCTTCTCTTCTTATAAGGACAGGATCATATTGGATTAGGGTCCACCCTAATTCAGCATGACCTCATTTTAACTTGATTACATCTGCAAGAATGCTTTTTACAAATAAGGTCACATTCTTAGGTGCCAAGGGTTAGGATTTAAATGTATCTTTGGGGGTCAGGGGTATAATTCAACTGATTTAACACACTGTCTTTTTTATATCTATATAGATAGGTTTAGATATATATTTTTTAACTGAGAATAAAGTTAAGAAAGAAACATTTATTTTAAAAACAGAAAATTATCTTCTTCTAGAACAATGGTTGTTTCACTTGTGACAAGACATGATCTATGAATAGGTTTTTGCTGTTTGCTTAGAATGATTTGGCAGTACCATTTCTTGAACATAGTTTCTTGATAAAACTTTTTCCCATTAACTGAATAGCTCTATTTTTTTAAATTAGAGAACAATAGTTATCTTGTTTGTTTACTTGATATCAGAGTTCAAATAATAGGGTTATAATTTTATGGTCTCAGGCATATGTCCATATTACATATATAAACAAATGTGATGCCCTAAAGACATTAGAGATGGTATGACATTTGTGTTTATAATTTTACTTAGAATTATTCTTTGTAAGTAAATTAACTGAGCCAGTTTTCCTTTGTTGTACTTGATTCAAAACAGGACTACTTTTTATTTTCCTGAGTAAGATATTTACTTTAGATTAAGATTAAGAAAAAAATTGGTGACCTTTCAAAAAGAACATAAGCATTAATTCTACTGTTTATTATAGAAAAGCTCATTCTTGTGAATTCTTTCTAATATATAACTTGGAATGTGGTATATAGATCATCAGTACATTTTTATCACATCTTTTTTATTGTCATCTCCCACATATTTAGACAACAGTCACAGATTTTCCATGTAATAAAACTTACACTGTGTAAGTTTCAATAAAAAGATTTTATATGTATTTTCTTCTCTTTGAGCTTCTGAAAAGGAAGTAAAGCATTATAAAATCCTATTGTGGGTCCTCGTGTTTTGCCATTCTTGCATGAAACACATGAAATATCCAAAAGTACTTTTCTTGCAGGTAAAACTTGCTTCAAATTATTCTTTACATATAATAGTCACTCAGTAAATGTTTATGAAGTGAATGAAGGAAATTGCAATTAGTCCTTCTGCTTGTAGATAGCATCCAAAAGAGTGTTATTAGAAGGTAAAGCAATTCTGAAGCTAACTCTGTTATGCACCTTCATGTTAAATATTTTTCTAAAATTTTATATGAAAGGTAATCAGAGATGGGAATTAGAAAGTTTGCAATGTGGGAAAGTGGCAATATAATCTTTATTTCCCAGAACTTTTCAGTAAATTGAAGGATTTAAAGTTTATATTTTTATCTCATTTCCAAGTGAATGTTGAAACCTTGAGGAAAAAACAAAGTATCTGGTTAATGAACAGTTGACTATGCATTTTGAGATTGGGGTTTGGTTTTGTAGACTATGGATCAAATTACTAGAGGAGTGGTTCTCCACCCTGACTATGCTTTAGCATAGAGAAGTTTTTTAAAAATAGTTATTTAGGCCCTGCCTCTACTGGTTACTCTCTTTTGTTCCGATTACTAGCTGTGTGGCTTTGAGCATTTTTTAGTTCTCAGAATCACATTCTCGAGAAGTGATGATACAGTAGTAGTGGACTTTTGGATAAGATTGTGTCTTACAGAAATTGAAAATAAAATATAATATATACTTAGAGATGTGCTGATCTAATTAGGAAAACTTTGAACTGAAAAACAGGGATTTGAGGAGATAAATATGCAAATTAAACAATAAAGATTTTATTATTAAGAGCATCAATAATGATGAAGTAAATACCCTGTGTTCCTGGTAAAAATACTTGGGGAAAATATTAGGAAATTGTACCTTTGCCTCAAATGTTTATATTCCAAGTCCCAGACTATGTCTGAAACTGGAGTGGACTGATTTCTTAGGTGAGGAATTTAACATCAATAGAGTATTCCCAGTGAAGTTGAATAACCATTTGCTAAGAGTATAACAGTGGTAGATATGATGGTGATCAGGACACGCTAGCTTATGGAATGCTTATGAATTGGAAAACCTCTAAGGTTCTTTTTCAACTCGAATAGGCTGTGTTTGTGAATAATTGACAGTCTTTTGTTAGCATTTATTTATTCATGTATACATTTTGAAAACTTACTGGAAGATAAAATTTAGGACATGAAGGAAAATAGAATACACTGTATAGTATCATGGGGGCAATTAAATAACATAATTGTATTTCATTTATACATATACATGTGTTGGCTATTTCTGTTACCATTTAGGAGCTAACGTAAATGTATGAAATAGGAATTCAATATACTTAAATGTACAGAAAGAAATTGTACTAGAAAAGCTGTCATCTTGATCCAGGATTTTTGAAGAGAAGCTTCTTGAAAACAAATATAAATATGCATTATATTGTATTTGAAATTATTCTTGGGTAAGACTCAGGTGCTAACATTAATTAATTTCTGTCATTGGTCCTTGCCTGCATGTCCTTTACTGAGCATGCAGCTGATGAAGTTGCTTTTGATGCTGCTATTATTGCTTATTAATAGCCAGAATTTTGGAGAGAGAGAGAGTCCAGTTTCCTGGAAGAAAAACTGCTGAGGATAGAGAAATAGTACTCATAAGAGAAAGGCTAAGTAAGTATAATGGGTCTTAGAGTATAGGACTTGATTGATTCCGGAGCCCCAGAGGGAATGAAGGGAAAGGAATTTCTAGAGAAGACCATCTAGTTCTGGCTTTAAAGAGCAAAATGAAAACATCAATAGTTATTTTCTTTTTTCTCCTATATATTTCTAAAGCAATATAAAGATAATAAAAGTGTAAAAGTAAAATTGAGCTACCTTTTTTTAATATATTTTAAAATATATTTTATTGATTTTTTACAGAGCGGAAGGGAGAGGGATAGAGAGTTAGAAACATTGATGAGAGAGAAACATCGATCAGCTGCCTCCTGTACACTCCCTACTGGGTATGTGCCTGCAACCAAGGTACATGCCCTTGACCGGAATCGAACCTGGGACCTTTGAATCCGCAGGCCGACGCTCTATCCATTGAGCCAAACCGGTTAGGGCTGAGCTACCTTTTTTTAACCTCACTTCCCCTACTCTAGAGTTTTACTACTTTTAGTTTTACTGGATTTTAGCAAGTCATTCCCTATTTTGAAATGTTTTAACTCCATAATAGAATTCAATATATATTACTGTCTATGAATAAAGAGGCACCAGAGAAATGAATATATATTGGGTCAAACCATCAGCATATTACTGGTTGAGTTCTTCAGAAGTAAAGTGTTTTTGTTAGGTTTTGCTTTTGGGTTATAAAAGCAATACTCATGGTTTTTAAAATAAGAAACAATATGGAAAAGTATAAAAGTAAAATTTGTAGCCATTCTGTTTCTACTTCCCACAAGTAACTTCAATTACCTTTTAATGTATCATTTCAGAGGTCTATCCAAATACAAGTGACACACACATGTATATACACACCTACACATATGCATATACTGTTATATGCTTTTTATTACACAAATACAACAGATCCATTGTTTTTGCTAGTAGCCTTTATGCTGTTTGTCTCTTTAATATTGATTTGTAAGAGCTCTTTGTATACTAATAAAATGTGCCTTTTTTAATGTGTTTCAAACATTTTTCTGTAGTTTAATTTGCCCTTCAGGTTGATTTAATGGTAGTTTCTCTTTCTCATACTGAAATTTTAAATTTTGGGTTAGTCAAATTATTACTTGTTTCTGTTATGGCTTCTGGAGTTTATGTCCAAAATGATAAAATCTATAACATCATTTTATCTTTCCCACCATTATGGCTGAATTTTTGATAAGGGACTTTATTTTATTCCAGAAGTTTTAGGTTCAGAGCTAAATTAAAAGGAAGGTACAGAGATTTCCTATAGACCCTCTGGCCCCAAACATGTATAGCCTTCCCCATTATCAATATTCCCACCGCAGTGGTGCATGTGTTACATCTGATGAACTTACATTGACACATCATCATCTACAGTCTACAGTTTACATTAGGGTTCACTATCGGTGTGGGTTTGGACAAATGTCAAATGACGTGTATCCGCTATAACAGTATTAGACACAGTAGTTTCACTCCCTTAAAAATCCTCTATGCCTATTAAGCCCCTGTTTTTAAATAAAGTTCTGATGTTTAAATCTTTAAATAACTGGAATCTTGTTAGTGTCCTAACAACTTTTATTGAATCATCTTTTCTTAAAATGTCACCTTTATTCTATATTTTAAAAGTTACGGATATGCGAGTGTATCTCAGGATTCTCCATTATACAAACTTTTGTCTATTCCTTTTGTAGAACTAAACTCTTTATTTACTATATCTTTATAATGTTTTTAATATCTGCAAGGACTGGTTCCCTCTTGCTCCTCTTTTTTTTTTTTTTTAATATTCCTAGATAATTACATGCTTTTTATCAGATCAACTTTTTTTAAGTTCTCAAAATAAAAAATCCTATTGGTATTATAATTGAAATCTTATTAGAATGATAGGTTAATCTAAGCAGAATAAGAAGTCTTAGAATATTGATTATATCTGTCCTGAAAGCAAATTACATGTCTTGCAGATATCTAGATTTATTTATTCTGAGTTATTTATTTGTGTGTGTGTGTGTGTGTGTGTGTGTGTTTATATTAAATGGACTTGTTTCTAGTTTTTCTTTTCTAATTGAGCATGGCTTAGATATAGTAGAAACATTGATTTCCATATACTAATCATATAACTAGCTACCTTTTTAAATTTTTTTTCTTAGGTTTTCCATACCTTCCACGTCTTTCTCCCACCTAATTAGCTAGTATATACAGAACAATAGCAATTTAACTAGAGGCTCGGTGCACAAATTCGTGCACGGCTGGGGTCCCTCCGGGAGGCCTGCAGGGACTAGGCTGAAACTGGCAGGCCAATGCCACTGCTCCTGCCTGCCACTCCTGCTCACCTGGCCCCACTGCACCTGCCGTGGGCTCACACCCAGTCAGTTCTGATGAGGCCAGTCAGTCCTGATGGGGAGAGGCTCACACCACCACATCAGTGCTCACCAGCCATGAGCCCTGCATCTGGCACCCGTCCTGAGGGGGTAGGGAGTAGACAGGACACGATCGGCCCTCTAGGCGGGCAGTAGGACACCCTTACCTGCCTGGTATCCGGATCCATCCCGCTGACATTCGCGCAGGTTGTCAGGAGTCACCTCGTGGCTGCTTTTATATCATTTCTTCCTTGTGGAGCATCTAGGGAGGGAAAGCGACCGCGGTGCCTGAGGCCAACTTCCAGGAAGCTGGCAGCACTGTTAAGATCATGCCGGCAGCGCCAGTCTGTCAGTGCCTGGCCCATTCTCCAGAGATTGGACCTGCAGGACTACTGAGGGATTGAGTGACTGCCGCCTGGCTGGTGGGCCACCAGGACAGATCTGTCGGTTGAGTGGCAATCCCACTGTGGGAGCACACTGACCCCCAGGGGGCAGCTCCTGCATTGAGCATCTGCCTCCTGGTGGTCAGTGCGCGTCATAGCTACTGGTCAACCAGTTGTTCAGTCGCTTAGGCTTTTATATATAGACTAGAGGCCCGGTGCACAAAATTCGTGCACTCAGAGGGTAGGGTCCCTCAGCCCAGACTGAGCCACCATTGGGGCAACCAAGCCTCCTGCTTGCTCCAGTTCCGTGGCTGTCGGCGGCCATCTTGGTTGGGTTAATTTGCATATAGTTGCTCTGATTGGCTGGTGGGCGTGGCTTAAAGCATAGTGAATGTATGGTCAATTTGCATGTTTGTCTTTTATTAGTGTAGATTGTTTTTAACTTTTTTTGGCCCACTAATACTTTTACCACCATAGATATGACAACCTTGCAGCTCTCATAGCTCTGATTACAGGAAAATTAGGTGTTTGCAAATAAAATAATTATTTAAAAAGTGAAACAAAATTGAATGAGTAGTTGAATTCTTAGAGTTATATGAAACCAATTTTCTGATGACAGAGTTAAACTTGCTCTTTTTATCTGTGGCTACTTTAAGATTTGCTTTTTATCCTCAATCTTCAGAAATTTGACATGATGTGTCTAGAATTTGTTTCCTTTTATATTTTCTTCTAGAGTTGTGCTGAGCTTGAATCTATAAGTTGATGTTTTTCACCAAAATTGGGTATTTATCCCATTACTTTTTCAAAGATTTTTTCTTGCCTCATTTCCTCTCTCTTCTCCTTCTGGGACATAAAATATGTGTATGATAGACTGCTCAATATTGTTCCATGGGTATGTGGGTCACTGAGACTGAAATTTTTTTGTAATATTTTCTATCTGTTCTTCAGAAATTTATATTGATCTGTCTTCAAGTTCTTTGGTTGGTTTCCCTATCATCTCCAATACACTGTTAACCCCATCCTGTGAAATTTTTATTTTTATATTGTACTTTTTAATTCTGTGATTTCAGTTCAATTCTTTTATTAAAAAAGTATTTATTGTGGTTAGATCTATACATAACATAACTTATTATTTTAACTATTTTAAGTATACCAATTGAATTCTTTTTTATTGTTTCCATTTTCTGCTAAGAGTCTCTGCGTGCACTCATTATGATGTTATTTTACTTTATGTTCTTGTCCTTAAAGTACTTGTCCAAGTCATCTCAAAGTCTGTTCTATTGCCTGCTTTTTTCTATGAATGCTGGGTCACATTTTCCTATTTGTTTACACCTCTAATTTTTTTATAATTTACTGGATAGATGATATACTTTAGAGACTCTGGATTCTATTATCTTTCTCTGAAGACCATTGACTGTTTGTATAACAATTAAATTATTGGCTGCTTGTCTTTAAGGAAGGTTTGATTTTACGTTTTGTAAGAATAAGCCTCTTTTGGTTTTGCCCTTAATCCCAAGGTGACTGTTAGGACTGGGATATAATCTTGGCTCCTAAAATGTGGCCCTTCAGGGATTTATGTAAAAAGTTTGAGTTGTTCACCACGCTGCTTTAATTTGATGAGATTCAAACTCCTTTTCTCATTCAGTGGGCAGCAGCAGAAATCCCTGTTCCAGCCTTCAACCTTTTACTTCCTGTGGGTTCTTTGGAGTCTTCCCCATGCATACAGTTCAGGAGTCAGCCCAAGTGGGAGTATGTAATATTTTTACTCTGCCTCAGTTTTCTTACTTTCTGAAATCCACCTCTCCCCACCCTCAATTATCAGCCATTCTTTCAACCCTGAACAGTAACCTCTGATACCTCAAGCCAGTAAGTGTGGCCTTCCTGCTTTTTAGTTCTAGCAGTCCCCACTGCTTTTTACCTAAAGGGATAAGCAATATAAATGGAGATCCAGTCCAGCCATGTTCTCTTCTCTGAATGAGTGAAATCCTCTTTCTTTCTTTCTGTTGCTTTTGGTCACTCTCCATTGTGTCTTTAAATAGTCGTTTTTCTGTTTGTGTTAGTATTTTCCACAGTTTATATTTGCTGTCAGTGGATAATAGGTCTGATTGAAGTTACTCTACCATTACCAGAATTAATTCCTGGGTGGGTTTGTTTTACTTTCATAGTTACCTATTCACTTTATTATTTCACATTCAAGTATACTATGTCACTCCACGACCAATTTAGTCACTTAGACCTAGGTTGGATTCTGGCTCTGCCATTTATTATAATGTTACTTCAAATCTCTGATTTCTAGTGTCCTTTTATGTAAAATGGAAATGATCACATGTACCTTATTAGGTTGGTTGCTTTTGAATATTAAATGTGAAAATATGTGTGAAACATGTGCCACAGGGCCTAGAAATTTCTTGCCACTCATAAATGCTGCTTGCTACCTTTATTTACCATAATTATTCTATAATTTGGAAGGTCAGATATTACCATATGGAACAGCTTACCCAAGATCTTACTGCTAGGTAACAGGAGTATAGATTAATTAAATCAATTCTGCAAGATAAGTTTGTTTCCCAGAGATTCCAGTTTTAGTATTATCCAATATGAGGAAAAATTGATGGTCTGATGGTGATTCAGAGGGGGAAGAGCTAAATGAAATTTACTAATAGTCAAGCCACACAGTCAGGGTTCTGGATGATGTCTTCTTCTCTTCTCCGAGCACTTAAGAGCCAGACAACTAACTGACTGGTGACAGCAGATACTACTGTAGCATTTTTTTTCCTATCAGAGAAGAATGAATCTAAGCAAGTTTCTAATTTTAGAGCGAAACAGAATATTCAGTGAGCATACTCCGGCTCAGTGAAACAAGTAGTACGTGTGCATATGGTCAGTAAAGAGCATAATAGCACTATGTAATGAACTAGTCTCTCCTTCAGCTTTACATGTAACTCAAAAATGAATGATTTTTCCCCTAGGCAAACATGCAATTTCAGAAACTTGTTATGCAATGAGCTTTTCTATGAATAGTTAACATCAATGTTTGTTCTGTCTGCTGGAATCATGGTATGTGTTTTTTTGTGTGTTGTATCGAAGCAATGCATAAGATTTTTTGCGTAATTTTAAAAACATTTTTCTACAGTGGAAACAATTTAATGCTGAAGGTAAAAAGGGAAAGTGATTGAGGTTGCATCAACTCTCTCTGGTAAGCATTATTACAGTTGCTATTCACATTTATGTCTGTTCAAATAGAAACCCATCAGTCATGTAAACTTAGGGCCAGATTATGATCACACATGCATAGCATGAATTGCCACATATCGTTTTTCCACCAAAAAAAGACATGCTGAGTAACATCTGAGATTAAAATCTGTCCTTTCAAATTTATTTTATTTTTATCCAGACTCAGAAGCAAAATGCAGTGTCAGAAGAGGAAATAAAATAATTCCTGTGAGGATGTGTTTTCTTTTATTACATATAATTCTTGAAGAGTCAGATGTTTATATATTTCTGTAATCATAATAATGACTCTGAGAGATAATAGAAAAATTATTATTTATCATTTTAAAATGGAAACTTTATGTCCTTGTGAAAATATATGCACTAACATGCATTTTAAGGAAAGGCCATATTATCAAAAGAGCATTACGTAAGTTTATAATATGTGAGAAGCAAACAAAAGCTATTTATATAGAACATGCAATTTCCCGGAATAGATTTTATATTTGTTTCCATGAAAACTTAAAATTTTTTTTAAACATAACAATAAAATAAAATATTTAAAATAATAAAACTGTCTTTTTGGCTTTTTTTTTTTTTAAGTATAAAGGAATTGCACAGTTTTGAAGATAAAAATCTTCATTTACATTTCCTCTGAGCCAAAGAAATTTAATTCCATTTACACAGTGTTGTTTTTGAACAGTGTTTATTAAGAACTTTTTATGAGCAAAGCACTGTACTAAGTATTTTTAGGGGATACAAAAGAAAAAAATGAATCTGGTAACATCCTGCCTCTAAGATGTGTGTAGCTTGGTAGAACAAATAAAACTACAAAGATGGCATATGGATATGAACAGAGTGGGCAGATTTCACAGTATAGTTCTCAATAGTTAGCTCCCAGAGAACAATGTTGGTCTGTCCCATTTTTAATTGTATTTCAGAATTACAAGTGATTTTTAAGAAAGCTAGCTGGCATAGTTCCTGGAGCATAATAGGTGTTCAATAAATGTTTTTAAAATAACATGAAAATACTTACCTGGCAGGGGAGATACCATGATCACGAAGGTGGTTTTCCCAGGGTGAGGCTTATCCATTGCACTCCGGATGTGCTGACCCCTGCGATTTCCCCAAATGTGGGAAACTCGACTGCATAATTTGTGGTAGTGGGAGACTGCAAAAAAAAGAAAGAAAAAGAAATGAATATTTTCTCTCATGCTTGGAGTTGGAGAGCAGGCTAGATGTTGTGTGAGTCTCTGTGTGTGTGTTAACTAGCTCTGTGGTTAAACCAGTTATTTTAGATTTAGATTGATTTTATCATCTTTGTGACCTTGGGCAAATTACTTCTTTAACTTCATTTTCTTCATCTGTCAAATGTGGTGATAATATCTGCATCATAAGTTTGTTGTGAAGAGTGAATGAGACAATGTATGTTGGGCTTATATTATAGTGGCTGTAGTAGTTTAGGTTAGGAAAAAACATTGTTACAGTTATTGTTCTCATTATTTTTACTAATAAAGAATGGATGAGAGTACCTTGTTATGAAACAGAACTAGTTAAACCATAACATTGACTTGGCATGTGTATAAATAGCAGAATTTTTATTCCAAAGAGGAAGTACTTTATTTAATCTGTACTATTTGTGTGTGTTTTTAATTAAGGGAAAATATCATGAGCTATAAATAAAATATACTTATTATTTAATTTTTTACCTAGTTATTTTGTCTTTGCTAAGTGAAAACTCAAATAATCACTGGGGAATTATTATTTACTCTTTCATTTATTTATTTATCCATTCCACAAGTATTGACTGAGCATACCTGTTTTCCGGACATTGTGGCGGGAACTAGTGATAGCGCTGTGAGCAAGGCTGACCAGCTCCCTGCCTTCAAAAACTTTACAGTTAATTGGAATCCTAGTTCATTTTTCAGACCTGGATTTGCAAGTCCACGCACCAGAGGTGGCTCACAGGTGGTGAACAGTGTCCTAGGCACTGCGTTTGAGATCTAAGGAGCAGACGTCACATGAATGAGGGTTCCTTTTTTGACTCCATGAATCATAATAATTCCAGACAGCACCAGCTTGCAAAGTTACATTATTAGCCCACATCCTGAAAGTTATATGTAATTATTCTCTGTCCTGTTAAAGGAAAGATATATTTTCCAGTTTGCCTTACCAAATTATGAGGGCTTCGGTACAAATGGATAACAAAAGTTAGGTAAGAAAAGTGCATCATCACAATTTAATCTAACTACTATTATACTTCTGTTAATTCCATTATCTGGTCTACTTTAAGTAAAAATAATTAAATTCTCTTTACCTTTTGAGTATTAGGAAACCTTGGGCCTTGGACCGCCTAGGGTAATAGCTATATCTGTTTGGAACTTTTCTTCTATCTTCCCCACCATTAATTACCATATTGTTAACTGTTGTGAAAGAACTTTGTTGATGAAGATATTCTGCTAAATCTCAAAAAAGGCTATAAACCCTTCCCTTCTCTGCTTTTCTGTTTATTGTTTGAAGGAGACAGAACTATTTTTGAAAGAAACTAAGAAAATAAGCATTTGCAGTTTGTTTTAAGTTCTTATCTATAGGATGATTTGGGCAAGTACTAGTATACTTGTCCTTTGTGCTCTGCTGTAAGGTACAGGTGATAACATTCACCTGCTGGTTATGTGCTTCAGATTTCAAAATAAGCAGCTTTAGAAAGTAAAAACTTTGATATAGTTAGCTGTTGTATTTAGTGGCAAGAGATCATAATTAATTATAGCAACTACTTACTATTAGTTAAACTTTTTAAAATCCATATGCTTCACATAGATTATTGGTAGTCCTCACAGTAACTCCACATGATAGGAATCATTATTGCCTAATTGTATATGAAGGAATATGGTCTCAAAAATAGTAACTGTCTTTCCCACAGACATTTGAATTAGTTGTAGAGTCAGAATTCAAACCCATGTTTGTTTGACTCTGAATCCAATACCCATTGTACCACTTTGCCTCTCCACTGGATTCTAGAACACAGGAGTGGAGTGGAGTGCTTAGGCAGCCTTCAATTCCCTGTTATGAATTGGCCTAGGATCTACTTGGTGATAACTTCTTTAATTTTTAACTGCTTTAATTTTTAATTACTTTTAACTATTCCAAGTTTTTAGTCACTTATTTGTAAGTAATGTTTTACTGCTATACCTCGGTTTACCAATATTAGACACTACAGATAGAAATTAGAAATAATTAATCTATTATCTTAGATGACTTAATTCACTTGTAGCTCTCCATCCCTCCATCCTGCCAATATAATTTTTTAAAAAATGTCTACCTTATTGATATTATATAAATACTAGTGACTCAAAGCGCAAAATCACGTAAGACCCAGGACCCCGGGGCTCCTCAATGGATGGCCCCAAAGAGGTAGGCAGGAGCTGGGAGTCCCGCCTCCGCAGCGTGTGCAACCATGGGACACCCAGGCCTCACTGCACAGAGCAGCTGCCGGCCCCACCTCTGTGCCACGCACACAGCGTCAAGTCGCAGACCACCTACGCACACCTTGTTGCGAATGCAGTCCCACTGCACATGCCCGCTGCACACACAGCCTCCTTGTGAGGGCATGAGGGCATCACAGCGTGAGGGCATAACAACCAGGCTTTGAGGTCCTAGTCCAGGGGTGGGCAAACTTTTTGACTCGAGGGCCACAATGGGTTCTTAAACTGGACCAGAGGGCTGGAACAAAAGCATGGATGGAGTGTTTGTGTGAACTAATATAAATTCAAAGTAAACATCCTATCTAATAAAAGAGAAACATGGTAATTGGCATACGACCGCTACCTTTTTCATTGGCTAATCAGCGAGATATGCAAATTAACTGTCAGCCAAGATGGCGGCCGGCAGCCAGGCAGCTTGAAGCTAACATGAGGCTTGGTTGCCTCAGTGACGGAGGACTCCAATGTTCCCCGCCTGCAGCTGCAGGCCTCTGAGCGGGCAGTTTAAGAAACATTGTAACAAATACGCCCAACTTCAGCCAGCAGATTGGCAACATTGTAAGCAAAGGCCAGAAACCTCCTTTCAGCTGGAGGCCTAAGAGCTGGAGCCAAGCCTCAAGGTAAAGCTGGCCCAGAATTAAAAAAAAAAAAAAAAAAAGGAAAAAAGGAGCGTTTGGGAGCTTCAGTCACTCCCAGCCTGAAAACAGCCCTCAGCCCCTCACCCAGACTGGCCAGGCACCCCAGTGGGGACCCCCACCCTGATCCAGGACACCCTTCAGGGCAAACCAGCCGGCCCCACCCGTGCACCAGGCCTCTACCCTATATAGTAAAAGGGCAATATGCCTCCCAGCACCGGGATCAGCGTGACAGGGGGCAGCGCCCAAACCTCCTGATCGCCCTGCGGCTCTGTGTGTGACAGGGGGCGGGGCCCCAACCCCCTGATCAGCCCTGCTCTGTGCCTGATAGGGGGGAGCTCCCCCCCCACGGGCCCTGCTCTGTGTGTGACGGGGTAGAGCCATAACCTCCCCATCAGCCCTGCCCTGAGTGTGAGAGTGGCGGCGCCCCAACCCCCTGATCCGCCCTGCTCTGTGTGTGATAGAGGGCAGTGCCCCAACCCCCTGATGGGCCCTGCTCTGTGGGTGATAGAGGGCAGTGCCCCAACCCCCTGATTGGCCCTGCTCTGTGTGTGACGGGGGTTGCTCCACAACCTCCCCATCGACCCTGCCTTGAGTGTGACAGGGGGTGGCGCCCCAACTCCCCAATCGGCCCTGCTCTGAGCCCGACCAGGGGCTGCACCTAGGGATTGGGCCTGCCCTCTGCCACCCGGGAGCAGGCCTAAGCCAGCAGGTCGTTATCTCCCGAGGGGTCCCAGACTGCGAGAGGGCACAGGCCTGGCTGAGGGAGTCCCCCTCCCCCCCGAGTGCACAAATTTTTGTGCACCGGGCCTCTAGTCATTACATAAAAGGGTACGGTCGGTTGTTTTTTTTTAGTTTTATTCATTTCAAACAGGCCAGATCCGGCCCGCGGCTGTCCTAGGCTATTATTAGTATAGACTAGAGGCCCGGTGCACAAATATTTGTGCACTCAGAGGGGTCCCTCAGCTCAGCCTGTGCCAACCTGGGTGAGGGGCTGATGGCTGTTTGCAGGCTGGCCAAGACCCCCAGCCGGGACCCTCATCCCATGAGGGTGTGGCCAGCCTGGGAGAGGAGCTGATGGCTGTTTGCAGGCTGGCTATAGCCCCTTCAGGGTGAGGGTCCCTGCTGGGGTGCCTGGCCAGCCTGGGTGAGGGGCTGATGGCTGTTTTCAGGCAGGCCACAGCCCCTTCAGGGTGGGGATCTCCACTGGGGTGCCTGGCCAGCCTGGGTGAGGGGCTGATGGCTGTTTGCAGGCTGGCCACAATCCCCTTCAGGGTGGGGGTCCCCACTGGGGTGCCTGGCCAGCCTGGGTGAGGGGCTGATGGCTGTTTGCAGGCTGGCCACAGCCCCTTCAGGGTGGGGGTCCCCGCTGGGGTGCCTGGCCATCCTAGGTGAAGGGCTGATGGCTGTTTGCAGGGTGGCCACGGGCCCCCAGCCACCCAAGCTCCCAGTTGAGGCTGGCTGGAAGCAGGTATCTGGGATTTATTTATCTTCTATAATTGAAACTTTGTTGCCTTTAGAGGAGGCCACAGCTAGCCAGGGCAGGCGGGAAGCTTGGCTTCCTCCATCACCGGGGCAACCAAGCCTCCTGCTTGCTCCAGCTCCATGGCTGCCGGCCACCATCTTGGTTGGGTTAATTTGCATATAGTTGCTGTGATTGGCTGGTGGGCGGGGTTTGGGGCATAGCAAAGTTACAATTTGCATGTTTCTCTTTTATTAGATTAGATTATTCACTGCAAAATCAAGTAGTATACTATAATTACACTTCCTTTCTTGTACATTACTTTTTGTTGACTGGAGATTTTCTCTTATTTTCTGTTGTGAGTATTTTATAATTAAAAAGAAATTTTCTTTCAACCTATTCCTTTTTCTATCTCTGTCATTATTCTTTGAAACCATGTGGTAGAGATGTTAACTTTTATCCAGTTTGTTTCTTTCTTAAACTTTGCAGCAGGTATTTTTTTTTTTTCAATCCTCACACAATGATACATTATGATTTTTTAGAGAAAGGAAGGAAGAGAGAGAGAAACTTCCAATCAGTTGCCTTCCATACTCGCCCTGACCAGGAATCAAAAGCGCAGCCTATTGGTGCATGGGAGGACACTCCAGCCAACTAAGCCATGTAGCCAGGGCTACAGAAGATTTTATTTGCAGACTCTACAACCTATCCCTGTCAGAAATTTGTATTAATTCTTAAAGAGTCTATGCTTTTGTTTCTAAAAATTTTCCAAAAGCCACATTTACAACGTCTTGTTTTTTTAAATATGTTTTTATTGACTTTTTAGAGAGAGAGGAAGGAAGAGGTATAGAGAAATAGAAACATGGATCGGTTGCCTCCTACATGCCCCCTACTGGGGATCGAGCTGGCAACCCAGGCATGTGCTCTGACCAGGAATTGAACCAGGGATCTCTTGGTTCATGGGTCAAAGTTCAACCGCTGAGCCACACCAGCCAGGCTAAAATATCTTTTGATAAAATAAAATTTAAAACAAAGATCTCTAATGTTTTCTAATAATAAATAACTTCCATAGTAGGAGTATTTCATTTTAATTAGTAAGTTCTTCAAATAAGTTAGTACATGTTTTCAGCATGTCTTAAAAAAATATGTGTAACCACTACCCTCTTGGTTACGTGGACATCCAACATATTGAAGATGGCAGATGTCATTCTATTTTTCAGTTGATCACTCAAAAGAGTTGGGCTTTTGCATCATAGGTGAACAGCCTGAAAGATGGTAACTCAAAACCAGCTGGAATACTGAGTCTTTTAAAGGAATATAGCAACTCCTTTAAATGCATTCAGTGTTATTTGAAAAAAACTTGTATAACATACTGAGAATATTTTGTAAAATCACTGTATCTGACAAAATTCTAAATCCAGTGAGGTTAGTAACTTCATGGAATTTTATAAAGAGAAATGAGAATGTCAGACCTTGAAAATATGTCATATTGAATTTATTAACTTTTTTTAAATCAATAACATAATTATAAGTGAGCTAGTATGTGTGGGTCTGCAATTAAACATTGCATATTTAATAAAGCAAGTTAAAATATGCTTTCCAAATGTCTTTGAGAAAGTAGGATTCTAAATTGAAGAAGAAGATATAGACTCAAGATTTGCAAGTTTTCTTTTAAAAATATTCATGAATAAGATCTATAATTAATGATGTTAAATTCTCCCTGATACATTATATTTATTTTTTAAAATCATTTTAAAGAACAATATGGAAATATAAGTAGCTATAGTACTATTTTTATAAAAATTAAAATTATATTAGAGCAAACAATTAATGCCTTTTCCTTGGGGTTATGTGGAGGTGGGGTAGAGGGCCGTGACTTTTTACTTGTATACTTTTTACTCGTATACTTCCATCTCACTCGAATTTTTTTCAAAATGAGCATCTGATTTTTTGAAACCAGAAAAACAAAAGGAATAGAGACATTTTAAAAAGAAATAGAGTAAAGGATAAAGTGGAGGGATAAAATTTAACCTTTATGTCTTGTTAATATGATAAAAGAAATGCCCTAACATCTCATGGCATTCAACTAAAAAGAATGTGATAGATATAAAAATAGTGTTTGCATGCAACTATGAACTGGAGGCTAAAACAAACAAAAAACATGGGCAAAAAAGTGCAATTCATAAAGGTAAGCCTTTGTTGAATGTGATAAACCCTGGGCTAGGGTTTTCACAAGCTCATTCCTTATTGAAAGGTGAATAGGAGACAAAGTCCAGGGTTCTTCCTAGTTGCACAGTCTAAAAGTAAGGTCTGTTGTAAGAGTGTATAATAAAATCGGCCTACTCACTTCCTATAGCATTGCAAGAAAAACTGGTTGGTTCAAACCTGGAAACTGAGTATATAGTAAAAGGTTATCGCCCTGATTATTTGTAACCAAAAGCTGGTCTTCCACATTGCCACTGAATGTCACACCACGTAGGTGATATAAAATGGAAAATTAAAGCCAATAATTTAACTTGGTCCTAAGTTTAAAATCCCTCAAGTACCTGGCAGAAGCAAACATAAATTTTACCTGAGGCAATCTGCTTCAATACAGGACTCAAATACCCAAGGTAAAATTTAAAAACAAATATGAATTTACACTAAAAAATTACAAAAAAGGTATTATGAATGAGTATTAGAAATAATATTCAGAAGAATAAGATTCACAAACATGTCAGATGTTAAGATTATGAAGCAGAATAGAAAACAGACCTGTTTAATAAAGAAATATATCATGATCATACACTTGAAGAAGAATGTGGGAAGACTTGACATACCACATATGAAGATTTGGCATTAAACTTTAGTAATTAATACAGCACAGGTAGATGGATTGGTCAGTGGAACAAAATAGCCCAGATGCATTTATATGAGTGGAAACAATATTCACAGTGGGGCAAAAGTAGGTTTATAGTTGTTTGTATGGAAAATAATACAATAATTTACAGTTTTGAATATGTGAAACATAGAATTTATTTCTGTATTATTATTATTATTATTATTGTTATTATATTTTCCATACAAACATCTGTAAACCTACTTTTGCCCAACCCTTATAACAGAGCTAGCATGGTGATAGAATTGACTTTTCAGTAAATGGTATTGGATCATGGATTATTCATTAGTGGAAAAATGAAATTTGACCCCCTACTTTATACCATATGTAAAGATCAACTCTAAATGAAATAAAGACTTAAATGTGAAAGGCAAAACTATACAGTTTTAAGGGAATATCTTCAAAGTAGTGAAAAATTTAAGATACAAAATGAAAAAGTCATTACGGAAAAGATTGTTAAATTTTGTTACCTTACAATGGTGATCTTCCTTCTCTCACAAGCCACTTTTAGAGAATGAAAGGCAAGTTAGAATCTAGAGAAGACATTTCAACACATATAACTGGAAAATAATTATTACAAATCAATACAAAAAAAAACTGAGAAAAATGGGCAAAAAACCTCATATTTTTATCTGATTTTGCTTTCTAAAGGGGCAAAATTCAATACTGTGTGTTTCTCAGATGATGTTTTAGAAAATTAATTAAAATAAAATTGGCATACTAAAAAAATTACCCTTGAATTGACTCACTCCCATATCTTTGTGGCAAGCCCCAACAAATTATCACTTTCTCTCAGCTTCTGACCTTTGATACTGTCATTACATTATATTCATTCTCCTATAGTATCAAGTAGAAATGGCATTATCTACTTGAGAGTCTCTGCAGATAATTTTCTCTAAACATGATTTAAACACTTACCATTTTTGTGTTGTTAATCTTTTAAAGTGGTGTTCATTTTTAACTGTGAATCTTTTGGGCAGAATTATTAGTTACCTCACTCTTTTCTTGGTGCCATTGTTACCAGCTAAATCAGGGGCATTTTCTGCCCCTAAAGGGACATTTGGCAATATTTGGTGCCATTTTGAGATGTCATTCTGACTGGGGTACAAGGCCAGGGATGCTGCTATTCATCCGGCTCCCCACAATGAAAAATTATCTGTCCCAAAATGCAATTAGTGCTGTAGTTGAGCAACCCAGCTCTAACCTGCCTTTCTAGCTACTTTCTTATCGTGCTTGTCTTCTATGGTTGACTCGTCTGGACATACCTGCCCTTGTAGACCATCTTTCTAATGTAATAAATTGTATGTTCTGAATTCTGCTACTACTACAACTAACAAAATAGTGCAAAAAGTTGAGAATGTATTGACATAAATAGGTTTGAATGAAGACAGCTAGGGCTTTCCTACTCTTCTATATCAGGGTTTTCCCCCTATAAATCATGAAATTAGGGAAATTAATAAAACAGGATTTTTAAAAAAATCACCAGATAGTGATACTTTCTTGTTTTTCATTCCCAGACTTTATGGAGGGAAAGTCCAAACAAACATTTAATGGGTGTCTATTTATTTGTGCTAGTCATTATACTATGCTGGTATTTCCAGAAATTTAGCTCATTAATTTTCAGGACAAACCTATAAATATTATTCTTATTTTACAGAAGAGAAAACTAGGACTTAGAAAAAGTACATGTAAATTCCTTGTCCAATTTCACACAAAAATCGGGATTTTTTTCTAACTCAAGTTTACTGTTCTTTCTACTGTGCCATTCAGCCACTTTATACTTCACTAGAGGCCCAGTGCATGAAATTCATGCACTTGGGGGAAGGGGGTTCCTCAGCCAGGCCTGCGCCCTCTCACAGTCTGGGACCCCTCGGGGGATGTCCAACTGATGCCTTAGGCCCGCTTCCTGCGGAGAGCGGGCCTAAGCCATCAGTTGGACATCCTTAGTGCTGCCGTGGAGACGGGAGAGGTTCCCACCACTGCAGCTGTGTTCATCAGCTGTGAGCCCAGTTCAGGGCTTCTGGCTGAGTGGCGCTCCCCCTGCAGGAGTGCATTGGCCACCAGTGGGCAGCTCCTGCATTGAGCGTCTGCCCCCTGGTGGTCAGTGTGTGTCATAGCGACCAGTCGTTCCACTGTTCGGTCGATTTGCATATTAGCCTTTTATTATATAGGATTATTTGCAGCATGCCTATTTTATGTAGTTATTTTTAAGTGTTTATTTTGTTGTCTAGAAAGTAAAGTATTTGAAAACTCGTGTGTTTTTAATGTTCTTTTTTCTTGCTTCCCGTCATTTTTCAACAAGAGATTTTTAGCGTAGTTTTGTGTACACCACAAAATTGAGAGGAAGGCACAGAGATTTCCTCTATGCCCCCTGACCCTAAACATGCATAGCCTCCCCCATAATCAGCTTCACTTACCAGAATTTTACATTTCTTTACAAGTATGAACCTATATTGACACCTCATAATAACCCCAAATCTATATTTTACCTTAGGTTCACTCTTGGTGTTGTACTTTTTATAGGTTTGGGCAAATGTATAATAATCCTTATATAATGATGTATCATATACCATCATTATCATACAGAGTATTTTCACTGCCGTAAAAATCTTCTGTGCTCTGCTTATTCATGCCTATAATTCAGAATACCTAGTGGAGTGCTATGGGTTTAAAAAAGCTTAATAAATATTCTTTAAAAAGAAAAAAAATGGTGGGGAAAGATGGGTGTAATGAGGAAAAGTAGGAATGCCTGACTTCTTCAAAACAATGTAAGAAGCCTGCCAGAACAGTTATTTCAAAACAGAAAAGGTAGGTTTGCATTTTAAATGATGACTTTGTTTATATTTACTTTTGACTCAAAAACTGCTTCAGAAGCCCTTATTGCTTGATGTATTTGAATCATTTATTACATTGATTTGTTGCATTGATGTTAAGTGTCATGATAAGTTAAGAAAGGCAAGAAGTCCCATGCATTATGGACTTCCTTGTGACTTGCCATTCTTATTATCATCAAAATAAAAAAAAATAAAAGATTGGCCTTCATTTTCATTTGTATGACCATCTTGATGAAAATGGTAAACAGGCATTTGAAAATATTCAATACCATATAGATTTATTTAAAGCTAAAATTTAAATAATTTTTATTCAGTTTAAAATACCTGTTCATCATAGTTTTTGAAGAGTTGTGGTCATTTTAAGATGATGTCTTTCATATTTTAAGAGAGAGTGCCAAGTTCTATATGTTTAACTTAAAATTGATATGTGTAAAAACATTTCAAAGGTAATATTTTTTAAATGTATACCTATTCAACAGTTGTTGCAAGTATACATTTTCTCTACCATTTTACCTCAATACTATGTCAAAAGTACGGGTCATTTTGAGAGAGGAAATAAGTGATCATCACCTTCATAACTCCTGCCTTTCTTTCGTCAGTAGGAAGTCAGGGGCTAAAGTTCTGTGTATTACAGAACAGAATACGTTTTAGAAGTTATGTGAATGATCTAACTGCAAATACAAGTGCTATTGCCATTGAAAAGAGTGCTGCTGAAAAGAGTCCATGAGTGTTAATTTTTTTGGAGAGCATGAAACAATCCCATCTAACAAAGATTTTTTTCTATCAAATGTCACAGCATCTCCATTAAGAAACACTGAAAGATATTGATGTATATTCTAGTTATGAATATGTGTAAAATACCAGTTATCTTTATGAAAAGTTAAGGGATCTGAAATTTAAGGGATCTCCAAGGTGTAACCTTTAAACCCAACAAACAACCATTTCATGAAGATGCTTACTGGAAAAATCAAGTTTACCCTTTTCACGTGGTGTTGTGGTATTTGAAGAATGCATCTGAACTGTTGTTAGGGTCATTTTTCTCTAGCATTATCCCCTCAGAAAAAGAGTCCTAGAAATGGGAATGGGACTTAATTTCTTATTATGAGGAGATTACAAGTTTGGGATACAGAAACTCAGCAGTGACAATTGACTTAGGTAAAAGGGCTCACCAAATGGCGTGGTAATTTGGCTGGTAAAGGTCAAGATCAAAAGCAGAGAGAACTCTAGAAGATTGTCACCACCATTTCCACCACAGATGGGAAATTTGATTAAAGGAGCTGACATATATTGATCACCTACCATTTGCTAGACATTGGGAAAGGTACCTTATATATATTCTTTCATTCATTTCTACAATAAAATTTTGCTGTAATGTACAGAAGAAAACCCACTGGGGGAAATGTAGCCCCTGCAATCTAAGAACATCCAGTGTGGTGAGGAAGACATACATAGAAGCAGTCAGTTGTAACTACATAAGATAAATGGTCTGATGTGGACTATATACTGTGCAGTGGGTGCATTTATTTCTGCTTTGGGAAGTAGAAGGTCTGGGAATACTTTAACTGGATATGACACTGAACATGAGTCTATACCATCTATTATTTAAATAACCCATCTTGTACATATTTTTCCTATTATAGATAAGGATACTGAAGTACAAAAAGGCTATATAACTTATGTAAGGTTATATAATAATAGCAAGAATATATGTGGCTCTGAATCTACTAGAGCGTTATATTAATTAGTCCTCACAACTGCTCTATAATATAGTTGCTTTTGTTATTTCTATTTTATAGTTAAGAAAACTAAGCTCTATGGGGTTAAATGATTGTTTAAGGTCACATTTTAATAAAGGCAATATTGGGGTTTGAACCAAGCTGACAAACTAGGATCTGCACTTCACTGTTATACATGCACCCTCTCCTTCCTACTCGATCATTAAATCAGGGTTCAGAACACAGCAGTCACACTCCAGAGCCCATGTTGTTAAATGACAGAATTATATCTGCATTTTTAGAAAGATTGTTTGACTATCGTAAAAACAATGAACCAAAATGTGACATGAAGACCAATAAGAAGAAAGTATGGATGCTAGCCCTATCTCAAGTAGTGGCAGCTACTGTAGTAGTATACAGATTTAAGAGATTTTAGCAATTAGAAAGATCAGGACTTGGTGATTAATTCATGGAGTGTGAAGGAAATGGGAAATTCAGGGATCACTCCAGGGCTTTTTGTTTAAGTGAGAAACTCATAGTTAAGAGGGAGAAGATTTAGAGAGAAAGTTGTTGAGTTTTTTTATCCTCTTTAAAGTTGTGTTTGAAATACCCCCAAGGCAACCAAATGAAGATGTTCAGAACACAAAAGCATCTGTGAATCTAGAGCTCAGGAGAAAGGTCTTGGCTGGGAAATAAAGGGGCCAGGCAGGGAAATGCAGGATTGCCAAGCATTTTTAAGGACACAGTTGAGGTTTTAGATCAAAATATATCATGGCCCAAATCTATAGAATTGTGCAGGTGGAGTGTAAGGGAGAGGAAAAAGATATGAGAGAAGAGGAAGGAGAAATCTTCGAAGGCATGGGGAAAGATAAAATATTATGAATATTTAAAAGTTAATAAATGTTTCCCTGTTTGCCTGTTTGGTTTCAGAGCCAATTTATGCTGCTTTATATATTGGAAAGGGAGGATAATTGCAAGAAGCCGAGAAAGCTTGATTGATTTACACTAGGAATTTAGAGGAAGAAAATAACAGTCAGTCCAGGAAGACAAGAAGGGGTTGTATTGAAGTAAAATGTCATATTGGGAAAAACTTGTAAAGAGTTTGAGGAAGATTTGGGGATATGAGATGAGGTTCTGGGGCAGCTGCACTGCTCTGTTATTTAAAGACAGGACAAAAGAGAATTTTAAGATATTTCACTATGTATTAGAAATGAAATCCTAAATTAGTGTTTCTTCACAGAGTTTAGTAAAGATTTAAAATCTCTTTTCTCTTTTAATATATATATACATATATATATTTCTTGATTTCAGAGAGGAATGTAGAGGGAAAGAGAGATAGAAACATCAATGATGAGAGAGAGTCATGGATCAGCTGCCTCCTGCATACCCCACACTGGGGATCAGGTCTGCCACACAGGCATGTCTCCTGACCAGGAATTGAACCATGACCTCCTGATTCATAGGTCAGTGCTCAACCACTGATCCACACAAACTGGGCTCGTTTAGTGTTTTTTTAGATATAGGCTACTATTTTGTTTTTTGTTTTGTTTTTTGTCTTAACGTAGCATTATGAGTCTGGACCAAGTCAGCTTGACTTCATATGGGTTACTTCCAGTTTCTCTACCAGAGCTCCAGCAACCTATGTATGTACAGTGAAGAAAACAGACATTGGGATTAATGAATAGGAGTTGCATAGCCTAAGACAGAAGTAGTTGATCATATTGGCAAGTGGATTTCACTGTAATGGAGGTATGCATGAGTGAAAGTGTAGATATAATGTAAGCCATGGATTAAGGAAGCAAAGTTGGGGATTTGAGATAATATTGAATTTGTGAAATTTTACCATGATCTTGTTCAATCCTCAAAAATAATATAGACATGAAGAAATTAAGGCTGAGAGAAATTAGTTCTATTACCCAAGGTCATACAACTAGGAAATATGATTTCTGGTGTTCAAATCTGGTTTCTCTGGGTTCAAAGCCCATGCTTTGAACTACCTAGAAAAATAGTGGCAATTTCTGAAATGAAAGAGTATTACTAGTGATCATTGCTAGGAAGTCATATCAATTGATAATTGTACCAATCCGGATGTTTGGTTTTAAGTAATAGAAGCCAACTGTCTAAAGCAGAAAAGGACTGTTCTGGAAAGGTATTGTAGAACTCGCAAATGCTGTGAAGGACACTGGACTGACACTGGAGTACCGGGCTTACGATAGAAGGCAAAGCCTAGTCAGTGTCTTCCCATAAGAAAATTCTGCTCTGGAAGCTGCTGCTGATGTAGTTTCCACTGGGCATTCATCATGTGCTGGGCTCTGCTGCCCTGGGACAGTCATTGCAGTTTGGGAACTTCCCAGACACCAGTTTGTTTTGAGAATCCTCAGAAAAAGAAATGTGTTCAGACACTAGTCAGGCATCAACAGATGTTTTTACACACACACACACACACACACTTGAATATTTGATATTACTTCCCATTGCCAGTGATAGTTCATTAAATTGGTAACTGTCTAATTTTAGAACGCTTTTCTTTTTAAATTTCTTTTTTACTACTCAAAGCATAATTTTTATGGTGGAAAGGGAGAAAAATACAAGTAAAGGAAAATGGGAAAAATTTTTTGTTTTATCCTAGTGCCTGATGATGATAGTCAATAGCAATAATTTTGTGTATTTCTTTCCAAACTTTGTTCAATATGTAGAAGTGAACTTTTTACCAAAATGTGATGATAATACATATTATATTATCATCTCTTTAAACTTTACAATTTATCCTAAACATATTTCTGTGACAATTTTAGAAGTACATACTGTTCTTTATGGATGTATCATAATTCATTAAAAAATCATATTATCATTAAATAGGCTGTTTGCACTTTTTATCAAGTTTTTTACATTATTAGATTACTTCAGAAAAATAAATTACTAGAAATACACTTGCTTGATCAAAATTCATCACATTTGAAAGGCTTTTGGTTATTCAAATTACTCTTCAGAAAAATTGTATTAATATAATTATGTAAATGTGTGTTCATTTCCCCCCAAAATGCCAATATGAGCACTTCAAGCTTTTTGTCTTTGTTAAGCTGATAGATAAAAAGTGGGATTTTTATTTCTTTTATTTATTCAACAGATACTTTGGAGCCTCTGCTATAGGCCTAGCACAGCCTACTTCCTGGGAAGAGGCAAACTCCTAGCCCTTGTGGAGTGTGAGATGGTGGGATGAAGAGAAGAAAAATGGGGTCAGAGAAGAGAAAAGAATAAATACTAAAATAAGTTTGAAAAAGGAGGAGGATTGGAGTATAATTCGAATGGTGGTTCAGACTAGGGTGGAGAGGTTAGGACTGTGTCAGGAAAAGTGGGAAGGCTTCTCTCATTTGATTTTAATATCAAAGTCAGGCAAAGACAATATAAGAAAGAGATAGTATGGAGCAGTCTCATATAGAAACTTGGGTGCAAAAATCCTAAATAAAATATTAGCAAATTGAAGTGTGTTTCTGTACTTGAGTGGTAGTATCTCTGACCACATAGGCTTTATCTGAGGAATTCAGGAATGTCAATGCTGTTGCTTTTGTTTGTTTAATCTATCACTGTAATCTACTACATTGAATAAATTAAGAGAGAAAAACTATGTGAGATTATCTCAACAGATGAATAAAAAGTACTCAGTAAAATTCAACAGTTATAAGACAGACTTAGTAAATTAGGAATAGAAGGAAAATTTTTTTAATTTGATAAGGTATCTACAAAATGTTTAAATGACATAAATTTTAAAAAAAAGCAGACATGTCATGTAAAAGTCTAAAAAAATAGAAATGGTTGCTTGTTAATATTCCAACTTCAACATACTAGAAGTTTTACCCCATGCAGTAAGAAAAGAAAGAGGAAGAGAAATATACAAATTGGCTAGCAAGAAATAGAATGTAATTATTTTCAGATGTTACTGGTATCTATATAGAATTAAAAATAGATATCAGTTAGTTTTCTGGATAAAAAGTAAACTGAAACAATTGATAAATTCCCTACTTACCAGTAACCAATTTTAAAAAGAAAGAACAAGGACATCAATAAAAATTACACCGAATATAAACTAAAAGAAATTTCATGTACAATTGATTTGAAGAAAATTTTAAAACTTTGCTGAGAGACATTTAAAAACACATTAACAAATAAATATAGGGTGTCCCCCAAAAAATGTATACACACACTTTGAATAATTATAAAGGCAGTGCTCATTAAAATACGTTTCATTTTCAAAATTGAGCTATCAATTGTTAGTATGTATACTACTTTTGGGACACACTGTTTATATGTTGGTTTGACTAAATGCAATAAAACTGCTAATTCTCATCCATAGTCTAGTAATACAATACAATCCTAGCTTTTCAGAGTTTTTATGGTTTGGGTTTTGTTGTTGTTGTTGTTGTTTTTGTTTGTTTGTTTTTGTAAAACAAATTAATTTACTGAACAGATACTTATTCAGGGACTAATGTATGTCAATTATTAACAAAGCTAAAGCCCACTTCCATCCCTTCTCTGGCCCTTCCTCTACAAAGGTAACCACTATTCTAAAATTAATGTGTTCATATACATGAATGTTTGTATATTTTTACTAATTATATGTATTACTGATAAATAATATAGGAGGTTCTTTAATTTTAAAAAAATTCATATTTAAGTGTGCTGTTCATGTGTAGGACTTTAATCCATGTGGAAATTGTCTTACATATGATTTGAGGTAGGGATCTAATTTTATTTTTCCCAAGAAAAGCCTGTTGTCTAGAAGAGCTCATCCTGTTTTAACTTATTTTAGTAGTATAGCTTCGGTGAGATTTATTACCAACTACACATGCTGCTTGTGCCATGGTGAACTCTTTTTCTATTACATTTTCTATTAAGCTTCTATTTAAGTGAAACTCTTCTTGTACTCATTTGTATTGTACATTTATTTTTTAACAGGCCATCTTCATGAACTCTCTTTCTAGTTTAGTTGGTACACTTGGGTTTTTTGTGTAGATAATGTTATCATTAGCAAATAATGAGAATTCTAAATCCTTTCCAATGTTTGTATTACATTTCATTTTCTTATTTTGTTGCATTGGCTAATTCTTAACAGAACAGTGTTAAAGTGTAACCTGTACAGTTTATCATTTATTTATTTTAGAAGTAGTTATTGAACTTTATCAAATAACTTTAGTCATTTAGGGTGATAATCATATGGGATTTTTGACCTATTGAAATAATATATTAAATTTCTCAACATAGTTATTTCATGTTCCCTGTATGAACTCTACTTAGTCATGAATTTGATTTACTTATTTTTTTAAAATGTATTTTATTGATTTTTTACAGAAAGGAAGGGAGAGGGATAGAGAGTTAGAAACATCGATGGGAGAGAAACATCAATCAGCTGCCTCCTGCACACCTCCCACTGGGGATGTGCCCACAGCCAAGGTACATGTCCTTGACTGGAATCCAACCTGGGACCTTTCAGTCCGCAGGCCGACGCTCTATCCACTGAGCCAAACCAGCTAGGGCTATTTTTTTAAAATTTATCTTTATTGTTGAAAGTATTACAAATGTCCCCTTTATTCCCCCAAGGACCCCCTCTCCCCTACATCCACCTCCCCCTAGGCTCTCACCACACTATTGTCTGTGTCCATGGGTTATGCATATATGCATATAAATTCTTTGGTTAATCTTTTCCTATCTTCTTCCTCTGCCTCCCTCTCCCCCCCCCCCCCCACTTCCTGTTTCCCCTTCCCTCTGAGATTCATAAGATTTGCTTATTTTTAAAATCCTGTTTCCATGGAGGTGGGGTAGGAGTTTGTCTTTTTATTTACTGCTTTATCCTTAGTGCTGTTACAGTACCTGGCATAAAATAGAAAGTCAGTAAATGTTTACCTAATACAAGAATAAGTAAGCTTACTTTTCAGTTTTCATTTTTGCCTTGTCACATTTTATAACAAAGTACTAGTTTTATAAAATGAATTGAAAGGCTTTCTTTCTCTAAGATCATTCAAAATATTGAAATAGCACTAGAATTGTCTGATGACTACTCTTTAAAAAGGGCCAGCTTTTGTTGTGGTTGTTCCAACTATACCTATTGGTCTTTGTTTCATTTATTTCTGTTTTTATTTTTGTTCTCTCTTCTTTAGGTTTATATTATCATTCTTTTCTGGGTCCTTGAATTAAATGCTTAGTTCATATATTTCAAACATTTCTTTTTTAATAAATGGATTTTAGCTCTAAGTATTCTTCTGAGGTCAATTATTTCTCTAATTTACTTTTTATTTCTTCTTTAATACAGGCATTATTAATATAGGCATTATTTAGAAGATGCTTTCTTGTACATTCTAAGATCATTTTAGCTATTCTTTTGTGTGGGTTTATAGATTTATTTCTTAGTTTATATTACGTGGCCTGCACAGTTTCTATTTGGGGAATTTATTGAACTTTTCTTTATGATCTAATGTATAATCACTTCTGTGGCATCTAAAAATAATATGTATTTTTTGTTGATGAAGCTTGGTATCTGTGTCATGTATTTTTCACTACTTGATTATTGATATATGAGAACATTCTATTAGGTTTCCTACTGATTGTAGCTATGACTGTTTCTCCTTGTATTATTAAACAGTATTTATGTGTGTGTATACACACATGCATATGTAATAATGTATATGTATATAGACATAGAACATATATTTCTAAATATGAATAAAGTGTCACTATTATTATATGTTTTTATTGAAAATTGACTTTTACCAAAGTCAGTTCATAGAAATATCAATTCATATATCCTTCTTATCCCAACTAATTAACTTTGTGTTCAATAAAACATTTTTTCTGATACCTCTATCTTTGTTAACATTTTCGTAGTTTATTCTTTTATCGTTTGTCAGCATTTCTCCATCAGATTGATTTAACTGTGCCCTTTTTAAACTAGTATGTCACTAGATTTTTTTTTTTTACTAGATATTTTTGACCAACCTTTGTTTTTTTAATGGAGGCATAAAATGTATTGGTATGTATTATGACTCTTGATATATTTGGATTATTTCCTGCCCTATAATTGTTTAGTTTTTTACTTATTACTTCCTTATGTGTTCATCTTGTTTCTTTTCCTGCTTTCTGTTTAACTGACCTAATTTTCTTCTTTATTTTGGTTTTTCTTTAGGTGGTTTAAAAATTATTATATCCTGTTTAAATATTAGTACACACACATATGCATAAAAACTTTTATTTTCTAATAAAATGTAATCAGTACACCCTACCAAAACAAAAACCTAAGGTAATTAATTTTCTTTCACACAACCATTTGAATGTATTCATCCCCACAACCATTATAGTTGTTACTAATTTCCTTTTGCCAATGTACATCACAATTGGAATTACTTACAAGTTTGCATGTAGTTTTGCTCAATATTCTTTATTGAATTACTTATCTTTCCTTCAGTCACCTCATTTTTTCCTCATTTCTAGACTATATTTTAATTTGACACTTTTACATGTAAGTGTCTAATCAACTCTCCTGAGTGAAACCTCCCCCTAATTTTCCTCTTTCTGGATTTCCGCTCTCCTATTGTGAGAGTAGACACTCAAGCTCAAGGAATAATCTAACAAAGGATACATAGGATGGTAAACTCTTTAACTTTTTGTATGCCTGAAGAATCCTTGTATCCTGCTTTTATAATTAAAAACTACTTTTGCTAGAAAATGAGTTTAAAATCATTTTTCTTACAACTTTTAAGACATTGCTTTATTTCTTCTAGTATTGCTATTAAAATTATTGATATGTGACTTATTTCTTCTTTCTGGAAACCTTTAAGATTTTCTTATCCAGTGGTCCAAATTTAAGATATGTCTAGTTGTACATTTTTTTTTTTTTTTGCCTGTTGTACTTGGCATACAGGGTTCCTTTAACCTGAAGTCCTATTTTTTAAATATATATCTTTTTTTATCTCTGACAATCTATCTTCTATTATTTCGTTGATTAATTATTTCCCTCTCAATGTCCCTGCCTTCTCCATTCTGAGACTTGTTAGTGGAATATTAACCTTTAGAATAAATCCTCTTTAACACTTAACTTCCTTCTCATATTTTAGCTTGTGCTTTTTCTTTTGAAAAATTTTCTCAACTTTATTTTCCAAACTTCCCATGGAATTTGGCAATCATATATTTAGTTTCCAAAAGCTCATACTCATTTTATTTTTTATCCTTCCTAAAGATAACCTGTTCTTGTTTTATGGATGCAATGTATTGGAAGATTTTCAAAGTTACTTTTCTGTAAATATTCTTTTTTTCTCCATAGTCCATTACTTGCCCCCCTAACCCCCAACTTCCCCAATTTGTTGATTTCCTTTTGTTCTTAATTATGGTAGCTATGCCTCATGTATCTGGTGATCTGTGGTGCCTTCTAACTTTTTAAATAGAGTAATAGAAAAATTCTGAGCTCTGTGTACATGAACCGACTAGGGAATTTGCTTACTTCCTTTAGGATGAGGCATGCATGAAAATAACCATCGTCTTTTGCAACCCCAGAATGTAAAATGCTGGTGTCTCTGATTGGGAGCACTGCCTCTCATTCTAGCCACCCTGGTTCATACCAGATATGTGTTCAGTTTCTTTGGAGAAGAAACCTCAGTTATTTTACTTGGGATAGGAATAGAGGCTGAGTATTTGCCGAGCATTCTAGGGTGACAAGTAGTTGGGAAATTCACAACTCTGTCTTCTGATTTTCAATTATTTCCTGTTTTCAGTCCTACATCTTTCTACTAAAGACTGTTCTATTTTGTGTTTCCTGCCTTTCCAGGTTTCCTCCAGCAGGTTGGCCCTCTCCTCTTCTGCTCTGCTTTATCATTTACCACTCCTCCTACTTTCCTTTTTTCCAGAGTTGTTAAACTCCCTCTTCCACTGATACTGACCCCTCATCCCTTTCCTTATTTTATCTTTTTTCCTTTAAAAATAGTAATTTTTTATTCATATTTCAATGAGATCTCAAGAGAGAGTAGATAGGATTGAGTTCAACCATCATCTCATAACAGAAACTCATCTTAAGAGCCTTTAACTGCCTTTATTATTACTTTTTAAATATGGAATCTGTAATTATGGTTTTATTTCCTCCTTGGAGAATGATATTTTGTACCTATATAATATTACTTATTCTCTTAAGTCTATAGTTTCTAGTTTTATTGCACTGTGATTAGTGGCTTGCCTTAATGTGTCTTAATTTTTGGAGTTCAAAAATATTTTGTGTAATATAGAATGTAATCCATTTTGATAAATATTACATGGGCATTTGAAGAAAATTACATTCTCTGCTATATGCAAAGTTATGAACATTCATTGTATTGATTAATTCTTTATTTACATTTGTCTATTAAATTAATATGTAATCCAAACCTCTTCTTTGCCCCAAATAGCTCAGAAGCCCAAAATATGTAATAAAATAAATTAACAATTTTCTAACTTAATAATAGCTGAAAAATAGAAATGGGCATCATTCTACTGCCAAATATTAGAAATAGAAAGTACTCCATTGCTGCAATGTTCCTCTGGATGTTTGATATGTAAATGACTGTGTGATAGAAGTTATTTTCCCAAAAACAATTATTTCTATCTCTTTGTGTTCTTCTCGAATTTCGAATAGCTTTGTTTCATATTTTCTAGTATAAATAATAAAATAATAGAATTGTACCCCTGGAGACATAGAGAAACCTGTATAACTTTATTAACCATCTAGAGGTCCAGTGTACGAATTAGTGCAGGGGTGGGGTCCCTCAGAGTGGCCTGCATAGATCAGGCCCCAGCTTGCACCACCAGCCTCGCAGCCCTGCCTGGCACCCCACATTGGCTTGGCGCTGCCTCCCCACTTGCTCCACCATCCACCTACAGGACTATCGATCAGGGCCAGGCCCCCCGCCTGGCTCCCTCAGTGCCTGGGAGCTGGGTGGTAGCCCCACTCCCCACCATCACCTCTGGTCACCATCTGCGGGCGATCAGTGGGGTGATCGGGCCCGCACGCACCTGCCTTGACCTGGTACCGCCTGCTCACTGGCTCCACCATCCCACCACGGTCCCGCTCTCATCGGGGCCCATCAAGGCCAGCAGCACCTCCACTGCTGCCCACTGCCAGAACCACATCACCAACACCCACCATGTTCTCCGCTGACCCCTGGTGGTCAGCATACATCATAGCAAGTGATCAAACTCCCAGTCAAGTGACCACCCGAGGAGGCAGTTTGCATGTTAGGCTTTTATTATGTAGGATGTCACCCCAACCTATACTAATAAAAGCCTAGGTGGTCCTCGCACCCTCACGCGACATCTTTACAAGATGGCCGCCAAGATGGCCACCACAAAGATGGCCACCACAAGATGGCTGCACACACAGCATAGGTGGGGCTCGGCAGACACTCTGCACGGTGAGGCTTGGGGGTCCCACAGCTCCACGTGGTGCAGAGGAGGCCGGTCCTAGCGTCTCCCCTGCCTTGCGCGGAAGAGGCAGGTCCCCGCGGAAGAGGCAGGTCCCCGCGGAGGACACAGGTCCCGGCGGAGGAGGCGGATCACAGCAGGGGAGGGCAGTTGTGGGCGATCAGGCCAGCAGGGGAGGGCAGTTGTGGGCGATCAGGCCAGCAGGGGAGGGCAGTTGTGGGCGATCAGGCCGGCAGGGGAGGGCAGTTGAGGGCGATCAGGCCAGCAGGGGAGCAGTTAGGTGTCAATCGTGCCTGTAAGGGAGCAGTTAGGGGGCGATCAGGCTGGCAGGGGAGGGCAGTTGAGGGCGATCAGGCTGGCAGGGGAGCAGTTAGGTGTCAATCGTGCCTGTAAGGGAGCAGTTAGGGGGCGATCAGGCTGGCAGGGGAGGGCAGTTGTGGGCGATCAGGCCGGCAGGGGAGGGCAGTTGTGGGCGATCAGGCCAGCAGGGGAGGGCAGTTGTGGGCGATTAGGCTGGCAGGGGAGGGCAGTTGTGGGCGATCAGGCCGGCAGGGGAGGGCAGTTGAGGGCGATCAGGCTGGCAGGGGAGCAGTTAGGTGTCAATCGTGCCTGTAAGGGAGTAGTTAGGGGGCGATCAGGCTGGCAGGGGAGGGCAGTTGTGGGCAATCAGGCCAGCAGGGGAGGGCAGTTGAGGGCGATCAGGCTGGCAGGGGAGCAGTTAGGTGTCAATCATGCCTGTAAGGGAGCAGTTAGGGGGCGATCAGGCTGGCAGGCAGAAGCGGTTAAAGGCAATCAGGCAGGCAGGCGAGCAGTTAGGAGCCAGAGGTCCCGGATTGTGAGAGGGATGTCCGACTGCCTGTTTAGGCCCGATTCCTGTGGAATTGGGACTAATCTGGCAATCAGACATCCCTCGAGGGGTCCCAGATTAGAGAGGGTGCAGGTCAGGCTGAGGGACACTCCCTCCCCCCATGCACATAGAAAGCAACAAAAAATTGATTTTTTTTAAAGCCCAGGGATCTTATTTTTTAAGACAAAGAACTGAAAGATCTCACTATTCTTATGAGAAGAAATCTGTTTGTTCTTACTTTATGCTCTCTATGTTTTACACTTTTCTTTAGAAAACATTTCTCTTTTTCTCTTCGTTAACCTCATCTCACACATGCTCTGCAAAGTGAGAATGCTTAAATTTGTGTTCCTGATGGGTATGGGAAATTCACTTTCATCACATGGATTTATCCAAGCTGAATATTTTTAGAAGCATTTTTTTTGCTCTTTCCTTTTCTTTTTCCAATACTTTGATATACTAGCCACATTTTTACTGATCTTGCTTTATTTTGGTTCTCATTTGGAAATTTTTCATTGTGCTTTTGCTCCATAATTGCTTCGTTCTTCTTTCAGTGTCATGAATAAAATTATGTAATAGTTTCCCCTATGTACAATAAGAGGTTTAACATGGTTTTACTTTCTCCCATATTTTACATTACTTAATTTGGTTAAATTATTATTTTAACATATGCATTGCCTTAGAACCATGTTAACTTAGGCATGTAACCAAAAGTTTTAATGGTTTTTTTGCTTATGCTTCCTCGTAGCTAAAATATTTTGCATTTCACAACTGTCATTTTTTTCACGATGTCTTTGGAAATGAATTTTTGTACTAGGCTAGCTTGAGAAATCTTAGTAGAAATTTTTTACTTTTAAAAATTAATTGAGCATGTCCCATTGTTTTCTACTGCATATGGTTGTGTGAAAGAAGTCTGATGTCAACCTGATTTTTTCCAATTTAGATGACTTTCTTTTGTTTGTTGAGACCTGTATAGGATTTTGTTTTTCCTTTTATTTTAACTTCTTTAAATTCATAAATATCATCAGGGGATTCTAGATGTAAGTCCTTATTGCCCAAGTTTGAGTAAATCATTTCAGTCTGAAAATGCATATTTTTCTTTTTTCAGGAAAATTCCCAGTATTATTTACTTAATTATTGTTTCCCTTCCATTTACTATCTTCTCACCTACCCAAATTCTTATTATGTTGGACCTTCTGGATTTGTCTTCTGTATTAGTCAGGACTCTCCAGAGAACTAATGGGATGTATGTATGCATATTTGGAAATCTCTCTCTTTCTCTCTCTCTCTCTCTCTCTCTCTCTAGATAGATAGATAGATAGATAGATAGATATGTATTTTTTGTTAGTCCTCACCCTAGGATATTTTTCCATTGATTTTTAGAGAGAGTGGAAGGGAGGTGGGGAGAGAGAGAGAGAGAGAGAGAGAGAGAGAGAGAGAGAGAGAGAGAGAAACGTCTATGTGAGAGAGACGCATCAATTGATTGTCTCCCACAGGTGTCCCAACCAGGGCCGGGGATTGAGCCTGCAACCAAGGTATGTGCCCTCCACTCAGGACCTTTCAGTCTGCGGGCCGACCGACACACTATCCACTGAGCCAAATAGACTAGGGCTGTTTTTTTAAAGAAATGGACTCATGCTACTGCAGCAACTAGCAAGTCTGAAATTGTAAGGCAGGCCAGCAGGCTGGGAATTCTGGGAGCAGTTGATATTGCAGCCTTGCACTACAAGGCAATCTGGAGACAGAATTTTTTCTCCCTGGAGATCTTAGTCTTTGCTCTAAAGGCCATCAAGTGATTGGATGTGGCCCACTCACATTACCAGAGTGATCGGCTTTACTCAAAGTCTATTAATTTAAATGTTAATCACAACTAAATATTACCTCCCTGGGAATGTTTAGACCAGTGTTTGACCAAACAGTAGTGCACTGTAGTCTTGCCACGTTGACAATAAAAGGATCACATTCCCTAAATCACTCTCTCTTTGTCCTTTATTTTTTCTTACATTTAGTTTGAGTTCTAGGATAATCTCTTAAAATAACCTTCTTAAGAAACACCTCTTGCCTCGCCAGTTTCCCTCGGTGGTTAGTGTTGGTCCATGGCCTGAAAGGCTGCAGGCTCAGTTCTGGTCAAAGGCACAGACCTCGGTTGCAAGCATGATCCCAAGTCGGGGTGCATGCAGGAGGCAACCAATCAGTGTGTCTTTCTCACATTGATGTTTCTCTCTGTGTATCTCTCCCCCTCCCTTGCAATCTTTCTGAAAAAAAGAAAAATCAGTGGAAAAAATATCCTCGGGTGAGGATTAGCCAAAAAACAACAAAAGATATCTGTTTGCTGCTTGTAGCATTTATTGCTTTTTCTAAATTTGGTAATCATATTTCTCATTTAAAAGCAATACTTTGTGATTTCATACTTTTATGCTTGCAAGATTTTCTCATATTTTTATTTAAAATATGTTTTAATTTGAAGTATTTCTTGGGCATTTATATGCTTATTTGTTTTGACTGTTTTTAAAAACCTTTTATTTTGAAAAAATTTTAAGCTACAGAAAATTTGCAAGAATAGTTTAATATCATTATACCTTTCGTCTAGGTTTGGCTAAACCATTTGAGGGTAAATTGCAAACCTTATGATTTTTACCTAAATATTTGAGCAGGTATTTCCTAAGAATATGACATTCTTTTACATGACTTAAAAAAGATACTGAATTCAGAAAAATGCAACAGTTATATAATGCTATCATTTAATATGCTCTGTATATTCAAATTATGCTAGTTATTTCAATTTTTATAGCAACTGTTTTCTGCAGTCTAATTCTCAGTCAAGAATTATACATTGCTTTTAGTTATCATACAAGAGATTTTTTTGAAGTGATGTGCTCTTTCTTGACATAAATGATGTATATGGAAATATTTTATATGACTCTTCAAATGAACCTTTTCTTATATATGATGATTTTTCTTTGTTTTCTCAACACAAAGAACAATTCTACATGTATCCATTATCAGAAGTTCGAAATTTTGATAAAGATTTTATTAGTCTATATGATTCTGAATTTTTGATATGTTTTGAGGTTTAGTATGTCATCATTTTCATGAATGGTCTCTGTGTGCTAGAAATGAATTCTCTATTTTTGGGTGCTGGTTCTACATATAGCTGTTAGAAAAGCTTATTGACTGTGTTATTCAAGTAAACTATATTCTTACTTCGTGTTGGCTAGCACTTACATGGAATGCATTTTTCATTCTTCTTTCCTTTCATACCACTGAATCACTTGGTGGTGGTGTTTTTTTTCCAATTAATATTTTTTCAATTAATATTTTTAAATATATTTTCATTTTCTTTTTTAATTAATATATTTTTCATTCCAATAAGTTTTGTTGTATGTTTTCGTATATATCTATTCTTGTCTTTTCTCTTGATTTTCTTTCATAATTTCTAGTTCTTCTTTGTAGGTGATATTTATTTATTTATTTACTTATTTCTTTTGGTGAATCTTAAACTCTTTTTTTAAGATGTTTTCTGACTGCTCTGTGTGTATGTATTTGTTCCTGATGCTTACTTTTTCTTTTTAAATTTTACATACCCTTCTAATTGTTGAGGTTGTTTACTTCCTTTCTTGGCTATTAAATTTCCTTATGTGCTTTGGAAATTAGTTTGCAGGCTCATCTTGAAGGGAAATGTTTTTCTCTATTAACTGTCTTCCGGGTATGCTAATCACAGAGTTGGTGGATAGTTTGGCCTATGTTTTAGGAGGCAGACTTTGTCTGCATCCTCTGATTTGGGCTTATATAACCTTTAGCTCTAAGAGCTTTTTCAGCCTCTTTTCACAGTTTGGGGAATCACTCCTTGGTGCTGATTAATCCCCACTCCCATGCAATACCAAGCTTTGGTGCCTCTGCTCGCTACCAGACCTGGAACCTAACAAGCCTATGCTATGGGCCTGCTCACTACTTTGTGTTTTGTTACATGGGGATTTTTATATTTAGTACAAGTATATCTTTTAATTTTCTCTCTCTATAGTTTATAATTAGTAAATATCTAAAATAGAGAAGTGTCTAAAATGTATACTCTCTCTACTATCTGACCTAGAAGTCCTAGCAATATAGTTTTCCCATAAGAATTTGGAATTTGGAAGTTAGGATAGAATCTAAATCTATAAAGGATTAAATATGGAAGCACACAAAACATTTACATAGTATATGACTTACAGTGAATGCTAGCTATTTTTTATACAGTGGAGTTGTATGATATGCACATTTAATTGTATAAGTTCACCTGTAGTAATTTTCTTTTGTGATATACATGTAGCATAAAAGTTTATTTTAGGTATATACCTAGTATATGTGATACATTAATTGTACTTTGAAGTTAAATATTACTAGGATTGTATAGCCCCCTCTACTCTATGTTTTACATTTGGTGAGTGATTTAAATGATCTCCAAAGGTAATTTTGACTACCACATATTTTTTCCTTACAGACCTACTTTATGACTTAACCTTCTCATTAGAGATAACTGCCATTAGTTATTTCTACACTAGTTATGTGCGTATTTATGTCAGGCATTGATGATTATATATAACACTAGGGGCCCGGTGCACGAAATTCGTGCACTGGGTGTGTGTGTGGGGGGGGGAGTGTCCCTCTGCCCAGCCTGCCCCCTCTCACATACTGGGAGCCCTCAGGCGTTGACCCCCATCACCCTCCAATCGCAGGATCGGCCCCTTGCCCAGGTCTGACGCCTCTGATAGAGGCGTCAGGCCTGGGCAGGGGACCCTCATTTCCCCCATCACTGGTTCTGCCCCCAGCCCAGGCCTGATGCCTCGGCCAGAGGCGTAGACCCCCATCACCCTCCAATCGCCTGATCGGCCCCTTGCTCAGGCCTGACGCCTCCGCCAGAGGTGTCAGGCTTGGACAGGGGACCCCCATCTCCCCCTGATCACTGGCTCTGGCCCCCGCCCAGGCCTGAGGCCTCTGGCCCAGGAATCATGCCTGGGCAGGGGACCCCCATCTCCCTCTGATCGCTTGCTCCACCCCCCGCCCAAGCCTGACGCCTCTGACCCAGGCTTCAGGCCTGGGCAAGGGGACCATCATATCCCCCCAATCCCTGGCTCAGCCCCCCGCCCAGGCCTGATGCCTCGGCCAGAGGAGTTGACCCTCATCACCCTCCGATCACCAATCACCGGATTGGCCCCTTGACCAGGCCTGAGGCCTCCGGCAGAGGTGTCAGGCCTGGGCAGGGGACCCCCAGCTCCCCGCGGTTGCAGGCTCCGCCCCTGCCCAGGCCTAACACCTCTGGCCTAGGCGTCCGGCCCGGGCAGCGGGGACCCGCAGCTGCAGCGACCCCGCGATCGTGGGCTCCGCTTTAGGCCCAGGCAAGGGACCCCTAGCTCCCGGGACTGCCAGCTTCGACCGTGCCCAGCTCCCATCGCTGGCTCCACCCCTACTTCCTGCTATCACTGGCCAGGGCGGCAAAGGCGCCTGATTCTCCGATCATGGCTGCGGGGCAGGGCAAAGGCGGCCCCATGGCTGCCTTTGCCCTGCCCCCCAGCTCTTAGCTCCCCCCTGGGTTTCCAATCACTGTCAGTGGCAGGGTCTTCTTCCTGCTTTCCCTTTCGCCTCCCTGCATTGTGCCTACATATGCAAATTAACCACCATCTTGTTGGCAGTTAACTGCCAATCTTAGGTGGCAGTTAAGTGCCAATCTTAGTTGGCAGTTAACTGCCAATCTTATTTGGCAGTTAATTTGCATATAGCCCTGATTAGCCAATGAAAAGGGTATCATTGTACGCCAATTACCATTTTTCTCTTTTATTAGATAGGAGGATTGTGATAGAAAATCATCTGATCTCAGAATCAGAAGATCTGGATTGACCTCTGCCAATCTCTGGAGGTGGGATTTTATCCAATTGCCTCACCTCTAAACCTCGGTTTCTTAATTTATAAACCAGAGATAATAATACTCGCATACCAGATGTTTATTGAAATTAAATGAAATAAGATATGACAATGCAAACTGTAAACTGTAAATAACCACAAAAATAAGCTGTGATTGCTTGTCTTCATTACAGCAGGCTTGCAGAGCTCATATGGAAACAGGTAACCCTGTGCCTGGAAAGGTTGTTTCACTTGCAATCCATCCTGCACTTTTTGTAATAAGGAAACACTCCCAGTGAGGATTCTATGTAGACGGAGTCTTAGGGGATGGCAGTGAAGTAGATATACGTTATCTCATATATAGTATATTTGACAGTTTAACTGCTGAGACCAAAGTTTTAGAACCCTTTGCTCGTTCAAACACAGCATACAATAGTTAGTTCTTAGCAATTTGAAGCAGAAATAAGGAATCCTAATTCTAGTTTTGAAGTCAGTTGAGCTGGCATTTTCTTCCTTTTTCAGATAAAAGTATCACATACCTTTAGTGGACTATGCTGAACAAATCTAAGAACCAAACTGTGTATCCTTAGTTGATGCCTCTATTTTGAATCATAAGAAATGTGTTCCTCAGATAAGTCTCCAATACAGTTTTCCCCTTGCTTCTGCAGACTCAAATGTAGCAGAAACCACTGCAAGTGGAACCTAAGTTCTGCTTTGTTCTTGCTAGAGCTGAACACATTTAAAGTCAAATTGCTACTCCTGGAAGCCAAGTAAAAGGTTAGGACATAAGCTTATAGCTCTACTCAGCTGCCTTTTAACCCATTTCTTTCTTAATTATTTTCTTAACTTTCCACATAGGACTCAAAACTTAAAACAGTATTTAGAAGCTATTCACTGAGTATCTTGCTTCCACTTGTGTCCTCATGTGCTCCCACCACCACCCCACTCTAGTCAGCCATTACTAGTTTCTTGTGTATCCTTCTGCTGTTTGTTTATACACACAAATTTAAAATGTAGATGGATATAGATACAGATATAACCTCACCTTTCTTTCCCGAATGATAGCATACCATATATAGTTTTGCACTTCACTTGTTTTACTGAATAGTTTATCTTGGAGTTTTGCTTCGTTTTTGTTTTAATGTCTGCACAGAGAGCTTCTTCATTTCTGTGTAGAGCTATATGGTATTTCACTGAAAGTCTGTGCCATCGTTTATTTAAGGAGGAACACTTGAGTTGTCTTAGCTCTTCTTGATATAAACACTGCCTCAGTGAAAAACTTTGCGACGATACCTATAGGATATGTTTTGAAAGTAGGATTACTGGGTCAAAAAGAAAATGCATTTAAAAAATTTTTTCATTATTATTTCAACCACCTCAAAACAACAGAGAGTGGGTGCATTGGGGATGCAGCCTTTTGGTGGGATTGTACAGACAGGCCTGGGTTTGGTCTGGGCTTCCTCACGTGTCCCTAGGCAAGTCAGTTCCCCTCTCATGGAGCTTCGCTGTACTCCTCTGCAAAAATGGGGGAATAGTCTCTATGTCAGTTGGGTGATCATAAAGTTAGATGAGATAATAGACATGAGTTGTCTGCACCGCTCACCTTTATGGTGCTGTGATTATTAACTTGATAATGACCACAACCCAGATGCCCGCATTCTAGGCTCACTTCCATTCTCTAAATTTTTAATTACCATTCTCTAAAACTGAGTTTTTCTTTTTATGTACTGTTCTATACATTTTAACACATGCATAGATTTGTGTAATCACCACCATAATCCCATACCAAATAGTAAATACATTTTTTAATTTTAATAAATATTGGCTTTTTCCTCTCCATATAGATTGTACACCCTCACTAAACTCTCAGCAATAGTATATGAGTGATTTTTTTTCTCATAGCCTTGGCAAAAGATGGAGTTGGTTGTTTGTTTGCTGTTATTGTTTGTTTGTTTGTTTGTTTGTTATAGTATATTCCCCACGCAGAGACATAAGCAGTGGACTAGGGCTGCCACAGCTGTCTGGTTCTTCTTCTCTTGATTAAAGTTACTTAAGCCTAAAATCTGAAGCTTAAAAAGTAAAATAAATACTAAACAGAGGCCTCGTATTTTAATCACATTTTAAAGCAGCTACTTTTCCCATCTGCTCCTGAAACAAATAGCTGTTTTCAGCATTCTGTCATTTTAAATAACTAAAGACTGACTGAAGGAAAGAAGGAAAAGTAGTCTAGATTGCAGTTATGTACCTGTGAGATGTTCACTGTTCTTAACTAAAAGTTCACAAGTCAGGAAACACATATAAACTCCCTTTTCTCTTCTGCCTCCTGCCAATGTCAAAACGTTTGGAAATGAAATCATGATTAAGAAGATCTTACAATTTTGTATATCCATTTGTATACTTATTAAAGGAAAGAATGGTGTTAATAGAATTGACATAAGAAAAATTGAATTAAGGTGTCTGAAACATTTTCTTTCTTCACTGTAAATGTAAGTCCCCCATACAGAACCAAAATAGCATTGCTTTATACTAGGTGTGGCAACTACTGGCTAAAAGGCCAGGTTCAGCCAGCAGGATTGTGTCATATGTGTCACATAATCTTTCAAACTTGGGGAATTTTACATTAAAATCCAAATCTCTGGCTTTGCTTGAATAATCAGACTATCTGGCTACAATTGCCCATATTATCAAGTTGCAACTATTAATGGGGGAGTGTGCTCTAATTTACTACATTCTTATACCTGGCCCCTCCACTCATTTTTTTCTCCTTATACTTCAGAATACTATAAAAAGTTTTAATAAGTTTATATATCAGCAAACACTTATTTTTATTGTCAGTATTTTCAGGTTTTTACATAGTATTTAGCAATAATAGTTCAGTAAAAAATTTACAATTATTATGATTAAAGTATTTGTTCTTTAAAACATGGAATCTGACATTTCATTTAATGTTTGAACTACTTAACATAAACATTTTTCCTTCTTTTAATAAATGAACATATTTTCTTACTGTCTTGGAAAACTATCATTGATTTTTATCACTTTCCAAATGATTCTTATTTTCTTCATAGATTGATTATTCCATATTTCTTTCATTTGACTTATAATATACAATATCTATATATATAAAAGCCTAAGTGATGGGCAACCGGCCGGTAGCTATGGCTTGCACTGACCACCAGGGGTCAGACAGACAATGCAGTAGCGGAAACCACAGGCATGGAAACATGGAACAGACTGATGAATCTCAGAGGGAAGGGGACAGGGGGAAGAGATTAACCAAAGATGTTATATGCATACTAGAGGCACCGATTCGTGCACCAGTAGGGTCCCTCATCCTGGCCTGTGGGGATTGGGCCAAAACCTGCCCAGTGCATGGATTCATGCACTGGTGGGGTCCCTTGGCCTGGCCTGCGGGGATTGGGCCAAAACTGGCAGTCCGACATCCCCCCAAGGGGTCCCGGATTGTGAGAGGGTGCGGGACCTCTAGTATCTTTAAGAAAACTTCAGCCCTAGCTGGTTTGGCTCAGTGGATAGAGCGTTGGCCTGTGGACTGAAGGGTCCCAGGTTCGATTCCGGTCAAGGGCACATGCTCAGGGTGTCGGCTCAAACACCAGTAAGGGGTGTGCAGGAGGCAGCCGATCAGTGATTCTCTCTCATCATTGATGTTTCTGTCTCTCTCTCCCTCTTCCTCTCTGAAATCAATAAACATATTTTTTAAAAAAAAGAACACTTCAGTTGCTGAGAAATATTACAGCAAGGTTAATAAAAATTATGATCATATTTCTTCTACATTTCAACCCCTGAGCTGATGAACTGACTTAACATATAATTTCTCATTGAGTTTAATCTTCAAAACTTTGTAGACCCCTTTTTATTTAGGTGAGTTTTAATCTCTTGTTCATCCAGTACTTTATACTCTCTGCATTGAAATCTCTCATGGTATAAACAAGTATTAAAGATGATGGACATTGTTTTCTTTGTTAACACTGAACCAAAACTATGGAATGCTTTGTTTATGAGCACATTTAATTAAGGTTTACATCTTTGTTGAAAAAGAATTTACTGAATTTGGTTCTATTCATTTTTAGAATAAAAAAATCACTTTCTATATTGTTATTGTTGTTATCTAGGAATAATTGGCACCAGGGCTAGGAACCTAAATGTAATAAAAACTAAAGATTTATGGTAAATAGTGAGGACATGGGAATAGAAAGGGAAGTTTTAATAGGACTTGATTATGAAAAGTATTAAACCAAAAGCTATCTGAATACAGGCTATAATTTTAACTATGGGAATAATGAAAATCAGCAAAGAATGAATGACAGCTTTTTTTTCTTTTTTGTAATTTTCACATAGTTGACAACACAATATGAATCTTGCCCTTAACTTTCTAGCGTGCTTTTAAAGAGTTGCCTTTTTTGCAAAAGTATATTCACAGGATTTTTTCAATTTTTCCAGTGGTCTCTCTAATTATTTGATATTTAAATTACCCTCCTTTGGTATACCCATTGAATCATAATCCTTACAGATTTTCTCTATTTCACTTTTAACTTGTCTAACTGGCTTTTTGTGTGATTTGAGTAGTATTCCAATATCGCTTTCATTAACCTCATGAAATTCTGCATTTTTCCAATAATGGCGTAGAGCCCATTTGAATTGTATTATTTATAGCCAGAAATAGCATCCCAGAAGGGCAGATACATTTACAGCATCCAGTAATTAAGGAGAGACCAATCAACAAAACTTTTGTCATAAAGGGTAAGGATGGATTCTTTAGTGTTGAACCAGGAAGAATGTTTGAGTAGGGAACAATTAGTGAGTGATGCATGCAGTATCTTCTTTCCTCTCTGAACTTGTAGCAGCTTCATTTTCCACATTGCTTCCTTGACAAATAATTTTGTACTAAGTTGTGCTATTTTCAGAAACTTATTTAAATATCATATTGTTATTGAACTCCTTTGGTGCTTATACTTTTCCAACTAAACTGTAAGCCTCTTACAATCGATCATACTCTCCAGTTTATACGATAGTGCCTTACTAATAGTAGATGTGGCCAAAACTTTATTTGGTTTGATTGATATACACATTCTTTTCCACAATATGAAAAATTAATTTGACTCCTATTTAATGTATGGTACATTGCTCTCACGAACTATACAAAGCCTTTATAGCAAATATTAACCATTACTCCCGTTACTAAACTTACAAAGAGTTCCTTTTCCAATATAGGTTGTGAGAGGAATTTCAGGTTAATGCTCTTAAGACTCTTTCATGAGGTTAAGATGACATATTTATGCAGAAACAGGTATTTTCTTACACTGCTGGTAAGTATAAATTTGTATAACTTTTGGAAAGCTATATATATATATATATATATATATATATATATATATATATCTCAAACCTAAGTATATTTATTATTCTTTCACCCAGTTTCTAAAAACCTATTCTAAAGAAGCACAGAAAAAGCATTATCCCAAGGAAACTTTGCAACATTGTTTATAATAATTAAATTTTGAAAACAATCCAAAAAAATAGTAATAAGAAAATTTCAATGCAATAATACATAATGTTGGCAAAGAATATGTCAAAACATGGACATTTTGTTAAAACTATATAACTTTAGCCCGGCTGGCCTGGCTCAGTGGTTGAGCATTTACTTATGAACCAGGAGGTCGAGGTTTGATTCTTGGTCAGGGCATATGTCCAAGTTGTGGGCTCCATCCCCATTGTGGGGCGGGCAAGAAGCAGTCAATCAATGATTCTCTCTCATTGATGTTTCTATGTCTTTCTCCCTCTTCCTTCCTCTCTGAAATCAATAAAAATATATTTTTTAAAAAGCTATGTGAATTTAGCTATTTTAAAATTCCAGTCAAGATGGCGAAATAGGTAAATGCTATGCTCACTGCCTCACAACATCAAATCAGAATTACAACTAAAATATAAAACAACCATCCTTAAGAACCAACCACCTGAAAACTAGTTGACCAAAACTCTTAGTTCTAAGGATATAAAGAAGAAGCCACATTGAGACTGGTAGGAATTGTGGAGATGCAGAAGGGCTGGTCCCACACCCACATGTGGCCATTAAGAATCAAAAGGGATATCTCTGCAGCAGAGATCTCTCCTGGAGGAGCAAGGGATCCCAGCCCTACACCAACCACCTCACTGCTGGGAAGAGTAGTCCACACAACAGCTGGCTGTGAAAAGCAGTAGTAACTCAATTTTGGTCAGATGCAAGGCTACTGGAGACCCAGATGTCCTCCAAAAGGGCCTGAGCACAGACTTATTTGCTCACAAACATTTGCCCTAAGCTCCAGTGAAAGGGCAGCAGCTCAAAAAGTGCTAGGAAAATAACGGGCAAGGGGGAGACTGAATTGTCTGGGTCAGGGTGAGGGCTGGAGTGGGAACTCTCTCCCATACTAAAGTGCCTGCAGGTGCCATAGTTCCTTTGTTCAGACTTCCTCCCACACAGCCAGCAGGTGCAGACAGAAGTGCTAGCAGTAACTATTCTTGTTTACTGTTGTTATTGAGCCCTCGTGTCACTCAGCCTGTAGGTGCTAGGAAACAACAAGTCTGAGTCTCCATTAACCAGGTTAACATGGCTCTCGCCTCACCCTAATGATTCCCTGAGACCCTACCTGGCCTGAACCTTTTTCAGAGGCTAATACACATAAGCTGTTGATCTGGGCTTATGCTGCAGACTTTCCCAGAATCTCTCAAAGGTCCATAAATTCCCAAACAAGCAACAACTGTCCAAATGCCCTGTACCTCTTGCCGAATGAATAAGAAAACAAGACCCATACACATGCTGTCTACAAGAGAACCCACTTCAGATTGAAAGACACACAAGGACTGAAAGTAAAGGGACAGAAAAAAAATTCCATGCAAATTAATATGAAAAAAAACTGGGTAGCAATACTTAATATTAGACAAAGTATGCTTCAAATAAAAGGCTACAAAAGGAGACAAAGAAGCACATTTCATAATGATAACGGGACCAATCCAACAAGAGAGTATAACCCTTGTAAATATCTATGTATCCAGTATAGGGGCACCTAAAAATATAAAGCAAATATTGATGGACATGAAGGGTGAGATCAGCAGTAGTTGGTAATTGAGGGAACTTGAACACCCCACTGACATCAATGGATAGATCATGCAGACAGAAAATCACAAAGGAAACAGTGGTCTTAAATGATACATTAAATCACATGTATTTAGTTGATATTTTTAGAACACTTTACCCAAAAGCAGCTGGATATGCATTCTTTCCAAGTGCACATGGAAAAATTTGAGGGATAGATCACATGTTAGGTCACAAAACAAGTCTCAATAAATTAATAAGATTAAAATCATACCAACCATCTTCAACAACCACAATGGTATTAAAATAGAAGTCAACTACAAAAAAAATTAAGAATTTACAAACACATGAAGGCTAAGTAACATGCTAATAAATAATGAATGGGTTAACAAATGAAAATGAGAACACAATAACCCAAAATCTATGGGATGCAGCCAAAGAACTTCTAAGAGGAAAAATCATAGCAATAAAGGCCTCAAGAAATAAGAAAAATCTTAAATAAACAATATCACCTTACACCTAAGGATCTAGAAAATGAGGAAATAAAAAAGCCCCAAGTGAGTATAAAGTAAGAAATAAATAAAAGATTCTAAAAAAATCCAAAAGAACAATAAAACAAGGAGGTAGTTTAAAAAAAAAAAATAACACTTGAGGAAAAAAGAGATAGGATCCATATGAGTAAAATCATAAATGAAAAAGAAGTGAAACTGAAACCACAGAAATACAAAGGACTGTAGAAAATATTATGAACAATTATATGCCAACAAATTGGACAATCTAAAGAACTGGATAAATTCCTAGAAACATTCAGTCTTCTAAGACTGAATCAAAAAGACACAGGAAATCTGAACAAACCCATAACTACTAAGGGAATGGATCAATAGTTTAAAAAACAACAAACAAAAGTCCTGGACCAGATTGCTTCACTCTTGAATTTTAGCAAACATTTAAAGGATTAACACCTATCCTTCTAAACCTATTCCAAAAAATTCAAGAGGAAATGTTCCCAAGCCTATTTTATGAGGCCAACATCTGGTTTTGATTCCAAAATTTTATTACAATAAGAGAAAAGTATAGCTCCATGTTCCTGATGAACATAGGTGCAAAAATTCTTAACAAAATATTAGCAAACCAAATTCAGCAGTACATTAAAAATATCATACACCATGATCAGGTGAGATTTATTACCAGGATGCAAGGATGTTTTAGTATGTGAAAGTCAATTAATGTGACACACCGCATAAACAAAATGAAGGATAAAAGTCATCATATCAATAGATGCAGAAAAAATTCAGCATCCATTTCTGTTAAAAACTCAGCAAAGTAGAAATAGAGAGGACATAACTCAACATAATAAAGGCATATATGACAAACCCACAGCTTACATCATATTCAACAGTGAAAAACTAAAAGTGTTTTACTTATGCTTAGGAATAAGAGCAGGTTGTCCAATTCTATCACTTGTATTCAACATAATATTGGAAATACTAGCCATAGAGAAGAAAAAGAAATAAAAAGCATCCGAATTGTAAAGTAAGTAGTAAAATTATGATCAGTTGAGATATTATATAGAGAGTACCTTAAAAATTCCATGAAAAAAAACTATTAGAATTGATAAATGAATTTAGTAAAGTAGCAGGATACAAAATTAATATTCAGAAATCAGTTGCACTTTTATACATCAACTAGAGGCCCGGTGCACAAAAATTTGTGCACTGGGGGCAGCGGGGAGGTCCCTCAGCCCAGCCTGTGCCCTCTCACAGTCTGGGACCCCTCGGGGAATGTCCACCTGCCGGGGGATCGGTCCTAAACTGGCAATCAGACATCCCTCTGGCAGCCCAGGAGCCTTTGGGGGATGTCCACTTGCCAGCAGGGAGCATGCCTAAGCTGCAGTCGGACATCCTTAGTGCTGCTGAGAAGGTGGGAGAGGCTCCCACCACCACCACTGTGATGGCAGCCATCAGCCTAGCTTGTGGCTGAGCAGAGCTCCCCCATGTGGAAGCGCACTGATCACCAAGGGGCATCTCCAGCATTGAGCGTCTGCCCCCTTGTGGTCAGTGTGTGTCATAGTGACCAGTCATTCCCAGTCGTTCTGCTATTAGGGTCAATTTGCATATTACCCTTTTATTGTATAGGAAAGAGGCCTGGTGCATGGGTGGGGGCTGGCTGGTTTGCCCTAAAGGGTGTCCCAGATCAGGGTGGGAGTCCCCACTGGGTTGCCTGGCCAGCCTGGGTGAGGGGCTGAGGGCCATTTTCAGGCTGGCCATGGCCACGGGTTGGAAGCAGGTATCTGGGATTTATTTATCTTCTATAATTGAAATTTTGTAGCATTGAACGGAGCCCAGTGCCGGCCAGGGCAGGTGGGAAGCTTGGCTTCCTCCATTGCCGGGGGCAACCCAAACCTCCTGCTCACTTCAGCTCCGTGGCCACCACCATCTTTGTGAGGGAATGACGGAGTGAGGGAGTAACAGTTAATTTGCATATTACTCTTTCATTAGATAGGCTAATGAACCAGCAGAAAGAGAAATTAAGAAAACAATCCCATTTACAATTGCATCAAAAAAAAAAAAAACAACCAAAATGCCTAGGAATAAATTTAACCAAGGTGGTATAAGACCTGTACCCAAAAAATTATGACATTAAAGAAAGAACCTGAAGATATAAATAAATTAAAGCAAATACCCTGTTCTTGGATAGCAAAAAATGATATTGTTAAAATGTCCATACTCCCCCAAGCAATCTATATATCCAGTGCAATCTCTAACAAAATACCAGTGACATTGTCCACAGAACTAGATCAGATAATCCTAAATTTTCCATAGAACCACAGAAGAGCGTGAATAGCCACAGGAATCTTGAGAAAGAACAAAGTTGGGAATACCATGCTACCTGATATCAAACTATACAACAAGGGTAATCAAAACAGCATGGTACTGACATAAAATAAGATACATAAGCCAATGTAATAGAATTGAGAGCTCAGAGATAAACTTACACCTGTATGGTCAATTAATCTATGGCAAAGGAGGCAAGAATTTACAATGGAGTAGAGACAGTCTTTTCAATACAGTGGGGCCATGACTTACGAGTGTCCCAACAAACGAGTTTTTCGAGATAAAAGCCGTCTCTCAGACGATTTTTTGCTTTGAGTTGCGAGCTAAAATTCAGGTTACAAGCCAGCTTCAGATACCCCACCACTAGTTGGCACAGCAAACGTCACAGTGAACGCCACAGCATCAGCCCAGCATGACGTGTCTCATTCGTTCACTTTTTGATTTGACATACAAGTAATTTGAGTTATAAGCTCCGTCACGGAACGAATTAAACTCGTAAGTCAAGGCCCCACTGTAATCATTTGGGGAAAGCTGAATAGACGTATCCCCAAAGTGAAACTAGACCTCTCTCTTATACCATATGCAAGAATAAAGTCAAAATGAGTTAAAGACTTAAATGAAGGCCCAAAACCATAAAATTCCTAGGAGAACACATAGGCAGTAAACTCTTTGAGATTGCTCTTAATAATTTTTTTGGGGGGGGGGATTCATATCTCCTTGGACAAGAAAAATAAACAGATGGGACTACATCCAACTAAAAAGTTTTGCACAGCAAAGGAAACCATCAAGAAAATGAAAAGACAACCTGTTGAATGGGAGAAGATATTCACCAATGATACAGTTGATAAGGGATTAATATCCACAAAAAAAAAAAAAGGAACACCTACAACTTAACTCCAAATAGACAAACAACCAATTTAATAATGGGCAGAGAACCTTAATAGACAATTCTTCAAAGAGGACATGCAAATGGCCAATAGATATAGGAAAAGATGCTCTCCATCACTAACCATCAGAGAAATGCATTTTAAAACCACAATGAGCTATTGCCTCACATCTATAAGAATGACTATCACCAATGAATCAACAAAAAGCAAATCTTGGTGAGGATGTGAAGAGAAGGGAACCTTTGTGCGCTGTTGGTGGAATTGCAAATTGCTGCAATCACTATGGAAAACGGTATGGAAATTCCTAAAAAAAATAAATAAAAAATAAAACTACCTTATGGCCTAGAAATCCCACTTCTGGGTATTTATTCAAAGAAATCCAAAATACTAACTCAAAAAGACATATGCATCTCTTTAGTACGTCTCATGTCTTTTTTGTTCCTTTATTTTTTCTCTTTTTGAAGTAAGTAGTTCTTGTAATGATTTTTTATTACATATTTTTTGTTATTAGTGATTGGTCTCGGGATTCCCTTATACATCTTAACTGAACAGATTCTACTTCAGGTTTATACTTATTGAATTCCAGTGAAATTAAAAATCATATTTCTGTATAGCTCTATTTTCTTCCTTTTTTGTGCTATTACTATGCATACACATGTATATATGTTACAAACGTAACAATATGTTGATATAATTATTCATTTGAGTAATTTTTTATCTTTTAAAGAAGAAAAGAAAGGGGAGCAAATACATATGTATAGAGTTTATTTTATTAGCCTTCTTTTGTACCATTTCTAATTCTCTTTATTTGTTCTTGTGGATTTGAGTTACAATGTGGTGTCATTTCCTTCTCCAATACAGATTTGCTCCCACCAACCTCCTTTGTGCTGTTATATATATATATATATATATATATATATATATATATATATATATATATATATATAATATTTCTATATGTTAGAACCCAGCAATATGTAATGCGCCAGATTGTTTTGTACAATTCCTTTTTAAATTAGGTAGGAGAAGAAGTTCACATTTATGCTTTCTTATAATTCCATAATTTCCTTTACTGGTGCTCTGCCTTTTGTTGGAGTCATGTCACACCTGGGAGCACTTGCTTTCAGCCTGAAGAACTTTCTTTAGTAGTTTTTGTGATGTCGGTGTGCTACCAATTATTCCTCTCAGCTTTGTTTATTTGGATGTATATTTATTGCCCCTTCATTTTTGAAAATTAGTTTTACTGGATATCACTTTTTGGTTGGCAGGTATTTGGGTATTTTTCTGTTAACACTTTGATTCTATAACCCCACTGCATTCTGACCTTTATTTCCAAAGAATCAGTTTCTGATATTATTGGGGATTTTTTATATATGACTAGAGGCCTGGTGCACAAAAATTTGTGCACTCGGGGGTGGGGGGGGTGGGAGGGGGTCCCTCAGCCCAACCTGTGCCCTCTCTCAGTCTGGGACCCCTCAGGAGATAACGACCTGCTGGCTTAGTCCTGCTTCCGGGTGGCAGAGGGCAGGCCCAATCCCTAGGTGCAGCCCCTGGTTGGGCTAAGACCAAGGCTAATTAGGGAGTTGGGGCACCTCCCCCTGTCATGCACAGAGCAGGGCGGATCGGGAGGTTGCGATGCCACCCTCAGTCACACTCAGGGTAGGGCCGATTGGGGGGTTGGGGCACCGCCCCCTGTCATACTCAAGGCAGGGTCGATGGGAAGGTTGCGGCGCCACCCCCTGTCACGCACAGAGCAGGGCCACTCGGGGTTGGGGCACTGCCCCCTGTCACGCACAGAGCAGGGCCCATCAGGGGGTTGGGGAGCTCCCCCTTGTCACGCACAGAGTAGGGCCCATCAGGGGGTTGAGGAGCTCCCCCCTGTCACTCACAGAGTAGGGCCAATAGGGGATTTGGGGCACCGCCCACTGTCACACACAGAGCAGGGCCGATCAGGGGGTTGGGGCATTGCCACTGTTACACTCAGGGCAGGGCCAATGGGGAGGTTATGGCTTTACCCCGTCTGACACAGAGCAGGGCCCGTGGAGGGGGGGGAGGATTGGGGCGCCACACCCTGTCACACACAGAGCCGCAGGGCGATCAGGGGGTTTGGGCGCTGCCCCCTGTCACGCTGATCCCGGTGCTGGGAGGCCTCGTGGCTCCGCTGCTCCCGGTGCTGGGAAGATATTACCCTTTTACTATATAGGATAGAGGCCTGGTGCACGTGTGGGGGCTGGCTGGTTTTCCCTGAAGGGTTTTCTGGATCAGGGTGGGGGTCCCCACTGGGGTGCCTGGCCAGTCTGGGTGAGGGGCTGAGGGCTGTTTTCAGGCTGGCAGGTGACTGAAGCTCCCAACTGCTCCTTTTTTTCTTTTTCTTTTTATTCTGGGCCAGCTTTAGCTCTGGCTCCAGCTCTGAGGCCTCCACTGCTGAAAGCAAGTATCTGGTTTGTTTAGGTTCTATAATCAAAACACTGTATCAACTCCAGCTCTGAGATCCCGGCTGGCTGAAAGCAGGTTTCTGGCTGGCAGTTAATTTGCATATTGCCCTGATTAGCCAATGGGAAGGGTAGTGGACGTTCGGCTAATTACCATGTTTCTCTTTTATTAGATAGGATGAGTTCTTTTTCTCTTACTGCTTTCAAGTTTTGTCTCTGTCTTAAACATTTTGCTATGCTGTGAACTCTAGTTCTTTCTGTGGAGGAGCTAATAGGCCAGGGGTAGGCAACCTTTTTGTGAGTACGTGCCAAAATCTCTGGCTCAAAAATCTTCTGCGTGCCAACCCTAATTTTTTGAGAACATGTTACCGCCTACTTGATATCTCTTAAGGTGTACATATGTGAAGAACCTTGAAGAAATAATAAAATTCATTCAAGTGACACAAACACAGTATATGATGATGAAAAATACATTTATTTTTTAATGTATACATGTACACTGATAGTCCGACAGAAAACTTTATGACTCCGTTTGATATTATCAGTGGGACTTTTGCTGCTGCATCACTGATGACAGAGATTTTACATCAGGTTTATATTTCGTGACCTTCAGAGATATGCACAAGCTACTACTTTCATCCATCAGGCTACTCCTATTATGAGACTTAGCAAAATTCATCACTGAGAACAAAGGTTCACAAGCATATGTGGATGAAACCAAAACACTGGTCAGATCTAGGAAGGCAGGGAGAGTTAAGGCAGAGGCATAGAAATTGCTCTTCACCTCTCTCATCAATCCATGTCTATGATCTTTAAGATAACTTGTTATGTAAAATTATTTATTTATCTAAGATGCACCTACACTGAATTTATCTGAAAAATAAAAAACTCGATATTAAGAAAAAAATTGTAAATGGAAGATTATAAGAGCAGGTTTCACGTGCCAGCAAAAGTTACTGGCGTGCCATGTTTGGCACGCGTGCCAGGGGTTGCCCACCCCTGTCATAGGCCATCTAAGGAGGCAGATATATAAACAAATGTGTACAATTTAATGTGATCTGTAATTTTATTTTACTTTTTAATTTATCTTTATTGTTGATAGTATTACAGATGTCCTCCTTTTATTCCCCATTAACCTCCTCCACCCTGTACCACCCCCCTCCCCCTACCTCCAGGCCTTCACCACACTATTGTCTGTGTCCATGGATTATGTATATATGCATATAAGTACTTTGGTAATATGTATTTTTTAAGCTACAAAATGCTAGTGGTAATACGATAGATATGAGAAAATATAGACTATAGTGTTTGAATATAAATTAACATACAACTATGATTTCAGTTTCATTTAGAATATTCAATTCTAGAATTGAAGTAGAATGTTGTTGTGGTTATTGTACATCTTCCTCTTCTACTTCAATTCTAGACTTGTCCTGTGTATTATTTTTTTTCTATTTCCTAGCACTACTAAACATACATAGAATACACTCAATAAATGCTTGTTAAATTGAATTAATTTCTAGGAGCTGCTCTTTTTTAAAAATTCAATCTCACAGTCTATAATTTAATATACTACATCTGCATATCCAGACTGCTGGTTTTTGTCCTAATTTAAGATGCAATTGTAGAGAAATTGATAAACGTAACATTTTAAATCTAAATTATTTTACTCTTTCTCACTTTGGAAACTGTAGGCTTATTCTATGGGTAGTGCCTTCACACAACATATTTATAGAATTGGCCTTTTGTTCCTGACACACTGTTTTAAATACACACACTTGTTTTATCTGAATTCAGAAACCTACTAAATGTCATCTCAAACGAAGTTTAGTGGGTCAAAAGTTATGCAGACCTTTTGAGGTCAAAAACAAGGGATCTTGTGAGGTGCAAAAGCTCATGGTAATGGCAATTACAGAAGAGAAATTCCAAATATATAGTGAACTATTTTAGCATTTCTGGGCTTGCTTTATGGCCTCCCAGGATAACCATTTTGAAGGGCAAACCTTAAGTACAGTACATTCATTAAAATACCAGACTCCTCATAGTCGCAGTTTGTAACCCTCGTTTATTAAAAAGAGTTGGTTTTATTGGACTGGAATTTAAGCATTTTATGTTGTTTCCTGACAAATAATCAGTCTAATACTATCCTGAATTGGTATTAAACTTTTACTAGTGACCTCTATATGATAATATAGAAAATATAATTATTATTTCCTCATTCTTTCTTTAAAAGATGTAATTAGAGCTCACTCGATTTTTTTTTTCATTTTTATTGGATACTAGGGGCCCGGTGCACGAAATTCGTGCACTGGGTGTGTGTGGGGAGGGGAGTGTCCCTCAGCCCAGCCTGCCTCCTCTCACATACTGGGAGCCCTCAGGCGTTGACCCCCATCACCCTCCAATTGCAGGATCGGCCCCTTGCCCAGGCCTGACGCCTCGGCCAGAGGCGTAGACCCCCATCACCCTCTGATCACCTGATCGGCCCCTTGCCCAGGCCTGACGCCTCCGCCAGAGGTGTCAGGCTTGGACAGGGGACCCCCATCTCCCCCTGATCACTGGCTCTGGCCCCTGCCCAGGCCTGAGGCCTCTGGCCCAGGAATCATGCCTGGGCAGGGGACCCCCATCTCCCTCTGATCGCTTGCTCCACCCCCCGCCCAAGCCTGACGCCTCTGACCCAGGCTTCAGGCCTGGGCAAGGGGACCATCATATCCCCCTAATCCCCGGCTCCGCCCCCCACCCAGGCCTGATGCCTCGGCCAGAGGAGTTGACCCTCATCACCCTCCGATCACCAATCACCGGATCGGCCCCTTGACCAGGCCTGAGGCCTCCGGCAGAGGTGTCAGGCCTGGGCAGGGGACCCCCAGCTCCCCGCGGTTGCAGGCTCCGCCCCTGCCCAGGCCTAATGCCTCTGGCCTAGGCGTCCGGCCCGGGCAGCGGGGACCTGCAGCTGCAGCGGCCCCGCGATCGTGGGCTCCGCTTTAGGCCCAGGCAAGGGACCCCTAGCTCCCGGGGCTGCCAGCTTCGACCGTGCCCAGCTCCCATCGCTGGCTCCACCCCTACTTCCTGCTATCACTGGCCAGGGCGGCAAAGGCACCTGATTCTCCGATCATGGCTGGGGGGCAGGGCAAAGGCGGCCCCAGGGCCGCCTTTGCCCTGCCCCCCAGCTCTTAGGTCCCCCCTGGGTTTCCGATCACTGTCAGTGGCAGGGGGCTTCTTCCTGCTTTCCCTTTTGCCTCCCTGCATTGTGCCTACATATGCAAATTAACCGCCATCTTGTTGGCAGTTAACTGCCAATCATAGTCGGCAGTTAACTGCCAATCATAGTCGGCAGTTAACTGCCAATCATAGTTGGCAGTTAATTTGCATATAGCCCTGATTAGCCAATGAAAGGGGTATCGTCGTACGCCAATTACCATTTTTCTCTTTTATTAGATAGGATTTTTCAGCCTGAAAAAATGTGTGCATTCATGCTCATGATTCTTTCATTATTATATTCATTGTTGTTATCAGGTAAGACCAAAAATCACCCTCATTACCTGATTATCTGATCTTTTACCTAAAGGAGCCTAATCTAGAGCTAAGACCAAGGACATGTCAGATGGAGCAAATACTATAAAGCAGCATTTCAACTGTACTTACTCAGTTTCTGAGAAATGAAACAGGAGAAGAGCTGAAGTTTACTTTTGCTTTAGCTAGAAAGAAAAAGGATTGCCAGTTAAATTAATGCTATTGACATGAAGAGATAGATCTATTTAAGAAAACAAATGCCTTGCCCTGGGTGGGTGGCTCAGTTGGTTGGCACATCATCCTGTACACCTAGCATGTCAAACTCGCGGCCCATGGGCTGCATGCGGCCCACAGTGAATATTTTTGCAGCCCAGCCAATATAACAGTATGTGAGAAACGTTTTAATAAAAATTTCGTAACCTAATTTTTACAATATCCTGTTATACATAATTATTAATAACGAACTACAGCATAGTTCGACTTGTGATGACTGATTACTATAATCGTGTTGCATTCAATTCCCTTGTGCCTGCGTGCAGGCGCACCATTTCTGTCCACTAATACCAGCAGCGAACATTTTAGCAGCCAATTGCCACGTTATTAGTCTAGTACTGACTTGTTTGGTGTGCGCAATAGGAAATATTTCTCTTTCAGAAAACAAGAAAAATATGTTTATTTGCGTTGCACTTATTAATTTGTGCAGTTACTCAGTGTCTGGTAAGTGAATGTTCAAGAAAAATATTAATTTTTTAAAAATGTTCTATTATTTTATGTTAATGATTACTCATTTATTTCAGCCCTCAAATACTCATTTGTATTCAGCATGTGTCTATCAAAATAAACCTATGTTTCTATGAAAGTTGAAGCTTTTGTTTTTTGCGGCCCACATAAACTTAAGCCTTGTTTATTTGGCCCGTGTTAGCCTTTGAGTTTGACATGCCTGCTGTACAAGAAAGGTTGTGGTTCCATTCTCAGTCAGGGCATGTAATGGAGGCAACCCATAGGTCTCTCTCTCCCTCTCCCCCACCGCTCCCTGCCTCCCTCTCTCTCTCCCATCCCCTTCCCCTCTCTCTAAAAATCAGTAAAAAACATATCCTCAGGTGAGGAATAAAAAAAAGGAAACACCTTTTTAAAACCTTTGAGTTCATTTGGACGGACTATTCATACACTTTCAATTTTTATTCTGATTTCAATGTAAAGTTTATAAAACCAGCTTTTATAGGGACTAGGTACCATTTTTCTGTTTCTCTTTAATTGGTGTTTTATTTATAAATAATAAAACAATTGAACTACTCCAGATTTTACTAATTAAGTCTGATAAAATTCACTTGTAAGTAATTAGTACAGAGTACATATTTTCAAAAGGATTCAAGCAGGTTTATGAAGCACAGATTTCAAAGGGTAAAATAGAGATTCGGGGGTACTAGCCTAAACTTGTAAGTTTGATGGATAAGGAAGCCATCTGAGCTACTGTCACATGCATGACCTGAAACAAATAACCATTGTACCTTCTCATACTTTTATACAACGTTAGAGGCCCAGTGCATGAATTCATGCATCAGTGGGGTCCCTCGGCCTGGCCTGTGGGATCGGGCTGAAACCAATCTCCGATATCCCCCAAGGGGTTCTGGGTTGCAAGAGGGTGAAGGCCAGGCCAAGGGACCCCACCGGTGCACAATCAGGGCTGGGGAGGGATGTAGGAGGTTGGCCAGCTGGGGAGGGACCACAGGAGGGCTTTAGGGAATGTCAGGCCTGTCTTGCTCAGTCCCGATCGGCCGGACCCCAGCAGCAAGCTAACCTACTGGTCAGAGCTTCTCCCCTTGTGGTCAGTGCACATCATAGCAAGTGGTTGAGTGACCTTAGCATATCATTAGCATATTACGCTTTGATTGGTTGAACGGATGACCGGACAATCGAACACTTGGCATATTAGGCTTTTATTATATAGGATAGATATTCACAAGTAATATCTATCATGTCCAGACTTTCAGGAGGGTACCTTGATATTTTGTGAAAATAAGTGATTACTGTTTCAAGACATAGTTTGCTTTCTGAAGAACTTTGACTTATGTTATTAAATATGGTAATAACAACATGTGCATACTGCATTATGTTTACCAAATATTTTTACATTTGTTATCTCAGTTGGTCCACCCTGGAAACAGTAGATATCTATAATAATAAAAGCGTAATATGCTAATTAGATCAGACAGCAAAATGACCTTCCAGATGTCATTCTGGCTGAAGCTGCAGCAGCGGGGGCCGAGGCAGAGGAGGTTAGGGGCGATCAGGCAGGCAGGCAGGCAAGTGGTTAGAGGCAATCAGGCAGACAGGTGAGCAGTTAGCGGTGATCAGGCAGGCAGGAAGAGTGGTTAGGGGAGACCAGTCAGGCAGGTGAGTGGTTAGGGGTGATCAGGCAGGCAGGCAGAGTGGTTAGAGGTGATCAGGCAGGCAGGCAGAGGAGTCCCAGATTGTGAGAGGGTGCAGGCTGGACTGAGGAGACTCCCCCCCCCCTTGCATTTCATGCACCGGGCCTCTAGTCCTATATAATAAAAGCATAATATGCTAAGTGTCCGACCTTTTGACCAGTCACTATGATGTGCACTGACCACCAGGGGGCAGACACTCCCACCAGTAGGTTAGCTTGCTGCTGGGGTCTGGCCAATCAGGACTGGGAGAGACGGGCTGGACATACCCTGGAGCCATCCCTCAGTCTCTTCCCAGCCCCAGTCGTGCACCAATGGGGTCCCTCGTACTGGCCTGTGCCCTCTCACAATCCGCGACCCCTCGGAGGATATCAGAGAACTGGTTTCGGCCCAATTCCCGCAGGCTAGCCCAAGGGACCCCACTGGTGCGTGGCCTCTAGTATAACTTAAAAAATGTAGATAGGAGTTAAGACTTACTTTATTACAATGAAGAGCATTCTTCCTAACCCCCCTCCCTTTTTCTCTTCTCCTACTACACACACACACACACACACACACACACACACACACACACACACACAGAGGCTTGGGCTAAAAAGGGACATTTGGGTTCATAAGATGGGATGGTTTTTAAATAGGCCAATTCCAGGCTCCCAACTCTTTCCCTCTGGATCGGCTCCATAGTCTCTTTCACTCTGGTGGTCCTGACGTTTTTGAGTATCACTGTTACTGATTTGGTTGATGCCCATCTTTGGATACCTCACTGTGGACAGAGGACACTTTGACTGCTTTGGCAATTAGACTCACTTCTAGAGCTGGGAAGTAGGTGAGTTGTCCAAAGGAAAGTCAGCATGCAGTTACCAAAAGTAGCAGTAAAGCATGGTGGGTGGCAAACTTCAAATGTCCACTCTAGCAGATATTATCATCTCCACCTTTCAGATGAGAACATGGATATTCAGAGGGGCTAAATGACCTACCCAAAGTAGGTCTTCCGGTTACAAACCCTGCTCTAAGCTGCCCTAAAGGAAAAGGGAAGCAGCAATAGATAAGAAAAGAGAAATGGTTCTAGGTATGACATTTATTTCTATTCTATTTTTTGAAGTGAACCAGGCATGATTGATTTTAGAGTGATAATTGAGTCTGAGTCTGTGGGGAGGGTTAACAAGAAATTTGTGGGAAATAAAATGTCTCAAGGTCTGTGTAAAATAAAATGTCCCAATGTCCCAATGTTAGCAATTTAAATAGCTAACATTTATTAGCCATTCCTTATATCAGGCACTGTGCTAAGCATTATTCCTATATCAATTGATACAACATTCCTATGAATTAAGGATTTTTACAGATAAAGAAACTTAAACAAAAAATGGTTTAATATCTTATCCATGGGGTTTAATATCTGTTTCATGTGGGACAGAGGTTCCAGCTGAATCAGAAACACGTACACAGGAAACCAAGCAAATGAAAAGATGATGTAACTGGAAAGAGGCAGAGCTAAGATTTAAACCCAGGGAGTCCAGAACCCACTGCAGTGCCTGTTTTTTATTTTCATTGTCACCAATTAGCAGCAATATTTAGGGATGTGCGATGTGCTGTCTGTCATAGCAGATACTTGGCGCAACAGCTGTTTCCTAGAAATTTACCCTATGAGGTTGTACAATTCAATTCATGCAACCACATTTAAGAATTTATAAACGCCTCCTATGTTTCCACAGATCATGGTTAATGTTAACTTTTATGCTGTTTTTGTTTTGTTTTATATTTATCAGAGTTACACATGCACATAGTTTAAAAAATCAATTAGTCCTACAAAACTTATTAAAAAAAAAAGAAAGAAAGAAACAGGTCCTTGCTGTGTACTTCCTTTTACTATTTTTCAAATTCCCAGAAGCAATCACTTTTTTACTTTTTTTTTCTGTTTCCTCTGGTATTTATGAAAAATAATATCTCTAAATAACATGATTGTATTTCTACTTCTTGATTTTTTTCAGCTCCAGATAATCCATTACTGTGCCACTATGGGAGATGTAGATTTATATATTTATGCCCCCTACACCATCACCACAAATACGCCATCTTTTCAGTCTGATGACTTTTAATAACCATACTATGTATCTAATTCTCTGCTTTCCCTAACAATAATAATTGTCATATTTTTCATTTGCTTGGCTTCCTGTGTACTTGTTTCTGACTCAGCTGTAACCTCTGTCCCACATGAAACAGATTTCTTTTTATTATCACCTTGGGGTTTCTTTTTGTCCCTGCTTTGAATTGGATCTTCTGTTTTTAATGTCTTTCCTTCTTCATTTACTCTCTCATTTTGATGGAGCACTTCTAACAATAGCTTTGATCTTCACTCTGTAAAATGCCTTTATGCTTTAGACATTTGATTGATTTTGAGGCTGAGAACAGACTTTGTGGTTTGGAATTTATTTTCTCTCAAAATTTTTATGTTCTCTTTCCATTGTCTTTTGGTGTTTAAAAGTTGAAAAACAATCTAATTTTTGTTCTACATTTTTTCCCACTATTTTCTATTTTTTCAAGAGTTCTTAAACTTTATTATGATGTGCCTTGTTGGGGTTCTATTTGACTAGACACTCAGTGAGCCCTTTTAATCTGCAAATTAATGTTGTTTAATTCAGGCAAATTTTCATGAATTGCTTCTTTGATTATTTCTTTCTCTCCATGTTCTCTTTTCTTTCTGTTATCTGGATGCTGTACCTCTAGATTGGTCTAATTTTCTTATCCTTTTTCTCCTATGTTCCTTTAAAAAAGAGACTTTTCTTAGTCTCTTCTTTCTGGGATATCATCCAATCTTTAGATTTCCATTTCTAATATAATTTTGTTTCTCAGAAACAGTTTCTTTGTTCCTTTTTATAAAAAAAATATCAACTTGTTTTTGTTTCATGGGTGTAGTCCTCTCATATCTTTGAGGATACTTTTTCTGGAAACTTTACTAGTATTTCCCCAAATAGTTCTATTTCCTGTTTGTTTGCTTTAAGGCTTCATCTTTCATGTGAGGGGCTTTCCTCGGATGTCTGGTGGTCTTTTACTGTCAGCTCACATTTAAGGTAGTAAGAAAGGTAAATGTGTAGATAACACATAATTGGGGCTTAATAACTGTGAATTCCCTAAATCCAACAATGCTATTTATTCAGAACCCCAATATTATTTTAGTGAATATCTTCCTTTTCAGTTCAGTTAGATTCACCAAAGAAGTTTTTACTCTCCTGCCTAGAAGTTATAAAATGGGCTAGTAGCATTCTGCAAACCAAATAGAAGAGAAGTGGGAGTCTCAATATTCAGCATGTAAAATGTCACTCAGTTCTCTTTTCATTTGAGCACTCTGCCCTTCAGAATTCCTCCAAATTTCCCAGTTCAGTAACTTTGCTAGGATGAAAGAGGGAGAAGTTCTTGTCCACTTGTGAAGAGTAGAAAGGGAATGTAAAAGACAAATTCTTAAATAGAATGCCAAAGAGGTTTGCTCTGATTCCCACCTTTAACTAACTTTCATAAATCTGGGTCCCCCTAATTCCTAAGTTTTTTTGGAAACTAGTACAAATTAAATTCCTTCTTGGCTTTGCCTACTGCTGCTTTAGGATTCAACTTGCTTGTGATTCAGCTATAGTCAGTTAGCTATAGTTTTCTGCCTCCTAGCTCCCCAATTTTGGTTACTGTCATTCATCTCTATTCTGCTTTTCTTTCTTGGCTTATTCTGTTTAATAAAATATTTAATATTCTGTTGTATTTTAGTGTGGTTTTGAAAGGGAATGAAGTTAAATGTGTATATTCAATCTGCCACCTTTAACCAGAAGTCAACAGTGTTGATTTTATTGTCTACTATATAGTTTTTTCTTTTTTCTTTTATTTTTATTGAATTTATAGTTTCATTTTTTAAGCATTTGTTAGATTTGAGATAAAGATTTTTCTTAAAAATAAATTTTTCTCTGGAGAAAATGGGAAATTACCATATTCAGTTCTATACTCTGTCCCAGAGTAAGAGTTGAGGTGATTGCTGTTCACATATTATATATTTTGCATTGAAATGGTTTTGTTACCATACAGACCTGCTTCCTTCACAGCATGTGGTGATATGTATTACTGGGTTGGCCTGAAAACAATAACTGAGAGCCATATATTACATAGCTCAAGCTCTTATAATTATGACATATAATAAGATGATCAAATTTTCCAACTCAAACACTGGACAACTTAGTTGAAACATTAAGGAAAGTAAGTAGATCCACGAACGTTGGGCCAATGTACTATGTAAGTTTCATTATTTTACTTAATGCATGTTTGAGATGATTTTTTATTATCGCACTGTGTTTTATGAATAAAGATCATAAAGAGACTCAGAGAAGTCAAGGTACTTCCCCAAACTCATACAGCTAGTGGGTGACAGAGGTAGAATTTGAACCCAGAATTCACTTCAATGCTAATACTCTTTGGAGTAAGTGTGCATAAGAAAATCTGGACTTATGAGACTGAATTAAAGATCCCCAGAGCTTGGTGAAAAGTCAAAGAAAGAACACTATCAGCAATAGTAATCAGAAAATTACATCGCTTATTGTTTGCACCTTTTTACACAACCATTTCATTGTATACTAACAGCCCTATGAGCTGGCAATATAAATTTAAGTTTTATAGTTGTTTCTCTCAAATATGTAAAACATTGTTTGTCTATAGCTATAATTTACTTACCTCACAAACACCTTTTCCTGGTCATCATTGTCTGTCTCCTCCCACTTCCCCTCTTCCACATCCCCAATGCCTCCATCCCAGCCCCTGCAATACACACCCTGTCACCACCATTTCCACAAATAAAGTAAAACTTAATCTTACCAATTGGTATTTGCTTGGTCATTTCTGAAATAAAATTGAGTCAATTTAGGCTTTAAATTAAATTTCTTCCCTACCCCTTACTTTCTCCTTTCCTTCCACTCTTCTTCATGTTTCTGGGCGACTCATATCATTCTGGCGTTAGTGGGCAAGTATGGGATTCCACACTCTTCCCTCTGCTTGCTGGTCTCTGCTGAGTTACTGGTTGGCCCTTGCATATTGGCACCATATGCCAGCACCTACTGAGATGTGGTTCTTCTTGCTGAGCCTCATACTGATCATACTGCCATGGTCTTTGCCATGGTCTCCAGTTGTAAGGACCTTGCACTCTTTGCTGCGTTTTCTTAAACCTCAGTCTCCTTTTTGTCTGCTGGATCAGTCTTCAAACTTTTGCAATCCACTCATAGGCTTCAGGAACTTTTCAGGTGCTCTGCCACAATACACACAATACACTGGTGTCGTAAAATCCTAAGATGTCTTCAGACAACCCTCCCAGCTACCTTCCTAAGGCATTACCTCCGGCGCTCTATACTCAGACATCTAGATGCTCTTTCCTGGCTGGGGGGGCAGAATCTATTTCCTCTGCATAGGAAAACATCTATTTTATCCTCTTACATTCTTGCCTATTTATAGATTTTATGCCATAAACTTTATAATAAGAATATATAAGGAAGCTCTATATATCCTGAAATGATCAATTGACAAAACATCATGTGAAGAGAGCAAAGTAAGAACAATGTGTATAACTTGCTCCATGTCTGTAAAAACTTGTTTAGATAAGGCAATGCATTAAACATTTCTGGAAGAAGACACGAATCTGGATCAGGTTGCCTTTGGGGAGGGAAAGCAGATGTCTGGGAAACAAGGCTGGAAAAGAAATTTTTCACTGCTTTTTTATATCTTTCAAATTCTGTATTATGCAAATAATTTATTCAAAAAATAAATAAAAGATCATTGTAAAACATTTATAATTTGGCTTCTTTAATCTTGCCAGGCTCCAAATCATCTGATTCTCAGCCACAGACAGAAAGAAGCTCTTGGCAAAGCTATCTTTTCTCCCTCCTCTGCTTCCTGATGTGCCGCTCTGTCTTGTGGAACGGAGGCTGCATGAAGCAGCAGCCTACTTCAGCCTTCTGACTGTTTGCCTTACAGTAGACGGGAAAATACTTCAGTAGGAAGATGGCCTGAGTCCCAAATATAACAGATGATAGTTTAGCTGTTTTGCTAACTTGCCAGACTGAGATAGAGAGTCCTCATTACCCTTCACTTAACCCCTTTGGCCAACCCAAGTCTATATTTTAGGGTCTGTTCCTTACAATAATTTTTGTTATCTGTAGGCTTACCACACTGAATAGGTATTTAATAAATTATGATGACTATAAATGCATGAGTTTTATAAGAATACGCCACCTAGGTTCATTCTAAATATATTAACTGAGAGAGATTTTTAAAGGTTGTACTTTAAATTTTCTGAGTGTCCGTTAATTATAGCTCTCTTTTTTTCCCTGATCCAAAAGCCAATTAAGGATCATATATTGTATTCAGTTGTCCTATCCATTTAATTTTCTTTCATCTAAAAAAACTTCCCAGCCTTTTAGTGTCATGACATTGACTTTTTTTTTTTTTTTTTTGAGTCTGGGTCAATTGTTTGTAAGATGTTCCTTGATTTAGATTTTTCTGAATTTTTAAATTATTAGATTTAGATTAAATATTCTTGGCAAGAATACTCCATTGGTGATGCTGTGCCTCCTCCAGATAATATAAAGAAGAAATTGGTAACACAGTAGATGAGCACTCTACTATGACTTGATGGAGGGTCCAGAATGAGTTTTCAATTCTCTTTGCTTTAATTTTATACTGATAGGTCATTTTTAAGTGATTTGGTAGTTAAATAGACCAGGTATCAGTAAATAGTATTTTATTCAATCCATTGAATATCACTTGGAACAGCAAAAGTGTTCTCCTGCTACATTGATCAGTTTCTTATGAGTTTGTAACAGTTTGGGGAACCGACAGAAATTTCTGATTTGCGAACTGAGGGCCAAGTGATAATAATATCCACCTCACAGCATTGAGTTGAGAATTACTTGAGATGTGAACTCAAGTAATGAAGTGAAATATCACTTACAGTAATATACTCTGTGAAAGGTCTCTATTAATGTCACCAACCCTACCCAGGTATTTATTTTTTATACCACATATATATCATATACTATTGTATATGGCAGTGTTCTAAATATTTTATGAATATTAATCTTTGTAGCAAAGATTGGACACTATTATTATCATCCCCATTTGTAGATGAGGAAACTGAAGCACAGAGAAGATAAATAATTTTTCCAAGGTTACATAACAACTGTTTACCTGTGAGACCCCATTTAAAAGCAGGCAGCCTGTATAGCTCCGATGTGTTCTTAAAGATAGACTTCATTCCACCTCTCCTTTAAATTAATGCGTGTGTCTGTGTCACTTCTGTTTCAGAGAGAAGAGGTACTCCCATGTAGGGATTCATAAAGGCATAGAGCACCTAGAGATTTGCTGCCTCCATTACGCTGCTGGGTCTCACAGCACTTGTTATGTTTTTAAGTTTGTCTCCAGAAGGTAGGAATTGTGTGTTTTTCTCTCCATGAATTATTTATATAATTATAGTTTTCTTGTCTGTGAATTTAATTTTTATTAAATATTAAAAGCATCTTCTGACATCCAGAGATTAAAATGCCAAAGAGTTAAGACACATAATCACATTGCCTCTATAAAAACATTTTCTATTCTAAAACTAATACATGTTCATTGTAAAAAAAAAAATATATATATATATATATATATATGTATATATATATATATATATATATTATAAAATAGTACAGAAATGTATAGTAATCCTACCACCTTGAGATAACCATTTTTTTATTTTGTTGTAATTCTTGCTGAATTTGATGCATCTATAATACATATCTATATAATTATTAAGATTATGACTGGCAACAATAGGATATAAATTAAACACTCTTTGGCTACAGTGCTTCTTTCACTTACCAAGTTGTGGCATTTTTCATGCCAGTAAATATCATTCACATTAGCATTGTCAAAGGTCATATAATAATCTAATTTAAAGGTATAATATAAATTTTATACCCATTTTCCAATTATTGAGTATTTGAGATGTTTCCAATATCTCCCTGTGGTTAACATGACTTCAGTGAATGTACTTGTGCATACATCTTTGTATTCATGTCTAATGATATTTAGGACAAGTTCCAAAAGTAAGTATTGTAGAGCCTTAGTTCCTAAGCATGCTCTCTGATGAAAGGGTTCCAGGACCTACAATATAAGAAAACAGTGACTATTACCCACCATCTTGAAGAATTCCAATATTTAGTAGTATACTAAGGTCTTAGAAACCAAACTTATTTGATTATAGAATCCTTTCTTAAAATAAAACCTGTCTTTGGGCTGTTGAGAGTTGGAGAAGTTGTGCATGTGTGGGAAGGGGGCATATGGGAAATCTTTCTAGTTTCCACTCAACTTTGCTGAGTCCAAAACTTCTCTAAAAAATAAAGTCTATGTTATAAAAAGCAAAAGGAAAATTTTAAAGGGGAATATATTTAAGTGCCATTGTATACACTTACATTTCAAATTAAATTTAGACTTGCACACATACACATAATACACACCTGATAACATCCCACTTAACACTTTGGAAAATACTGGCTTATGGTATATTCTAAAAAAGGGAATTGGTGGATCAAAGAGTAAATATACTGAAAGTCTACCAACTGCATTTTTACCAACAGTATAGAAGAGTGCCACTTTCACTGTAGTTTTGTCATTTGATAGTAACTGTTTTTGTTTTACATAAATCTGATATGAGAAAAGTATATGGTATTTTAATTTTCATTTACTTGATTGCTAGTGAGATAAATGTCTTTTTATACTTTCATTTGTCCATTATTTTTCTTTTATGACCATCTCATTTATGCCCCATTTCAAATTTTTCTTAGGCTTTTTAATGGATTTTTTTGATTGCAAAGAATCAAGAATCATATTATGAATATTAACACTGTAAATCACATGTTACAATTATGTTTTCCCTCATTTTCCTCTTTTTATGTTTTGTTTTATTTTATGTATTTTAATTTTGCCATGTAAGCTTGGCATTTTATGAGGTTAAATCATTCTGTCATCTTCATGGATTGTGAATTTGGTGTCTGTATGTGCATTGGCTTTTTCTAAAAAACTTTATTATGGATAGTTTCAAACATAGAAGATTTGGGAGAATCTAGTCTATAGATATAAAAGCCTAAGTGACCAGCCGACTAGCTGACCAGCCAGTAGCTATAATGCATAATGACCACCAGGGGACAGATGCTCAACGCACAGGCATGGAAACATGGGACAGACTGATGAATCTCAGAGAGGAGGGGTGAGGGGAGAGGGTGGGAAGAGATTAACCAAAGATCTTATATGCATACTAGAGGGGTCCTTCGGCCTGGTCTGCGGGGATCGGGCCAAAACCAGTTCTCCAACATCCCCCGAAGGGTCCCAGATTGCGATAGGGCACAGGCCAGGTCATGGAACCTCACCAGTGCACAAATCCATGCACCGGGCATTAGTAGTATAATAAACCCCATGTATTTTAATCTGGCCTCAATAATTAACAACTCATGGCTAATATTTTTCTTTTAAAACTCTTGAGGTATGTTGAAGCAAATGCAGACATTAAGTTATTTCATCTATTAATATTTCAGTATGAGAGTTACTCTAAAGATCGTTTCACCTAACCTGTATTTTACATCTGCCATAGTTTTTCTTGCTGAAATCATTGACTTCCACTACAACATACTTATAATGTTATACCAAACATCAACATTAGCTAAGATTAGTGTTTCATAATTTAAAATTTTTAAATAGCCTCCATAAGAATTTAATATACTGACTACTTGTGACCAAAAAAAAAAAATGTGTTACTAATTTTTCATGCTTTAAATGTACATACATCTATGACCCATACTTTTTTGTTGCCAAAGTTATATTAATAAAAAGCCTCAGTTTCCATTTTTACTGAAGATAAGCCTTTTTAGAAGCTATAACTCTTTTTACACCACAATATAGATATTATTTTTCTGTCCTCAGAAGGTACTGTCCTAAATTGCAAATTGTTTTACTACATTAATGGGGAATTTTTCAAGACTTTTGAATAAAACTTGACATATGCCTCTCCAGAAACGTAGCAGATTTTTTTTTTTTTGAATCCTTGGTTTAGATGGAATACAAAATTTTATATGTTTTTCTTTCTTGTCTAAAGTTTTACATTTGTCTTCTTTTTCCCCAATTGACCCCGCCCCAGCCCTTCCTACCCCAGGCAAGCCCCCAGTGTCCATGTCCATTGGTTATGCTAATATGCATGCATACAAGTCCTTTGGTTGCTCTCTAACCCCCCCTCCTCCCCTACCATTTGTCTCTAGATCGATCTATTCTTGTTCATCAAATTATGTTGATCAGTATATCCCACATATTGAGTGAGATCATGTGATATTTATCTTTGACTGGCTTATTTCGCTTAGCATAATGTTCTCCAGTTCCATCCATGTTGTTGCAGATGTTAAAAGTTCCTTCTTTTTTTATAGCAGCATATTTACATGTTTTATGTGATTAATATCTTTTTATTTTTTATTTTTTTATTTTTTTAATTAAATCTTTATTGTTCAGATTATTACATTTGTACCTCTTTTTTTTCCCCCCCATAACTCCCCTCCTCCCAGTTCCCGCCCCACCCTCCGCCCTCACTCCCCACCCACTGTCCTCATCCATAGGTGCACGATTTTTGTCCAGTCTCTTCCTGCATCTCCCATACCCCTTTCCCCCCCAAGAATAGTCAGTCCATTCCCTTTCTATGTCCCTGATTCTATTATAATCAACAGTTCATTCTGTTCATCAGATTATTTATTCACTTGATTCTTAGATTCACTTGTTGATAGATGCATATTTGTTGTTCATAATGTGTATCTTTACCTTTTTCTTCCTCTTCCTCTTCTTAAAGGATACCTTTCAGCATTTCATATAATCCTGGTTTGGTGGTGATGAACTCCTTTAGCTTTTCCTTATCTGTGAAGCTCTTTATCTGACCTTCAATTCTGAATGATAGCTTTGCTGGATAAAGTAATCTTGGTTGTAGGTTCTTGGAATTCATCACTTTGAATATTTCTTGCCACTCCCTTCTGGCCTGCAAAGTTTCTGTTGAGAAATCAGCTGACAGTCGTATGGGTATTCCCTTGTAGGTAACTGAGTTTCTTTCTCTTGCTGTTTTTAAGATTCTTTCTTTATCTTTTGCTCTTGGCATTTTAATTATGATGTGTCTTGGTGTGGTCCTCTTTGGATTCCTTTTGTTTGGGGTTCTCCACGCTTCTTGGACATGTAAGCCCATTTCTTTCACCAGGTGGGGGAAGTTTTCTGTCATTATTTCTTCAAATAGGTTTTCAATATCTTGCTCTCTCTCATCTTCTGGCACCCCTATAATTCTGATGTTGGTACGCTTGAAGCTGTCCCAGAGGCTCCTTACACTATCCTCGCATTTTTGGATTCTTTTTTCATTTTGCTTTTCCGGTTGGGTGTTTTTTGCTTCCTCGCATTTCAAATCATTGACTTGATTCTTGCGCTCCTCTGGTCTGCTGTCGGGCGTCTGTATAATATTCGTTATTTCAGTCCGTGTATGCTTAATTTCTAGTTGGTTCCCCAATATAAGATCGAGGGTCTTATTAGTTTTCGTGTAGATCTCATTAAGTTTATCGGCAGCTTCTAAACAGTTCTTGAGAGACCTTAAAAGTGTGGTTCTGAACTCTATATCTTCCTTTGACAATTTTGTCCTGTTTCTTTGTCTCCGCATTTTGTTATGCTTCCTTGGTGCACCCCCTAGTGGTCTTTGTGCGCAGTCTTATAGTTAAATCTTGATTGTTGTAGCTAATTCCAGGGAGGGTTTGACCTCCAGGCCAAGTGGCTATGAGAATCAGCTGTGTCAGCAGTGAGAGAACTTCTGTCCTCTAGGGAGGTGCTAATCTAGCCTTTGCCTGAGGCTATCCGGCAAATGCCTCTGTGCAGGGCTTGGGCGGGGCGGGTCGCACAGGATCAACAGGGTGGGCCGGAGAGAGCAGTTATGGCGGCTCTCAGTCCTGTCCCCAGGGGCTCTGCCTCTCTGAGTCCCAGCACCCGCTGCAAAGCTGGGAGAGAAAGCTGCACTCACTCTGACCGAAGCCAGACAGTCCCACTTCTCCCGTTTGAGTCTGGGTCCCTAAAGACTCGCCCGGATCTGGAGCTCAGAGTCTGGGACTCCCTCCCGATTGAAAACAACAACCGCGCACTCCACACCTCAGAATTTGACTTCAGCACTGCGCCTCCTCTGAGTGTCCGTGTGTGTTTCTCTTTCCTCCTAGTTGTAGGACTTCCACTCAGCCAGCGTTCCTGTGGTTCTGGGTGATGTCCCTTCCGTTTTTTGGTTTCAGTTTTGAAGTAGTTGTTCAAAGCAGCAAACTCCAGCGTTAACCTATGCCGCCATCTTGGTTCTCTCCTATGTGATTAATATCTAATTACTTTTTAAGGTATCAGTTAAAAAAAAAAGTAATTTTTTTTTTTTTTTTTTTTTTTTAGAGAGAGAGACAGAGGGAAAGAGAGGGCTAGAGAAATAGACTCATCAGTGTTGAGAGAGAATCATAGATCAGCTGCCTCCCACATGCCCCACACTGGGGATTGAGCCCATAACCCAGGCATGTTCCCTGCCCGGGAATCGAACCATGACCTCCTAGTTCATAGGTCAGTGCTCACCCATTGAGCTACATCAGACGGGCAAGAAAGCAATACTTTCTTAAGGTCTTCTGTGGCATTTGATAGTGAATATAATAGTTCATAGGAAATTAGGAAGATATCCCATGATTACTACTGCCAGAAAGAGTACAGAACATAATCAGATATGGTTCTTATATAAAGAAGGATACAAAAGCAAAGTTAGTCTCAACTAGAAATAGAATTGTCAATGTATATGAAAAGCAGAGGAGGAAAATAAGTATGAGCCTTAGTCACAGCTAAGTAAAATCACGTAAGATTTAATAGTTAATGCCAAAACCGGTTTGGCTCAGTGGATAGAGCGTCGGCCTGCGGACTGAGAGGTCTCAGGTTCGATTCCGGTCAAGGGCATGTACCTTGGTTGCGGGCACATCCCCAGTGGGAGATGTGCAGAAGGCAGCTGATCGATGTTCCTCTCTCATCGATGTTTCTAACTCTCTATCTCTCTCCTTTCCTCTCTGTAAAAACTCAATAAAATATATATATAAAAAAATTAATAACATGGAAAATGTCTTTTAAAAAAAAGATTTAATAGTTAATAGAGATCTTTGTGTTAGTATTGTCAGATCATATTATTTTATGAATGAGAAAACAAAAGAACAGAGTTTAACTCACGTTTGTCCAAAGTCATGCAAATGGTTTTTATTTACAGTTTTCTCAGAAGACATTTAAAAGGTTCTAAAAAGTTATCATTATTAACAACAATAAGTAACAATTATTGAGTGCCTACTCTAAACCAGAGAATCTACTTAATATTTTCTATCATTTGTCTCATTTAATCCTCACATACACTTTGCGGTAAGAACTATTATTATCCCTTTTATAGAGGTAAGGCAACTGACGCTAATCCAGGGAGTCTGAGACATATAGCCTTCCCTCAGAAAGACGTTGTATTTCACTATCACTCAAGCAGACAGAATTATGGGAAGAAAGAGAAAGGATTGCAATGTTCAATTCTAGAAATAAGCCAAGAGTGGGAACCTTAGGCAGAATAGATGGCAAGAAATAATATTTTGACACCCTAAGTAAAAATTAAAAAAAGAGTGAAAGGTCTAGTTAAAGAAATTTGTGGTGTGATTTAACTCTGGCTTATTCTCTGATTTTCAGGAACCATTGCATCCCTCAATTCATTTTTGCATTTAAAAAATTTATTTTGGATTTTTGAATAAACGATGTCTTATGACAACTGTATTACAAAATTCTGAATTTACCAAACTCTTCTCCATTATCACTGCTTTTCATATCCCCTTGAAGGACTTTATATATCCAGTTGTATGTATTATGCAATGCAGTCCCTAAGTATTTTTGTTATTAAAATATCTTTTTAATAAATTAGTGAAGAAAGCAGCATTCCAAACAGATTGCCTGTTGCTCTAGGTTTTCATGCTTACTTTAGTGGATCTCTATAGGTGCAAGAATGAGACAAAAAAATAAATCAGGAAAGAAGAAATGATTTTCAAAAACGAGTATGCAAGTTTAGTTCTAAATAGCAATAGCAATCACAGTTTTAGCTTGAGGCTTTTCTGAGGGATTGTGAATAATGATTAGGGGGGATTATAGGCCTGAGGCAAAGCCTTGGGACATTGACGCACATAGCCAGCCATACAGCCTCCAAACACTGGTCTTTAGGTTGGCGAGTATCGTTTGAAATACCAGAGGGAATCAAACCAGAAGCTGTCACTTTATACCAAGGACCATCTCAGGAGTCTGAAGTTTAAATGGTAACATAAATGTTTACCAAAACAAAAACCCTTGGTAGGTTTTTCAGGTCCTTTGGTTTTATTTTATTTTTACTGCTTTGGGTATGTATATTTATTTGCCTGTAGACGGAATTATGTATAAAAAATTGTAACACCAAGAAAGTAATATCACTGTTGAAAATTGTGTTCAGCTGTGTCTCTACATCTATTCAGGGGAAATAGGTAAGATTTTTGTTTTAAAAAAGATAACAGCCTTAGCTGATTTGGCTCAGTGAATAGAGAGCATCAGCCTGCAGACTGAAGGGTCCCACGTTCCATACTGGTCAAGGGCACATGCCCAGGTTGCGGGCTCGATCCCCAGTAGAGGGCATGCAGGAGGCAGCCGATCAATGATTCTCTCTCATCATTGATGTTTCTATCTCTCCCTCTCCCTTCCTCTCTGAAATCAATAAAAATAGAAAATAATAATAAAAAAGATAATGAATGCCACATCTCATTTTTATGAGATTTTCATGGAAATTTATGTTTGAGAGAATTCTGATTTACTGTTCTTTGCTGAAAATATTCTTCTAGCCTGATATCATCATGTAAAATTTTGAACTGGTTAGTGTGGATATTTTGAAAGTCCTAAAGTCTTTAATTCATGGATAATTATGTATTTTCAGATACCAAAATCTCAGTTTCCTTCTATCTTTATAGCTATTTTCTCTCTTTCCTAAAAATATGTAACTTAAGTTAAAATGACCCTACCCTTTTAAAACATATTTCCATAATAGATAGTAAAAGGGAAAGAATTAACAAACCAAACATTCACTTACCTCACCCAATGTATAGAATAATAATGATGATAATAATAATAAAAATAATAGTAATCATCTAATAACATGAATGAGAATAAATAAACCTTTAAATAGTGTTTACTTTATACTAGGTACAGTTCTAACTCATAACTCCATTATTATCCCCATTTTTAAAATGAGGAAACTGAATCAATAAGAAATTAAATAATAAGTAGGAAATCCAGCATCAGAAAACTGAACAAGGACTTGAGAGCACAGTAGAAAATTCTCAGCCCTTCAGCGTCTCACATCAATCACTTCATACAAGTCTTCATGCTGGGGAGATAGTGGCAAACAAGGTAGACATGGTTCCTGATTTCATTAAATACAAAATCACACAATAACTTATTTCATTTCCATATTACAAGGTGATGGAAGAACATATACAGGGACTTCTTGTATTCTGAATCAGGCTGAGATCTGAGGGATGAGTGGGATCCACAGGGCCAAGTGGAATTGGGAAGGAGAACAGGCAGGGACAACATTATGACTTTTGTGGGCTCTAGACTCTTTTGCCTTCATGTCTCCTGCCTCCAGAAAATAAATTAAAATTATATTTTGCAATTATATTGGTATGAAGACAAATATGTTAGCATTATACATTAAAACATTTCATGGGACTAAAAGGTTTTTTTGTATTATTTTATAAGAAATTAAAACAGCCCTAACTGGTTTAGCTCAGTAAATAGAGCATCAGCCTGCGGACTGAAAGGTCCCAGGTTCGATTCTGGTCAAGGGCACATGCCCAGCTTGCAGCTCGATCTCCAGTGGGGGGGGGGGGGGGTGCAGGAGGCAGCTGATCAATGATTCTCTCTCATCCTTGATGATGTTTCTCTCTCTCTCTCTCTCGCTCTCTCTCTGAAATCAATAAAAATATATTTAAAAAAGAAATTAAAACATTTCATGGAACCTTAAAATATTACAAGCCCTAGGCATTTGTGCCTGCTGTGCCTAATGATAAAGCAGCCCAGGGCGGGGCTGGGGGCAGTGGCGGGCCAGGAACATTCCATATGGAAGGGCGAGCACAGACAGAAGGTTTCAGAGGCTAGAGAAACCTGAAAGGAGACTAGTGTGGGCAAAGCAGAGCGTTCAGGAGCGGGAAGCATGAGGTGAGGCTGGTAAGGCAGGCAGGGCTCTGTAGGCTGTGTTTAGGTTTTTTGTATTCTAAGAGCAATGGAAAGTCTCCATAGGGTATGTGTGTGTTTAGATCAAATTAATAATACACATGGTTAAAATCAATAGTTCTTTGGTCCAGCTTTTCCCACTTAAGCCTCACCTCTTTCCATTTTCTTCCTGATATTTATCTTCATTTTTCCAGGTAAAAGTAATCTACCTCCTCATCCTATTTTTTATTTATCATTTTAAAGCATCATGTATTAACATACACATTCACACACACGCAGGTGGCCATGCCTTATACACTCACTCACCCTACCCCCCTTCACCTTTTCTCTATCATTATTCATTTAGTTTTATCTCTATTTTTGGTTTCTCTATTGTAACTGTGGGTAATAAACTAGTACCTTTATTTTTTGCCCTATTAACTATTAATGCTGCTTTGGGGATTGTTCCCTGTGTCAGATGAGAGCATTAGTACACACATCTACTTCATGGTTCTGTTCTTGGTTCTTTCATTTTTATATTTCTAAAATTGGTTTCATTTATTTTATAACTACAATTAAGCATTTATATTACTGTGTCAAAGGGGCCTTTGCACCTGCTGTTCCCTCAGTTTGGAAATTCATTCACCCAGATTACCACATTGCTTGGTCCTTCCCTTCCTTAAATTCTTGACCCAAGTGGCAGCTGTTCAGTGGAGCCATTCCTGGTCATCTTATTGGAAATATCCATTCTACTTCCTGGCATTCTTGCTCTGCTTTCCTTGTTATTTTTTTCTACATAGTATTTATTGTTAATATAGATGACGTATTTTCATTTCACCTAATTTCTGAAATTATTGTCACTTTCTACATTCTTGGCTATAGCTTCAAGAAGACAATGATTATTATCTGTTTTAACTAAGTTATTACTTTCTCCCTCACTATTATATTCTCAGTAGCTAAATCAGTGCCAGACACAGAATCATTTGAATTAATGGTTAATTATATTTCCAAATGTTCTTCTTTGGTTATATGTCTTTATTTATGCAATTTTTTGTTTTCTTTAAATTTGGAATTGCCTTTTGTCTTTTTGTATTATTTTTATTTTTTCTAATTTTTAAAATTGCTTTATTTTTTAAATATTTTATTTTTTAGTTACAGTTGGCATACAATAGTATATCGTTTCAGATGAACAACCCAGTGATCAGACATTTATATAACTTACAAAGTGATCACCCCAATAAATCTACTATCCATCTGACACCATACATGGTTATTACATTATTATTAACTATATTCCCTATGCTGCGCATTACATCCCCATGACTATTCTATAACTACCAATTTGTACTTTTTAATTCCTTTACCCTTTTTGTTCATCCCCCCCAACCTTCTTCCCATCTGACAATTCTCAAAATGTTCTCTATATCTATGAGTCTGGATCTGTTTTGCTTGTTCATTTACTTTGTTTCTTAGATTTCACATGTAAGTGAAATCATAATGTTTTTTGTCTTTTTCTGTCTAATTTATTTCACCCAGCACAATACCTCTAAGTCCATCCATATTGTTGCAGATGGCAGGATTTTATTCTTTATTTTTTTATGGCTGAGTCATATTTCATTGTATATATCCCACTTCTTTATTTATTCATTTGTTGGTGGACACTTATGTTGCTTCCCTCTCTTGGCTATTTTAAATAATGCTGCAGTGAACTCATGGATGCATATATTTTTTCAATCTAGTGGTTTGGGTTTCTTTGGCTTAACATCCAGATGTGGAATTGCTGGGTCCTTCTTTATCTCTTGTAATATCCTTTTTTTTTTAAAGACTATTTTGTCTGGTATAAGTATTGCTATGCCAGCTGTTTTGTTTTTGTTTCCAATGTCATAAAATACTTTTTACATTCCTTAGTTTCAGCCTGTGTCTTTTGATTTGAAGTGAATCTTTTGCAGGCAGCAAGCTTTTTTTAAAAAAAATTAAAATTCTGTGTTGTTTAAGGGTATTGTTTTGTTTTTCATTCAGCTACCCTATGTATTTTAATTGGAACATTTAATCCATTTGCTTTAAAGCAATTATTAATAGATATATATTTACTGCCATTTTATTATTTTTATTTTTAGTCTTTTTATTTTCTTCTTCTTAAATAAGATTCTTTAACATTCTTGCAATACTAGTTTGATGGTAATGAACTCCTTTGGCTTTTTCTTGTCTGGAAAGCTCTTTATCTGTCCTTCCATTCTAAATTATAGCTCTCCTGGGGAGAGTAATCTTGGTTGTAGGTCCTTGCTTTTTAACACTTTTTTTTAAATTTCTTTTTTTTGTTGTTTAAAGTATTACATATGTCTCCTTTCCACCCCCCCTCCCCCGCCCCCCATCGACCCTTCCCTGGCCACTCCCACCCCTAAGGACAAGCCCCCACTGCCACAGTGTCTGTGACCATTGGTTATGCTAATATTCATGCATACAATTCCTTTAGTTGATCTCTTACATCCCACACACACACCCTCCCTTACCTTTCCCCTGAAGTTTGACAGCCTGTTCGGTGCTTCTCTGTCTCTGGATCTATTTTTGGTTATCAGTCTATGTTGTTCATCATATTCCACAAATGAGTGAGATCAGGTGATATTTATCTTTCCCCAACTGACTTATTTTGCTTAGCATAATGCTATCCAGGTCCATCCATGCTGTTACAAATGGTAAAAGTTTATTCTTTTTTATAGCAGCATAGTATTCCATTGTGTAGATGTACTAAAGGTTTTTAATCCATTCATCTGTTGATGGGCACTTAGGCTGTTTACAAATCTTAGCTATTGTATATTGTGTTGCTATGAACATAGGGGTGCATATGTCCTTTCCGATTGATGTTTCTGATTTCTTGGGATATATTCTTAGAAGTGGAATCACTGGGTCGAATGGGAGTTCCATTTTTAACTTTTTGAGGAAACTCCATACTGTTTTCCACAGTGGCTGCACCAGTCTGCATCACTTTTAATATTGCTTGGCAATCCCTTCTGGCCTACAAAGTTTCTGTTGAGAAATCAGCTGACAGTCTTATGGGAGCTCCCTTGTAGGTAACTAACTGCTTTTTCTTACTGCTTTCAAGATTTTCTCTTTGTCTTTAACCTTTTGCATTTTAATTATGATATATCTTGGTGTGGCCTCTTTGGGTTCAGTTTTGGACTCTGTACTTCCTGGACCTGTATGTATGTCTGTTTCCTTCACCAGGTTAGGGGAGTTTTATGTCATATTTTCAAATAGGATTCAATTTCTTGCGCTCTCTCTTCCCTTCTAGAGTCCCCAGATGTAAATGTTGGTACGCTTGATGTATACTCTTCTTATGTTTTGGATTCTTTCTTTCCTTTTGCTATTCTGATTGAGTATTTTCTGGGATCTTATCTTTCAAATTGCTGATCTTATCCTCTGCTTTCTCTAATCTACTGTTGATTCCCTCTAATGTACTCTTCTTTCAGACACTGTATTCTTTGTTTCTGATTGGTTCTTTTTTGTTTTCTATCTGCATTTTTATATTTTCTTTCTCTTTGTACAGCCTACTTTAGTGACACATATCCTTAGCAACTTCCTAAGAGGTGATGATAACTTTCACATGTTTGAAATGTTCTTTATTTTATTTTTCACTAGAGGTGTATCCAGGACTTAACTTCAGAACATATAAGCCCAGGAGTAGGACCTGATTGGGGAGGAGGGGTGTTGGAGGGAGAAGAGGAGGGGTGGGGTTGGAGTGGGGATGAATGCATCATCAGTATTGACAAGGGAGAAAAATGCATTAAAAGATGCCATGTTTTTGTTTTGTTTTTAATATATTTTTATTGATTTCAGAGAGGAAGAGAGAGAGAGAGAGAGAGAGAGAGAGAGAGAGAGAGAGAGAGAGATAGAGCTAGAAATATCAGTGATAAGAGGGAATCATTAATTGGCTGCCTCCTGCACATTGAACCAAGCCCATAACCCAGGCATGTGCCCTAGAACAGAATTGAACCTGGGACCCTTCAGTCCGCAGGCCAACACTCTATCCACTGAGCCAAACTGGCCAGGGCAAAAGATGGCATGTTTTGATGTTTGAGATGTCAAAAGTTCCGTCTTTTATATAGCAGTGTAGTTTTCCATGTCTAAAAACTCACATTTTGTACCACTTCTACTTACTTTTTTTAAAAATATGAATCATTGTGTTAAAACTTGTAGAAAAGGCCTTTAAAGAATATGCTGAGGAGAAGCAATTGTTGCCAATCTGTGTGTCATCTAAATTCTACTTTATCTCTGAATTTGGAAGGTGATGTTCCACAGACTTCTAAAATTCATTTGCATCAGCCTCAGTTCTTTGTAGCTCATCTGCTCTTTTCTTCTGACCACTTTTGTAGCCTACTCTTGTTTTTCTTGGCATTTTTTCACTTCCTAATGATGTAGGTGTAGGCTTTTTCCTATTCATGTATTTAGTGAACACTTTCATCTGAGGAGTTTCATCTCTAAAATATTACCCTGTATTATATCTTTATCAATTCTTCTCCTTTTCTTTTCCTTCTTACTCTTTCCTCTTTAGCTTCTATTATTCTATGAAGGACCACATGAGTTGAATAGCTAATGTCATATCTTTTCAGTAATACTTTCTGTTCTTTTTTAAAATCTGTTCTTAGGCAATGCTTTCAATTTCTAAACAAAACCAAAAAAAAATAAAAAAGATTCATAGGAGGCTTGAAATAGAAAATTATGTTTTTGTTTTCTAAGAATCTTTCACACTCTGGAGTTTTAGTTTGTTTGTCATTTATTTGTTTTGCTTGTTTGTTTTAAGCTGAAAAGGGCAGTGATTAAGAACAATAATTTTTGGAATCAGACTGGGTTTGAAACTCTCTCTCACATTTAGTAACTCTGTGACCTTGAGCAATTTTACATTGTGGGTCTCTGACCTAATATGAAATGTGATAATAGTACATTGGATTCAGAGGTCAGAGGATTCAATGAGTTGATAAACATAAAACACTGACAATAATATCTGGAATGTAGTAAACCTCATATTTATTTGCTATAATCATCTACACTAATAAAAGAGAAAGATGCAAATTAACCATCATTCCGTCACTCCGCCACTCCACTACACCCACAAGCCACGCCCACCAGCCAAGCAGGAGTGAGTATGCAGATTAACTCAACTATGATGGTGTCGGCCACGGAGCTGGAGCGAGCAGGAGGCTTGGGTTGCCCCCGGTGGTGGAGGAAGCCAAGCTTCCTGCCTGTCCTGGCCTATCCTGGGCTCTGCTCAAGGCTACAAAGTTTCAATTATAGAAGATAAAGAAATTCTAGATACCTGCTTCCAGCCGGCTGTGGCCTCTGCTCAAGTAGGGGCTGAGAGCCTGGCAACCCAGGCTTCCAGCCGGACCAGGGCTCCGCTCAAGGCTACAAAGTTTCAATTATGGAAGATAAATAAATCCCAGGAAAAAAAAAAAAGTAAAAAGAAGAGGCTGAGAGCTTGGGTCGCCAAGGGGTGTGGCCAGCCTGAAAACAGCCCTCAGCCCCTCATCCAGGCTGGCCAGGCACGCCAGCGGGAGCCCCATCCTGAAGGGGGTGTGACCAGCTGCAAACAGCCATCAGCCCCTCACTCAGGCTGGCCAGGCACCCAAGCGGGACCCCCACCCTGATCCGGGACACCCTTCAGGGCAAACCAGCCGGCCCCCACCCGTGCACCCGGCCTCTATCCTATATAGTAAAAGGGTAATATGCAAACTGACCCTAACAGCAGAAAGACTGGGAATGACTGGTCACTATGACACACACTGACCACCAGGGGGCAGATGCTCAATGCAGGAGCTGCCCTCTGGTGGTCTCCCACATGGGGAGCTCTGCACAGCCACAAGCCAGACTGACGGCTGCCAGTACAGTGGTAGTGGTGGGAGCCTCTCCTGCCTCTTCAGCAGCGCTAAGGATGTCTGACTGCAGCTTAGGTCTGCTCCCCGCTGGCAAGTGGACATCCCCTGAGGGCTGCAGGGCTGCCAGAGGGATGTCTGATTGCCACCTTAGACCCAATCCGCTGAGGCGCAGGCCTAAGCCAGCAGGTGGTCATCCCCCAAGGGGTCCCCGACTGTGAGAGGGCACAGGCCGGGCTGAGGGACACCCCCCACACACGAGTGCACAAAGTTTTGTGCACCGGGCCTCTTGTCCTATATAATGAAAGGGTAATATGCAAATTGACCCTAACAGCAGAATGACTGGGAATGACTGGTCACTATGACATAACCTGACCACCAGGGGGCAGACACTCAATGCAGGAGCTGCCCTCTGGTGGTCAATACGCTCCCATAGCGGGAGCTCTGCTCAGCCACAAACCAGGCTGATGGCTGCCAGCACAGTGGTGGTAGCGGGAGCCTCTCCCACCTCCTCAGCAGCACTAAGGATGTCCGACTGCAGCTTAGGCCTGCTCCCCGCTGGCAAGTGGACATCCCCCGAGGGCTGTCGGGTTGCCAGACGGATGTCTGACTGCCAGTTTAGGCCCGATCCCCCAGGGAGCGGGCCTAAGCCAGCAGGTGGACATCCCCCAAGGGGTCCCAGACTGTGAGAGGGCACAGGCTAGGCTGAGGAACACCCCCGAGTGCACAAATTTTTGTTCACCAGGCCTCTAGTTACTATTATAGTCATTATTATTTTGTATATATGACATCTACTGACTGTTCCTGAGAAAAATAGTTAGAGGTTTTTGTTTTTGTTTTTAAAAAAGACAACTATTTCTCTGATTTGGTAGATTTTTTAAAAATTTTTATTGCATTTATTTAGTTACATTGGTTAATAAAATTATATAGTTTTCAGGTGTACAATTTTATAATTATGCTCTGTATTGTGCGTTCACCATCCAAAGTCAAGTCTCTTTCTGTCACAATTTACCCTCCACTCCCCTTTTCCTTCTGGTAACCACCATATTGTTGTCTATGGCTATGAGGTCTTTTGTTTCTTTGTTTCTTTGTTGCTTAATCCCTTCACCTTTTACACTCAGCTCTCCTCTAATAGCGGTCAGTCTGTTTTCCGTACATATGAGTCCGTTTCTACCTTGTTTGTTTGTTTGTTTGTTTGTTTGTTTTTTCCATTTGATTCCAAGTATAGGTGAAATCATATGATATTTACTTGTCTTTCTTTGACTGGCTTTTTTCATTAGCATAATACTTTCCAGATCCATCCATGCTGTCACAAAAAAATAAGATTTCCTTCTTTTTTATGGCCAAGTAGTATTCCATTGTGTAAATGTACCACAACATTTTTATCCACTTACCTACTACTAATGGGCATTTGATTTAATTTCCAAATTTTTACTAGTAAATACGTTGCAATGAACATGGGGGTGTATATATTCTTTCTAATTAGTATTTCAGTGGGTTGTCCTTTAATTTATTTTATTATTCTTTTGCTGTACAAAAGCTTTTTAGTTTGATGTAGTTCCATTTGTTCATTTGTTTTTCTTTTCTTTCCTTTGCTTGAGGAGTCAAAAAATATTGGTATGAGAAATGTTCGAGATTTTTACTGCCTATGTTTTCTTCTAGGATTTTTAACGGTTCAAGTCTTACATTTAAGTCTTTAATACATTTTGAGTTTATTCTTGTGTATGGTGTGAGAAAATGGTCTAATTTAAATTTTTGCATGTATCTGTACAATTTTCTCAATACCATTTATTGAATAGACTATCTTTACCCCATTATGTGTTCATGCCTCCTTTGTCAAATATTAATTAACTTTGAAGGTATGGATTTATTTCTTGGCTTTCTATTTTGTTCCCTTAATCTATATGTCTGTTTTTATGCCAGTACCATGCTGTTCTTATTACTATGGCCTTGTAGTATAATTTGATATCAGGTAGCATGATTCCTTCAGATTTGTTCTTCTTTCTCTAGATTTTTGTTGCTATTTGGGGTCTTTTGTGGTTTATAAATTTTTGGAATACTTGTTCTAATTCTATGAGACATATATTGGTATCTTGATTAGAATTACATTGAATCTATAGAATATTTTGGATAGTATGGATATTTTAATTGTGTTAATTTTTCCTATCTATGAACATGTTATATGCTTCCATTTATTTGTATCTTCAATTTCCTCAGTGTCTTACAATTTTTTGAGTACAGGTCTTTTGCATCCTTGGTTAAGTTTACTCCAAGATATTTTTAATACAATTATAAATGGGATTGCTTTCTTAGTTTCCCCTTCCGGTAGCTCATTATCCTATGTAATAAAAGCCTAATATGCTAAGTGTCCAGTCGTCCGTTCAACCAATCAAAGAGTAATATGCTAATGATATGCTAAAGCCACTCAACCATTCGCTATGATGTGCACAGACCACCAGGGGGCAGACAGTTGACTGGTCAACCAGTCGCTATGACATGCACTGACCACCAGGGGACAGACGCTCAATGAAGGAGCTGCCCCTTGGTGGTCAGAATGCTCCCACAGGGGGAGCGCCGCTCAGCCAGATGCCAGGCTCACAGCTGGCAAGCACAGCGGCTGTGGCAGGAGCCTCACCTGCCTCCAAGGCAGGGCTAAGTATATCCGACTGCCGGCTTAGGCCCACTCCGAAAGCTGTCAGTTGGACATCCCCGGAGGGCTCCCGGATTGCAAGAGGCTGCAGGCAGAGCTGAAAGACCCCACCCCGAGTGCACAAATTTCGTGCATCAGGCCTCTAGTTGGTGTATAAAATGCAGCTGATTTCTGGATATTTATTTTGTATCCTGCTACTTTACTGAATTCATTTGTCAGTTATAGTAGTTTTGGAATGGAATCTTTAGGATCATGTCATCTACAAATAATAACAGTTTTATTTCTTCTTCTTATTCTCTAATTGCAGTGGCCAGGACTTCCAGTACTATGTTGAATAAAAGTTGTGAAAGTAGACATCCTGTCTTGTTCCAGATCTTAATTGGAACACTTTTAGTTTTTGCCCTTTGAGTATGATGTTAGCTCTGGGTTTATCAAATATGGCCTTTATCATATTGCAGTATGTTTCCTCTAATCTCACTTTGCTGAGAGATTTTATCATAAATGGGTGCTGGATTTTATCAGCTGCTTTTTCTGCATCTGTTGGTAAGATCATATGATTTTTATGCTTCGTTTTGTTTATGTGGTGTATTATGTTTATTGCTTTACCAATATTGTACCGATCTTGCATCCCTGGAATAAAACCTACTTGATCAAGTTGCATGATTTTTTAAAATGGTTTGCTGGATTTGGTTTGCTAATATTTTGTTGGAGATTTGTATTCATCAGTTATTAGTCTATAATTTTTCAATTTGTAGTGTCCTTATCTGGTTTTAGAATTAGGATAATGCTGGCCTTATAAAATGAGCTTGGGAATCTTCCCTCCCCTTGAATTTTTGGAATATTTGAGATTAGGTGTTAGATCTTCTTTGAATGTTTAATAAAATTTACCTGTGTAGCCATCTGTTCCAGGAGGTTTATTGGGGGGAGTATTATTATTATTTCTAGAGGCTTGGTGCACAAAATTCATGCACGGAGAGGGGAGGTTCCCTCAGCCCAGCCTGCACCCACTCCAATCAGGGACCCCCTCAGGGGATGTCCGACTGCCGGTTTAGGCCCAATCCCACAATCTGGGACCGCTGGCTCCTAACCACTCACCTGCCTAATTGCCCCTAACCCAGCCGTGGGCAGACTACGGCCTGCGGGCCGGATCCGGCCTGTTTGAAATGAATAAAACTAAAAAAATAAAGACCATACCCTTTTATGTAATGATGTTTACTTTGAATTTATATTAGTTCACACAAACACTTCATCCATGCTTTTGTTCTGGCCCTCCGGTCCAGTTTAAGAACCCATTGTGGCCCTCGAGTCAAAAAGTTTGCCCACCCCTGCCCTAACCCCTCTTCCTGCCTGCCCGATTGCTCTTAATTGCCTCTGCCTGCCTGCCTGATCACCCCTAACCTCTCTGCCTATCTGCCAGTCTGATCTCGATCCCAACTGCCCTCTTCTGCCAGCCAATTTGGTTCTGATTGGTCAGTTTCTATGCCAGTCAGCATCAATAGCTCTGCCTCCTAGGCAGCCATTGGCTCCTCACAGTTGACCCAGATTTGGTTCTGATTGGTCAATTTCTATGCCAGTCAGCATCAAAAGCTCTGCCTCCTAGCCCTGATTGGTTTGGCTCTCAGTGGATAGAGCGTCGGCCTGTGGACTGAAAGGTCCCAGGTTCGATTCCAGCCAAGGGCATGTACCTTGGTTGCGGGCACATCCCCAGTGGGAGGTGTGCAAGGGGCAGCTGACCGATGTTTCTCTGTCATCGATGTTTCTAACTCTCTATCCCTCTCTCTTCCTCTCTGTAAAAAATCAAAATATATTTTTAAAATTTAAAAAAAATAAAAGCTCTGCCTCCTAGGCAGCCATTGGCTCCTTACATTCACCCAGATTTGGTTCTGATTGGTCAGTTTCTATGCCAGTTAGTGTCAAAAGCTCTGCCTCCTAGGCAGCCATTGGCTACTTACAGTTGACGCAAATTTGGTTCTGATTGGTCAGTTTCTATACCAGTCAGCATCTCTGGGCCTATCAACCGGGCCTGATCAGAAAGGTGGGGCTGATCAGCAGCCCTGGTGGAGGCCTGGAGAGAAATGGAGGCATGGCTGTTGGCCAGGCCAGGAGAAAAAAAGGGGCAAGTTCTGATCAATGGTTACCACAGAGGCTATGGATCAGACTCTGCCTCTCTCTGCAGGCCTCTCTCCGGGACTGATCCTCAGCCCACTAGGCAGTCAGTGCTGGGTCAGGGTGCCCTCAATGGGCAACCCAGCACTGACTTCCGGTCTGGTCGAGCCTTCAGTCATAATTGTCATTACAACCCTGGCTCTTTATCATATAGATTATTATGATTACTAGAGGCTCAGTGCACGAATTCATGCACCTTGAAAGGAATAGTGGGCTGTGAGGATGCGGAAGGCACAGGGGCAGGTCTTGGCCCATTCTCTGTGCCCCCACCCGGCCCCTCCTGCCGTGGCCCCTGGGCCCCTGACAGCAGCCCTGCTCCCACCGCCGCTGCTCCCACATGCTGACGGTGCTGGCCCCACTCGCACCCACTGACGATGCAGAGTGAATGGGGCCGGCGCCAGCAGCTGGTTCAAGCTGGGCCAGTGCCATTAGTGGGTTCGAGCAGTGACTGCTACCCCGATCACCCCTCAGGAACAGGGAGAGGTGGAGAAGCCCTCAGGGGTGAACAGGGCCAGCAGCCACTGCTCACACCCGCTGATGGCATCGAGTGATCAGAACTGGCACCGAGTAATTGGGACCAGCGCCGGGCACTGTTAGCGGGTGCAAGTGGTGGCGCTGGCTGTGGGTGCAAGCGGGGCAGACACTGGCAGTGGGTGCAAGCAGGGCCAGCACCGGCAGCAAGTGTGAGTGCTGGGTAGGATCACGGCGCGCGGGAGCAAAGAACTTTCAGTAAACACCAGAGGCTCGTCCTGATGACAGTGATCACGCACCCCCTTGGTCTGGCACCACCACTCACCTGCTCTACCATCCCACCATGGCCAACTTCCTCACATGCCCCCTGGTGGTCATCGTACATCATAGCGACCGGTTGTTCAGTTGTTCCACCATTTGGTCTATTTGTATATTAGCCTTTTATTATATAAGATTACTGCTTCGATTTTATTCATTGTAATCTGTCTATTCAGATCCTCTGGTTCTTCCTGATTCAGTTTTGGAAATCAGTTGTATGTTTCTAGGAACTTATCCATTTCATCCCAATAGCCCAATTTTTTTTTCATATGGTTATCTGTAATATTTTCTTATAACCCCTTATACTTCTGTGGAGTAAGTTGCCACTTCTCCGCTTTCATTTCTGATTTTATTGAAGGGAGGGCTCAGCACCAATAGGGTGGTTGAGGGAACAATGGCCCTCATCCTAGAGTCACACAACTGAAAATCTGTTCAAAATTCTGCCAGGAGGCCAACCTCAACAGGATGGGGCTGCCTGGACTTAGGGGGGTAAGGCTAGTGGATCTACTGTGAGGGAGAGAGAGGCTCTGGTCAGGTTTGGGGGAAGGTTGGAGAAGTGGTCCCTGCCCCAAAGCCACACAACTCAGCCTATCCCAGATTTTGCCCAGACCTAGGCAGGGCAGAGCCACCTGGAGTAAAGAAGGTGGGGCCACCTTGAGCCCAGAGGGTGCGGCTAAAGGCTGTCCTGTCAGAGGGAGGCTCAAGGCAGGTTCACAGGAAAGTGGGAGGAATGGCCCTCACCCCAAAGCCACACCACTCAGCCACTTACACCCCCTGAGTTTGCCCAGACCTCTGCATCCTGGCCCAGGCAGCTGACTTTTCAGCAAGGTGTGACCTGCAGAGGTTGGTGTGACAGGGAATCTAGAGGGTGGGGCTGTTGCGTTCTCCCATGCTGATGCCATCAGGAGGGGCATGCTCCTCCCAAGAAAGATAGCGTCTGGGGTTCAGGAGAGTGACTCAGCACAGGGATCCCAGTGGCTCTCCTTTCAACTTTTTCCCCAGAGCCATCTCTTAAACGACTCAAGTTCACTCTACCCTCCCTCTGCCAGAAGCCAAGGTGAGTGGCTGTGAACATGGTTTTGTGTGTTCACCCTTGAGGAGGGAACGTGTGTCTCTGTCTCCCCCTGGCAGATAGAATCCCCACTGATTTTCACAGCCAGATATTATGTGGCTGCCTTTTTCTAGCCCTGGTGCTCTGGACCAGAGAGCCTGGCATGGGGTTGAGTCCTCAAGCTCCTCAGGAAAAACCTTTGCAGCTGAGATATCCTCTGGAATCTCAGCCACCACAGGTGGGAGCAGAGCCAGCCCTTTTCCAGTTGCCGCCCTTCCTATCAGTCTTGATGTGGCTTCTTCTGTAAATCTTTGGTTATAAGACTTCTCTTCTGCTAGTCTTTAGGTAATTATTCAGATTGATTTTTTTATATTTTGTTGTAATGCCAGTTTCGTCATGGGAGGAGGTGAGTGTAACATTCACCTAGTCCACTGCCATTTTGGATTTCCTAGAATTCTTTTAAAGGTCATTTTTTCCCGTAAATTGCTCATTGCTTCCAGTTCAGCTTCTTTTTTCTTTTTGTTTATTTTTATTTCTCTTTTTTATGCAGGATGCTTTCTGTAAATACCTGACAATCCTTGGTTACAGGTTCATATTTAACAGTGAGAAAATAAATAGCTAATTGGGAACTTTGCATACAAACGCAGCTTTTCCTGATTTTTGGTGTTAAGGGTGATTAACTAGGGGAGAATCTCTTAAGTGCCAGACATGGAAGCTATTCTTTGCTCTAGGATTGATTCCCTCCAAGAGGAACCCTTTGATTGTTGTTTTAGGAATGCCTTGCTTCACTAGATGTGGATACCAAGGGTTCCTTATGCAATTAATATCTCCATTTTCAGCCCCACCTCACACTCCTATTCTCACTGCTACTCTTTCATCAGGCATCCATGAGCCTCTGAACCTCTCTGTGTTTTTTTTCTTCGCTGAGTACCATCTTGGCTCTTACCACTCCATGTCTGCTATAGGCCAAGATCTCCTGTGCTCCACTGCAATAGTCTTTTTCTGTTTTCCAGTTCACTTTCATTTTTTTGAAAACTCTTCTCTATTGATGACCTATCTTTCATCTGTGGTGGTGTTATTTTTTTTTTTCATTTTTGTACTATCTTTTTAGTAGTTCTTAAGTGAAGTAAAAATGTGTATGGTCTACCTACCATCTTTAACTAGAAGTCATTGAAAATTTGTAAGCAGAAAATTGACCATGTCAAGTGTCATTTAACAAAGGTCACCCTAGTTAGAGTTTTAATTATAGCAACATGAACTAGCAGACTATGTTCTACTAGATGTAATTATATGATACTTATACCACTTCGCACAAAATATAATTCAATAAAACAATTCATTAAAATAATGATACAAATAGTACATTCTTAGACATAAGTGGACCAGCACTTAATGAAATACAATAATCTAGAAATTTGTTAAATATTTTTCTCCTACTAAATGCAAAATATACTTATTATATCATTTCAATATATTATAACATAGTATATTAATAAGTTATATTTTTATAATACTCTCCAAGTCAAAACCAAAATGTCTTTCTTCAGAAATGATATAAACTCTATCTACTTTACCAGTGCCTTCCATCTAGTTCTTAATACCAACACATCTCTTATCATTGAATATAAAAGTTATTTTGCATAGAATAGCAATAAATTAACCTTAAACCAGACTTCAACTTCTAGAAGTTTATGATCTCTTATTTGTAGTTGGTTGACCAAAGTGAGTATAAAATTACTTTCTTGGGGGTGGCAATGATGATTAAAATGAGGTAAAATATATAATGTTAATTTTTCTCCAATTTTCCTTTATATACCCATTTTTAAACAACCTTGAGAATATCTCCATAATTATAGTAATTCTGTAATCCAAATCTCCTAACCTGTATCTATGTGAAAATTTTAGTGCTTTAAAAGGGACTGCTGCTAACTAATATAATTTTACACGTAAAAAGCATGTTTCCTTGCTTTCTTGCAGGCTTAAGCAGCTCCTTTATGTACTTGATTAAAAGATATTTGTAAGATGTAGTGCTGTTAAAGAAATATACATTGATTATAGTCAGGTTTTTATAATAGGAATAATCTATCCAAGTTCTCTCTCTATAAATCCTAGTCATTTAAATATGTTTTTCAGTGTTTCCCATCTGAATTGTTATGCTGACGTATGTGTGATTTCCCTTTTGTGTTATTGAACAGATTAAAAAAAATGCACTTAGACAAGTTGCTTTCATTTCTATCTCCCTTATAAAGAACTAAACATATAAAAAACTATAAGTAGTAGCAGAGTTTTATTATAGGTTGTTAGGGTCTCTCTTTTTACTAAGAAACATATTTCCTTCCTGCCCTTCACATAATAACTTGGCAAAAGGAAAAGGAGAAATTTTAAAAACTTAATATTTAGTAGATTTCAAGGAAAGGAATAAAAAATTACAGTAACGATGCTTCCAGGTTCCAAATATCTGCAACTGTATGATTATAGCTAAAAGAAATTACAAAACCGCTGTGCATTTTTGTGATTAAAATATATTGCCAACCCTCTATGTCTTTTTTATGTAAATAAAATATTGTGATTTCAGATATCATTGTTATCATACCTACTTGCCTTCATTGTAAGTAGAAGCTATAGTTTCTGATTACTGCTAACTACTGCAAGATTTTTTCCTCCATTGCATATGCTTCTTGATTAATAACACATTTATTTTCAATTTTTATCTGTTTCTGTATGCATGCGCGCACGCGCACACACACACACACACACACACACACATGGTGCAAACCCATTCACCACATAAATACATTCACCACATAAACAAATCTGAGGGAGTAATAAAAGCAAAATAGATTTTATTAAGTAAATAACACTTCTCAAAGGTTTTATTCTGTTTACATAATAGCTGAGAAGTTAATTTTTAGGGCACTATCTTCTATTTTATGCAGGAATTGTTATTTTAAATACCATGATATGCTAGGGTGTTTCTTTTTTTTTTCATAATTTGAATGCTATTATGATTTCTTGGTGGCTCTACAGAAATTTTGCTGCTTGTTTTTTTTTTTCCTATTCACAGTATTCAAAGTGGTCCATGTGACCTAGATATTAAAAATCGAGGTAGAATGTGCTGCATTGCTGATATTTACTGTGAAACCTCAGAAACATTCTGGATACACCTGCTAAAATCACACTGTTTAATATCACTAGTATTTTAAAAGGTCTCTGATAGTCTGTACAATCATTTGTAAATTGGCATTAAAATGTTTTAAATATTCAAAAACTGTTCAAATATAAAACAATGCTTTTATAGTCCAGTTAAGAATACACACATAATCATTTTCAGTTTTCAGTTTTAGGTGATGCTTGATAAGACTGTGGATTCCCCCCCCCCCCCCCAGTATTTACCTTATCTACTAATTTTGAAATCTAACCACAATAAGCTGCAATTAGTCTGTTGCCATTTCCTAATTTTGGGTGAAGTCTTTTAAATTATTAAAAAATAGAATAGTATCTAGAATCTACAGTATAAAATTATGTTCATCAAGAGCATCTGCTAGATTAGTGTAGCGCATCTCTTCCAAAAAGTCAGCTTGTATATTCGGGAAGCCATATTCTCCTATCTATAAAGCTATCTCACCCTTTAATGCTTCCGTGTGAAAAATGAAACCTTGAAGGGAAAGCACTGAATGAGTTAAAACATCTGCACAGGCGACTGACTTCAAAGTAGAGAATCATATATTACTGAAAAAATCTGTTTGTTTTCTCTTATTACAAAAATATTATGAAATAAAAGAAACAATATGTGTCGCAATTCTCAGCTAAGAAAATTAAAGCACAGATGTGCTAAAGATCAACTCTACATTTTTGTTTGTTCTCTCGGTGATAGAAAGATTAGCTTGCCAAACTAATTTATGGATTTCTTTATATAGCCAGGGAGAACTGCAAATGGCTGGGTCAGATGAGCAGAATCGAAATTGAGAAGTCTAAGGCCATCTGCTAGAAAGCCAGTGCCTAGAATCAAAGCCTCTGAGTAGTCCAGGGGAAAAGAAATCTGTAAACCCGACGTTTCCCAAACTTGATTGACCTCGAACACTATTTTGCATCACATCAAATACCATCCTGTGGAGCTGTGTTCTCCAGGACACTTGTGCCAGAAACTGTTTCTTTACTGTTTCAAAGTCATTTTTTTAAGGTAGGATATATACTAAAGGAATGAATGAATTTTTCCAATATTTACTAATATATCTTTGCAACTTTGCACAGAATCCAGTCTTTCATATTAGAAGGGTTCACATTATTTATATAGTCAGGCAAATAGGAAATCATCCTAGCTACTTATTTTCAAAGGTCATATAGTCAATGTATTAAGTTACAGAAGCTAAACTCCACAACAAAGAACCACTCACTGATCCTATATTTTGGACAGCAACCACTAGACATTAGTTAGAGCAAAACATGTTTCGCTGTAACTATATTCTACTCTTACTATACTGGGTAAGAGGACACCCACTGAGAAGGTTCCTATGCGATCCTGTGTTACCACAGGAAGCAGTGCATTGCAACACACACACACAACTACCAGTAGCCAGATTTGCATTCTGTATGGATCTGCCATCAACTAAGAGACATTATAGAAGACAGTTGTTTTCTAAAAAAAATGAGTTTATCATTTCCCAGCTGGATATTAATAATCAACTTCTAAAAGAAATGCTAAGCCCTATGTTCAAATTTGGGAAATTCTGGATTAAACAAAATAATGCAAGTTACTATAACCAATATTAATATGCACTAAGATGGATATAGCATTAAAGGTTTCTTTTACCCTATATCTAGGCCACATATATTAAGTGATCCTTAGCACATAGTTTGAGAAATACAGGACTGAATATGTTCCCAACCTTTTTGTAATTCTAAGATGTTATATTCAGTGATTTAAATTATCTATTTATATTTTTTCTTAAAAGAAAAAAAAAGAGGACTATACATTTTTATAAGCAAAGAACTCCAGATGTGTACTTTGTGAGGGACGAGTGTTATTTGAAAAAAATCTCTTAGGTTGTAGCATTATAACAACTTCACATGTAATTAGATTTTTTATATTTAATTAAAAATAATATTTGCATGATTTTAGAGTACTTAGAATAGAATGTTAAAGATTTTTAAGGATGTAAATGGTGTTAGTCATTATAGTTTTTAGGTAAAATACTCTAAAATCATGCATATATTATTTTTTAATTCAAAAAAAATTGCATATCTTACAACTCTAAGGAGTAGCTAAAGAAGAAATGGTGTTTCTGAAATAGGAACAGTACTTTTCTTCACTTAATTTAGTATTATCAGTGTCATATGTCATGGCATGTTCTTCTAGGACACTTTTGAGTCTGACATTATAGTAACTTTCTGCTATGAAAGCAAAAATAATAGAATATTTTATTTCTTTGGAGGTAGAGTGAAATGTGGAACTGGGTATTGTTGTTTTTTAAAGGACAATTTACTTGCAAAATATATTTGGAGTAAGAGTCAGTTTGAAGAGACTCCCACTGGCCAAATCTGGAACAATATGAGCATCAAAATAAATAACGATAATAATGAACTATAACATACTTAAAATGAAAATCTGACAATATATACTAATATAAAGGAATAAATAAATAAATGAGATAGAAGAGAAAGCTCTTCTATTAGAATGCCAACTAAATTAAGGATATGGAGTTAGAAAATCATCAATGGACCGAAAAATGGTGAGTAAAATACTATCTAATAAAGACAGAATATGCAAATTGACCATCACACTGTCACAAAGCCAGTGGCACCCATAGCCACAAGATGGCAGTGCCTAGTCCCCTCAGCCCCTCCGGAGTCCCCCAGTCTTTTCAGCCCCACCAGGGGGACAGCAGGTGCATGGTTTGGCCAGACCCGCCCTCAGCCCCCCAGCCTCCCCAGGCATGAATGGGGGGCCAGGGGGTGGGGGATAATGAGGGGATAAGGACACATATGTAATACCTTAATCAATAAAGAAAAAAAAAGTTTAAAAAAATGAGGAACATTTGCCAAATTAACTGCCCTGCATTCTTCAAAAATGTCAATATCAAGAAAGACAAAAAGAGAAAGTAAATGTTTCATTTTTAAGAAAACTAAAGAGACATTGACAACTAAATATAATCGATGATGGGTTGGATCCTGCCCCAGAAGTTTTATATATATGCTAGAGGCCCAGTGCACGAAATTTATGCACTGAGGGGGCAGGGTCCCTTAGCCTGGCCTATGCCCTCTTGTAATCTAGGACCCCTTGGGGGATGTCCACCAGCCAGCTTAGGCCTGCTCCCCGCAGGGATCGGGCCTAAGCTTCCCCAAGGGGTTCCAGACTAAGCCAGCATTCGGACATCACTCTCGCAGCCCGGTACCCACCACTCTTTACTGCCTGCCTGCTCGCTGCTCCTTAGCACTGCTGCGGAGGTGGGAGAGGCTCTTGCCACTGCCGCTGTGCTCACCAGCTGTGAGCCCGGCTTCAGGCTGAGCGGTGCTCCCCCTGTGGGAGTGCACTGACCACCAGGGGGCAGCTCCTCCATTGAGCATCTGCCCCTTGGTGGTCAGTGCACATCATAGTGACTGGTCATTCCAATGTAATGGTCGCTTAGGCTTTTGTTATATAGATACTAGAGGCCCGGTGCACAAAATTTGTGCACAAGTAGGGTCCTTAGGCCTGGCCAGCGATCAGGTTCCCTGCCTTCCCACCTCACCACTTCCTCCTTCCCCTGCTCCCTCAGTGCCCCACTGCCACTGCTGGTCACCCGCCATGTTCCACGCTGCCCCCTAGTGGTCAGCACACATTATAGCGAGCTATCAAACTCCCAGTCTCTTGGTTAAACTCCCGAGGGGACAATTTGCATATTGGCCTTTTATTATATAGGATAATACTACAGAGGGCATTATTGGGACAATTATTTAAAAAACAAATATGGACTATAAATTAGATATATTAATTTCCTTTATTTTAAAAATTATACTGTGGTTATATAAGAGAATGTCCATGTTCTAAGGATATACTGAAATTTTTAGAGGAAAATTGACGCATTGCTCCAATTTACTCTCAAAGAACAAATTAGATTCTTAGATAGCAATTAGCAAATGGGGCAAAATGTAAACTATTGAGAAGTCTGAAGTTTCTGGAGAATTCCCCATTCTATTCTTTCAACATTTCTCTAAGTTTGAACTTATCTTACCTAATAATAGACAAACATATAAATGAACTGTCCCTCCGCTATGCTCACCAGCCAATCAGGAGAGTATGCAAATTAACCCAACAAAAATGGCTGTTAATTTGCATACATAGGGGTGAAGCAGCGGAGTGAAGACTGAAGGCTTCGTCCGGAGCCGCGAAGCCTGAAGGCTCTGTCCGGAGCCTCAAAGTCTGAAGGTTCCGTCCGGAGCTGCGAAGACTAAAGGCTCCGTCCAGAGCCGCGAAGACTGAGGCTCCATCCGGAGCGAAGGCCTGGGTCCCGGGTGCCAGAGGAAAACCGGTGCTGGCAGCCAGGGGAAGGGAAGGCCTATTGCATGAATCTCTTCGTACAACGGGCCTCTAGTACTGAAATAAAAAACTGTAATACTTTTTTAAACTTGAGTATACCCACTAAGAGTTAAAGCCTATCTATTATATAAAAGCCCAGCGACTGGAACGGCAGAGCGACCAGAATAACCAGTGGCCATGACGCACACTGCAGTAGCCAACCAGCCTGATCTGGGCCCCAATTGGCCCCCCAACCCCTGGTCGGCCCAGCCCCCAGTCAGTCCCCAACACCCCGATCAGGAGCAGGGCCAGCTGGCCAACCACCCGCGGCCCTGCCTCCTGCTGGCTCAGCCCGAAGGTCCCCATCGAGGCAGGCCAGCCAGACCCACCCATGCACGAATTCGTGCACCGGGCCTCTAGCTTCACTGTAACATGTCAAGTTTTCCAGGTATATAAGAAAAAAGGTCAAAGTTAGAAGTTTATCCCTTAGTCTTTATCCAGATTGGTACAATTATGAAGCACATTAATATTGTGATTAATAATCTCCCTCCATGAAGAAAAGGTAAATTCTAACCTATTTGTGAGTAATATTAAATTCTTTATGTAAATGTACCACACAAATTCATGGTATTAATATTTTAAGTGAATGCCCTTGGAGGATGTACAATTGACAGCTATTTCAAAAGATACATAAAACTACTATATTCATTCTCTCCCCAGACTCCATCCCACCTGCCACAAATTACTTATTCTTCATCCTCCAACTTTACCTGGCTAGTTTAAGTGTAACAAAAGCTTTGCCCAGGAACCTTTTTGCCCTCTATATTTTATAATAAGTCATTGCCACCACTCTGTAAAGGTAATAGAGTATGTATTACATTGAGAAACATGTTTTTTTAAAAGTCTATACTAAGAAATTGCCTAGTTTTTGATACATTCTTTGTATCATAAATTACTATAGTATATTTTATTTTTTAAATGGAATAATTATTAAGATATCTTTAATTTTAAATATTTTAAGTGCATCATAATTTTTTTAATTTGGCAGAATATTTATATCTATGTTATGTATTTTTTTTATTTTATGTCTATTTATATGCAGTAGGTAAAGTTATTAATTCCTTTACCTTTCTCAGAGTCTAAATTCTGCCTTCTTTGTATTCATAAGCTATATACTCTTTATAAGCAAGTTAATATTTGTTTTCTGTTCAGAATTCAAATATTATATTTTAGTTACTTGACATTAAGAGTTGGTAAGTCAAAGTAAACCCAGAGGACTAAACAGTACTATAGTTCAATTTTTAAAATATATTTACTGTTTAATAGACCATGGGAAGACAACGGCTATCATAGATGCAGATATTACCTGGTATCTGAAATCACCCAGAGTCTAAATCAAAAACAGAGAGATGAAGGACTGTCTTCTTGTGGAAGATTTTAATAGCTTTCAAAGGAAAGAGAAATGTATAAGCATTTAAAAAAATGAATTATATTCAATCTTTATTTTTATGTATAATCCCACCAACAATTTTATAGTCTACATTCAAAATGTATTGAATAACACATGTCAATAGTATTTTTGCCATTTTAATGACCATATACTTTCTCTGAGGAAATGGTCATGCATTATCATGTAAAATTATTTTGCAGAATTAAATCTTGAATTTCTCACATAAGAAAGGATTCAACACCAATATTGACCTACTTTTTTCCTCATTCATATTTTTTAGTGAGAGAATAATTGTCTCACACCAGAATTTTATTGTAACATATTAAAAAAAAGAAACTCATTCTTGCTGTATTTCTGTAACCTGGATATAAAATAAGGTTGCAGCATATCAACAGACAGCTGACAGAGAAGAAAAAATGTTAAAGGAAGCGAGGTTATAAATACCAGGTTAATTCCAGAACTTCAGGGGTTTCAAAATTTTGCTAAAGCTTCTCTAAGCTGTCTGATGTCTTAGTAAGAATGGGAAGGAAACTCACAGAATCTCTAGTTGAGGCCTGTATTATTTCAAATGGTTTTATCATCTTCTTACATTTCCTGTGAAAGCCATTTTTGGTTTTCTGCTCTCCTTATTCTTAGGGATTCATAGAAATCAGGAATAGGAAAGTGATTTTTTTCCCAGTAATTTTCCCCCATAATACAAATATTATGACTCTCATATATCTAGTGGCCTGTCTATAAAACAATCAATAAATTCACTCTTAGTGTTAGTGATTGAAAGTCCTGTTGAAAAGCTGCTTTGGTTTCTATTCATTCTTTTATGCAGTCTAAATCATGTACATATGTGCCAGGTACTGTGCTTGGGTTAAAGTTGCAGACAGAGATAGTCCTCAGGCAAACTGAACCAATGACAATGCAATATAGTAAATGTGATAAAAATAAGCACAATGTACTATAGAGGTATAAAGTTAGAACTCCTAATCCATACTGGGTAGTTATGGGAGTCAGTGATTTTTTTATTAACAAAGATGTACTAGAAAAAACAGTAGGTGAATTTTGTGATCCAAATCAGCTTATTTGAAGATAAACATTAGTCTTGTTAACATTAGCAACTTAATGAATGTCTATGATATGCAAAGTGTTACAACAAATACAATCTTGTCATCTATATTAAGTATCTAAAATAATAATAATACTGTGGATGTTTTTCCTAAAAAAATACCTGTCTTATTTCTTGTGATTATTGGGCTCTTTCTGGTTAACTGGTATATACCAATTCATGCCTTACAACTCACACCATTGGCTTTCAGAGGTACCCAGGGGCAACATTATGGCTTCATTATTGTAAACCCATCCTTTACTACTAGAAGCCCTGAGTTGGATTTCTAGTAGTAAAGGATGGAACTCATAGCCTACTAATAATTGTTGGATCATTTCCTTCATCATCACGTGTAAAAAACAGCAAGTCATAATTATGCTACGAACCCTCACCACTAGGAAAAGCGTTACAATGCAATATTTCTGAAAAGTAGTAGGGGTGAATTTGGTGAAACAGCCTTGTACGAAGAGGGAGATTTCCAAATACGAGAGTGGGAATACAGCAATTAAAATGAAAGGTAAAAAGAAGGTCCTAGCTGGTCTGGCTCAGTCGGTAGGGCGTCAGCCCACAGGCTGAAGGGTCCCAGTTTTGACTCTGGTCAAGGGCATGTACATCAGTTGCAGGCTTGATCCCTGGCCCTGGTTGGGGCCCCTGCCAGAGGCAACCAATCCATGTGTCTCTCTTACATTGATTTTTCTCTCTCTCTGTCTCTCCCCCTCCCTTCCACTCTCTCTAAAAATCAATGGAAAAATATCCTTGGGTGAGGATTAACAAAACAAACAAAATAAGAAGGTGGGAAATATTAACAAAGAGAACATGAGTTTAAGTGAAGTGAAATAAGTGGAAGAAAATACAGTAGTTTAAGGAATTTAATAGTTAAGTATAATACAGAAAGCCACTTGTACTTGAATTTGTGTTGTTGCATAGTCATTGTTATTTTCTACATTTCTGCCAATAGTTTTCACTAAGTCTGCTAACAAGGTAACTGAGGAAAAGGAATTTTAGCCTTTGAGTAGTTGTTCTGATTAGTTCTTTATAGTGTAATAAAGACCCACATCTTACCTTTTAGTTGCATACTGGAACAAACACATTGTTTAGTTGTATGTAGTTTTTATTTGATTTTTAAAAGAAATCTTTGTTTATATGGCCACAAAATTAAATTTTAACTTAGGTAAGAACAGACCTCAGTGAAAAGTGAAAAATTAGTTATATAATACCTAATAAGAAAAAACAGGAAGTCCTAATTTTTAATAGGCTTAATTGTTCAAAGTTTTCAAGGAGCAAGGGAAAAAGAATATCTTTGATGCCCTGACCAGTTTGGCTCAGTGGATAGAGCGTCAGCCTGCAGACTGAAGGGTCCCAGGTTCGATTCCAGTCAAGGGTATGTACCTTGGTTGCGGGCACATCCCCAGTGGGGGTGTGCAGGAGGCGGCTGATCAATGTTTCTCTCCCATCGATGTTTCTAACTCTCTATCCCTCTCCCTTCCTCTCTGTAAAAAATCAATAAAATATATTTTTAAAAAAGAAAATATCTTTGATAAGGATTTGTTTACTTATTTATTTCCACTCATGATTTTGACAAATTTCCATTAATTTGGTGCATAATAGTTCTTGTTCAGTGATAGTATTTTATTACAGTGAGAGTGCATATTGAATAACCAGATAATGACCTAACACAGTGATGATTCCTATTGATTTGTATCTGCTATAGCAAAAATAAAAACATGTTCTTCTGTATTTGTTATTGAAAGGAGAGGTTTTACAAATACCATCTTTGCTTTTATTTATCATAAAAGTATCCATTAGCTTTCCCATACTTTATAAACTATAAGACTTTCTGAACCACAGTATAATAGAATCCTTAAGATACCGAAAAGTACAAACAAATGGTGTTGACTTTTTATTGATGATGGCATAAATTAAAAATTGGACAAAGCTTCTGTCTACATGCAAGTCACTTTTCTTGTGACTCTAAAACCAATTACATTTATTGGAAAATCCTCAATGAAAACACAAGCCAAATAAAATACTCTCAATAGTCATCAATGACTAAATCATTTTTGTAAGTATTTACTAATTAGAATTATTCATAATATAATAATTGACTTTGTGGCTTTCCTCCACACACTCCTTTTTCAGTCTTTCCTTTTAAGTTCTGAATCTAGGTTTGCCTGATTACTGATTTAATGGTAACTAATATCAATTTTTCATACCCAGAATTGTTGCAAAGCTTAGTACATACATTTCACAGGTCTATTACTTGTTCCAGACTAAATAAGTACATTTCTCAGTGTGTGTGTGTGTGTGTACATGCATATGCCCAGGTGTTTTTTAATTACAAAGTCAAAAAGATGTGGGACCATTCTGAATGTATATTTGGTATCTATATATATAAAAGCCTAAGCAACCTTTACGACCAAATGACCAGAACAACTGGTCAACCAGTTGCCATGACATGCACTGACCACTAGGGGGCGGACGCTCCAACTGGTAGGTTAGCTTGCTGCTGGGGTCCAACTGATCAGGACTGAGCGAGATGGGCCGGACACACCCTGGAGCCCTCCTGTGGTCCTTCCCTGGCTGGCCAACCTCCCGCATCCCTCCCTGGCCTCAATCATGCACCAGTGGGGTCCTTTGGTTCGGCTCAATCCCACAAGCCAGGCTGAGGGACCCCACTGGTGCACAAATTCATGCAACGGGTCTCTAGTTATTTAATAATCCTCAGTTATCATGTTATCTTTTGCAATATAAAAGACCCTTGAGCAATACTAAGCATCATGAGACCAGGTTCTGTATTTCTTTTAAGTCTTACTAAGGTGTCCTGCTTTTTTTTTTTTTTTTAATCATCCAATATTTTTTTCCATTGATTTTTTTTTTTTTTTTTACAAAGAGTAGAAAGGATGGGGGAAGGGGTGGGGGGAGAGAGAGAGAGAGAGAGGAGAGGAAGAGAGAATCATCCATGTGAGAGAGACACATCAATTGGTTGCCTCCCTCATGCACCCTGACCAGGGCTGGCTAGGGATCAAACCTGCAACCCAAATACGTGCCCTTGACCAAGAATTGAACCCAAGACCCTTTGGTATGCTGGCCGATGTTCTAACCAGTGAGCAACGCTGGCCAGGGCTGCTTTCTTATTTTTTTTTATCTCCATAAATCACATTTAGTTAAGTGCTTATTGAGTATTTTCTAATATTTTCTAAGTGCAACCTAAAATGTAAAGTAGTATTGAAGAGAAGAAAATTAAGGCCTAACTCCTGCTGGCCTTCCATTGATTTTCCCATAATAGGGGAGCTGAAGGTGACCAGTCTGTTCCCTTTTCCTGGGGCTGAGATGTGAAGGACACAGTACATCCTCCCAGGACTCTGGGTACAACAGATGCACAATAACAATAATAGAGATTTATACTGCCCTCTTTAATTTCCATGTCTAGGTTCCTTTCTGCTGTGCATACATATGACTATACTTATATTTTAGAGCATTCTTTTTACTCGTATGTGTACTTTTTATACTGAACATTAGAAAACAATACTATTTTAAATACTTGATCACTATTCCAATTTATTGATTTTATTTTGAATTCAAGTTAACCTCTTAGCTAACATTCTTTAATACCTACTGTCTACAAATATTTTGTTAAATATTGATCCTGAATGTCACATCCTTGGACTTTTCTTTACTTTGGCATCCTTTCATTAGTAATGCATATTATTTATTAAAAATCCTATAAGTACCAAATCCAGACACTATGGTTTAATAGTTTGTCTCAGGCCTATTGCTGATTCTTTAATAAAAAAAGAGTTTAGGGAAGAAATGTTTATAAATCATACATTTTTGTATCAGTCAAGATTATTTATTACAAATAACATAATTCTCTCTGGTCAGTTTTACCATAAAGGAGATATGTTAAAAGGTAGTAATTAGAGAGCGAACAGACCCTGCAGGACCAGAGAGTCATCTCGGAAGTGACCTAGTCAATAACATTGTGCAAGCATATTCTAGGAGACCCCCTACCAAAACACCGCTTCCACTGGCAGCCAGCACTTATGTTGTTGCATCAGTCTGAACACCTCTGTCATCCCCAAAGAACCTAATGTCTCCACCAACAAATCAAGTTCTCCAAGAAGAGTTACATCCTCAGGCTGCTTGTTTCCAATTTCAAATCACACTCTGAATTTGATTGCTGGGACCTGAGGTACTTTCCTTGCTGTGAGACAGTCTGAAAATGCTAGTTTTCTAGTTTCTGCCTTACAAAGATTGGGGTCACATTGTAGAAAATTAACAAAGATAAGGAAAGTGTTCAAAACCTTGTGGTAGGCACAGGTGATCAATGTCCACAGATAAGTGAACTAGATTAACTTTTAACTCTTCATTGCATCACTTAAAATTACTACAATCACATACAGGCCATTGTCTTTCTCTGGGAAATGTATCCTAATTTTTGCTATCAGTAAACATGCAAAGTATTTTCTTTGTGAATCACTTTTACCTCATCTTAACCCCTCTAGCCACCATTCATGCTTGAACTGGAAGAGAACAGCACATCTTGTAGAGCATGGTTTCTCACCCGCAGCCCTGTTGACATTAGGGGATGCAAAGTTCTTTATTGAGGGTGTGGTCTTGTGATTGTAGAGTGTTCGGCAGCATCTCTGGTTTCTACCCACTAGATGCCAGTAGTGTGCACACACACAGACACACCCATAATGATAATCAAAATTGTCTTCAGACATTGACAGATGTCCCCTGGATTCCGAAATCATTGCCAGTTGAGAGCCACTAAGATGAAACTATGCCTTTGCTTAGTGGACAACTCATGCAAACAAACAGATGCTGCCTTTGCCTCTTTCTCTGTGATTCTTACAATAATGACCATTGATGCTATAATTATATGTCTCTTGGTGCTTCTCCTAAAGTCTTTTCATCAAAATGTGTTATGTAAATCTAAACAGGAGGTTGAGAAATTATCTCTTCTGTGTAGGCCCCCAGGAATTCCTTGCTTCCTCCAATACTTTCTGCCCCTTCAGCACAATATAAATAGTCTATATCCTTTCCCTTCTTCAAAGATAGTCTTGACAGTGTGTACCTATAGGAAGAAAGTAAGCAAACGGAAAATTAGTTCAGACTTTGAATTGAACTTTGTGTGTCAAAAATTTGGTGAATTGAGTTAGTACATATTTGTTAAAGTTGTCATTTTGTCATCACATTAAATTTACTTGAAAAGATGCACTCACAATGCAGAAATTAGTTATTATGTTATAATCAAGATTTGGGATTGAGCCTGGAAGCCCTCTTTTAAAAACTTTTCTATATTTCCATTAGTATTTCAGAGCATATGCAAGGAACTAGAGATAAGCCATATAAATTGTCTTTTTCTTTTAATGCATTTTGCAGTATTCTATATATACTCCTTAAAAGTGATAGTTTATGTGAGTAAAATGATTTTATATATTAATCTTTAATTATTCTAAGCAAAGATAAAATAGAGAAAAATCAGTTTAATGACATTTGGTTTTCTGATAAATTTCAAAGTTGACCTGAATCATATTACTATTTTTTAAATTAACCTCCAAATTTGCTACCCTGTTTTAAGAGTTTAGAAGCATGCCTTTCTAATATTGAAGAGTAACATCTAATTTTCTTACTTTAAGCATTTCTTTTACTGCTTAATAAGTTATAGCTTTGCAAGTGTGAGGGCATGATTAAATTTCTTTATGTATGGTTTTTAGGTAGAATAAATAATTCATCTTTTTATCAAGGTAGTTTCAGTTTTTATACTATGTCATAAATACCTCATCAGCTGTGTTAGAAAGAACATTTTTTCCTTACCAGAAATGCTTAAAATTTTTCTATTATTAAAATAAGAGAAATATGTATCTTATTCTGTCTTGAAATAACTCACTAATTCTAATCAGTGCATTTTTATGTATTAATTTTGGCTAGCTTTATCTTTTTTTGTTGGTGGTGTTAATCCTCACCAGAGGATTTTTTCCCCATTGCTTTTCAGAGAGAATGGAAGGGACTGGGAAGAAGAGAGAGACACATCGATATGAGAGAGACACATCGACTAGTTGCCTCCTGCATGCTCCCTGACCAGGGGTTAGGGAGGAATCTGAAACCCAAGTACATGTCCTTGACTGGGCTCCCCACAACCCTGTAGTGCTTGGGCCAGACTCCAACCACTGAGCAACACCGACCAGGGCTCTAGTTTTATCTTAAGGTATCCTCATATTGTCCATTATTCCAATTAAAATTGACTTAAATTTGATATAACTTATGTTTATTTTATTAATACACATGAAGTATTTACAAATGTGTGATTAGGTAGTTACAAGCATATAGTTATTAGCTATCCATTGACTTATTTGGAAAGTAATAAAATTTTTTTGGCTTCCATCTGTCCACTTTTAATATTAGTGAGATTTAAATTTTATCTGTTATTGTTCTTAGTGAAAAGAATTTTCATAGATTGAGGTATATCATATAAAATAATACAGATAAACGTAAGAAAGTGGCATTTATACTTTATTAATTAGTGTTTAAATTAAATGATTTAATTGAAAAGAAAAATGATGTAATACAAACTTGCTAAAATCTGTGTTACCATATTAAAATTTTTTTAGAAACCAGAATATTATTATCAAAAATGGTATTATTTAAAAAATACTCAAATAGCACAGAGGTGGAATAAGTAGAAAACCAGTATAAAGACATCCATTTCTAATAGTATAGCAGATTACTCTTAAGGGCTGTCTTAATACCAAAAGTACCAAATCTTGCACAAAACTTAAGGTTGTTTCATTGCTAGGTTCCACAGGTAGGAGTAAAATCTTAACAAATCTTGCTTTGAAACTGGAGCATCAGTAGTAAACATACAAGACAAGCGGAGTTGACTTAGTGGCAAATGAAAATAATAGCACTTAATCTAGAAAGAAAGCTATAGGCCAAGAGCAAGATGGAGAAGCTGGGAGAAATAGTTCTCACTTAAGATCCCAAGATGAGTTATTTTTCTCCTGTTTTGTTTGCAGATTATGTCAACTTCATAAGCAAAGTCCAGCAAACACAGAAGGAAATAAGCCACCATGTGTGAGTTAGTAGAAATGACAAATTAAGATTTAGACCCACCAAGGGCTACAGATATTGGATTAGCTGATATAAAATGTATAAAAGCACATCTGAAATGTTTTTTTTTAAAAATAGTCTGGCAGAATTGAACTTATGAAATTGGAAAATATAATTTTTGAAATGAAAAAGAAATATGTAATGGATAGATGTATTATTATCTAGGCAGGAAAATAAGAGTTTTGCTAATTGTTTTAAACAGAGACAGTTTAATACAAGGAATTGGTTACACAGGTTATTAGAGAGTACCAGAAGAGCAAGTAGAGGATAACTGTCTTCGCGAAACAAAAAGGGAAAGGAGTAGTGTGCAGAGCTCAGAAGCTGCTAGCACTCCCTGGTTGGAGCCGGTAAGCATACTAGTAAATCCACTGACCGGCTCTTGCAGTTACTGTTGGATTCACTAGAGTATAGTGTCACCTCAGCCACAGCTGGAATAACCAAAAAGTCTCTGCCTCTTCCCAAACTTCTGGGTTCTGGAATCACCTTATTCCTATTGCTTAAAAAGCAACTCTATCCTTATAATCTTCTTTAGGTGCCTCTTGTTGGAAGACTTTACTAGGAAACTTGTTAGGAGAGCCAAGATTTACAAACTCCTCACCTCATTTAATACAAAGCAGAGTATAGAAGAGTGGGAATGAAGTCTTTAAGAGTAAACAGACACCTGAATAATTTATTCTCAACAAGCCATCTTTTGCAACATACGGACTTCGATATTATGATAAAATCACCATGTAGAAAAAAAATTTTTTTCAATTTCATGGGTGTTCCTAATAAAAACATCTCTTTGCTAACTAAAGTTTGAGTAATTACAAAATCAAGAAGTTTCCTTAATAGCTATGGTATCTCAAACAGTAGATCACTTAATCATTTTCATGGTGTGGGAATGAAGTCTTTAAGAGTAAACAGACACCTGAATAATTTATTCTCAGCAAGCCATCCTTTGCAATATATGGATTTTGATATGATTAAAATATGGTATCTCAAACACTAGATTACTTAAATCATTTTCATGGTAGAGGGAGCTCCAGAATGTCTCTGTGGTCTTTTTTTTTTTTTAATTTATTGTTGAAAGTATTACAGATGTCCCCTTTTTCCCCCCATTGACCCTCCTCCACTCCACACCGCACCCTCTTACCAAGCCTTCACCACACTATTGTCTGTGTCCATGGGTTATGCATAATTGCATGTAAGTTCTTTAGTTAATCCTTCCTTCTTAGATTCCTCAGTCTGTTCCATGTTTCTCTATTTCTGGATTTTTTTTATCAAGTTTTTTGTTTATTAGATTCCACATATGACTGAGATCGTGTGATGCTTGTCTTTCTCTGACTGGTTTATTTCACTTAGCATAATACTCTCCAGGTCTCCCCATACAGTCTCAAAGGGTAAGAGATCCTTCTTTTTTTACAGCTGCATAGTATTCCATTTTGTAAATGTACCACAGCTATGACCTGAACCAATATAAGTAACATAAGACGAGAAAGTCACACTTAATGTAAAGGCAAGAATTGTACAAATTGTATATTGGACAATCCGCTAACAGAAATTTTAGAGAGAAAAGAGCAAAAACAGGATAAAACAATTATCAAACATTGTGTGCTTCATTTTCTCCTAAATTCATTGAAGTTTGGAATACACAAATGGCTAATTCAAATATTATATTCTCCCTCTTTCTCTCTGAAAAGGAGATCAGTGACTGAATTATGGCACAGTGGGAAGAGATCAGCAGCAGTTAGCAGCAACAAGAGGTGATACATATATGAAATTTGGAATCAAAAGGAAACAGTGTAAAATCACATGATTTTATGTTCCTGTGAATTGATAATATTGGTTAGGACATGTCCCTATGGACGGACTGAGGTAATGTCATGTGTGTTAAAGGACAAGATGACATCAGGTAATATACATACATAATTTATAGTGAGTTTGGAAGATATATATATATATTTATATATGTAAATGTGTGTGCTCACATATGCCTACATGTGGTACATGTGATATGTTATGTATATATAGTTTCTTTACTGTATACACATACATGGTATATTTAGAATTTATGGTATTATATAAACTGACATCTGTAATACTTTCAACAATAAAGATAAAATATTTTAAAAAAATAAATAGACAAGCAGTTAGTAGAGTAGGTTATATACCAGTTTGGGCTTAGCTAAAGAGAAAATTGACGGATTGGAAGAGATGTTTTAAAATAATAGAATACAGCATAGAAAAATAAATATGTGAAAAAAATGTAGAGATTTTCAGGCTCAAATGTGAAATTCTGAGACTAATCAGACTCCCACAGAGAAAAAGAAGAGTAGATGAAGGATATATAATAAAGAGCTAATAACTGATAACTTTTCCATAATGGGGAAGAAGAGTGGTCTGCAGATAGCAGAAGCACAATAAATAACGGGCAAGAGGAATAAAAAGAAATTCATACCTTGAGATTGTGTGGTAAAACTGCAGGACATCAAAGACAAGAAAAAATACTAAAAGCAGCCTGAGGCAGGGGCTCAGGGGAAAGAAACAATAAAATGGACAGCAGACTTTTTAATAATAACATGGAAACTAGAAATCAATGGAATATTTCTTAAATGTTTAGAGAAAATACGTATCAACCTAAAATTAGGTGCCTAGCAAACTTTCTTGCAAGTCAAACATATAAAAAAAGATAGATAACCAAAAACAGAGAGTTTACCAACAATAGATATGAACTAAACGAAATTCTAAAAAAAAATGATTAAGAAAAATAAATCAGTAAAATGACAGTATAAAAGGAAAATAATTCCAAAAGAAAACATGACATGCTAGAAGCAATGGTGAGTGAAAAATAGACAAAAGAGAGTAAACCAAATAAAATCCATATAAAAAAAGATTACTGCTCTAGTCAGTTTTGCTCAGTGCTTAGAGCATCAGCCCACAGACTGAAGAGTCCCAGATTCGATTCCAGGATTCATCCCCACCCCGCTCAGGATGAGGCAACCAATCGATGTGTCTCTCTCACATCAATATTTCTCTCTCTCTCTGTCTCTCCCCCTCCCTTCTACTCTCTCTAAAAATCAATGAAAAAATTATCTTTGGGTGAAGATTAACAACAACAACAAAAAATACTATTACTACTTTTACATAGGTATTATTTAAAGTTTCAGGGGTTGAAAAACTTGATAAAATATAATATTAGCAGTAGCATGAGAGCTTGGGAAGGGATACAACAGGGATTATTTGTATGCATAGTGAAGTTTCCAAGGTAACCCACTAAAAATGTATAAAAGGAGAGTATGATGTCCAATCCAAAAGAAAGGAGAAAATGGAATAAGTATCAAACAAATAAAAATTATTTCAGTCAATATTTTAAGGCAAGAAGAGACTTTTTTTAAGCATAGGAAGAGTGGGACAAGTTGAAAGCAAAAGGGTAAGACATGAAAAGGTTGAAAATAAAAGGATAATAAAAAGTTCTGCTTGGCAAACACTGAACCATAAAAATCTGGGGTATCAATCTCAATGTAATAAGCATGACTAGAGATAAGAAGAGTCAATGCATAAAATGAAAGATTCAATTCACTAGAAGGATATAATAATATTAAGCCTCTATACCCATAATAGTCTCAAGATAAAATAAAATATTAAAATTTAATATAATTAAAGGAGGAAATTGATCAATTCAATATCATAATAAATTTTAACACATTTTTCTGTATAGAATTGTATACCAAACAATTAGAGAATATGCATTCTTCTCAAGTGATTAACCATTTACAAAAGTGGGTCACATTTTACCCTCAAAGTGTCAGTCGATAAATTTCAGAGAATTGTCTTGGAGATCCTATCCTCTGACATATAAATAAAAGTCAACAGCAAAAAGATGAATTCTTAAATGATTGTGCATTCTGACATTTTTTTTAAAAGACCTTTGACTAAATCATGAACCAAAAGGAAATACAGATTTCCCCCCTCTCTGAAAGGAGAGAATTCTTAGGAAAACGTTCCTATGCTGAAAAAGTGTAAAGCGAGGAGTATCCCTGCTTTTCAAAAGCTTACATTTTTGCCACTTCACTTTTATGGAAGACCTCTTCGTGCCTGTATTTGCTAACTGAAAGAAATCTGAAGAGGATTTGCACTTTTATGAAAGAAAGTCATTACTATACTAATGTAGGTCTTTCGTAAAAGTGAAGTGGCATAACACGAACCTGCAGAGAGTGGGGAGTACCTGTACTTTTAACTGGACGAAAACTAAATATATCAAATTTATATGATATATAATCTTAAATGCTTGTATTAGGAAGGGAGGGAGACTGAACTATAATAACCTAGACTTCCAATTTAATGAGTTAGAAAATGATCAACAGCCTTAAAAAAAAGAGAAGAAAAGAAAAAGTAAGAATGAGATAGCAGGGACCAGAAATTAATGAAATGTAAAACCTGCATTTAGCAGGTGGGATCAACAGAGCCTGAAATTGGTTCTTTTAAAAGACCTATAAAATAGTCCTCTGAAAGTTTAATCTGTTAAAAATTAAAAAGAAAAGACAGAAATAATGTTATCAGTAAAAAGGGGGAGGGTACATACCTATAAATCAATAAAGATTTAAAAGATATTATGAAAATTTTTATACCAATAAATTACAAAAACTTAGATAAAATGAACAAATTCTTAAGAATATACCTTACCAGGAGTGACTGAAAAAAAAAAATGTAACCATTAAAGAATTAAATATTCAGTTCAACTTTCTTATTTAAAAATAGTGCTAGTATTGCATGGCTAACACCGACCTCTGACCTTTTAAATAAAAATCATTTCTAATTTGCACACTCTTCCAGAGAATAGAAAAAGACAAAACATCCTCAGCAAAACAAACTCAGCAAAATCATGTGTATCAAATCATCTATATCAAAACCGCAATATCTAAACCAAAGATTAAAACCTTAACATCCAACCCAGACAGACAGCAAGAGAAACTATAAATACAGTTCACTCTCACTCATAAATGTTAATATCAAATCCTAAACAAAACATTAACAAACTGAATACAACAATGTATTTTTTTTATATTTATTACAACAATGTGTTTTTTTTTAAAAATATATGTCATGACCAAGGAGGGCATCAAAGGAATACAAGTATAATTTAATATGAGGGGAAAAACTATGCATGTCATTTAGCACATTAACAGATTAACGGAGAAAAGGCATGATCAGCTCAACAGATTCTTTTTTTATTTAGTTGACTCACTAATTGGAGGGAAGGCGTTCAGTTCTTAGGAAAACCGGGGAAGAAGGGATGGTTCCCTAACTTAATAAAGGATATCTATCAAGCACATGCATCAAATATAATTTTTTTCCAACGAAATATTGGAGATATTTTCTTTGAAATTGGAATAAGATCATTTAATATTGTACTGGAAGTCAGAGTCCTGACAGCAAGAACAGAGAAGAAATATCAAGTACAGCTGGTCCTCTGTATCCGTGGGCTCCACATTCCCACATTTAACCAACCACAGATTGAAAATATTTAGGGGGGAAATGTTACATTGTAGCTAATATCTACAGGCATACCTCAGAGATATTGAGGGTTTGTTTCCAGACCGCCACAATTAAGTGAATATTACAATAAGTCAAATTATAATCTTTTTGCTGGTGGAGGGTCTTGCCTTCAATTTGTGAAAAAATACATCTGTGACACACAATAAAGCAAAGCGCAGTAAAGTGAGGTGTGCCTGTACTCTGTACTGCGGCCTGTGCTGGTTGTGTCTGTACTTGACATGCACAGACGTTCTTTTGTTACTATTCCCTAAACAGTACAGTGTAACAGCTATTTAATAGCATTACATTATGTTGAGTGTTCTACATAATTCAGAGTAATTTAAAGTATACAGGAGGATTAGGTAGGTTATATGCAAATACTAGTATTGCATGGCTAAAACCGACCTCTGACCTTTTAAATAAAAATCATTTCTAATTTGCACACTCTTCCAGAGAATAGAAAAAGACAAAACATCCTCAGCAAAACAAACTCAGCATTCTGGGATTTTGGTATCCACAGGGACTCCTGGAGCCAGTCCTCCTACCCCCAGACTCCCAATCCAGGGGACAACTGTATAAGCATTTGAAAGGAAAAATAAAACTGCCTTCATTTATATAGATGACATGATTGTCTGCATGGGAAACAAACTAATTTACAGGTAAACTATTAGACACTGGAGGCCCAGTGCAGGAAATTCGTGCACAGGGGTGGGGGGGTGTGTCCCTTAGGCCATCCTGCACCTTCTCCAATCTGGGACCCCTTGAGAGATGTCCGACTGCCCGTTTAGGCCCGATCCCACTAAACTGGCAGTTGGACATCCCTCTCACAATCCAGGACTGCTGGCTCCCAACCGCTCGCCTGCCTGCCTGCCTGATTGCCCCTAACCACTTCTGCCTGCCAGCCTGATCACCCCCTAACCACTCCCCTGCCAACCTGATCAACGCCTAACTGCTCCCCTGCCAGCCCAATTGCCCCCAATTGCCCTCCCCTGCAGGCCTGGATCCCCCTAACTGTCCTCCCCTGCAGGCCTGATTGCCCCCAACTGCCCTCCCCTGCAGGCTTGGTCCCCCCCCAACTGCCCTCCCCTGCTGGCCTGATTCCCCCCAAACTGCCCTCCTCTGCTGGCCTGGTCGCCCCTATCTGCCCTCCCCTGCAGGCCTAGTCCTCCCCAACTGCCCTCCCCTGCTGGCCTGGTTGCCCCCAACTGCCCTCCCCTGCAGGCCATCTTTGACCACATGGGGCAGCCATCTTGTTTGTTGGAGTGATGGTCAATTTGCGTATTACCTCTTTATTATATAGGATAATATGAGAGTTTAGCAAGGTGACTAATTATAAAATCAATATGCAAAAATAAGTTGAATTTCTAACATAAGCAAAATGTTCGTTTTTTCCAAATTGATTCATAGAGCAATGTGATTCCAGTGAAAAACTCCAATAGGGCTTTTGAGGAATTCTACTTGGGTCTAAATTTTACATGGAAAAACAGCCTAGAATAGCCAACAGACTCCTAAAGAAGAATTAAATTTGCTCTGTCAGATAATTTAAGATAGTGTGATAGTATTGGCAGAGGGATAGACAATTTGACCAATTGAACAAAATATATTGTTTTGAGATACTACCTAAATATATGATAAAACTTTTTTTTTCTAAAGCAAAGGAATGATGAATACAAAATTTACGATAATGATTCCCTCTGGGGAGGGACTTTGCAATTAGAGAGTTAGTGTGGGTAGTTATTTTGTTACTAGCGGCCCAGTGCATGGGTCTGTGCACATTGAAAGGAAATTAATTAGAAGGTGGCTGGCGGAGCGGGACTGGGCGAGATGGGCCGGACACACTGTGGAGCCAACCTCCCATGATCCCTCCCCGGCGGCCACACATGGAGTGTCTGTGGAGTGAGCAGGGTCCCTCTGGCAGGTGGAGTCCCTAAGCCTGACCTGTGGGGATTGGGCCAAAACCGGCTCTCCGATATCCCCCAAGAGGCCCTAGAGTGCAAGAGGGCAGTCTGCAAAGTTGCTGTCTTACAGGGCATGGAAGGCAAATGCAAGTGTGCAGTAAACCAGATTCGGGGCCGACAGTGCCCCAGCAACAACATAACCCACGGCTGAAGGTGGAATCACGTGGCCCCGCGAGGAATAGGGCTCCCTCCTCTCTGGTTCTGGGATGCATCACCTGAGAACTGCTGCTGTCAAGCCACCTCAGCTCGCAGCTCCTGCATTGAGCGTCTGCCCCCTGGTGGTCAGTGCACAGCATAGGTACCAACCGGTCAGACAGTTGGAAGGTCAGACGGTCACTTAGCCTTTCTTATATATAGGTTCTTTATAACTCAGATACATAATATATACTTACTAGTGGCCCAGTGCACGAAATTCGTGCACATTAAAAGGGGATTAATTAGAGGAATTATTTTAATATTGCTATTTGCCCTTTCTCTATAATAGAAGTTTCAGAGATGAAAGAAAATTAGTAAAATGTATATGAAAATCTTCCTCCTGTCACAGTCTGGGGTACACCACGGGACCCAGAGTCAAGTCCCCACCCACCCATGTGTGCCTCAAAATCGCACCAGACCCAGACCCAGCCGGCCCCCCCTCATTGGGCTAGATTCAGACCCGCTGGTCCCACCCTTGCCAAGCCCCGCCGGGAGGGGGGTGCAGCCTCAGGTCCCCTGGCTTGGTGCCAGGGCAGGGGGCATGGCCTGAGGTCCCCCGTCAAGCCCCACCAGGCAGGGGGAGCAGCCTGCTGTTCCCCAGCCTGGCACCGGGGCTGGGGGTGCGGCCTGAGGGTCCCCTGTCAAGCCCTGCCATGTTGAGGGCGTGGCCTGAGGTCCTCTGGCCTGGCGCTGGGTGGGGGGCATGACCTCAGGTCCTCTGGCCCAGTGCCAGGGTGGGGGGTGCACCTTGAGGTCCCCTGTTAAGCCCCGCCAGGGTGGGGGCACAGTCTCAGGTCTCCTGGCATGGTGCAGGGGCAGGGGGCATGGCCTGAGGTCCCCTGTCAAGCCCCACTGAGTGGGGGGGCACAGCCTGAGGTCCCCCGGCTTGACAACGGGCAGGGGGCACGACCTGAGGTCCTCTGGCCTGGCACCAGGACAGAGGGGGCGTGGCCTGAGGTCCCCCATCAAGCCCCACGGGGGGGAGGGGGGAGGGGGGCATGGCCTCAAGTCCCTGCTGATTGCTCATTAAGGCTCGTTATGGGCCTCAGCTGTGGGTGCAGCCATCTTTGTGGTGGAGGGACGGTTAATTTGCATGTTTCTCTCTTATTATATAGGATTATATACCCGATATAATTATATCGCTGTTCTAGGGCTGCCATAACAAGCTACCACAGACTAGATAGCTTAAACAATAGATGTTTCTTTTCTCATAATTCTAGGGGCTAAAAGTTCAAGGTCAAGCTATTGGTAGGTCTGGTTTATCCTGATGCTTCTGTCCTTGGTTTGCAGATAGCTGCCTTCTTGCTATGTCCTCACCTGGCCTCTTCTAGGACCTCCCACCCCTGTTGTCTCTTCCTCTGCTTATAAAGACACCAGCCTATTGGATTACGACCCTACCTTTATGACCTCATTTAACCTTATTTATCTTCTTAAAGGCCCTGTCTCTAAATATTAGGGGGTTAAGGCTTCAACATATGAATTTTACGGAAATTCAGTTCCATCCAGACAAATTTTTAATTAAAAAATTTAAATAGAACATGCACCTCACACATTTTAGTGTTCAGAAGTTCTTGATATTAACCTCTTTGGAAATGTTTTCATATTTCTCTAGAAAAATGATTTGCATAATCACAAATCATTCTACATCAGTCTGCAAAGACTAAATTTCCAGCTAGCAAATTGAAACTCCCAGGACTCTAATAAACCTAATAATGGAAGAGACCAGAGAAGAAAACATTCTGAGGTTTCTGAATATTTTATTTAATCTTGGATAGTCTAGACTTATATTTCAAACTATTTTTTATCTTCCATTAAGAGGTTAGAGAAATGTTGATTATTTTTTAGATGTTTCAGAAAACAATGTTAAAGAGCAGTACTTAATAGGAAATAATCCATACCTAAAAATAGTTTTATCACATGAGTGTATATTTTAGCATACAAACAAAAATAATTTACCAGTTTAATTTGAAGCCCAGCTGTATTTTTTGCATGTTCTTGCTTTGCTCAAACTGAATGACTCAGTGACTTCCTACTTCTCTGCATTGAATATGAGAAAAATCCTAGCAGAGATCCAGATGATTTAATGTAATTTAAACCTCTTTTTCCTGCCTGAAAGTAATTTTTAACTCTAGAATGCTTTTCTTTTGACATCATATAGTTTACAAGAAATGTACTTTGGGGGGGTCACCTAAAACAAAGATTAGGTTTCTTATCAGCAGACAGCATTCCTGTCTGATATGTTCATCTGCCTGATTTTAGAAAGGATAAAAGTGAGAATTAATGGAAGCTTCCAGATATATTTACAATAGGCATATTTCTTCAATTATTCTGCATCTTGTCAAAGCTTAATAGCCTGAAAGCTAATAGGTATATTGATAAAGTTGTCAGATAAAAGCAAATATATATTTGCAAATCATTGTTCTGAAAACAGATAAGCTAATATTCATTTTTCTTAGTTTTTGCATTTGTTCCTCAAGGGATATAGGTATACAACATGTATTCTATAAAGTAATATTTCTGTTGACCTTTATATTTATCCATTTGTTGTTCTGTTCTCTCTGACTTGTGTTGAATTATTGAAAAACAAATGGAACATTTAATAATTTTTTGCTATAGCTCCCCTCAGTCTGGTATACTACATTATGTAAATTACTGTTTTACTTTTTTCTCACAACGTAGAAATTACTTCATTGCTTTTTTTCTGAATATGAGTGATGCTACTTATTGCAAATGTCTGTGTTTCTGGTAATATAGATAAAGTTCATACTAGAATGGGTTTTCTGGAAGACATGATATCACATTTCATTATTACTATGGCTATTTCTATCATAAGAGCACTGTACACAATTCACACTACCATAGCATGAATTCAAATTCCAAATATTTGTTATGGGAGTTTGACTCATTTTTAACAAAATCAATGCGGGAACTGCCAACTGTTCTATTTCTTTTTTATATTGTAGACCAATGCTTATTCAGTATGTTGTATCTAGACTTCCACTTCTATCAAAACTACCTGCAGGCACTTGTTAAAAATCCCAGGGCCTAAATGCTACCCACTGGCTTCCCAGTCAGATTACCGGCTTGGGCATCTGCATGTTGGCAAGCAACACTGCTAATTCTTAGGCACGTGCAGGAACCCCTGATGGGCACCGTAGCCTGAACACTGGAAGAGCTTTGTGCCCTGCCTCTACAGGTGTGGCTCATCCTCCAAATTACTGCTTGGTTGTGTTACAGTCCTTTTATACCTTGGTTTAAATCAAACAGCAACTTGAAAAGCAAGGAGAGCCAGCCTCTGCGCTGGATGCCTGTGTTCGTCTGTCAGGCCTGGAAAATACACAGCATTTGTGAAGTCCACCCCACTCTTTGTAACTTGAGTTTAGTAATTATTATCTCTTGATTTATTTAAAGAAATATTTTAGTCCAGTATTTACTTAGGGGATAATGGTTGCAATGGAAGATTCACTTTCATTCTTTCATTCAATGTAATTGCAAATCTGAACATTTTAAAACTAAGTTAAAAAAAAAAATCCACTGCCCTTTGACCTCTTAAATATAACCTGTAATTCTCCACGAGGAGTTACAGTGTATTTCTTTTACCTCTGCGTTACTGAGATTTAGTTAGTTCCAGAAACTATAGACCACAGATCTTTCAAGATAAATACGTATATATGTTTTATTATATACAGACTAAGGGAGCTACAGATAAAGGCCTTGTAACAAAACATTCAGCTCTCACTCAGGTGAGAGTTTCTGGATAAAGGAAAAAGATGACCACAAATATTAGAGAATTGAGAAGTATGGCAGTCCTATGGGAAATTATTCCTATCTAATCTTTTAAATTTATGTCCACCTAATCTGTTTTCTGTAAGTTTTTAAATCTCTTCTTCAACCCCTATGATACTGATATAATGAAATAAATCACCTCCAGAGTCAAAAGCCTGACTCTAAGGAAAGTAAACAGTATATTACCCAGAGGTCTCTGTGCCCCTAACTAGTTAAAACAACAAAACAGAAAAGCCACAAGGTCTGTGATTGGCATCTCCCTTTCCAAAGACATCTTAGCCTTTTGTCATCTTCACAGATTAGGCAGGGGCAGATCTTGAAGCCATATGAGAAACAGATAGTGCACTCCCAAAATCAAAACAATAAACTGCTGATTTCATTGGTTCCTAAGCTTTATAACCCAGAGCTTCTAAGCATTCTCCCTTTTGTCTTTTTGCAGTCTTGCCTGATGTCTGCTTATTAATCTTTTTAAACAATACGTCTTTTTAGTTGGTTATTCTTTCTTGTTAGTTGTTATTCTGGTTGTTGTTGATATATCTGTATGTCACCTGCCTTGATACTTATTATTTCTTTCTTGTTTCTTTGGGCTTACTCTGTGGCTTTTATCCAACTTTTTTAGTTGGACACTTTACTCATTTAATTTTAACCTTTTTTGTTTCTTGATAAATGTATTTGATGAACTTCTTTCCAACACCTGCATCAACACCCATCCTACTTTCTTTCCTAAGATCACGGAGGATTAGATTTTCCTTTCCTGTTCAAGGCCAACCCTTTTCACTTTGACTTTTTCTTTTCTGTCTCCTTTTATCTCCTCCATGTCTTTGCTGTTAGTTCTTCTGTTAGGGTTGGAGTTTGGAATTTGAGGAACAGAAACACTTTCATATTAAGAGAAAATGAGAGTTAGTATAAGGATAGCAGTGGACTATCAGGCAGCTCGCTCTCTTCCTCCCTCCCTCCCTTCCTTCCTCCCTTCTTTAGAGCGACATGGTCTTTCATGGAATCTCTGCCTCTCCTGCCTCTCTCCACACATCTCTGTCCTCTTCTGTTTCTCTAAAAGCTAGCTTCTTCATGCTCTACCTTCATGGTTTTTATTTTGTCTAACTTCAATTATAATATGACTCCTTATTGCTGTACTAGTCTTTCTTTTTAGAGTACTACCCTTTCATCTGAATTTCCACTGCTAGCCAGCCAATTATTTCCATGTTTCGTAGTTTATACTCCTAATAAAGAGAATCCAATAGGCTCGACTTATCTTGTTATAACAGGTAGTCATTAACCAAGCTATATGGCTACCATTAGTCAATCACCTGTATTGAGGGCTGAGGAATTACACCATGAATTGTGCATTGGTGGCCAGGTACTATGAGCAAGACATTTTTTCATTAGGAATGTATATGTTGGTAGAATAGGCTCTAGTCATCTCTAATTGTCCTTTCATTCTTATTTATTCAATTTCACTTCATTAGTTCCTTCTCCTCATACTTTAATTTTTATTGCCACTCTTTTAAAAAATCCTCTTTGATCCTGTTTTCATCAACCTATCATGAATTCAGTTCTCCTTTTCATCTCATTTATTGTACCCAAAAGAATAATGTTTGCCATATTCACATCCCTATATCTCATTAACTCTCATCCCACCGAAATTTGGCTTAGTCTTTTATTATATCCCTGTAATTGCTCTCACCAAGGGCACTAGTAATCTTCCAATTGTCATATCCAGTGGGAAAATTGTTAGTCCTTATCTTACTGCCCTTTGTTCAACATTTGACATTCATGGCAACTTTCTTCTACAAATATTCTACTCCCTTGGGTTTTGTGGATCTACAGTTTTATGGTGCTGCTTTTAGCCTGTTGACTTATCTTGTTCTTTTTCTTTTTGTGGGCTTTCTCTAAAGCCCCCACTTGAAATGTTGATATTCCTCAGATTCCATATGTAACTCCTATTACTCTGTATTTTCTTGATTTTTATGGTCTCAACTATCACATATAAACTATTGATTCCCAAACTCCCCATTTTTAGTCTAGACTTCCCCCAAAGAACTTCAGATTCATACATCCACGCATGGTCATTGGGTACCTCAAGGTCAACATATACTCAACTGAATTTATCAACCGTGCTTCCAAATGTGTTCCTCTTGTAATTCTGTTTCATTTAATGATACAACCGTTTACCATTGAGGCAAAGTAGAAGCATGAAAGTCTTCATAGTTCAGGGTTGGAAAACATATGACAAGCATTCTACCATTCCTCCATCCTATACTTATTACAGACATAGGACTCATGAGCACACATGCTGACACTGCCTCATCCCATTCTCATAGTAGACTTATGCCTCTTGTGGTTGTCTGTCCTAATGATGTTGAATGACATCACAGAATCTTGTTATACATACTGTTTCAGGCAACCAGTATCCATCAGTTAGGACTGGCACCCTGTTTATTTTCAACCCCAGGACTACATCAAAGCTTTCTTGCCCTCTGTCTCTGGTTGGGTTTTCTGGGAGGCAAATACAGATCAGAAAGTGGGAAGGCAGTGATATTTGGATTATTACAGAGGTTGCCACAGGTTGGCTGCATCCCTTTACCAAAGGACACAACTCCTGTGAACACCCTCCTCCATTCCAGAAACTGCTCTTTCCTGATTTAGGGGTGATAATGGATCGCCAGTATTGCCTGGGGTCACATTCTACCCCTTGTCAGGTCCCCTAAATCTTGCCCACATCTTTGTAGGTAAAGTGTTCCACAAATTACCCAATTTGATTATATCATCTTGTTTTCTGCCAGGACGATGACTAGTGTAGCATGTGAATTATAATGTATATGTCATCCCTTTCTTAAACTTTTTCTATAATCCTCAAGTCCCACAATTAGAAAGACTTGGTTATTTCAAATCTCAAATGTTATGCAATTGTATCCCTTCTCTCTACTCTCACTCTTAAAATCCTAGTTCAGGCCCTCAGTATCTCTCTATGAAATAAAAATATATGAAATGGAAAAGGACTGATACTCAGGCAAACTATTTAGCAATGGTTACCAATGCCTGACAAACTTATTATGTAGCCTACTTGATTATATTTGTCTTTATTATTCTCTGGTTCACTCACAAGTGTGTATGCTGTGGCCCCTATACTTCTGTCTTCTAATCCTCACATTTTAATAGATCATTGATATTTGGGGGATTTTATTTTATTTATAACTGTAGAAAGCTTCTATCTAATGAAATCTCAGATGTAACCCTAATACATAAAATAAAACAGAGTGGGTTCTAGTTAAGGTTAGCACCTAAGATACAATCAGTAAATAACTGCTCAGCATTCTTACCAGATCTTAATAAATATTTATCTTCTTTTTATTTTCTCTAGCTTTATCTCTACTACTATCCTGGCCCTGTGCCAAATTAGCACATATACTAATTAATAACCATCATACACTAATAAATAAGCTACTCTGTTGTACAAACAGAGAGTTTGTTCTACATATATTCACCAATATAATCAGAAATTGGTTTTAATGAGAACCTGGTTCTTGTGCTATCTGGGGAGGATGATTTTTTTCCAGGAAAGATTCCTGTTTGAAAGGATTTGGAAATTCCATCTATCATGAAGATTTGTTTATTTTCATTTATTCTATGATTTAAAGAAATTAGATGAATTAAATATGAAGTTTATCAGAACTCCTTATTTTAAAATAGGCTGAATATCTCTCTCTGATAAGTATGATCCTGTTAGCACTTCTACCAACTCTATTGTACGGTAAAACTTACTAAACTTAAGGTAGCCCCAAAATGTCTTTTTATTATTACATCATATACAATATATTATATCTCTTACATTTTTCATTTAACATTATTTTAAGGTGATTTTTTAAACCCCTTAAAAGATATTTGGATCTTAATTCTGTTCTGTAACCATCAACCATTCTTCCAATTCATTGTATCTTCATCCTGGTTAATGGAAAATGTTTATTTGGATAGGACAGCCAAAAAAGCCTTTGGATCTGCCAACAGAGAACTCTCCCTAATAGGAGATTGACCTTGGACAGTGAGTCACAAATCTGTAAATAGTCAGTTAATAATAAATATATACAAGTTTTGAAATATCATCTAGCCCTTATTTTACCACCAAGATTTCTAATGACTTTGCCAAATACTGTCTTAAAATCAAATTATCTAGGTCTAGGGCATTTTTCAGATCTGTCAAGCAAGGAATACTTTCAGGAAATGATTGAGGTTAGTCTGACATGACTTGTTCTTGGTGAAGCCAAACTAGCTCATAGTTACCATGGGCTTTCCTTCTAAGCACATGTAAGACTGTTTATTAATTTCTTCAGAAATCATGCAAGACTTAAAAGCATGGTTTAAATCCAGACTGATTTATAATTTCAGTTCTCCACATTCTTTTCTTTTTAAAAAAAATTAGAAACAGTTTCATTATCTAGCATTTCAACATCTTTTCTAGTCTCTTTAGTTCTTCAAAGATTACCATCATCATCCAGTGAGTTCATCTCCAAGTTCTCTCATTTCAGGCACTCATGTAGGTCAACATGCAGGTAAAGGATATGTTACTATTTCTTCACTTGTTGGAGCTTGTGAGTTACTCTTTTTCAAAAATTTTTATTTTGAAATAATTTTAGGCTTACAGAAGAATTGTAAAAAGAGTACAAAGCATTTCTGGATAGCCTTCTCTAATGTTAACATCTTACATAGCCATAATCCAGTTATCAAAACTGAGAAATTAATATTGGTACAATACTGTTAACTAAACTCTATAGGCTTTGTTCTGATTTCACCAGTTTTTCCATTGATGTTCTTTTTCTTTTTAAGTACAATCCAGGATCCCACATTACATTTAGTTTTCATGGATCCTTGGTCTCCACCCATCAGTTAGAGTTCCTTAGTCCTTATCTCTCATAACCTTGCCACTGAGTACTAGTCAGGCATTTTGTTGAATATCTTTCAATGTGGGTTTATCTCATGTTTTGTCCTGATTAGATAGAGATCATGCATTTGGGGGACAAATATTTCTAAGTGATGTACCTTTCTCAGTGCATTAAAGTCGGTGGCACATGATGTTGACATGTTTTATTACTGGGGATGTTAACCTTGATCCCTTGTTTTAGGGGATATGTCAGGTTCCTCCATTTAAAGTTACTTTCCCCTTTTGTAATTAATATTTAGAAGGGAATACTTTGATAACAGGCATATATCCTCGTTCTTCTTAAACTTTCGTCTACTAATTTTGGCATTCATTCATGGATCACACCTGCCACCATTAGTCTCTGTGTTCTAATAGTGATTTTTAATTCCCCTCCGTCCTTCTGCATTTTTTATTGGAATTCTGTGAGGAAGAGTTGTCCTTTTTTTATTTACTTATTTGTAATGGTTTTATTGAGATATAGTTGACATATAGTAAGTAACACGTAATTAAGTAGTGCAATTAGATGTTTTAGCATATGAGAAACCATCATCACAATCAAGATACTGAACATATCCATAACCACTAAAGTTTTTCTTATATTTATTTCTTATCCCTACCTCCCTTTTCTCCCCACCCCTTTCCCATCTTCCCCAAGCACGAACTAATCTGTTTTCTATCACTATAGGTTAATTTGCACTTTCTAGAATTTTATATAAATGGAATAATATAGTATATACTCTTTTCATTTGGCTTCTTTCACTCAGGATAATTATTTTGAGATTTATTCTTGCTGTTACATAAGTCAATAGTTGTTTTTTCCCGAGTCATATTCCACTATATGGATATACCACAATTAATTTATTCATACTTGATGGATATTTGGGTTGTTTTAAGTTTTGACTATCATAAATTCCCCTTCTACCTTTCTTTTATTACTGCTAAGAAGATTTATCTTTGTCCATACTTTTATTTTTGACCTATTGTGTTATTATATTTAAAGTTTATATTTTGTAGGCAGCATATAATTGGGCTTTGCTTTTTTATATACAATGTGGCAACTTCAGCCTTTTAATCAGGGTATTTAGGCTATTTATGTTTAATAAGGTTATTAATATGGTTGGATTTGTCTATCATTTTGCTATTTGTATCATGTATTATGTTTATCCTACTTGTATTTTTTTCCTCTACGTATATTCTTTTGATGATTCCATTTTTATATCCTTTAAATGGCCCTTTAGCTATAACTCTTTGTTTTGTTATTTTAGTGGTTGTTTGGGAGTTTTTTAGTATGCATCTTTAACTTCCACCACTTAGCTTCAAGTGATATTATTTCATTTCACTTGTAGTGTTATAACCTTAGAATTAATGTAATACTGCCATTTCTCACCCTTTGGATTTTGTGGTATTGTTGTCATATTTTACTTTTTCATCTGTTATAAACCCTACACTGCATTTTTTGAAATTTAAATTTTGGGCTATATTCAAAGAAATGTAATATAAGAAAAAAATATTTTATATATTTAGCCATATAGTTACTATTTCTGGTGCTCTTCATTTCTTTCTTAGATCCAAATTTCAACCGGGTATTATTTTGCTTCTTCCTGGAGGACTTTGTTTAACATTATTTGTAGTGCAGATCTGCTAGTGATAAAAATTCTTTAAGCTTTTGTGTATAAAAAAAGTCTTCATAACACTTTAACTTTTTAAAGATATTTTGCTGTATGTGGAATTCTAGGTTGACAGGTTTGGGGGGCTTTTTTAATACTTTCAAAATAAGAGCCCACAGTCTTCTCTCATGAATTGTTTTCTTTCTTTTTTTTCCCTTTGAATTTTTTTTGATATATTCAAATTTAATAGGAAACACCGAACAGCTTTCCAAAGTGGCCATATCAATTTTTACATTCTAATAGTCTATGAGAGTGCCAGTTTATCCATATCCTTAGGTACACTTGGTATTAGAAGATTTGAATTTTAGCCATTTTCATTGACTATAGCAATATCTGCTTACCTAGTATAATCTTAGCTTGTGTCTCTTTGAAACCAAAAACCCAGTTAACTGCTATCACTAAAACTGTTATTTTAAGTATAGTTTCCTTGATCCACATGAGTATTGTGTCATCCTAATATTTCTCTTTTTTTCTTGATTGATTAAAGTATTACATATGTGTCCTTATCGCCCCAGAATTGTTTTCATTGAGGATTCTCATAATCATCCCTAACGTTGTTATTCTATACATGACATGTTTTGTTTTGGGATTTTTTTTCTGGCTGCTTTTAAGGTCTTTTTAAAAATCTCTGGTTTTGACCAATTTGATTATATATCTTCAAGTAAATTTTCTTCATGCTTTTTGTGCTTGAGAGTTATTTTGCTTCTTGAATTTCCAGGTTTATAATTTTCATCAAATCTGAGAAAATGTCAGCCACTATTTCTTCAAAAAAAAATTTGTCTTCACTCACTTCTCTCCTTCAGGATTATAATTACGCTTATAGTAGGTCACTTGAATTGTCCCACAGATCACTGATACTGTGTTCCTTTTATTTTTCAGCCTCTTTTCTTTGTTTTATTTTAGTTTGTTGCTATTTCTTCAAGTTCACAAATCTTTTCTTCTGCAATGTTTAATCTATTGTTAATCTCGTCCAGTGTATTTTTTATCTTAGAAATTACCATTTTCACTCTAGAAGTTCAATTTGGGTACATTTTCCTATCTTTCACAGCACTCTAAATCTTTGAACATATAGAATACAGTTATAATAATTGTGTCAATATTCTTATCTACTAATTCTAAAATCTATTTGGATCAGTTTCAATTAATTTTTTAATTAAATTGTTATTGAGTTAATTGTAGATACACATGCACTTGTAAGAAATAATACAGAGAAATCTCATGTACGTTTTAGCCAGTTTTCCACAAAGGTATCATCTTATAACACTAATAAAATATCATAACCAGAATATATTGATACAAAGCACTTATTTTTTTCAAATTTCTCCAATATTACTTGTACTCATTTGTGTGCCTTTTGTGTGTGTGTAGTTCTATACAATCATATCCCATGTGTAGGTTTATCTATCCACTACCACAGTCACGTTACAGTTCATCACCACAAGAATTTCTCATGCTGCCTCTTTCTATCCATACTCACTTCTATCTTGTTTCTACCCTACCCCATCCTTAACCCCTTTGATAACTAATATACTTCATTTCTAAAATTTTTTCATTTCAAAAATGTTAAATAAATGGAATCATATAGTATGTAACCTTTGGTAATTAACCCTTTCCACTCAGCATAATTCCCTGGAGATTCATCCAAGATTGATTAATTTTTCTCCTCGCTATGTGTTTTATTTTCATGCTTCTTTCCATATCTGAAAATTTTATAAATTTTTGTTTTTATTGGTTTTAGAGAGAGAGGAAGGTAGAGGGAGAGAGAGATGGAAACATCAATGAAAAAGAAACATCAATCAACTGCCTCCTGCACACCCCTCACTGGGGATCAAGCCTGCAACCTGGGCATGTGCCCTGACCGGGAATGGAACCTGTGACCTCCTAGTGCAGTGATGGTGAACCTATGACACGCGTGTCAGAGGTGACACGGAAACTCATTTTTTGGGGTGATTTTTCTTTGTTAAATGGCATTTAAATATATAAAATAAATATCAAAAATATAAGTCTTTGTTTTACTATGGTTGCAAATATCAAAAAATTTCTATATGTGACACGGCACCAGAGTTAAGTTAGGGTTTTTCAAAATGCTGACAGACCGAGCTCAAAAGGTTCGCCATCACTGTCCTAGTGCATGGGGTGATGCTCAACTAACTGAGCCACACAGCCAGCTGACAATTTTTATTCGATGCTAGACATTGTAAATATTTTCTTGTTAGATTCTGGGTATTTTGTGTGTCTTTATATGGTTTTCCACTTTACTCTGGAATGCAGTTAAGTGACTTGGAAATAAGAATTTGATCCTTTCAGGTCTTACTTTTAAAACTCATTAGTTGGTACCAGAACAGTGTTTGGTCTAAGTCTACATATTCCCCAATACTGAGCAAGACACTTCTGAGTACTCTACCCTATACCTCATGAGTTATGAATTTTTCTAGCTGTGAGCCCAGTCTGAGTGCCAAGTGCCATTTGTACTCTTCTTTCAGGGAATTCTTTTCTCAGCCTTGGGTGTCCTCAGATGCGTGCACTAATCAGTACCCTACTGGATTCTCAGAGTGAACTCTGTAGAACTCTGCATTTTTCTCTCAGCTGCTCTGTTTTCTCCAGCACTTCATCCTGCAGCTCAGACTGCCTTGGGCTCCCCTGACTCTTCAGCTGCGTCTCCTCAACTTAGAGAGTCTGTTGTTCTCCAGCTGGGTTTATCCTCTCTGCACACAGACTGGAAAGTCCCTCAAGGCATAAACTAGAGCAGTTCTAGGGCTCATCTCTTTTGCTTCCTGTTTCTGAAGATTCACTGTCTTTTATTGCCTGGTATCTAGTAACTTCAAAATCACTGTTTCCTGTATCTTGCCGGCTTTGGTTTGTTGTTGTTCTGACCCCTGTTATTCCATCTTGGTTGGAAGCCAAAGTCCTTTATGATTTATTCTTAATCAAATTTATGTTTTCATTTGGACATAAGGCTTATTCTCTTTGATCAAGAAAATAGAAACAAAATTGAAATTTAATTTTCTTTAATTTCATTTTATTATTACAATGTTTATCCAAGGAAAGGTCTTTTTCTTAATCGTCTTCTTGTTCCCATCATAACTTTAAAAAATTTCTTCTATATCTTTAGGATTTTCCATTTTGGACTTGATAAACTTTTTGACTTCTTTATTTCACATGGCTTGTCTTTTTCCCCTCCCTTCTTTTCTTTCTACTTTTCTTCCTTCTTTCCAGTCAATAAGTATTTATTGAAGGCCTATAATGTGCCAGATGCTAAACTAAGCACTGAGGATAATGCCATGAAAATGACAGACAAAGATCTTGCTCTGTTGCTTAAATTCTGGTGATGGGAGAAAGGCAATAAACACATAAATATGTTATTTTAGTTGGAAACATATGCTATGAAGAAAATAAACAAGATGAGATATTTTGTTTTGATGAGATATTTGAGCTCAAATATTAAAAGAGTTTTAAAAGAAGGAATAGCAACTGCAAAAGCCCAACATCAAGAATAAGTTTGACATGTTCAAGAAATGTAAAAAAGAATGGGACTGGAGGGTCATTTATCAAGAAGGGAGTTGTACAACCTGGGTGGCTCCGTGGTTGAACATCGACCTATGAACCAGGAAGTCATGGTTTGATTCCCAGTCAGGGCACATGCCCAGGTTTCAGGCTTGATCCCCAATAGGGGATATGCAGAAGGCAGCCAATCAATTATTCTCATCATTGATGTTTCTATCTCTCCCTCTCCCTTCCTCTCTGAAATCAATAAAAAAAATTAATTTTTTTTTAAAGAAAAGAGTAGTACAGAATGTGGTCATGGAAGTATTCAAATGTCAGATCAATTAAGGTCTTGAAGGCTGAGTAATGCATTTATGTGCCTTTCCTTTTACTTTTTAAACATACTTTTTATATCTAAGTCTCTTAGGAACATCCCTGTGCAATTGCTTGAGCTTCTACAGATATCTGTCTGGGTTCTCCATCTTTGGGCTTATGCGGGATATCTGTGGTCATGACCAAAGTGTGCTTTTTTATTTTTATTTTATTTATTCAGTTATGTTTTTGGTTTGTTTTGTTTTTTAAATATATTTTATTGATTCTTCACAGAGAGGAAGGGAGAGAGACAGAGAGCTAGAAACATCGATGAGAGAGAAACATCGATCAGCTGCCTCCTGCACATCTCCCACTGGGGATGTGCCCGCAACCAGGTACATGCCCTTGACCGGAATCGAACCTGGGACCTTTCAGTCCGCAGGCCGAGGCTCTATCCACTGAGCCAAACCGGCTTCGGCTCAATTATGTTTTTAAAGACTTTTTTTATTGACTGAGAATCATTGATCAGCTGCCTTTTGCACACCCCTACCAGAGATGGAGCCAGAAACCCGGGCATGTGCCCTAACCGGGAATCCAACTGGCAACCTTTCAGTGCACGGGACAAGGCCCAAACAACTGAGCCACACCAGCCAGGGCTGAAGTGTCCTTTTATTTAAAAAAAAGTAGTTTCAAACCTTTTGTCTTCCTTATAACAGATGCTGACAATTAACTTTTAGTTATCTTTGAATACTTTGAAATACATACACTTCCAGTGTGCACTTTCTGAGCTATTACAATCTCCAACATACCATGACCCATTTCTTTAATTATTTTAATTATGGCTATCATTATTAGTCAGAGTTAAATACAAAGAACTAGTGTAGAAGATAGTTATGAGACTATCAGCTTTTGTCAAAATTTTGTCAGACTATCAGCTTTTGTCACAAAGACTTCTTTCTATCAGATTGCTTCTCCCAATCCATCTTTAACACAGCAAAAAAAAAAAAAAGGGGGGGGGGTACCTTCCTCAAGTGCAATTAAGGTCTTGTCACTCCTATGCTTATATTCTTTTGATGGCTCCCATGGCAATTAAAATAAACATCAAAACATGATTTAAAATAATAAGGCCTGACATGAATCCCTCCCTGCCTGTTTCTCCAACCTCATCTCATACCACTCCCCTTTATCTCATACTCCAGCATCATTGTCCTTCAGTTTCCAGAACACACCCAGCTCCTGCTCAGTGCTGGAATTTTGCACGTGCTGTTTCTTTGCCTGGAATACCCTTTCTCAGGCTAGTTTCTTTTTCATCCTTCAGGTCTCATGTCAATTTTTTCTCCTCAGAGAGGACCTGTTACCTATGTAAAAGAGATCTTTCCTAACCCCCCCCCCTTCCAGTTCTCTTTCTATGCCCTTGTTTATTTCTTTTATAGCAGTTAACATAACCTGCAGTTATTTTATTTATGTAATTGCTTACTGGGTCTTGGTCTACCTCCATCACTACAATACAAGCCTCCCAATTTCAGTATCCCCAGTGCCCAGAACTGCCAGATAAAAAGGGGGCCTTAATAAAGGATTTAAATAATTTCATTGAGTTTAAAGCTAGTTCATATATTTTTTTGATAAATGAATGAGTGAACATTGAGGCCTAACTTGGAGAAATTGTGTGTTTGGTTCCATACCATTGCAATAAAGCAAATATTGCCATAAAGCAAGTCCATGAATGTTTTGGTTTCCCAGTGCATACAAAAGTTATGTTTATACTCTACTATGGTCTATTAAGTGTACAGTGTTGTTATGTCTACAAAACACTGTATACGCCGTAATTTACAAATACTTATTACTAAAAATGCTAACCATCATCTGAGCCTTCAGTGAGTCATAACCCTTTTGATGGTGAATGGTCTTGCCTCTTTAATGGCTGCTGACTGGTCAGGATGATGGTCGCTGAAGGTTGGGGTGGCTGTGGCAATTTCTTAAAATAACACAACAATGCAGTTTGCCATATCAATGGGCTCTTCCTTTCACTGGAATACTTAGAGGCCATTGTAGGGTTATTAATTGGCCAATTTCAATCTTGTGGCTCAGGGAATAGGGAGCCTTGAGGAGAGGAAGAGAGATGGGGGAACAGCTGGTCGGTGTAGCAGTCAGAAAACATTTAATACTTATTCATTAAGATTGCTGTCTTATATTGGTAGGGTTCATGGAGTCCAAAAATTATTACAACAGTAACATCAAAGACCACTGGTCACAGATCACCATAACAAATCTATAATAATAAAAGCATAATATGCTAATTAGACCAGATGGCCCAGTGACCTTCCAGATGTCATTCCAGATGTCCTTCCGGATGACCTTCCAGACAAAGCCGCTGCAGTGGGAGCCGAGACAGAGTTGGTTAGGGGTGATCGGCAGGCAGGTGAGCAGTTAGGGGTGATCAGGCAGGCAGACGAGCTGTTAGGGGCAATCAGGCAGGCAGGCAGAGCAGTTAGGGGCTATCAGGCAGGCAGGTGAGTGGTTATGGGCAATCAGGCAGGCAGGCAGGTGGCAGTTAGGAGCCAGCAGTCTCGGATTGAGAGAGGAACGTCCGACTGCCGGTTTAGATCTGATCCCCAGAATCATGCCTAAACTGGCAGTCGGACATCCCCTGAGGGGTCCCGGATTGCGAGAGGGTGCAGGCTGGGCTGAGGAAACCCCCCATGCACAAATTTCATGCACCAGGCCTCTAGTCTATAATAGTAAAAGCATAATATACTAATTTGACTGGACAAAGTCAGGGCTGCGAGGGAAGCCTGGGTCCCTGGTGCCAGAGGGAAGCCAGTGCTGGCAGCCACAAGAAGGAAGGCCTACTCTTGCCCAAATTTCTTGCATCAGGCCTCTAGTATAATAATAATGAAAAAGTTTGAAATATTACAAAAATTACCAAAATGTGACACAGAGACACTAAGTGAGCAAATGCTGTTGGGAAAATTGTGCTAACAGGCTTGCTTAACACAGGGTAGCCAAAAACCTTCCATTTTTTAAAAAATGCAATATCGGGGAGAAACCAAGATGGCGGCATAGGTAAACACCAGAGATTGCTGCCTCGCACAACCACTTCAAAAATACAACTAAAAGATGGAACGGACATCACCCAGAACCGCAGGAAGGCTGGCTGAGTGGAAATTCCACAACTAGAAGGAAAGAAAAAAAGCATACCGAGACTCAGAGGAGGCGCAGTGCGGAGGTGGAATACAAAGGTGCGGAGGTGCGCGTGGAGCGGGCTGGCGGCTGAGGGTGCGGTTGTCTGTTTCAAGCGGGAGGGAGTCTCAGGCTCTGAGCTCCAGTTCCGGGCAAGTCTCTAGGGACCCAGACTCAAATGGGAGAAGCAGGACTATCTGGCATCGGTCGGAACACAAGGGCAGCTTTCTCTCCGAGGTTTGCAGCAGTTGCTGGGACACTGAGAGGCAGAGCCTCTGGGGACAGGACTGAGAGCAGCCATAACTGCTCACTCGGCCCACCCCGTTGATCCCCTGGGACCCGCCCCGCCCAAGCCTTGCACAGAGGCATTTGCAGGATAGCCTCAGGCAAAGGTTAGATTAGCACCTCCCTAGAGGACAGAAGTTCTCCCACTTCAGACACAGCTGATTCTCTCAGCCAGCTGGCCTGGAGGTCAAATCCCTCCCAGTGTTACCTACAACAATCAAGGCTTAGCTACAACAAGACTGCGCTCAAGAGTGTCTACCTCAAGTAATTGGGACACTTAGCACAGAAAGCCACTCTATCAACACAGCGAAGCATAAAAAATGCCGAGACAAAGAAACAGGACACAAATGACAGAACTGGAGGAAAGCAGGCTGCTGGATATAGAATTCAAAACCACACTTTTGAGGTCTTTCAAGAGTCTTCTAGAGACTACTGATAAACTTAATGAGATATACAAGAAATCTAATGAGACCCTCGATGTTGTGATAAAGGACCAACTAGAAATTAAGCATACACTGACTGAAATAAAGAATATTATACAGACTCCCAAAAGCAGGCCAGAGGAGCGTAAGAATCAAGTCAAAGATTTGAAATGCGAAGAAGCAAAAAACCCTCAACCGGAAAAGCAAAATGAAAAAAGAATCCAAAAATACAAAGATAGTGTAAGGAGCCTCTGGGACAGCTTCAAGTGTACCAACATCAGAATTATAGGGGTGCCAGAAGATGAGAGAGAGCAAGATATTGAAAACCTACTTGAAGAAATCATGACAGAAAACTTCCCCTACCTGGTGAAAGAAATAGACTTACAAGTCCAGGAAGCGCAGAGAACCCCAAACAAAAGGAATCCAAAGAGGACCACACCAAGACACATCATCATTAAAATGCCACGAGCAAAAGACAAAGAGAGAATCTTAAAAGCAGCAAGAGAAAGACAGTCAGTTACCTACAAGGGAATACCCATACGACTGTCAGCTGATTTCTCAACAGAAACTTTGCAGGCCAGAAGAGTGGCAAGAAATATTCAAAGTGATGAATACCAAGAACCTACAACCAAGATTACTTTATCCAGCAAAGCTATCATTCAGAATTGAAGGTCAGATAAAGAGCTTCACAGATAAGGAAAAGCGAAAAGTTCACCACCAAACCAGTATTATATGAAATGCTGAAAGGTATCCTTTAAGAAGAGGAAGAAGAAGAAAAAGGTAAAGATACAAATTATGAACAACAAATACGCATCTGTCAACAAGTGAATCTAAGAATCAAGTGAATAAATAATCTGATGAACAGAATGAACTGTTGATTATAATAGAATCAGGGACCTAGAAAGGGAATGGACTGACTATTCTTGGTGGGGAAAGGGGTGTGGGAGATTCAGGAAGAGACTGGACAAAAATCGTGCACCTATGGATGAGGACAGTGGGTAGGGAGTGGGAACTGGGAGGAGGGGAGTTATTGGGGGGAAAAAGAGGAACAAATGTAATAATCTGAACAATAAAGATTAATTAAAAAAAAGAAAAAGAAAAATGCAATATCTATGAAGTGCAATAAATTGCAGTACAATAAAGCTGGGTATTCTTGTATTAGAAAGAAAATTATACAATTTAGAATAAAAGTTTTTTTTAAGAAAGATACTCTTTAATACTGAAGTGTTCAGGGAGGGGAAAAAGGACATACAGGTGTTTTTCTAACTTTATTTATTTTTCCATCATCATTTATCTCCTTCTTGTCCTCTTCCATCTCCACTCACCTCCCTCCCACCCAACATCACCACAGTTGTCTATGTTCATGAGTTCTCACTCTATCTCTCTCTCTCTTTCTCCTTTTTTTTTTTTTTTTTTTTGTTAATCCTCACCTGAGGACATTTTTTCCCATTGACTTTTTAGAGAAAGTATAAGGGAGGGAAGGGGGAAAGAGAAATGTCCATGTAAGAGAGACACATTGACTGGTTGCCTCCCGCACATACCCTGACTGGACCGGGGATCAAACCTGCAACCCAGGTATTGTCCTTGACCAAAATCAAACCCGCGACCTTCCCATGCTTGGGCCGACACTCTAACCACTGAGAGTCCTTGACTATGGCTCTTTTTATTTTCTTTTTGCTCAATCCCTCCACCCACCCATCCCAACACACTCCACCTCCCTTTACCAGAGCTGTTTGCCTGCTTTCTATCTAAGAATCTGTATTTTGCTTGTTAGTTAAGCTTATTCATTAAATTACACATATGAGTGAAATCTAATGATACTTGTCTTTCTCTGACTGTCTAATTTCATTTAGCATAATTTTTCCAGGTCCATCCATGCTGTTGCAAAGGGTATAAAATCCTGAAATAATGATTGAGCATGACCCAGTTACTCTTGTATATCTTTTGCTGAACAAATGGAAAAGATTAACATCAACATTATCATCTCACAACATACATTTTTGCTAAATATAATTTCATTTTTAAGTACTTATGACAAGTCTTTTTGTATTTTGTAAGATTAATGAAGACTTGATAATATGAAATTTCCCAGTGTGTCTGATTTTTTATATAATTTTATGCAATTTTTATAATTATACAACTTGTATATATGAAATAGATTGAGGCTGCCAGGAAATTTTTTTGATAAATAGAACATATTTAGTAGTGCACTATTTGGTACTGCCTGGTACAAATAGATGTTGAAAACATGAAATAGTATAGAGTGTTATCTATTTATCATTCAGCATTAATCACATAATACTATTAAATCACAGCGCTTGTATTACAATATCCTGGCTTATTTTCTTCCAAAATAATATTGTGGGTTGAAGGGTTCATGCCAAAAATACAAAATTATTGCAATTGTGTAGTGAAGTGTTCATGCTTGAAATGTTAGAATTACCATTGCAGTCACAAGTTTGGATTTATTCATTGTTTATAACTAGTAAGAAATGACCTCATAGTCTAAATTTGAAATTTATTTGAGGGTTTCAGGATTATTTCCTTATAAATTTGGTCAATTCTTTTTATTTGTTTTTTATATTTTTAATGTAAAAAAATCATAGTAATGTTTTATGGTTGCCTGCTGTGTTTATTAGATAGTTTTTATGTAAACATCTATTTTCTGATTATAATTTGCATATCTTCCTGACAAAAAGAATAAATCGATAGCTAGTAAAACTGCCTAACCATGAGCTAGAATTAATATATGCCCTAAAAGTTATGTAACCTATTTCAGAGACTTTGACTCTGTAGGGCAGTAGAGATTGGCTTATTAGCTGATTAGTTGGTCTGAATCATCACTCTCCATATTGAAAGCTATAAAGATAAATACATTAAAATATATCTCAATTGATATTTAGAAACGAAAGGCTAAAATAAATAGTAAAGTCTTCAAATGTCAACTATAGTTAGAACTGAAATGTTTTATCTTCGCATCCAGCACCTTTGCTTCTGTATCAGGTTGCCAAGGCAATATTTTCATTAACATTGGATTGACTTGCCCAGAGACAAAATTGCTTGCAACATATTACGTCCTAATGTTCCTAAAGCCTCCTAAGCCAACTTTAGGTTTTAACCTGCCAGTTGTTCCAGGTTCCCAAGAGTTACTGCCATGCTGACCATTCTGAAAACTCAAGTGTAACATATTGATGTGATCAATGTTCACATCAGGTCACTGTCATATTTTCATTCTTGAAGCCCCCAAAAATGTGTCAAGCATTTTAAGTCATCAAGGAACAAGGAGTTAGAAGCTAAAGAATTTTAAGGGCATTACATAATAAAAACAAAGACACAAATTCCAATAGTTCTACAAAGGCTTACATTTAGTGTTCTGGGCCTTTTTAAATAAAATATTAAAATCTGTGTTGCCCTGGCCCAGTAGCTCAGTTGATTGGAGTGTTGTCCCATACATCAAAAGGTGAAGGTCAATTGGAAAAAACAAAAAAAGGGAAACATATGTACTACTATTTGTAACACTTTAAACAATAATAATAATAAAAAAGAACAATGCAAAAAAAAAACAAAACAAAAAACGGTTGTGGGTTCTATTCCCCAGTCTGGGCACATACAGGACGCAATGGGTCGATGTTGCTCTCACTCTCCCTTCCTCTCTCTGTATAAATCAGTAAACATATCCTTGGGTGAGTATTGAAAAACTCTATGTTAATGAGCATAGAAAAACAGTATTTAATTGAAGTAACTGGACACCTTTATGTTATGTGTTAAAAATGATGACTGAGTCGGGGCTTTAAAGTAAATATTCAGCTTGTGTGGATTGCCAAAAACAAATAATCATCTTCTTTCTAAGAACATAATTGCTTCATGCCACTTAAGTGAAGCTCCCGAGTGGTTTCCTAAAGTTATTGCACAGGTTTTGAGGGGACATTCCATGTATTACTTGTTTTTGAACACCTAAATGTATAGTAGGTACTCAGTACCTGTTTGCTAGAACTAACATGTAATTTTAGTCTCTGAAGATTAAGATACTTATCTTTCTCTGACTGGCTCATTTCACTCAGCATAATACTCTCTAGCTCCATCTATACTGTTGCAAATGGTAAGAGTTATTTCTTTTTCATTGCCACATAGTATTCCATTGTATAAATGTACCATAATTTTATTATCTACTCATCTGCTGATGGGCACTTAGGCTGTTTCCAAATCTTAGCTATTGTAAATTGTGCTGCTATGAACATAGGGGTGCAGATATTCTTTCTGATGAGTGTTTCTGGTTTCTTAGGATATATTTCTAGAAGTGGGATCACTGGATCAAATGTGAGTTCCATTTTTAATTTTTGAGGAAAATCCATACTATTTTCCACAGTGGCTGCACCAACCTGCATTCCCACCAGCAGTTTACTAGGGTTCTCTTTTCTCCACACTTCGCCAACATTTGTCATATATTGATTTGTTGTTGGTAGCCATTCTGACAGGTGTGAGGTGATATATCATATCATTTTGATTTGCATCTCTCAGAGCATTTTTTCATATGTCTCTTGGTATTCTGTATGTCCACTTTAGAGAAGTGTCTATTTGGATTCTTTGCCCATTTTTTAAATTGGATTCTTTGTTACCACAACCTTCACAGCAGGGTTCATGATCTGAAGGAGGGGCCGACACACAAATGAAAATACTATACAAGTAATATGAATTTGGAAGGCATTGGGGGCCAGGTGGAGGAGCCTCTTTCTTGAAGAGACACACGGACCTTTGGGTGGTCTGCTTTTTATTTACTTGAATACACATTTGCCCTTTAGCAATACATACAGGTATATCAAAGGTAAAGTTTGGTAAACAGTAAAAGGATTATCAGGTTAGGGAATTTGCCTTGAGCCACCACTATCTTAACAGATGAGGTGCTTAGCGTCAGCCCTGCTAATGCCCAAGGTCCATCGACCTTCCGCATTCCTTGGTGCACTAACAGTACTGGCAAGTGGTGGCTACCCACATCTCTCCCTTTTTGTTTTCTTAATAAATCTTGAAAAGTGTATGCCATCCATAGGGCTTGAGTCCTTTTAAGATTCTTCATTCCTCATCTGCAGACTACAAATCCTATATAATAAAAGGCAAATATGCAAATTGACCAAATGGCAGAATGACTGGTTGCTATGATGTACACTGACCACCGGGGGCAGATGCTCAATGCAGGAGCTCCCACAGTGGGAGTGCTGCTCAGCCAGAAGCCGGGTTTATGGCTGATGAGAGCAGCGGCAGTGGCAGGAGCCTCTCCCACCTCAGCTGCAGTTTGATATCCCCCAAGGGCACTCCCAGACTGCGAGATGGTGCAGGTCGGGCTGAGAGACCCCCCCGCCCCTACCCCCCCCCCCCGAGTGCAAGAATTTCGTGCACTGGGCCTCTAGTAAACATATAAGAACAAGAATGAGACAGACAATAGTGGTTATTCTAAGAGGCAGATGTAGGGAGATCCAATGAAAAGGATTGAGTTCTTTCATGTCCTTTTTTAATTGCTGCCAGGCATCTAAGGAACTAGTTTGTAGTAGGCTCCTTTCTGGGCTGTCAGTTATTTATGGGTCCCCTCTCAATCACTGTCCCCTGTGACATGACAGCAATGATATTCGAGTTCTGGATGGTGCACAAACAGTGGGCAATGACAATGCAGGTCTGACCTTCTCTGGCTTTGTCCAGGGCAACCTGCACCATCCCACAACTGGTGACTGCTAGCATGGCAAGGCTTCTTTGCCATCCTCCAGGTCATCTTTGGACTATTTCTGGTCTGTCTTGTTCTCCTCCCATTCCTTATCTTCAGCGTGTTGCTTGGGGCTACTGCTATCTGTGGCTGGAGTAGTCAATTGTCTGCAGCCACAGTTACAGGGTGAGGCTCCAGATGCAAGGTCCTCATTAGTCTGGTCAGTTCCTCTCTCGGATCCATGTTAAAGTTCAATGTTTCTTGCAGGAATTCAAACAGGCTTGGAGGAGTTTTCTGGAAATACACAAACATATCCTTGACCAAAGGTTAACAAAGGGTTGGGACCCTTCCATAAACCAGACTCGGCATCTTTCCATTTAACCAAACCATTGTCCTGTGGTTTATTCTGACACCAGTGTAATTCCATAGGTGTCTTGCCATCAATGTTACAAGTGAAAAAATTTAAAGTAATCACGGCATGATATAGTTTACCTACAGGAGATTTCTCCAGCATCACTATTCCCCCTTTCTGTTTTTCAAGTTAGGATTTTAGCCGCTGATGTTGGCATTCTATAATTGCCTGTCCTCGGGAATTGCATTCCTGTATTGTGCCTGTTGTAATAATGTATGCATTTCTTTTTGTTAAAGGATCAGACAGGGTGGTATGAGCCCTGATATGAGTAATATAAAAGGAGACCTTTTATATTTCAGTTTGGCTCAGTGGATAGAGCATCGGCCTGCTGACTGAAGGGTCCCAGGTTCGATCCCAGTCAAGGGCATGTACCTTGGTTGTGGGCACATCCCCAGTGGGTGGTGTGCGGAAGGCAGCTGATCAATCGATGTTTCTCTCTCATCAATATTTCTAACTCTCTATCCTTCTCCTTTCTTCTCTGTAAAAAAATCAATAAAAAATATATTTTTTAAAAAAAGGGATATTGTCATTGCTGTACAATTTGCTGCATCTGTTTAAATAGTATAAATAGACTTTGCTCACTAAGCCATTTTAATTGAGCAGTCTCAATTCTGTTTACCAGGCCAGCAGCATAGGCAGAATCAGAAATAATATTAAGAGGCTCTTGGAAATTCTGTAGTGCAGCCTTGATAGCTTCTAATTCAATCCTTGGTATAGAAGTGTGACTAGTCTGGATGACTTGGTCTGAATCCATTGCATGGTAAGCAGCTTTACCATTAAATGAACCATTAGTAAAAACAGTTAATGCTCCAGGAATAGGTTCCTGTCTAGTATATTTTGGTATAAATAATAAAGGTGTAATATAAAACTGTAGTAACTTGTTTTTTAGTAGGTGACAAGTAAGTTCCCCTGAATATTCACTTATTTCAATTTGCCAATTTAAATTAGTGTGAATAAGGTTTATTTTTTAACTTCATTTGTCCTTGGGTGTGGACAGCGAATGACACTAATTGGATTTCTCCTATCAGTCTCTTTGAGTATATTGGCATAAGCTTTGTTTAGGGGGGCAAAATGTAAATTATTTACTTTTAAGTGTGCTTGATTTAGGGAAGATAGGGTTTACTAGATGGTCCCAAACCACGTGGCATTTATATTTTTTAGATGATTGCAAACTGATGTTACATGCTATATTTGCCATCTCACTGCTCGAGTGAGGCAAGCCACAAAATTAGAAAATGATTCAGTAGGTCTTTGCATACACTTAATAAAAGATTCTTAGGATTCCCTAAGTATATTGAATAAATTTGTCATTTTTCCCATAGAGATTTTTAGATAAGGTCTTAATTAATGTTCTCTAATAATTTCTAAAAGTTGTTCAGGGTCTTAAGGCAATTCTTTCATATTTCTTCCTTTGGAGGTCTAATACATTGATTTTTTAATTACAGTTCCTAGATATTTGAAAGGCATTTCTTTCTGTACCTTTTTCGGAGCAATTTTTAAGCCACATTTAGGCATTTTCTTTTCTAATTGGGTAAGCATTGCTAAAGTCTGCTTTTCCTGTGGGCTTGCCATAAATCACTACATTAAAGACTTACTTTCTTTCAAACAGAACAACCAACTTGGTTGCCTTTCAGAAAAGCAGGTAGAAGAGAGACATGCTGGGCAATATTGCAATGCATACTTCTCAAGTAAAAGTAACTTTCTTTACTTATGGTGTCTCATTAATGGTGAGATTTAATGCTTGAATAATAATTTTTAGTTTACTTTGTAAATAGTAGTGGAAGAGATTTTTGAAATTTCTCCTTTTTAAGCTTAAGTTTACTTCAAAAAAGCATTCTTTTTGGCTAGTGCTCATTTGCATATATATGCAAATTTTACTTTGGACTTTACTAGAACCAGGTTGCTCATAAAATATTGGCTTCTCATATAAATGAGTTATATGAGACCTTGATTATATTGTGAAAGGCTAACTTATTAAATAATTAAAGTATGTACCTTTATTGAAAAAGTAAAGTAAACAAACCTATACATTTGATCTATGAAATACAGATGCCGCCCCACCCCCAAGCCAATCTGAAGAGCAGGCTGGGTGGCAGTCTGAGTCATTATGTACGCTCCTTTCTTAAAATTCTGCTGCTGAATATTCTGGTGTAGCTTAAGAAGTATCCAGCAACCTTGTCTGCCAGGCTTGGACACTGAAACCTCTGGCTTTCTTGCTCAGAGTAAAATGGCCCTTTTACAATTCTTGTAAATAGTTAATTTTAGAACTTCTTTCTTTCTTTTAACATTTCTCTTTTCCTTCTCATCACATATGCAACCTTCACAAGTTTCGCACTTTCAAATTAGCCTTCAAACCTTCTTTCTATGTTCTTCAAAAATGTATAACCATGCCTTAGACCTTCTATTAAGTATTTCCACTCTAATATTCTTTCTTTCTGTCATCAACTTGTATATACTTTCATCAACTTGGCACAGACATTTTTCTTCTTTTTTCTCTAAAATGTATGCCCATGCCTTCTATTATTAAAGCCATACAATATTTAAACCCTAATTTTCCAATGATAATGAAAAGTAAACAGCCAGCATTTTTTAGATTGACATTTATCAACACACTTTTTGTAATTATTCTAAAAGACATCAATTAAATTTATACTGGTTTTAATATTAAAAATTTGGTTCAGACCATAGAATTAATCTTTTTTAATCAGGCCAATAAAATATATCCTACGTTGAAATTTTACCACATGTAGTACACATAAGGACTATAATATATTTTGAATTACTAATTTCTCCAGAGAAAACACAAGAATTATTTTCTTCAAAAATGAATTTCCATATTTTATGCATTCTATTATCAAAACCAAATAATTTCTCCCAACTTAATTTGAACTTTTAACTCTTAGAAGCCTCAAATTTTAGGAGGCAAGTTAAATACTAGCATTTCTCAGGTTAGTAATATATTTATATTTTTAAGGATAGATTTCAAATAAAATACAAGACATATTCAATTAATAGATTCAAAACTATCCTTTAGAATTTTCATACAGGGCAAACTGAGATTAATATTTCAGTACCCTGTTATTTCAAAATATCTAGATATTAATAATTTTTATTATTTAATTAAGCAAACTCCAAAGTTTTAAGTTACCAAAGACTTTTGAAAACTTTGTTTAGGCATATAATAACCACTGAAAAAGATTTATCGTATACCTTTCATTTTAGTTATGTATATTTTGCCTTAACAACTTTGAGATTTTTAAAGCCAATTATTATTACCCAAGGCATTTTCCTTGGCAAATTCTGTAACAGAGATAACTCGCTGGCTTTCAGTGGCTTTAATGTTAAAGTATTATTTTATTTTATTTTTCTTTAAAAAAACACAGTGCCCTCAGGACCTGGGAGGCAACCTTGGAATGCGGTCCATTATTATTCAAGAACTACCCATTATTATGGACACACTAATCTTGTTGCCCAAACCCAGCCTGTATATTTTTCTGGTGTCATTTTCGCCATCTTCCAAAGAAAAACACTCTGGGGCCTATTCTTTAGCATCTACGGAGAGAAGGGGCTTAGGCCAAGAGGCCACCCAAAATCAGGCAGGGCGCCCCTTCTCTTAAGCTAGCCTTTTTCTCTTCACAGGTATAATAGTCCCACATGGCATCCCTAAATTGTGAGAAATGTCCCCTCTATCCGAATTTCAAATGATGGACAAGGAAATAAAAACATGGAGAAAATGAGACTTTTAAGAACGCTCACGAGAGCGGGCGTCCATTTTACTGGATCACCAAGAGACCTAGTAATTAATGGGCTGGGCCTTTTTTTAGTTACCTCCCTTTGTCTAGGACATTTTCCTAGGACCTGTGTTATCGGCCACGTGTACTGCTCATATTCTTTCTCCCCAACCCCACATTCTGTTTGCTCTGGGGAAATTTAGTAATGGGCTGGCCATCTACTGTTTCTTTTCTATTAAGATAAATTAAAGGCATGCTTAATAGACTAATAATAAACAAATTAAACCAAACTAAAAAGACAGATAAAACAACAGTCAACAGACAAGCATGCATAACACATAGGCAAGACTTAATAAATCAGAGTTCTTTTCATGGATCTTTCAGATGTTTTACATTGCCTGGGACTTACAGCCAGATGCGGCCTAGATCTCAACCTCTTGTTCACAGATCTTATCATATTCTGTTCTCCATAGCATTGACTGGCATCTAAAGTCATTTTAGCTAAAACCTGCCAATCCCAAGGCCTCATATGGTAATTTTCAGACAAAGCATTAAGGAGTCCTTTTGTAAAAGGATTGTTAGCCCCATTTTCTCTAGTTGATGAGCCTTCCCACACTAAAGGTGGAGGATCGGGGGCCTTAGGTTTTACAGACTTTTGATCCTCAATACAAAGTGGGCATAATGCAGTTTGAACAAGAGCCCACATATTTAAAGATGACAAGGGCACTTGTTTTCCTTGAGCCTTATTTAAGAGAGTACCTTTTGACACCTTAATTACTTTATCCTTGAGCATGCAAGCTAAAAATTTACAATGATATTTTTGCCTTTTACTCAAATTCTTCCCCATTATAACCTGGCTGATTAAAAATGTTCCCATCCACTTACGGTCACGACTCTGAAGCAGGCATGGGCTTTGTGCGTGGTGAACTTCCCACCTCTCCAGTGAGTTTCCACTTTTCCTTTTTCACTTCATTTTTTGCTTGGGCAAATCTTCTCCTCCAGTCCCTGTCGGGGTGCCAGATGCCACAACCTTCACAGTGGGGTCAGGATCTGAAGGAGGGGCCGACGCACAAATGAAAATACTATACAAGTAATATGAATTTAGAAGGCATTGGGGGGCAGGTGGAGGAGCCACTTACTTGAAGAGACACACTGACCTTTGGCTGGTCCACTTTTTACTTACTTGAATACACATTTGCCCTTTAGCAATACATACAGGCATATCAAAGGTAAAGTTTGGTAAACAGTGAAAGGATTATCAGGTTAGGGAATTTGCCTTGAGCCACCACAATCTCAACAGATGAGGTGCTTAGCGTCAGCCCTGCTAATGCTCAAGGTCCATCGGCCTTCCACATTCCTTGGTGCACTGACAGTATTGGCAAGCGGTGGCTTCCCACAGTTTGTCTTCCTTTTGTTAAATTGTATGAGTTCCCTATATATTTTGGAGGTTAATCACTTACTGGATGTATCATTGGCAAATATATATTTGACAAAGGAGACAAGAGCATACATTGGAGAAGAGACAGTCTCTTCAATAAATGGTGTTGGGAAAATTAGACAGGTAAATGCAAAAAAATGAAACTAGTCCACCAACTTACATCATACACAAAAATAAACTCAAAATGGATAAAAAACTTAAATGTAAGACGTGGAAACATAAAAATCCTAGAAGAAACCATAGGCACCAAAATCTCAGACATCTCTCGTAGCAATATGTTTACCGATACATCTCGTAGGGCAATGAAAACTAAGGAGAAAATAAACAAATGGGACTACATTAAAATAAAAGCTTCTGCACTGCAAAAAAAACAAAAAAACATCAACAAAATAACAAGAGAGCCCACTACATGGGACAACTTATTTGCCAATGATACATCTTTATTATCTTTTTCTTATTGATTTTTAGAAGTTCTTTATCCATTCTAGATATTAATACTGTGTTATATATGTTGCAAATGTTTTCCCCTGGCTATCAATTGTCTTTCAAGTTTTTAGGTGGCTCTTCTGCTGAACTGAAATTTTAAATATTGATACAGTAAAATTTACCAGTCTTTTTTATTATGAGCTTTGCTTTTTGTATCTCCTTTGGAAGGCCTTCATAAAGATGGCACAAATATATTCTTTTACATTTTCTTAATGCATTTTTTAATTGTATTGGTTTAGTTTTTATTCAAGTCTTGAGTCCTCTGGAACTCATTTTTGTGAATTACATGAGTTATGGAAGTAACTTTTTTTTTCAAGGTGTCCCAACACCATTTATTGAATTGACCTTTCTTTTCAGCTGACTTAAAATGCTACCTCTATAATTAATTAAATTTGCATATCTATGGCTTTTTTGTGGCTACTCTCTTTTGTTACATATACTACTTACCTATTCTTGCACCGATAATACAACTTTTTAACATAACTTACTATTAGATAGGACAGATTTCTCTTATTTAGTATGTTAGTATCATACACAGCTGCTCTCTAACTGCTTTTGTCATTGGTTCTAATGACTTTTTAGTTGGGTTTTGAGCTGAAAGATCATATTTACTTCAAGTACTGACAGTTTTATCTCTTTATTTCTATTCCTTATACCTCATATAATACTCATTGGTTTTACTAAATATTCAAGACAATTCCATTTTCGAATAAGTGCCTGTGAATTGGCTCATTTCTATCAACTTCCGTAGAAGATTGTATCCTTCTCTACCCATCCCCTCCCAGGTTCTGTCTTCTCCATTTATGCAAGATGGGTTTCTCTTTCTCAATTTCTATTGCCCTACCTTTTTTAAAAAAATTATTTACTTTAAGCTTGAGTTATCCAACCCATGTGTGAGGCTGGGGGAGTTAGGCAAAATAGGGAAGAGATTCAAAAGTAGAATAGAATAGATATTAACTTTTTCTGATCTGATACAGAATTTTTCTTTCTCCTGTATTTATTTGTGTATTTAATCACAAATTTTTGCCTTATCATTTTTATGGGTCTATATCTGTCTCCCAATATTTTAACTTCTTCAGGTCAGAGTATTTATCCTGCCTCTTATATACCCACAGTCCCTATCCTTCTCCCCTTATACCTGAACTGCATATTTTTGAACTTCATATAGACCTTTATTCTAGCTTACATACTATTATCCCTATCTTCAGTAACACAGTTGCCCCTGTATTTTGACTACCCATCTCCAAAACCTGGTCCTGTTTTATTTTTTGTTTGTGTTTTTCTTACATTTAAAAAACTTTTTATTTTGAAATTAATTCAAACTTACAGAAAAGTTATAATAATACAAAGAACTCTCTTTACACACATTGCTAAACATTTTGCCATATTTGCTTTATCATTCTCTCTTACCCACTCAGTGTATTTGTGTATGTTTTTAGATGCTTAATGGTAAATTGCAAATATCATGGGATCTATTTTGTTTTTAATTTTTCCATCTCTAGCCTCAATAAGCCAGGGGTTCAACTCTACCCGTACTGCTCTATTGATTGATAAGTTATGTTCTAGAAAATAAAGTTACATTTTAGATAATGCCATAAATTCATGACCACTGACCTCAGATTGACTTACAACACTGCCTATATATGAGTGACTGTTTTTAAATCTGCAAACACAGGATGTTTTCTGATATAATTTCTTATGACATTATATATTTGCGGGAATTTGATTAGATGACACATTCTGTGTGATTTCAGTTGTTTGAAATCATTGGGGTTTCTTTTATGGGCACTTATCATTATTTACCAAATATTTACATAGTCCTTAACTTCGGCCAGGCACTAAGTACTTTACCAATCTTTATTCAATTTTATCAACACTGTGTGGTAGGTACTATTATTATCTTCATTTTGCAGATGAGGAAACAGAGACGAAGATGTAACTTGCCTTCAATCACATAGCAAATAATAGAGCTGAGATTTTAATCCCATGACTCTGTATCTGAAATTCATGCTCTTTATCATCATACTATGTTAATTTTTTCATCTATAATTCTTATAATTTCTGTAAGTTTTGTATATATTTCCATTAGCTTGGACATGTTAATTAAATTGTTCTGATCTTGTATATTTTATTAATTTCTTGCTTACTTAATAGTTTCTGAGGAATGCATGTTCATTGTAGATTGATCAGTTTCTCATTGCAATTCTCACTTTTTTGTGTAAATTATTTTTTGGATATTGTTAAGTATATCTATTTTCAGAGTTTTTATTTCTCACTAAAGATTTTTTTCTTCAACGGTTATATAATAATTTTTTACCAATGTTTTTAAAATAATAAGATAATAAAATGAAAATAGACTAGATCTCAAACCACCATATTATTATTTCAATGTGAAATTCAGACTCTCAGTCACAAATAGCAATAGAGATGGCCTCTTATCTAACATAATCTGAACCTGTAAATTGGTTCACTAACCAAAATGATTTATTAAAGAAGAGAATCATAAAAAATACTCATAGTTAAACATTTAGCTTTAACTTATAATATATAAATGTATACTCAGTCAACAACTTTTTGGATCAAAGCCTTTCTTGAATTATGACTTTACTTATTGGAGTACATCATTGTCTTTACACCAATAATGTAACATCAGATATTTATTTATGTGTGTGTGTGTGTTTAACTTTGGAGAGGAAGAAGAACTCAAAGATACTTGCATGATGGTCTGAATGCAGAATTTTTTCAAGATTTTTAGTGTTCCCCCACTCCCAAGATTCTCCTTTTTCCCCTCTTATTCAACCTCATTTTTTTTTAAGAGGCTGATGTTAAAAGCTAAACTTTCAACTTAATTTTCATGGAAAGAGTCATTCTTTTTTTGTATATTCATATTTTATCAGCTTATTAAATTCCTAAATTATACCACCACCATTATTGGCTCAGACAGCTTTAATAAAAAGCACAACTGATATTGGAAAGCATACAACTTAAGCTGGAGAAATAAGCATTCATTTGATTTCAAATGGAAATGCTGCTTTCATTAATTCTATGATTTAAGTGGGGATCAGTTAAGAGAGTGTCCTCTGTAAGTTCAAATCAGGACACATTCTTTAAGTAAATAAAGTCAAAATCATTGAAAAGTTGCTCTGTATCTGGCAGATGTCATTTTGAGAAAATAACTACATTGGAGGGAAATTGCATTTATAAGTTAAGATACCTATAGACCAGCAATACTTATGCTAAAAATGTCATGGATCCATGATACCAAAGCTGTTTTTAGCTTATGTGCATAGACATTCACCCTATGCTAGGAAGATTGACATGTTTTTTAAAACTCTATTTATGATATTCCCAATACAGGTTCTCCAGTCTGATCAAACTCTTCTCTGTCCCACGGTGTCTTATCTCAGTAACTGTATTTATGATTGAGTTGAAAAATATTAAAGTCATCTTCATAAAGTCTTGCTTTTCTAGCTTATGTAGAAATGATAGAATCAAAAGGACCAGAAGAGCACCCATCTCAGAGGAGGTTCTTCAGAGTTTTTCAAATGTTGGACACAATTTTAAAATATATTAAGTATTTTTTTATTATTATTTTTAATTTCTTTATTGATTAAGTTATTACATATGTGTCCTTATCCCCACATTTTAACACTGTAGTAAAAATAACATGCACACTCTAATGTTTTATACCACATGGAAACATATTAACACTAGAAGCCCAATGCGCAAAATTGCACAGCCCTGCACACCTTGCCACACTTGCAGCCCTTCCCACCTGCACCCGCCTCACTGCACCCACCTCACCGCGCCCACCCGCCCACAACATCGCCTACCTGCTGGCCACCAGCCTTGTTGCAATCAGAGCCTGTGGGCCACACCACATGAGCCGAAATCACGCAAGATCCCAGACCCTCCGCATGAGGCAGGACCCCAGACCGGCTGCATGAGGTGGGACCCCAGACCCACTGTGTCGGGGAGACCTATCAGTGCACCTCCTGGTGACCCGTTGTTTGGTCGTTATGGCATTACAGCCACAGGCTTTTTATATATAGATATATGCCATGAAACAAAAATAAACTTCACTGCTAGTTTGTATTTTTATGGACTACTGACTAAACCTTTGCTACTGATTTTTCTGGAGATATTTGAACTTTTTATGAGTATGCATTTTTATATTTATGTTTTTAGCTGGGCTTTTAAAAAACTTGAGTTCATTGTTCTAGCCAGTTTGGCACAGTAGATAGAGCGTCATCCTGCAGACTGAAGGGTTCTGGGTTCAGTTCTGGTCAAGGGCACATACCTCACTTGCAGGCTCGATCCCTGGCCCTGGTTGCTGCTCCTGTGGGAGGCAACCAATGGATGTGTGTCTGTCTCTCTCCCTCCCTTACACTCTCTCTAAAAATCAGTGGAAAAATGTCCTCAGCTGAAGATTAACAACAACACCACCACCAACAAAAACTTGAGTCCATTATTATATATCCAAATCAAATTACACAAGCCAGAGCCCGGCTGAAGCATGTGTGTGCTCTGATGAATAAACACAAACAAGATGCAAGAGCAGCATCCTGCACCCACTCGTATCCCTCCTTCCCAGTCTTGCAATGGCAAGTTAATGTGATAAATTTATATTAGAGAAAGTTTTCTTGCTTAATTTAAGTTTTAGTTAGTTCTTGCCCATATAAAATAAAATTTTACATTCATGACCAGAAACATCAGTAATAATTAGATATAATCACTCAATATGGAAACAAGATTTTTTTTTATTCTTCCTTCAAGCTTCTGGACTATTTTAATAGCAAAAATCTTAATATTGCCCAAACCAAATTAGCTATTTTTAAAAGTTGCCATTTTCAATTGCTTTTCTAGTATTGAGAATTGTCTCAATATTATAAAGCCGGAACAAAGTACAAAAATATGTTGATGATGATTTAAAATTGGAGCTATTACCCCTATCCCTTGATTTCATATTTTTATTAGTCAATCGCTTGTTGTTTTTATTGATGGATTTTGATAAGTAGCATTATAATTTGGTCTTATAAAATGACTTATTACTAACAAATCTTTTTCTGTTGTATATAATGGAGATTCTATTTAGAGTTTATTAGACAAGAGATCTACAATTACTAGTAGCTAGCGATGGACATTACTCTGAATAAAGCACTTTTGATGTTTCTCTTGAAATTATCGTATTTTCTTTGATTACAAAATAAGCATTATTAACTGATACACCTAGTAAATAATATCAAAACCACTGATCTGGCCCAATCCATTAGTTTTACAAATTGAAAAATTAAAGGTCAGTTTAACTGTCTTGCTCAAAGTTATACAGCTAGAAAACTGTAGTTGCCAAAGTTCCTAATACTTAGTTCACTGTTCTCTCTATTATTTGTTACCTCATCTCTGAGCTCCTATAGTACATTTAGTTTATGTCATTCCATTTAGCATTTAATGACATGGTCTGTATACATCATTTATTTATTTATGCAACAGGAAATTTTCTGGGTGCTAGGCACTCTTGTAGGCACAGGATACCATCTCTGAATCTAAAAATTGTGCTGAAAATAAAATAAGAAATGTGATTCTATTCAGCCTCTATTTAATTTTGGTTGAATGCACACCTGCAATTAGTAATTGTATCACTGGGTGGTTTTAATATATTACTAACAAGAGCTTTTCTGTTTATGGCTATGTTTCAGGGGAGTAAAAACGTTCTTTAATATTTTGAAAGGTGAGAAAAACAAATAATTTAACTCAAAGCACTCTGCATACCATGAACCTGTAAATGTGTTTGGCAACCACAAGCACAAAGATGTATGAAACAAGGAATGTGTGTGGTAGGTGCTGTTACCTTTATGTAAACAGCACTGTAGAATGAGAGGAATGAACAAGCAACTCTAAAGAGGGGGCTAGAGGGGGCTTCACGGAGGAGCTGGCCCTGGGGTTTAGTTGAGGACCGGTAAGTTGCATTAAGAAAGTGGGAGGAATTCTTTTGAAGCCCAGGAAACAACACATGTATAAGCATAGAGGTGTGAGTGGTTCTAGCATTTCCAAGAAAGTTTAACGCAACAGGTTCCTAACTAACTAGGGTGTCTTAGGAGGAGTGGTGAGTGAACCATTAGACAATTGAAGAATGGAAGTAAGGAAATGTCCAAACTTCTTATTCTGTATAGGTATTCCTCGGGCTTCTACCTATTTCTGCCCCTAAATGTTAAGGTCTTTGAGAACACTGATGTATCTGTACTTCCCCATGATGATGTGTGCAGTGCCGAGCATGGCCAGGGCTCAGTGCATGCTTGCTCACTAAGTGTTGCCTTCATTCACTCAGATATTTTTGGCTGCAACATGTGTAAGACTCTGTACTTTGTGCTATTAGAAATAGAAACTTGTGATACAAAACAAAAAATAGTAGATTTTTTTTGTCTGTTATGATGACTAATAAATCCATGTACTCACAGAGTTTACATTTTTGTCAGAAGAGACAGGCAGTAACAAACAGTAAAATATGTAATATGTTAGTGATACATACTAAGGGGAAATAGTAAAGCAGAAAAGGGCTATGTAAATTATCAGAGAGGAAAAGAGAAGGTCAGTCTACTTAATTTCTCTCGCCTCAGTTTCCTTAACTCTAGAAAAGAAAAAAATAATAGTACTTCTACAGTTGCAACAGGGATTAAATGAGTTAATGACTGTATAAAGTGTTCAGCAGAGTTTCCAAAAGATGGTAAGACAATTGCCAGCTAATATTATTCACGTATGTGGCTAAAATAACTTTAGCCCAATAATCATCTTATGGACTTCTTTTATTAAAGGACGTACCTCCAAACAGTTAAGAACTACTCTAGAGGCTAAGACTCCTCATCCATATCTTGCTCCTTTTAGCTTCTGCTTCCAATGCATTTACTTCTAATATTTGTTATTGAAATGAATCATTGTTTTTTATAATGTTCTAGAAAACAATATTTGATTATCCAGATGTCAGGCCATCATTCTATTTCAGGCATTAGGCCGGCATCCAGATCTTTCTGTGGAAAATATTCATTAATGCTTCATGACTTATCACATCCCAAGGTTAAAAGTTCTGACAAAAATGAGACCTTTATGCTTTCTTACCAGCTAAAAATGAGTACAATATTGGAGTTGTTATTACCAGACAGAATGTAAAGCCTTCAACATTAATGTTTTGGAGTTAAGACCATTTGCATGGATTAGGTAAAGTTTCAGGTCTCTTACCCACCTTTCTTTGCCTTTCTAATCTCTGTGCATCCTTACATGTATGCTGACACCCTAACCTGATTCCCAAAATCCAGACTAGCTCTTTTTTGTGCTCATTTAGCACTCCGTACTTAGCCCCTGTCATAGCCAGTATCATTTAATGTTGTAATTACCTGTTCACCTGACTGCCCACCCTGCACCTCCCAGGCAGTAAGCTCCTTAAGATGGGACTGTGTTCTCTTTATGTTTGGGTCTCTACTATCCATTCAGTGCCTCACATGTAGATGCCCAATAAATACTTAAAACATTAAATATAATGCCTAAAGTGCCTTTAGTATATCAGGATTATAGAAACATAATTACTTAACCGTGGTCCCATATCCCTTACTTGCTCCTTTGTCTCTTATGAAGAATCTCAATGCTCAAGCATGCTGTTACACCACGTCCACCACATTCCCATGTCCTCCTTTGGCCTAAAATAAAAAAGAGAAAGTGGGCTGGTTATCAGGAAAGACCTCAAAAGTAGAGGAGCACCCTGTGAAGTAACTATGGTCCAGGATGTGGTACTTATACTTACTCTTCCAATTTAAAGAATTGTTTTTGCCTTTAGTCTCAAGGGTGATGGGGCTCTAGGGTCTGACACAGACCATCTATACCATCGATATTTACAAGAAATTAATTTACAAGCCAGATGACCTGTGTATTTGCTTGTTTTCACTGAGTGAAATACATATTCGTGGTATCCAAGTCATTAACTTAATGATATCAAAGCCTCTAGGAAATCCAACAAATATTCAAAAGGTTGTTCAATGACCTTAGAAACAGAACAAGGTGAGTTAGACCAGTGGTTCTCAACCTTCTGGCAGTTTAAATACAGTTCCTCATGTTGTGACCCAACCATAAAATTATTTTCGTTGCTACTTCATAACTGTAATGTTGCTACTGTTATGAATCATAATGTAAATATCTGATATGCAGGATGGTCTTAGGCGACCCCTGTGAAAGGGTCGTTCGACTGCCAAAGGGGTCGCGACCCACAGGTTGAAAACCGCTGAGTTAGACTGTCGCAAGGATTATTTTACCCAGACTGAGGAGGAGCTTGTCAGTGTGTCCCTGATGGCTGACCAGAGATAATAGACTAAGGGTTAGCAAGGTCTCAAGCACACTTTTGAAAGCCCTTACAAAATAATTTTTATTTGCTAAAAGAAAATAATTTTAAAAGTCAGAAAATAAAACAGTGACATTTTCTAACTCTTAATAATGGTGATGTACATTTTGGTTCCTTAATTCTTTGATCCCAAGATGAGTTCCTAAGTTAATAATAATGTGGTTTTGCTGATGATGGTGCTAAGAAAGAAGGAAAAATGGAGCATTGAAGTTGGACAAGTTTTCTGTCCCCTCTACTTCCTCTGATTGAAGAATCATCACTGTCTCAGGGTCAACTTGGTTTCATTAAGAAAGTTAAAGTGTGCTTGTGGTTCTAGCTGGCTTGCTGGTGCTCCAGCACATAGAGTAATGCCTGATGATCCACTAGTTCATCCTTATCTTTGTGAAGAAACTATGACATGAAGGTTAAATTGCCATTGGGAAAAAAAAAAAGTTATACCTCTTGTCAAGGGCTAAAGTGAGTCTTTCAAGCCTTACCTCAAGGTCCTTTCTGTTCCAGAGTTTGGAAACCCAAGTGCCTACAGAGGCCAGTCTGGTGGGAATGAAGCAGGAAGCCACAGCAGTGACCTGGAGAGCCAAGTTCTTTCTGAAGGAGCAGCCGCTGCTCTGGTCCAGATAATTGTTGCAAGGCAGGAATGTTAACCTAGTGATGCCACTTTGTCCAGGTATCAGGTAAAGCAGGAAATGCAAGTTTTCATGTGACATTTTTAAAATTTAAATATTTTTCAACTAAGTTGCCATTATTATTATTATTATTATTATTCTCAAACTATGTACAAGCCAAATACTTCTGCAGATGGTATTTGGCCCAGAGTCCTCCTGTTTGTAGCTTGGTCCTATATTTTGCTTACCTATTTGTTGAATTGCAGGCTTTATTTTCTATAGCTTTTGCTTTTCTTCAGCATGTGCTCTAAAATTATTGTGCCTGGTTTTGTGATATTGAAACTCCTTTCCTCTCCAACCTGAGTAGTTTGTGCATACGTTTTCTTTGGCTGCTACATTTCCTCTGCCACTCTCAGCATTCCAGTGAGCAGTGGATGTTAAATGGAGTCTCCTTAAGACACTTTGTTATGACACCACTAAACATTTGCAGGTTTACTGCTCACTCATTTCGGTACTGACGGGTAAGTGACATAAACACAGTAAAAGATCATTTATTTCATGAAGCTCAGAGATTGTATGCTTTGGGCTCCTCTTTCCAGAATCCACACATAAATGATCTTCCTTCTCTTACTTCTTGAGAACCTGATTTATCAGACAATATATTAGACTTTAGTTATCTTTTACACTAGAGGCCTGGTGCACAAAAATTTGTGCACTCGGCGGGGTCCCTCAGCCTGGCCTGTGCCCTCTCACAGTCTGGGACCCCTCGGGGGATGACCACCAGCTGGTTTAGGCCTGCTCCCCAAGGGATTGGGCCTAAGATGGCAGTCAGACATCACTCTGGCAGCCCGGGAGCCCTCAGGGGATGTCCACTTGCCAGCGGGGAGCAGGCTTAAGCTGCAGTTGGACATCCTTAGCGCTGCTGAGGAGGCAGGAGAGGCTCCTACCACCACCGGTGTATGGGCAGCTGGCAGCCTGGCTTGTGCCTGAGCAGAGCTCCCCCTGTGGGAGCTCACTGACCACCAGGGATCAGCTCCTGCATTGAGCATCTGCCCCCTGGTGGTCAGTGTGTGTAATAGTGATCAGTCATTCCCAGTCTTTCTGCTGTTAGGGTCAGTTTGCATATTACCCTTTTATTATATAGGAGGAGGATAGAGGTCTAGTGCACGGGTGGGGACCAGCTGGTTTGCCCTGAAGGCTTTCCCAGATCAGGGTGGGGGTTCTGCTGGGGTGCCTGGCCAACCTGAGTGAGGGGCTGATGGGTGTTTGCAGGCTGGTCACACCCCCTTCAGGGTGGGGGTCCCCACTGGGGTGCCTGGCCAGCCTGGGTGAGGGGCTGATGGCTGTTTGCAGCTGGTTACACCCACTTCAGGGTGGGGGTCCCCACTGGGGTGCCTGGCCAGTCTGGGTGAGGGGCTGAGGGTCATTTTCAGGCTGGCCAAGCCCCCCGGTGACAGAAGCTCCCAGCCACTCCTTTTTTTCTTTTTCTTTTTTTATTCTGGGATTTATTTACCTTCTATAATTGAAACTTTGTAGCCTTGAGAGGAGCTCAGAGGCGGCCAGGGCAGGCAGGAGGGAAGCCTCCTGCTCACTCCAGCTCCGTGGCCATGGCCAGCTGAAAGCAAGTATCTGGGGTTTATTTACCTTCTATAATTGAAACTTTGTTGCTTTGAGTGGAGCTCAGAGCCGGGGATGCGGCAAGCGGGAAGCTTGGCTTCTTCCATCACTGAGGCAACCAAGCCTCCTGCTTGCTCCAGCTCTGTGGCTGCCGGCCGCCATCTTAGTTGGGTTAATTTGCATATAGTTGCTCTGATTGGCTGGTGGGTGTGGCTTAAGGCATAGCAAAGGTATGGTCAATTTGCATGTTTGTCTTTTATTAGTGTAGATTTGATGATGTTTGCTGGAGACATGTCTTTGGGTGGGTTTCTTCAATGGCTAAGAAGTCTTTTCATTTTCACTTTAAGAGTAACCTGATTTTCAAGATTATGGGTGGGTTGTGGTGGGCTGGGGGAATACTGTTACTTTATACAGAACTGTCTAAGTAGGAACCTGACATCCACTGCCAGGTGAATAAAAAAATGCTAAACATTTTTATAGTTAAGAGTATATAACTATTAGTTGTTTCATTATATTACACAACCCTACATGGGCATAATTCATAATTGTTTCATTCTTAATACAATATCGATGTACATCATTTTTCAGTAGTGATTTAACCTACATATATTGAGCTTCATCTTGAGTAGCCAAAATACCAGTGATTAAGGTGTAAAAGTAACCCTAAAACTTGCTTGGTGTACTCTTAAATAGATTATGTAAATGCAGGCAAGTATTTCTTCTAAATATTCCCTATGAGAAATTTCACTATACTGTAGAAAAGCAAAAACAGCAAATTATGCTGGTAACTGAAATATAGAAATAAATTATAAACTATTTTCCCTCAAACTTATAATAGGTTTATCAATTAATTTATAGCTGTTCTGTTACATTACTATACTTTAAAACTATTCTCTAAATGTTTTTTAAGGATATGTATTTTGGAGCTGGTGATTGCTCACTTTTTACCTTTTAAGAAGGTAAAATGAATAGGAAGCATTTTCTACATATGCATACAGACCCTCATTTTTCACTTCCTTATATTGTTAAAGGTAAAAGGGGAGGCTTTTACTTGAAGTTAACTGTCTCAATCATTTTTTTTCTTTGCAGTCAGGTAGAATGGCAATGGCAAAGAGAAAGCTCAATTATATGTAGTAACATGGGTGAATTACTGGATATTATATAGGGGAACCCAAGTTAGGTTTGGAAAGCCAATTATGACTAGGGAAACCTGGAAGGCCTCTCTGAGGAAGTGACATTTAAACTGAGACAAATAGGTGCTGGTTTAGTGAAGAACAGCAGGGTCAGGATGGGAGACAGTAGCCTAAGCAGAAAAGATGAGTGACACCCTGGGGCATTTTAAAACCAATCAAAGGGATGGTCTTAATTTTTTTCTCTAGTATTTAGATTTTTCGGGTTAATGGGTATTCTTTCTGACTCTCCATATCTTTTTTCTCTACTTGGCTAAAACAGAAAGAGCAGTGATAGCGTAGTATGAGGTGCAAAGCCTGTAACTGTTTCGTAAAAGTTTCCATAATGCTTTTAAGGAGCTGAAAGATATTAATTAGCTGGTCTATAGATATAACTTTTAATTTTTTTGAAATAATATTTTTTCCAATTATAGAGCCAATACATTTTTGTTATAGGAAATGTTGAAACTACAGAAAAACAATGAAAATATAAAAATGTTCCTACTACCCAGAGACTACTGCTGGGAAGATAGCGCTGTTCTATTCCTAGATATACATATAGAGTAGCATTTTGGTAAATGAAGGTTTATAATTATAAATGCAACTTTGTAGTATTCTTTTCAGTTGACAATATCATGGACCTTTCCTATGCTGTTAAATTTTCTATAACATGATTTTAATAGCTATGTATAAGTAATAACAGTTTGGATATTTATGATGAGCTAGGCACTGATTTAAGTTTTTTATTGCATCCCCAGATCAATTCTATAAGACTATAATCTCTATTCTATAAGGGAAGAAATTTTAAAGCTTGCCCAGGGTCACAAGCTTATAAAGGGTAGAGCGACATAGCTTCTCAGTGCTGTAATTCATGTACATAAAACCCTATTTTAGACTTTCAGTTTGTTTCCACTCTAGTTTTTGGCTATTTGATTCTGTAGATTGGCAGTCTAGGCTGGGCTTAGCTTGTCCAACTTATTCCTGTTCCACATGGTGTTGGCTGGGCTCACATACACGTCTGGGGCCTCAGCTGGACTGGCTGACCACCTGGTGTGTGGTCCTCAAGGTGACTAGCTCAGGTTGTTCATGTGACAGTGGCATTACAAGGAGCAGGAGTGGAAGATGCAAGGCCTTTTGAGGTTTAGTCTCAACTTCAATAGTATCACATCCATCCTGTTCCATCGGTCAAAGCAAATCACCAGGCCAGCCCAGATTCAAGGTGTAGAGTAATCCCACTTGCTGATGGAAGGAGGTACAAAATATTTGTAGTCAGTGCAGTATACTACACTCAGCATTTAGTTTTCTAAAGGCTGTTAGGTGACTAGAATGTGTAAGTTGCTGAACTGTGGTAGCAAGTAATGGCCTGATACAAATAATTCTCCTGACCATAGATGGCCATAGGCCAGGATGCTTGTTACCTTGACACTGAAGGCTGGCCTGACTCTCTGACTTTCCTAAACTCCCTTACCTTCAGAGTTTCTGAAAAAGTGTAGCCTTCCTACATGGGTGTGATCCCTCTGTACTAAAAGGGCATGGAGATGTGGAACCAGAGAGTGTCAGTGATCAGGGCAGAGAAGATGTGTGTAAGGAATCCTGGTACATCCACATAAAGCAAACATAAATGTGCTGGGAGTCAGTTGGAGTGAGTAAGGAGAGCCTGGAAGAGATTAAGTCTCTCACAAAGGATATATCTGAGTGCTGTGTTTTGGAAGAGGTGGCTGTACAGTGAAGATAAGAACCAAATGGAAATAATAACCAGAGTAAAAGTGGGGCTGATCTATTGGACGTTTTTTTAAAAATGAAAAGAAGATCTAACTGCAAGATAAGTGTGCTCATAAGTAAAAATGCATAGCTGGAATAAACAGGTGAAAGGTGGAATAAACTGATGGTAAGGTTGGATGGAGGGAGCTGGCTAAATGCCATGAAGGAGCCATTTAAATAATTGATACGCAGGTGAAAGGTAATTGAAAAGGGGAAATGTCATTTAGGGTTACTTTAATGAGCATCATTTAACTAATAATGATGGAAAGATGATGGGTATATACATTTATTACCCAATCAAATGATAATTATGTTGTAGCCACTCAGACATTACTCTCCAAAATGCTAATGCTGATGTTATTTTTAATCCAATCACATCTCTGTTGTGTGCATATGTTTTGGCATTTAAGTATAGAGGTAGGTTTTATGTGCTACTCATTCTCAGTTGGAGAACATGAGGTGTTCACTCTTGAAAATGTAGGAATGGAGTGGACTTCTTATTTAACTTTAAGTATTTCATGAGCTATGTTTATAATTATAGTATTATAAAGTATAATGATGATTTATATTATACAACATATTAAATATTGGTGTTTTATCTGATTTACATTTTAATAGAATTTATTCATATCACATGATTCAAAAATCAATTCATTATTTTTACCATTAAGTTTGTCTTCCATTATTCAGAAGAATTTATTATTATATTTGATGTTATTCAGAAACATTTATGAATCTGCTTATTTTCTTGAGGCAATATTCTCTGATATTTAATCTTCATGGTGTTTCAGGTATAACTTTTAAAATTTACATCAACACTGCATAGCGAGTTTACTCTTAGTTTGACAAGAATGTCAGCATTGAGAAAAAGGTCTATTGCACTACTTAAAATCATGCTTAATTTTTATATTGTTGCATTTATTTTAGTGCTTCATTCATTAATTAAATTCAATTGTGTTATATATAGTCCACTTAATAAATAAAACTGATGCATAAAGTTAGCATATTAATTTTCTTAGAAGCTCTATTATACTTTTTCTACACTCAGAAATTATGAGATCATTAGGGACAAATCTAGAACAAAAAATCATTTTGTATATTTTGTCAGTAAAATACATACTTACTGGCTTCTTTTAAAATCCTCTTTTTTATTTTAGACATGTGTTTTTAAAACTTTATAAGCCTACATGGTAGAAATCAGAATAGAAAATTATGTTGACTACTTAGAATATGCATAATCTTCAGGAAGTCTTTAAGGCCAGGGACTACAGCTGGAACTGGGAATATAAGAAGTCCTAGAGAGAAAGATTCCTGCCCTGAGGGAGTCTTACATTCCTCTGGGGAGAGAGAGTCAATAAACAAATAAATGATAAGAAAAAAATCAGGAGGAGTCAGTGAATTAACAAAAGTGTGAGAGAATACCTAAGGTTTACAGAAGAGTCTCTATAAAGAGGTGACAGCTAATTAGAATTCTTCATGGTCAGAAAAAGCCAAGGTAAAAAAAATCAAGTCACTAAAATTCAGTCCACCAAAAGCCAATTCTCATAGAGTAATTTTCATATTGAAAGGAAGCAAGAAAATGAAAACATTGGTAGAATTGTGACATATACAGTATTCACCTTAGAACACACACACACACCACTTTTTAAATTTCATTATTATTACCACTAAAACTGTTTGTGAAATCAATTTAAATTATGTCATGAGTATTAGATCTTTCCTTTATCCAGAATATTAATGAGATGGAGGTACTTTTCATATCACAATATTGTTTCTGTCTTACTTGTGTCTGTTGGGCTTAAACAAGCCATATAAACATGGTGGGTCATAATGGAATCTTTAGGAGAGGTGGAGGGAAAATGTGGTAGATCATGTTGCTTTTTATATTAAATTTATAAAAATTAGAAAAGAAGAGAAATTATGTTTTTATAATACAAACTACAAAAAATAAAGCTTGACTAACTCTTGAATGATGGGTTTATATGGAAGATAAACTTATCAAAATCTTGGAGGCACAAAGAATAGATTTTAATATTTAGCAGAAGAGGGCATGTATGGGTGTCAAAAGTTTGAAAAATATGGCCTGAAGTACTTTCCTAAAATTACCCTCCTGGCACATTCAGAAATTTATGAAGGGCCCTAAAATTATGCAGTTCTTATTTTAACAAATAATTCTAAATGAATTATCAAAATGACCATGGATTTATGCACAGGAATATTTATATTAGATTTATTTGTAAATTGTGAGAATTTAGGAGAAAAATCTATATAATTAAATAATTATATACAATTATCCAAGAAAATTCTACCCAGCATTTTAAAGCCTTATTTTGGAAAAATATTTAATGCCATAATAAAATGCTCTGGACAAAGTGTTGTAATTACTCAATGTTGAAAGCAAAAAGACACATTTATACATAGAAAAACTTTGGAATCAGTGCACCTACTTTGGAGAGTAATTTGGCAGTGCCTGTGAAGTTGAAAATGTGCAGACCCTCCAACCGAACATTAATATGATTGATATACCCATAGATAAGTAGTTGTATAATCCTATCTAATAAAAGACAAAAAGGGTAATTGACCATACTTTCGCTATGCTTCCCATTGGCTAATCAGGGTGATATGCAAATTAACCGCCAACCAAGATGGCGGCCAGCAGCCACGCAGCTGAAGCGAGCAGGAGGCTTGCTTGCTCCAGTGATGGAGGAAGCCAAGGTTCCCCGCCTACCGCGGCCTGGCTCTGAGCTCCGAAAGCAACAAAGTTTCAATTATAGAAGCTAAACAAACCCCAGATACCTGCTTTTAGCAGGCCGTGGCCTCAGAGCTGGAGCTGGCTCTCGGCTCCAGTGACAGCAACGAAGTTTCAATTATAGAAGGTAAATAAATCCCAGAATAAAAAAAAAAAAAAAGGAGAGGCTAGGAGCTTCAGTCACCGGCCAGCCTGAAAAGGGCCCTCAGCCCCTCACCCAGGCTGGCCAGGCACCCAAGCGGGACCCCTACCCTGATCCAGGAAACCCCTTCAGGGCAAACCAGCTGGTCCCCACCCGTGCACTAGGCCTCTATCCTCCTCCTATATAATAAAAGGGTAATATACAAACTGACCCTAACAGCAGAAAGACTGGGAATGACTGATCACTATTACACACACTGACCACCAGGGGACAGATGGTCAGTGCAGGAGCTGACCCCTGGTGGTCAGTGCACTCCCATAGGGGGAGCTCTGCTCAGCCACAAGCCAGGCTGATGGCTGCCAGTACAGTGGTGGTGGTGGGAGCCTCTCCTGCCTCCTCAGCAGCGCTAAAGATGTCAGACTGCAGCTTAGGTCTGCTCCCCGCTGGCAAGTGGACATCCCCCGAGGGCTGCCGGGCTGCCAGAGGGATTGCCATCTTAGGCCCAATCCCTTGGGGAGCAGGCGTAAGCCAGCAGGTGGTCATCCCCGGAGGGGTCCCAGACTGCGAGAGGGCACAGGCTGGACTGAGGGACACCCCCGCCCCCGAGTGCACAAATTTTTGTGCACCGGGCCTCTAGTCATATGATAAAGTGCTATTCAGATGTTAAATATTAATGAATTGGATCAATATATGTGCAGGAGAGATAGATCGATATATCTCAGTAGAGGTAGCTCTCAAAACAATGTTGAATTTTATAAAGCAAGTTGCCAAATGATATACAGTATATAGTAATATTTGCATAAAAATGTAAAATACATATAATAATACCAAATATTGTCTGTGTGTGTGTGTGTATAATACCATCAGAACCATGATGGTGGTGCCCTTTAGGGTGGGAGGGAGAGGAATGAGACTAAAAAGGGAAATAGGGTGGGGATGAGGGATAGTATTTAACTTCATCTGTAATGTTTTCTAAGTCATTAATTTAAAAAAATAAACATAACTGACAAAATGCTTACATTGTGAATTTGGAATGGTAGTTCAAGTTTATTATATTAATCTTTCTTATGTGTGCTTTTAAAATTTTCTATAAACAATAATTAAGAGAAGGTACATATATGTTTGCAGTGGTTACTATTCAGCAGAAAGATTACAGTTCCATTTTTATTTTCATTTTCAAACTTTTCTGCATTTTCCAAATTCACAAAATGAATGCTGAGAAAATTAGAGCCACTTACAGATAAATAACCAGTAGCTGTACCCAGCGTTTCTAAGGCCCTTACACTTGAGCTGCCTCTAGAAGGCTGACGAATGGACAAAAATAGGATGATTCTCCCACAGACAAAAGGAAGTAGAGGGCTGGCTGCCTTCACGGTGTGGAGATGTAAAACCGGCCATATCTTGGGAAGGGGGAGGGAAGGGTGTTATTCTAAGCCACTGGTCTCAAACTTGGGCATGCATCAGAATCACAGAGAGGGCTTGTGAAAAAACAGGTTGTCCCCGAGTTTCTAATTCAGTAACGGGGGCCAGGCCTATGAATTTGCATTTCTAACAAGTTCCCAGATGTTATTGACAATGATGATGCTGGTCTCAGGACCAGGCCTTGAGAACTTCTGGTGTACGCAAAACCCAGCCATCAGATACTTGTATTTTTAATTGTTGAAATATGAGGGAGACATTTGGCAGGAATCACTCCAATGTTATTATCTGGCAGATCACAAATTACTCAACGGAGCCAGCCAGCCAGTCTCAGGGAAGTTGGAGTCACATGCCAGAGCAGGCAGATAAACAAAAAGTCATCAGGGGGTTAGAAAACTCAAAAGTGAGAAAATGAGAGTGATCTCTAATGATCAGACACCACTGAAGAGATTTATTTAGGAGAAAAGCAAGGTATTAAAATGAGCATGAAAAAGGACTTTAAAAAATAAAAAAGTCTTTGTAATACTTTAAGCAATAAAAAAATAAAAATAAGAAAAATCAAAAATAAAAAGTTTCAGTCATCAGAGTCTGTTGCTTTTTGAAAAAACTGGGGATCCAGGATGGCACAAAGTTTCTCTCCCATTCACATTTGTCACCAGCACGGGGTATTCCCCTCGGACGGGTGCCGGGGTCCAACCCCAGCAGGTCCAGGGGTTCCCAAAGGTGTGGACGGAGTCGGCAAAGAAGGAATGACACGGAGACAGTGTTCAGTTGATCAGCAGCCTAGCCAGGATCTCTAGCCAGGATCTCCAGCCAAGTTCTGGTCTGGATCTCCAGAGAGGTTCTGCTCTGGATCTCCAGCGAAGTTCTGGTTAGGATCTCCAGCCAGGTTCTGTGGCCATGTTCCCTCGCTAGGTTCTCCAGCCAGGTTCTGTCCAGGTTCTTTAGCCAGGTTCAGTCACCAGGTTCTAGTCAGGTTCTCTTGCCAATTTCTGTAGTCAGGTTCAGTCCAGGATCTTTTGCCATGTTCTCTCCAGCGAAGTTCTTCTGTCTCTAGAGAACGTTCTGTGTAGGTTCTGTGTTCTGAATTCTGTCTCTCTTGGTCCTGTCTTCCAAGCCTTGTCTCCTAAGTTCTGTCTCTTTCTGTCTTGTTACATCTGTATTTATACCAGTTGATTCAATCCTATCAATCTCTATTACAAAGGTTAGGGCGTTTCTTATCTCCATTCCAGGGAGTAAAGATTATGTAGCTTAAGCATGATTGTTTGTAGTGATTAACTACCCGCCTGGCACTTAGTTAAGGAGTTTCATCCCCTCCCTGACTTCAGGGAAAAATTCCTACCTGGGGAAACAACCTTTCTAGGAGAGGCATCCCCTCCCTGACTTCAGGGAAAAATTCCTACCTGGGGAAACAACCTTTCTCGGAGAGGTGACCTTGGTTAAAACACACAGCGCTAAGGGGAGCAAACATATTAAGAACTGTATGCTATATATGCCAGGTCCCTTGAAACAGCAAGGATGGACCGGCTCCCGGCAAATTCCCCCTTTTTTATTTTTTAAAGGCAGGCATTAAAAAGAAAAACCTCAAATGCTCTCTTATATCCATTTTAAGAGTAGGATTGGCGCTTTCCGCTATTACCTGAGTCCTGATCTATCATCCCAGCGAGAGCTTGCCAATCCTGCACTTTCCCAGGGTAGAAAGGCTGCAGTGGGGTTAAGGATAAGGCTCCTTGGGCCTACCTTCTCCCATGCCATTACATTTACCTTTCCTTCCTCAGAAAAGCATGGACATATTTATTGTACAAAACGTTCTGTCTGACTGGGAGTAACCTTAATTCCTCTGCTAGCAAGCATATGTGTTAAAAGATCAATACAGAGTCTTATTTCTTTAGACTCAGTATGGCACATCTTCTTAATCTAAAGATCAATACAGAGTCTTCTTTCTTTGGACTCAGTATGGCACATCTTCTCAATCTAAGTTCTGTACTATCCACCTTCTTACCCTACTTATCCTCTATAGGGGGGTTTGCAGCACCCTGGTGGAGTCCAATCCGTCCCGAATGTGGGGGTTCTCAATGGGGGGGCTTACCTAGGGGAATCCTGTTCCAGGGGTTCCCAAAGGTGTGGACGGAGTCGGCGAAGACTATCCACCCTCTTCCTACGGTGGAGTCCTATCCGTCCTGAGTGCGGGGCGCTTACCTAGGGGAACCCTGTTCGGGCGCCAGATGCCGGGGTCCAACCCCAGCAGGTCCAGGGGTTCCCAAAGGCGTAGACGGAGTCGGCGAAGAAGGAAGGACACGGAGACAGTGTTCAGTTGATCAGCAGCCTAGCCAGGATCTCTAGCCAGGATCTCCAGCCAAGTTCTGGTCTGGATCTCCAGAGAGGTTCTGCTTAGGATCTCCAGCCAGGTTCAGTCACCAGGTTCTAGTCAGGTTCTCTTGCCAATTTCTGTAGTCAGGTTCAGTCCAGGATCTTTTGCCATGCTCTCTCCAGCGAAGTTCTTCTGCCTGTAGGTTCTGTCTGTAGGTTCTCTCTTCTAAGTCTGTCTCCTGAGTTCTGTGTTCTAAGTTCTGTGTTCTGAGTTCTGTGTCTTGCTGTCTTGTTACATCTGTATTTATACCAGTTGATTCAATCCTATCAATCTCTATTACAAAGGTTAGGGCGTTTCTTATCTCCATTCCAGGGAGTAAAGATTATGTAGCTTAAGCATGATTGTTTGTAGTGATTAACTACCCGCCTGGCACTTAGTTAAGGAGTTTCATCCCCTCCCTGACTTCAGGGAAAAATTCCTACCTGGGGAAACAACCTTTCTAGGAGAGGCATCCCCTCCCTGACTTCAGGGAAAAATTCCTACCTGGGGAAACAACCTTTCTCGGAGAGGTGACCTTGGTTAAAACACACAGCGCTAAGGGGAGCAAACATATTAAGAACCGTATGCTATATATGCCAGGTCCCTTGAAACAGCAAGGATGGACCGGCTCCCGGCAGACGGGGACTCCTTGAGAAAGAGGGGCTGACCCTTCCTTGCTCTCTCTGTCCTTTCTCATCCTCCCTTCATCCCACTTGCCTTTCTATTTGTTCTGCCACACCAAGCAGCACTGTAGTGCCAAGCGTTATGCTAGGCTCTGGATAAAGTAGTGTCTTACCATCTTTGAACTACAGGACATACTAGTAGCATAGTACCTAGTACTTAACAGCCGCTCACTAACTATTGAATAAAACATGAGTAAACACATACGTGATCAGAAGGGGTCTTGGTTAAAGGTGCAGTGAATGGAAGACAGAAATAGGATGCAGTGCCTGCAAGTAGGAATCATAGACACAGCAGAGTGGGCCCCACAGTGCCAATCACCAGCTTGAGACACCGTCGGGAATGTTACTATTTGGCACTTTTCCTGATACCCACATTTTCCCCAATAGACTTTTGCTACTCTTCCAACTGCCTTGCCAGTGTTTCCCACACCACTACCCATGGTTCCCAACTTTTAGCTAAATGAGTATATATTTCATTACAACATCTTTTATCTGTCTCAGACCTGAGGCTGCAAATAAGTCATATGCCTGACTACATGATGCTCTTTACTGCAAGGCATTCTCCTACTTCCCTAAGGAAGAGATCCAAAAAAGGTTTAGGTTGAACTTAAAAATGTAGACTTTTAGGAATATAGATTAAGTAATTATGTGTCTACATACACTGTTCAATTTGTTGATTGTTATGCATGTATATTTAAACATAGTCTCTAAAATATTAACTTTTAAAATTCATTTTGAGAGAGAGAGGGGAAGGGGGAGAGAGAGAGAAACATTGGTATGAGAGAGAAACATTGATTGGCTGCCTCCTTCACCCGACTGGGGATCAAACTCACCACCTGGGTATGTGCCTGAGTGGGAATCAAACCCACCTCCTTCTGGTGCACAGGACAATGTGCCAACCAACCAAGCCAATTTTTTTAAAAATGTATTTCTCATCTTTTTTTATTTAACAATTCCTTTAAGATGACCTCTTACAAGCATTCTAGACCAGCAGCGATTCCTGCTGGTTCAAGCTAATATGTCCTCCCCCAACAGGACCTTGTGATGCAATAAAGGAATTAAGAGAGCATGCCCCATAATAGTAGGGAGCTTTTAACTCCTAACTATAAAGCAACTTCCACTCTTGGATTCAAGAACATTGGGGGGAAACCTTCTGTTATATTTGGAAGTGTTCTATAAGTTTATTTCCTTTTTATTTTTCTTTTAAAAACAGAAACCTTTTGCTCTTTAGGCTACTATGATGATTTAAAAAGTAAATCATAAGGATATGTAGAGTGATCAGTTGTGATTGGATTAATACATAACTTTCCAGTTGTCAAGTCATAAGAGGTTTTGAGAGAGATATTTTTATTGTGAATTAAAGGAGTGTGTGTGTGTGTGTGTGTGTGTGTGTGTGTGTGTGTGTGTGTGTGTGTAATGCCATAATTATGGGTCGGTCTCTAGTAATTAGAAAGTTTCATGTGGTGAAGAGCAAGCAAATTGGTTTAAGTGGATCATTAGAAGAAGAAAACAAGTTGAATTTGTTTGTGATTTTGATGGCAGGGGGCATCAAAGTAGTTTGGTACACTTAACAGTTTATTCTATTTATAATTGTACAGGTTCTTAGTTTTGCAACATTTAATATACAGTTTATATATTTATATATGTTTCAGGCTACATTATTGGAATTTTGAAGACATGAAAACATCAGATGAACCACCCTGCAACATCTTGGATTCAGATTGGAAGATGAAGAGAAAGTTTAAAGAATGTGGCCTATAAAGGCGGGTAGTACCTGGAAATATTAACCGACTCACATTGTAAAAATGAGACTGGTTTCTAAAGAGTAGAGATTATTTTAGTCCAACATCAAGGTTCAAGACAAAATGTTGAACTAAAAACTTTACTCCCCTCCCGCCCCCCACTTCAGACAGGTACCAGCATTGGTGAATATGATTTTCCTTAGCCAGAAGCACTCCGCTTTACCCATGTAGACCATCCTTAGGAATTAAATATTGGTTATTTAATGTAGATTATAATGGGAAACTGATCTTTTCCACAATGGCAGATTTCAAGGACTTGGTTCCAAACTGAGCCGGAGCATCCCACTGCATTTTGTACAGTCTGGGAACAGCTATGCTGCACTGGCCGTTTTTGAAGGCCATCATGCCCTGTAATATAAGGATATCATCTTCTTGCTGATATCTTTGGAGCGTCCCAAGCAGACACAGAAAATGAATGGAGGCAAGGAGTGTGACGGAGGGGACAAGGATGGAGGTCTTCCAGCTATACAAGTTCCTGTGGGTTGGCAGCGCCGTGTGGATCACAATGGAGTGCTTTATGTCAGGTGAGCCCTTATGACTACCTATGTTACCTCCAAGTTGCAGTCCCAAAATGAAGGAGGTAGAGCCTGTTCTTCCGAGGGAGCAAAATATTGTGACTGACAGCACCTCAAATAAATTTGAATAAATGAACTTTGTGCTGGAAATATTCAACTGTTTTTATTCTGCCCTATTTTGCGATGTAAATTGCCTTAGGTTACAAGAGAGAATTTTTACGCATTACTTGTGTTTATATAACGTGTCGTTCTGCTTATCTCTGTAACAAGGATAAAGAAAAATGAAGATTTCTAGAAGAAACATAGGCATCATTACCACATTCACAAGGGAATGTAAATACTAGAAATAGACCCAAGGCCCCTCGACAGTGTTAGTCTATCCTCCAGAGTGCTTCAGCTGGACTTTCCGAAGGAAGGTGGAGTGTTTATATTTATAGCCAGTTTTAATTAGTAGACTTCTTAAAGCCTTATATTAGGTACAAATAATTTTCCTATTTTTTCTGCACCGTTTTTAATCTATATCCTTGCATATTATAGTAAAAAAGAAAAGGTCACGATGAAGATGGCTCTTCATCTCTCACATAAAAATCATACAAATAAAATGCAAATGCCTGCTCTACAGAATTTTGAGGGCAAGTATCTCTTATAGAACAAGTTGAATGGAATAACGGAACTGTTGGCAAGAAGTTTCAGTCTTATTATTGAACTAGAGGCCCGATGCACAAAATGCGTGCAAGAGTAGGCCTTCCTTCCCCCAGCACCCTCTGGCACCTAGGACCAGGGCTTCCCTCGCACCCTCGGAAGGTCGGAAGGTCTAATTAGCATATTACGCTTTTATTATTATAGATAATTGACACCTAAGTTCCTTACTTAGCAGTTTATATGAAAAGTTAGGACACCATAAAATTTCTCTTTGTTATGAATAAACGACTACTAGAAATAGAACTTTTTAAAAGTTATCACGTCGCATCATGATATTAATGCTGTTACTTTAAATGCAGTTATTTGTATCTCTGCTTCAACGGAATTCTTCATTTGTTCAAAGATGTATTTATATGAATGAGGTATTTGCTGTTATATAAACATAAATTATTTCATGCCATAACAACTCAAAATTCAGTTCAGAGTCTGTCCTGCGTTTGTTTGATGTAAGGTGTTTCTGGAGGTAAACTTAATTACCAATTGAAATTCTCTGGCACATAATTCTTTTGTTTCTGGGATGATAAAGATGTGCTCTATATTAAGAGGAGTGAAGGAATACGAAAGCAGGGGATGTGGAGCCTGTCCTGTTAAGATGGACACACAGGTCACTTTCTCAAGTGTTCCTATTGCCGGTGCTGTTAACAAACTGCCAGAAATACTTTATTATTAATGTAATATAGCAAGGTGTCAGTGTTACTGTTCATATTTATTATTGTTCTAGTCTGTAAGGAGCAATCATGTATCCATCTTAGAGTAAATGAATCTAGGATCTTGAAGATCTAATTTCTTTAACTTTATCTTCATTCCTATGAAAGATCAATCAGCTTTTCAGATTGCTGAAAACTAAATTAAAACAAGCTACTAAGTCTGGGAATCTGTCAGTTATCTTGTTCATGATTTTCCACATGTAGGTAGATTCCGCTATCTGTTAGTGTGAGTTAACGTGAGTTCTCCAAATCCAAGTCTCTGCACTAAAAATTATTTTGAAAACTAACTTTGCCAGATAAGGTAAAACACCTTCAAATAAGTTAAGCCAGTATGGGTTTGATTTGTTTGTAAGGAGTTAAATTACTGCTTGAACACATATAAGGGGCTAGCCCTCCTATAGCTCCCTTCTCAATGTGCAGTTTGCTTGTAATTTTTAGGTTTGTCTCCAGCTGCTCCTGCCTCAGGGAGGAGTTGAGGCTGCACATTAAATTTCCCACCTGCTTCCAATCTTCTAAGTGTTATCCATGCCATAAGACTTGTAGCTGTTTTTTACGTTAATTATTACTTTAAAAAGTTAATTAAAGAGGCCAGCTGACTGACTGAGAGGAAGTGTTTTTGAAGTGTCTAGAGTGGAATACTCTAATAGAATTCAGGAACTCTTGTCTTCAGGTTTAATTTTACAATTAAATTCCTCTAGGATTCAGTCTGTACACCTTTAACTGTAAAATGTTAGGCAATTTCTTGTCACAGAACTCATGAACTTTACACATGATAACTGTTGGGTGATTGTGTTTTATGTAAATTGGCAGACCTCCAACACCTCTGGTCATTACCACTGTCATGGAACTCAAGTCGATAAGATGGGAATTATTATTTTTTACAGATCATTTGAAAAACGTTGTTAGCCTTCATAAATGAGTGAGTGAATTGACAAAGTTGAGGATTTTAATTGAGATTTTCTGTATGTATAAGTCACTTAAATGATTGTCCATAAATAAAACATGAATTGCATTTTAAAGTTGGTTCACTTGTAGATGCAAAACTGCTCCCTGTGTTTTTGTAGAAGCAGAATAGTCTACCCCTAGTAGTGTAATCCTTTGTATTATTTCTGGTCAAATCCAAATTTGATCAGAATGTGTAAGTGAAGGTTTTGCTAAACAGTCATAAATAAAAGACCATTCTTGAATGAAAAGTGTCTAATAATTTTCAAGGTTGTCAAAATCAGTATTTTAATAATAAAAGTCTTAAAATGCAAATTGCCCATTTTAAACTAACCCTCACTATACTAGTAAATGAAAATCAAAGAAAATTAAAAATAAAAATAAAAACCAAGAGTAATAACCTTGGGAGCAGTACCATTTACCAGCCAGAAGACCCGCAAGGCACCCCTTTCTGCCACCTAAAGTCCTCTTTCCTCAAGAGTCCCCTCATCCTTTGTCAGATCTGCTTGGCTCCTCTCTCCTTGTCAGTACCATTTGGCTCTTCAGTGTAATTTGAGTTGGGCCACACAGGTCTATCTTCAAAGAAACACATGGATGAGGGAGAAAAAAAAAAAAGAAACCTATTTTTACATAGGGATGACTTGGTTCTGGACTCCAAGATTAAAGGAAAGATTACTTGCTAGCTCCAACTTTTACACACTTAGTGACTTTCTGGTTTGACCTCCAATGTGTTCCTAAATTTCAGTTTTTCCTCCAACAGCTTCAAAAGTAGATCTTCTGGTTTAAAATGATAATGATTACTTTCATGTTGTTTTCTTGTTCCTTTCCTGCCTGCTCCTGTCGTCTTAAGAATAGCATTTTTCCCCCATCCCAGTCCACGCTTGGTTTTCCAAATACTTTTATTTAATTTTCTAGGGAGATCTGTCTTTTTCTCAGAAATATTTTGGTTCAAAAGAAAGAGTGATGGTGCTAAAAGGCTATAATTTAGCATCTAGCATAATATTGACAAAGAGAATGCTTTTCCCTGGTAGGAAAATATTATCCTGTGAAGGACAGTAAGACTATAAATGATGCCTTTTTTCATATGATATGTGCAGTCAGAGTTATTTCCTGATGCTTTTTTGAACTATTTTTACAGTCCCAGTGGGTCTTTGTTATCTTGCTTGGAGCAGGTTAAAACATACCTGCTTACTGACGGAACATGCAAGTGTGGCTTGGAATGTCCTCTTATTCTTCCCAAGGTAACCATTTCACAACAGTTCTACCAGCAGTTTTCTCTTTTCTAGGTGTTTCGTATATTAGCTTTTCTCATTTGGCATTTCGTTTTTATATTACTTCTCCAATCACATATGCATTTTAAAGTCTATCTAATTAGGTATCTTTTGCATGCATTTTGGAATGCTTAATGACTGTGGAAAGTGGTTCAAATCCCAGAGTCATTTTCAAAGGTGACAAACCTATATTCGTATTAAATACTTTATGAAAGCCATTTTTGCACATTTTATTAGAGCTCTACCTATGTTCACCATTTAATAGTGCAGTAGTTTTTCCCCTCCTGTAACTGCTCAATCTGCAATGTTATTTTTAGCACTGGTGTTGATAAATCTGCCACCAATGCTTCTAAAATGATGAAGCTGAACTGAACCTTCCTACTCAAAATGTGAAACGGTTTTACTCCTTTGCAAGGTAGAAAGTAAAAACTGTTTAAAATGATAAAATATTATTTATTATGGAAGCAGGTTCTTGTTCTCTGAGTATCTATTATAGTGCTAACTTTAGAAATAAAATTAACAGACCCCTTTTTTCTTCTTATTTGTGTCACCTTCACCTCATTCCAAAAAAGAAAAAAGCATTTGAAACATCTCATAAATATATACACAATAAGATTATTTTAATAGAAGAGTAGATTTTTAATAGGTGAAAAGGTAATATTAATATAGTAATAAAATAAAGCCAAAGGAAAAGTTAGCACATAGAAGTGTCAGCTTTTGGATTTTTAAACTGAACTTCATCTATTTTTGTACTGTTATAACAGCAGGAAATAGAACATCAGGGAACGTAGATAATATACCTTTGCATATATTTATCTTGGTTATCGTGGAATTAGGATAATTGTCATTATTTACTGTGCCACTAAAAGCCGGAGTACTATTAAGTTACATAAAGTTGCTTTTCTTAAATAACTTGAGAAAGTTTTATTCATATTGATGGCCTAATCTATGTAAAGAAATGTTTTAACAAAGCAACTTTTTATGTTATGCTTTTATGACATGCTCTAAACTGAGGCCATTCTTTTTCCAGGTGTTTAATTTTGATCCGGGAGCTGCTGTGAAGCAGAGAACTGCAGAAGATGTTAAAGCCGATGAAGATGTCACAAAGCTATGCATCCATAAAAGGAAAATCATCGCAGTGGCCACACTTCATAAAAGCATGGAAGCCCCACATCCTTCTCTGGTGCTTACCAGTCCCGGAGGAGGAACAAGTATGTAACCTGGGGAAGGGTTTAGGAATCCCACCCCATCCCCTCCTCTCCTCGCAGAGTCATGGGAGATCACTTTGCCAAGCATTTTCCAAGTCCACTTTTTAAACAGGCACAATGCTTTTAAAGTTATGAGTGTCTTATCATTTTATTACAAGTAGCAAACTCATTCTGAAAAATCCCATGAAGTTGTTTCCCAAAATGTCCTATCCAAATCACCTAGTTAAACAATTAGAGTCTGATTAGCACATGCACATATTATGGGGGTATGGAGCTGGGCTAACAAAAGAGAAAGTGATACAGATTTTTAGGAATCAGAGGTAGCCTTTTTCTTAAGGTTGTACTTGAATGTGTGGTATCAAATCCTCAAATGCAACTAATAATATTTTTAAGAACTAGCAGTGTTATTTTTTCTGTCATTTTATAGCTATTTATTGAGCACCTACTAGTAGATCTTACCTTTTTAGGAACTTTTTATACCTCCCCCAACACACCTGTATGCATGAATGCATGCTTTCATATTTTTTTAAAATTTCAAAATGCAGAAAAATTGCATGAACAGTTTATTGAATACCACGTACCCTTCATCTAGATTCACCAATTAACAATTTTGTTTTAGAAATTACCATGAAAATTGACCCCTAAATAGTTCAACACACACAGACATTCTCCTCACAAACCAAAATCTAATTGTCACATTTAGGAACTTTAACAATGATATAATATTATGATACAATATTATCTAATAAGTAGTCTGTATTCAAATTCCTCCTGTTGTCCTAATAATTTCTTATAGTTATTTTTAAACCAAGTTTTCTTTTTTAATCCAGGATGCAATCAAAGACTGTGCACTGCAATTAGTTGTTCCATTTCTTTACTCTGCATCAGTTCCCCATCTTTCGCTCTTTCATGGCACTGACATTGTTGAAGAGTCCAGGTCAATGTTAATAGGACGTTCCTCAATTTGGATTTGCCTGATTGTTTCCTCATTTATATCAAGTTAAAAATTTTTTGCTAGGAATACTGCACAGGTGATGTTATGTCCTCCTCAGGAGGCACATAATGTCAATTTATCCCATATTGATGACATTAAGTTTGATTGCTTGGGTATAGTTATATCCATCTGATCACTCCATTGTTAAGGTACTTTTGACCTTTAAGATTAATATGTAATCCGTGGAATTATGATTTGAGACTGGGAAACTTCTTTTTGTAATGGCTAGTATATAAACTTCCTCCAAAATATTACAATCTACTTAGCACTTGAATAGTAATTCAGAATAAAATGTGACTAAGTGCCAAAGTGTTTGCTTATGAAGGCGAAGTGATGTTCTGCAGAGCTCTAAATACAGATGACGAGTGGCCTCTGTAGTGATCAGAGAAGGCTTTACAGCAGAACTCAGATTTGAACCAACCTGGAAAGTTTCAGGATTTAGAAATATGAGGGAAATAAGAAAATTCTTGTCCAGAATGAGTAAATCGATAATGTAGAAACTAATCTGACTTGAGGGGAAGATTAAGCCTACGTAGGTAAGTTGGGGTCAAATTATGGACTTACAAAGAAGAGCAGTTGTGACATCGGACAGGTAAAGATTGACACTCAGCACTCATGTGAGGAGAGCGGGGAGATAAGTTAGCAGCTATGACCAGAGAGCTCCTTCCCAATAACCTCTAACCTTTACGCTTGAACAGGAATGATCAGAAAAATATTGCTCCACTGAGGTATGTAAGAAAAAACAGTCTTTTAAGGGATTTTTTTTTTCTTTTGATGAGCTACATTTTTTTTAATTAAAAACAAATATTGCCACAGTTTAAAGACATTTAATAGTAATAAATTATTTAACATTTACCGATATCTTGCCACCTCAACGTAGCTATGGTTTCACTTTTGTATATGCTCATATCTGCTGCTGTCTCATATCAAACAGTTTTACCTCTTTTTACATTCTGCCTTGTTGCCTTTTTAATGACCATAACAGAGTCTTGATCTGGTTCTCAACTTTTCATATCTTAACAAGTTTCATTATTAAAAAATAAAGATAAATATTTAACTAGAACTGGTTTAAGAGGCATATCTCCATCCACTCTTACAATGGTATACTTTATTAGATTAATTGCCTCTTTTACTAGCTTCAGACATAACATTTATATCAACTTCCTAATTTTATGAAGTTGATATCTATCTTAACATTTAATTATTTAAAGCTCAACCTTAAATGTTAAGAAGACTCATATAGTAATTTTCACCTCCAACATACATAAACATACATTTACTTTCTGCTTATTCTTTTGAAAGGTCTACATGAAAGCCCTTGATGGGTACCTAGCATTTATATTTGCCAACTCTTCTAATACTTTATTTCCTACGTGTAACATAACTTTTATTTGTTTATTTAGTATTCCTATTATTTTAAAGATGGTAACTAGGTTTCCCCAGGTATGGAAGAAATCCTTTTTAAAACACAACTATTTTCTAAATTCTGTTGTATGTTTTTTTCTGTCCGTTGTACATTTGAAAATGCCAATGTCTACATTTTTAATCACTTAACTATAAATAATTATAGAAATACCCAGGAAAAGACACAAGTCTAGAGTTTTGTTCCCGAAGAGAACACAGTCAATCCTGTAATAGGCTAACACAGGTACCTGTGTTCCCACCATGAGCCATGCCTAGTACCCCAACTACTTTTCATATATTATTTTCATTACAAACTTTGAAAATCTCTTTTTAACAAGAAAATAAGTTCAGTTGAGTTTATCTGCTACAGTTCTCTTATATCATTGGTTCTCAACTTTTCATATATTCAGAAATTACTCTATCCAGAACCTTCACCATGCTAGAAACAGAAAGCCCACATTTCCAAAGAAAATATGTTCACTGCATTCTCTTACTTTTTGAATGCATCCTACCTGGATTTCATTTTTTAAGATAAACCACTGTCTTAAAAAAAACATTATCTGATTTGATCTGTATACTATCTCGCAGGTAGGAGAAGTATATTTATCTTAAATGTGCAAGTATCCATGTAAGTAAATGTACTTCTGATTGCAAATGAATCCAGGTGTACTTGCCAATATGTTGTAAGTCCCAGAATGGGGATGGCCAACATATAGTATGAATGAAGCCACTCTCAACCCCTGTGCCTGTAGTAGACTCAGTGGCATTTCTACAGAGCCCAGCAAGGCTCAGCATCCTTTCCATCATAGCCCTCTAATCAGCCACCACCAGTTGATGGGACTTGGCCTAGGAAATCAATTTTATTTACTATCCCTGTTTTACAAGGTACAACTTTATAAAATAGTGAAACATCCTTAGGGGGCTAAAAAACTTGAACCTAGAATTCTAACAAGATAAAGTGAAAGCTCTGTCCAGTGGGCCAGCTTGCTTTTGTTGCCTGTATTCTGTTGATCTCCAAAGGGACTGAAAGGACTCCAAAGGCCAGTGAGGGAGAGATGCGCTCTGTAGGAAGAGGAATGGCAATTAGAACCCAGTACTAAAGATTTGGCAGTCTAAATGTTACATAGGAATTCTATCCTAATAAAGAATTGCAGCCTTTTACCTGAGTTGACTGGCTAAAGTTGTTTTTACAGTAATGACTGGTTAACGTTAAAGAAACTGCAGAGTTAGAGACTTGATTGGAAGTTAGGTGTGATTGCAGTATCACTGCATTTACCATTGTCATCACTCCCATTATAAAAGATTCTGAACTCCATTCACTTAATTCACAAAAATTAAGACTCTTTTACAGTGAAAATGTTCGGATACAGAAGCGTTTCTATAGCTGTCCTGATGAGGTTTCAGTAAGATAACAGAAACATTTATAGGGCAACAGATTTTCTGGTAAAAATGGCAATTCATTTAAATCACCCAAGAAAATATGCCACACATATAATAATTTTCTATTGAAACTGTGTTCCTAAAAATTTCAAATTCAACAAAATAGTAGCATCATCAATTCTATGTGGGCTGTCAATCTTGATTTTGCATATTCTAAAAAGTATTAGAATGGCGAATGTCAGCATGAACTGATTCAGATTTTCATTATTTCTCAACAGATAAGAGGCAAACAAGCATAATGAGCAGTTAATTGAGGACCTTTGGCCAACTAAGGGAGAATAATGTGCACTTTTAAATCAAAATTTAATGTAGAGTGGAGAATTTCTAGTTGCATGGAGGCACGGCTTCTATTTGCAAAGTTCTATTTCCAGCTGCCCTCCCTTCCTCATTTCCTCCCTCCTCATCCCCCACCCCCAAATACAAAAGAACTGAGACGACATAATAGATTTTTCTTTTTCTTTCACATCAGATGCGACTCCAGTAGTACCTTCACGGGCAGCAACTCCAAGATCCGTAAGAAATAAGTCTCATGAAGGAATTACAAATTCTGTAATGCCTGAATGTAAGCATCCTTTCAAGTTAATGATGGGATCATCAAATGCCATGGGAAGGCTCTATGTACAAGAACTGCCTGGAAGCCAGCAACAAGAACTCCACCCCGTCTACCCCCGGCAAAGATTGGGCAGCAGTGAACATGGACAGAAATCTCCATTCCGTGGCAGCCACGGAGGCCTGCCCAGCCCAGCGTCGTCAGGATCCCAGATTTATGGAGATGGCTCAATCTCTCCGAGGACTGACCCACTTGGAAGCCCTGATGTTTTCACAAGAAATAATCCTGGTTTTCATGGAGCTCCCAATTCCAGTCCTATTCACCTGAATAGGACTCCTCTCTCTCCACCTTCAGTAATGCTACACGGTTCTCCGGTACAGTCATCCTGTGCAATGGCTGGAAGGACTAATATACCTCTTTCCCCAACCTTGACTACAAAGAGTCCAGTAATGAAAAAACCAATGTGTAATTTTTCAAATAATATGGAAATACCACGAGCAATGTTCCACCACAAACTACCCCACGGCCCACCTCCCCCTCCTCCACCTTCTTGTGCTCTTCAGAAAAAGCCATTAACATCTGAGAAAGATCCACTTGGCATTCTTGACCCTATTCCTAGTAAACCGGCGAATCAGAACCCTGTTATCATTAATCCAACTAGTTTCCATTCAAATGTCCACTCTCAGGTACCTGTGATGAATGTAAGCATGCCTCCTGCTGTTGTTCCTTTGCCAAGTAATCTCCCTTTGCCAACCGTAAAACCTGGTCACATGAATCATGGGAGTCATGTTCAAAGAGTTCAGCATTCAGCTTCAACCTCCCTGTCCCCTTCTCCAGTGACGTCCCCAGTGCACATGATGGGGGCTGGAATCGGAAGGATTGAGGCTTCGCCCCAAAGATCACGCTCATCTTCCACATCATCAGATCATGGAAATTTCATGATGCCGCCTCTAGGACCCCAAGCGGCTTGCAGTGGTATTAAGGTTCCACCCAGGTCACCGAGGTCAACAATAGGGTCCCCACGGCCATCAATGCCATCAAGCCCTTCCACCAAGTCCGATGGGCATCATCAGTACAAGGATATCCCTAACCCATTAATTGCTGGAATGAGTAACGTACTAACTACCCCAAGCAGTGCCGCCTTTCCTGCTGCATCTGCCGGAAGTGGTTCTGTAAAGAGTCAGCCTGGTTTGCTGGGAATGCCTTTAAATCAGATCTTGAACCAGCACAATGCTGCCTCCTTTCCAGCAAGTAGTTTACTCTCAGCAGCAGCCAAAGCACAGCTAGCAAATCAAAACAAACTTGCTAGTAACAACAGTAGCAGCAGTAGCAATTCCGGAGCTGTTGCTGGCAGTGGCAACACTGAAGGACATAGCACTTTAAACACCATGTTCCCTCCTACTGCCAACATGCTTCTCCCAACAGGTGAAGGGCAAAGTGGTCGAGCAGCGCTAAGAGATAAGCTGATGTCTCAGCAAAAAGACTCACTGCGGAAAAGAAAACAGCCTCCTACCACAGTTCTGAGTTTGCTCAGACAGTCTCAAATGGATAGTTCTTCAGTTCCCAAGCCTGGACCCGACTTGCTGAGGAAGCAAAGTCAGGGTTCTTTCCCCATCAGTTCAATGTCTCAGTTACTACAGTCTATGAGTTGTCAAAGCTCTCACTTGAGTAGCAATAGTACCCCGGGTTGTGGGGCCTCCAATACTGCTTTGCCTTGCTCTGCTAACCAGCTGCATTTTACAGACCCCAGTGTGAACTCCAGTGTTCTTCAGAATTCACTGACACAGAACATCCCTGTACGAGGGGAAGCCGTGCACTGCCACAACGCAAACACTAACTTTGTTCACAGTCACAATTCAGTCCCCAACCACCACCTTGCAGGTTTGATCAATCAGATTCAGGCTAGCGGGAACTGTGGGATGCTCAGTCAGTCGGGCATGGCTTTAGGAAACTCATTACATCCCAATCCACCTCAGTCAAGAATTTCAGCGTCCTCCACTCCAGTGATACCAAACAGCATTGTTAGCAGCTATAATCAAACAAGTTCTGAAGCAGGTATGGTTTTCTTAGAAAAAAGTACCCAGAGGTACTAAACTTTTCTACGTTTTTTAAAGTTTGTACCAAAATATTTATTATGATAAGCAATGATCCTCTTTCCCCATTGTGAAATTCTCATCGTTTCTTTAGTATTTATAATGTTATTTACAGAATGCTAGGGGTTTGTCTACTAGGGAAAAACAACAGCCATGGGGATTCCATTTGTTTCCGTTATTTGTTGTCAATCTGTGTCGTTTCTAATATCATTCAACTTTCAGTTGGTCATGTAACCACTGGACTCTTAACTACAGAAGCCATAGAAGGCAGGGCATGCTGGCTTATGAGCCAGGTTCTTGTCTCTTGCAATATAAAATCTGTGTCCCCTAGCTTTTGTTTGTATTCAGGTAAATGAAGCTCATCTTGGAAAACCCAAAAAGGCAAAGATAAACAGATGTTCTGTTCTTGCTGCTGACCAGAAATAGGTGAATGGATAGGAAGAGGTAACCAGAAGTTGTATGAAGTAGAAAGCTGTCTTCTAATGTGTTTTCTTATCCTAGTTTGCTATCATTTATTATTATTTGTTTGAGAAAATTAAAAAGTGGTTATTGACTACTCCCTTTTTAAAAAGGGTAATAATTTAAGTTTTCTAATAAAAAAAAAGGCTTGAAAACCTGATTTCCAGAATTTTTGATCTTGATATTGTTTTATAGTTTTCTTGTAGAACTAAACCATTATTTTTAGCATTGACATTTAGGTTTTGAACCCAAATTTATTGTATCTTTTCATCCACTATTAATGGAGACAAGTCTATTTAAAAGCAGACACATTAGAAAGAACTGCATTTTGTGCAATAGATTCCTCAGAAAGTATTATTTTAAAAAATGTAAAGAGGGAACTTCATCGAGACATCAGAAAACTTGGCCATGAAAACATTAGAAAGAATACCCAAAAACACAGCACTAATGATTTGGGAGATTTGTGGTAAATGCCAGGGAGAAAATAAAAGGTGGTTGTTGAGACAGAATTCAAATATGAAAATAGTGGGCTTTAAAAACCAGAGTGCTTCTGAAAATGAGAAGACTGCAGAGGCGTCTAATTATAAGCTGCTGTGCAGGCATGTGTAGACTGTATCGCACCGCCTTGCTGGGACAGCACTGTGACCTGCATCTTTGTTACTGATGGTTAGATCAAGTGTTTCTTCCCAGTGTCACTACCTACACCTGCCATCCTCCACAAATCATGTTCGTGTTGTCTTGTTGTCAGTATTTAATGCAGAACTATTCATTGGCCTCTTGTGTTAAAAAGAATATGAGGTGGAGAAGATAATTGAAATCATTAGTGCCTTCTTGGTAGTCTTAGTCTAAGGAATTTCATGAAACTATGTTTTGTGTTTAACAGGATACTTATTACAAATGGGCTTCTAGCTTTTCAATGACTCATATTCCTTTTTAGATAATTCCACACAAATGAAAATTTAATCTTGTGCACTTATCAGATTAAAGTTACGTGAAATAAGAAACTATTTTAAATATTTATTAAGCATACTTTCAATCATTTATATGAGAATTGTTAGTTTCGTTGTATTATATCTTCAAATTTTGATACCCCTTACCTCAACTTACTTTGTTTCAGGTCTCAGTTCATATTGAAAAGTGTATGTATTTTATTAATGATGTATTTAAGTTTATATGTAAAGACAAACATTTATTTATATTCTTGTTTCATCTGGATGTCAATTGTAGACTTATTTTATATAGTCTTAAACATGTATTTTCTTGTTCCTCGCATCTGTGTAAAACATTGGATCCGGATTCCCAGTGTTGGGAGTATCAAAACACACAAGTTTAAAATTAATTAATGTAAGAAAAGTGCTGGTATATAAATAGCTAAAAGGGGTAAGAATAAATGTCTAGTAATGATATGGATGTGACCAGTCATATGTAAGCTAACAGAGAGCATGTGCTTGATGAAAACTTAGGTCAGTAAGAATCTTTAAAATATCAAACTTAATAAAATTAAATACTAATTAATATACATAGATTGAATATGCAGCTGGTTATGAAAATGAGTAGATTTACTAATTAATATAACTATTTTGATGAGCTGAACATCGAAGAGGTCTCTAATGCCATTTTTCTTTTTGATATGTAGTGAACTGTGTCACTGAATGTTCTGTCACTGTAATTGCTTACACTAAATATTTATTTACACTGACTTTGTTCATCCATCCAATAAGCACCCAGGCTGGGCATTCATTCATAGTCAGACAGCAGATGACGGTCACAATTATCTCTGTAAGTTTTGCTGGATATTCCTAGCATACTAGTTAGATATTAGGTGAAAACACTTTATTCTTAAAATGTTACTTATAGCTATTATTAAGTACCTATTAATGTACCAGGTGATTTACCTAGATTATTTCTAACATATACAGCTTTCCAAAGCATAAGGCATCATTGTCCCCATTTTCCAGATGAGTAAATTGAGTGTCAGAGAACTTAACTGTCCAAGATCATATATAACTGAAATCAAATTTCAACTCGGGTTCATCTAATTCTAAAATTCGTTTTCTTTTCAGCTGCATAAGTTCTTCAACTGAAACATTTAGTGGTTAAAAAAACTCTTTTCACTTTCAACATCTTAAAAAAATACCCAACAGAAAATGAATTGAAGCATGTTACAAGCCACGTTTTTAAACTTGTGACAACAGTCGGTTATTTTTGCCTTCTCTCTGTGGACTCAAATATTATAGTATACAACAAGAATGTTTGTGTCAATGCTGGTGAATTGTGAAAAATATCAAGAGAACTACCCTTCATTTTCTAATCTAATTTGGTGACCTTTATTTTAATGAATTGGTATCATCTGACTCAGATAAGAATGGGTTTCCTAGTGGATAACATGTCATTAGACTTTTAAAGGAGGCGACTATGCATTGACTAGTCTTGTCATATGCAGTGTGATACACAGTGAGGGTAAGAGACTAAGGTAACACAGGCCAGCTCTGCTCCACGGTAACGGAGCCTGGACAGAGCTCAGGTGGCCTCCTATGCAATCCAGAGCCCTTTATCCACTTTCTGAAGCAACAGCTCAAAAATGTTACATTAAGACATCTATTAAGACAAAAAATCACTTGCTCTCAAAATGCTTTATTCTATTGGTAATTTATTTTCTAAATCTTCATTTAAAGAGTTTTTCTATTACAAACAACCCAGGTACAGATTTTTATTTTTTAATTTTTTTGGCCTGTAAGTGAATTCTATGGGACACACTCAAGTATGGGAATTGGAGGCAAAGATAATTTTTTTAAAAAAAATCAGATAAAAGATATGAAATGCTTAGAAAACATTTTGTGAAACTTAGATATCAAGGCTTTATTGGTTCTATTTGGAGTTTTGAAATTGCCTTTCCACTAAAGCTCTCTAAACATTTGCATTGTAAAGTTTACAGGTTTCTGTTAGCGTTTTGGATATCAGATTTTAAGTAACGTCTAATATTTCCACGTGACAGATCAAGAAACTGACCAGTAGGAGGTGGCAAAGGAAAGTTGTGGATCTGACCACCAACTCCCAAAGTTCCTGATCTCAGTGCAAACACTCAAACTGCCGAAGGCAGGCTGTTCAGAGAGCCCTCACTCATGTACTTTGAAAGTAACTTTCAATGTATGAAGAGAGACAGGTTTCAGCATGTTTTGTGGTGGTTTGGTTTAGAGAGGAATCCAAAATCAAGTGCCCTTGACTCCAATTTCTTTTCTCCGGGCCTCTGTCTCTGCCTGCCTGCTGACCTCAGGACAGAAACACACATGCCAAGAACCAGGGCCTCTGCGGGGACTTAGCTCCGTCAGTGCCCAGCCACCAGGGCCTCTGCAAGGACTTAGCTCCCTCAGTGCCCGGCCACCAGGGCCTCTGCAAGGACTTAGCTCCCTCAGTGCCCGGCCACCAGGGCCTCTGCAAGGACTTAGCTCCCTCAGTGCCCGGCCACCAGGGCCTCTGCAAGGACTTAGCTCCCTCAGTGCCCGGCCACCAGGGCCTCTGCAAGGACTTAGCTCCCTCAGTGCCCGGCCACCAGGGCCTCTGCAAGGACTTAGCTCCCTCAGTGCCCGGCCACCAGGGCCTCTGCAAGGACTTAGCTCCCTCAGTGCCCGGCCACCAGGGCCTCTGCAAGGACTTAGCTCCCTCAGTGCCCGGCCACCAGGGCCTCTGCAAGGACTTAGCTCCGTCAGTGCCCGGCCACCAGGGCCTCTGCAAGGACTTAGCTCCCTCAGTGCCCAGCCACCAGGGCCTCTGCGGGGACTTAGCTCCCTCAGTGCCCAGCCACCAGGGCCTCTGCAAGGACTTAGCTCCCTCAGTGCCCGGCCACCAGGGCCTCTGCGGGGACTTGGTCCCTCAGTGCCCATATTACAGCCAACACATCCTTTCTGTGGCCCTGTGGGTTTTTTTCCAATTTTCAAAGAAACAAAAAGATTTAGACTATTCTGCTAACTTAACTGAACCTTGCTTTACTCCAATATGATAAGGTCATTAAATACAACTTTTTTACTTTAAAATGCTTTTTATGTTCTCTTATTTTTCCCCTAATAAAATCATGAAATCAACTCATCTAAACACATGAAAATAAATTCTCTGAATGCTCAGAGTATGAGTTTGTACCGGAAGAGAAAATAACTGAAACATTTATTTGCCTTAACTCTTAAAGATATAAATTGACTATAAGAATAATACAAATAAACCTACAAATAAATATATGTTCATGGATATTTATATATATATTTTTTAACTCTGGAAAAGACATGTTTTATTTCAGCATAAAATGCATTTGATTAAAACTCAGTATAACCATTGATATGGTAGGTATAAGAAAATGAAATAGAGACCACAAAAGAACACTCTTGGTAAAAGACTGCAAAGTAATAAGCTTGTGTTTTTGTTGTTGTTGTTCTATATATTTATTTATTCTCAGAAGATGCCAGACAGAAAATAAAGGGAAATTGTCATTTCCTACATGTTACAGGTACAAAAAATTATGAGATAAAAATGCTCAAGGGTGATTATACTCTATGAGTTTATAGTTCTCAAGATATGGGAAGTTTGTGTAGAAATAATCTTCTAATCTTACATAGACTAATGTAGAGTGAAGAATGCCAGAGGCTCTCCTAAGGTCATGACTGAACATACAGTAGTTTCTATTGAAAGTATTTCCACCCAAAATTTTAAATGCCTAGATTTTATCATCATGCACAAGGCTTCTAGGTGAAAAGTTGCCCTCTTGTTTTTTAACCAAATACCAAAACTATATTAAATTCTTGATTGTGTGATGATAATTTATGTCTATTCACTTGGTTAATTTTTTGCAAAATGAGCCATTTCTTCTTTGTTGGAAGATGCTTTTACAACAGACAATGGCTTGCTGCTTAAGAAGGTTTCCTAAATATCAGGGTTACACCACTTGTTTTGCTTACATATTCCAAGCTTAATGTTTCCTTGTGTGCAAAAGAAGGAGCTAACACGTGTTTTGCTTTAGACATTGAATCTGTGTCATCAAAGGAGATAACAGAACTCAGAGTGGGGTGAGATGTTTGCTGATCCAATGATCTATTCTGTACCTTTCAAGAAATAAATTGTCCCAGTGTGTAAATTGGGAGAATTTTATTCCGTTGCAATACACTAAGCTCACTTATACATAAAGCCACTAGAAATTCTTCAGTCCAAGAGTGATGCCTAAGCTATTATTTACTAAAATAAAGTGGTCTGAAAACAGTGAAGTAGCCTCTGAAAATACCCAAATTATAAGCAGTGATGCTAACTCTACAAAAATTTGACTCATTAAAAATAACAATCAAAAATGTCCCTATGGTGTCATAGAAATAGATATCATTTAGTACCATGTCTAAGTGGTACTAAATAAATCAAATCATTAAGTTCTTATCTTCCAGGAACTTATATCAGACAACATTAATACCAACCAAGCAAAGAAGAGAGTAAACATTATTTTCTAAGAATTATACTTCTTGCAAATGCAAATTAACAAGTCACCTTTTCACAGATTAAAAATGGAATTGGATGTCAGAATTCTGATGGAGTAGCTGAAATACTCTTGGGATGGAGCTAGTCCAGGGAAGTTTGGAAGTCTATCCAAGGCCCACAGGTACAGGTCTAAGAGAGTATTTATCACAGACACCCTGAGCGGGCTCCGGCGCTGCCCACACGACAGGGACACCCCTCGCACTGTAGGCTGATGGATGTGCTTCCTGGAGCACTGCTCCATGGAGCATCCCCACAGAGTTGAGCAACTCCGAGGCCGGATCTGAATGCAGTGTTTTTCAAACTTTTGTTTTTTACTTCTTCCCACGGTAAAAAAAAAAAACTGATTTGCCTTACAATCCACCAAAGATATATCTTTATAACAAATAAAATTTTCCTGGAAAAAAACACACACTTATTACATGTGATGCACTCTGATATATTCGTTTTTATCCTATTTTGTTGTATTTTCTTTTAAAAGTCATGATTCACTGAAATTATCACCCACTAACAGAACTTGACCCAGCACGCAAACGTTAACAGAAGAAGTTTCCACAAAATAATACCCTAGTTGTGCAGTGTGCTCCTTTCGATTTATTTATGGTTGGGGCATACTAAATTGATTTTGCAGCCCCAAATTGGCCTAAACACTGTCTCAAACTATTCATGGGGTAATAAACTCAGCAAATATTTATTGAGCACCTAGTATGTGCTAAACACTATTTTAGCACTACACATAACATAGTATACAATGAAAGGCTACAAATTAACTGTATTAATCTAGAAACACCTCATTAAAATAAGGAAATAAAACTTCCAATTGGAATATTGATGATGCATTTCAAATGTTACTCTAGCATATTCATACACTAAAAATCCTACCAAGCAAGAGACTGACATTCTCCCTTCCCCCTCTTCTAAGTGCTTTTGTTTTGGGGCCCACCCCTCCCTTCTTTGTGGAGAACAAGTAGACACTAAATGGTTCTAACTTATGATGGTTCAACTTAAGATTTTTTGACTTTACAATGATGCAAAAGCAACACTCATTCAGTAGAAACTGTACTTGGAATTTTGACCTTTTCCTGGGCTAGCAATATGCAGTCTGGTGCTCTCTGATACGGAGCAGCTAGCGGCAGGGAGCCCAGCTTTCAGGCATCCACAAGGGCACGAGGGTAAACAACCAGAACTCTTCAGTGTACTGTGTTGCCAGTATATTTTTGATACTGTACTCAATAAATTATGAGATACTCAACACTATTATAAAATGGTCTTTGTGTGAGATAATTTTGCCCAACTATGAGCTAATGTAAGTGTTCTGAGCACATTTAAGAAGGCTAGGCTAGGCAGTGATAATTCAGTAGGTTGTGAATTAAATGCATTTTGATCTATGATATTTTCAACTTCCCATGGGTTTTTTGGGATGTAACCCCATTGTAAGTCGAGGAACATCTGTAGTCCCTAGGACTTCCTGCCTACTTCTGCTAAAGGAATGCTAGGAATTTACATCAGAATCCAAACCACAAGCATAGAGTGATATATTTTTGTAAATACTTACTACTGTGACATTACTAAGGCTTAGGAATATAACGTCTTGTTGGAAAATAGAGACTTCTCATAAGAGTTATTTTTAAATCAATCCTTTAAGTATAGAGGAGAAAATTGTACTACTTCCATTGCACAGAAAGATGGATTATATTTATGGACTCACTAGGGCATGATATTTTCTCTCGTCTCTAGGAGCATTCATTTTTACTAGGGATTGCCATTGAAAGTATATAGTTGAAGTACATTTGCCAAATGATAAAGGCTAAATGGTGAAGGAGTTCCTTCTGTATGACTCATTTCTTGAATTTTATGGACAAAAATCAACAGGTGGGATATCAATTTAGAAAGTGTTTTCTAATATGAAGTACTATTTATTCAAAATTGGAGATTAAACTGGTATAATGACATTTTAAAAACAACTTATTGGCCTTTTTGGTGTGAGCTTAATTAATGCCCTATTTTGTACACATACAAAGACATATACAATATTAATACTTAACACATTGCGGACAGATCATGAGAATTCTCGCTTCATAGTACACAGTGTTTTACAAAGTATCATACTTTAAAAAGATATTAACTTGTAAGAACATGTAATAAATAACTTCAAAATGCAATGAGTATTTAATTTTAAAGCGTGCCTTTAACATTCATGTAAAACATTTTTGTACTCGTTCAATAGAAACTTATCTGGCCACTGGGTAAAGCTAGCAATAAAACTACTGGTCCGCAATGTGTTAAGATCCAACCTTTAAAAAATTTAGCATAATGTGAACAATGACTTTTCTTAAAGAATATTGGTGATACAGAAGATAAATCTAAAGAGGTAGACAGTACCTTTGTTTTGAAAAGCATTTTAAATGAGGCAAATAAAACTCAAGAATGAAAATTAGTAACAGTAGGAAAATAGCTTTAAAATTTTCTTTGAAAAATTTTGCTGATGCTATTTCTGTGTACACACGGAGAGAGATAAACTATATGTGTGTGCAAAGAGTACTATTTATATTTGGGAATCAACCCAACTGGGCAAGTCCTTTCCTCATTGTGCTAGACTCTCACCCTTTGATTGGGGATCAAGGCACATGATCTCGCACCAGGAAGGTTTATTTGGGTAGCTTTATAAGTCTTCTCTCTTCTTCAGAAGCAACAAAGACAAAGAGAAAAACTATGCCAGTTCATGGTACTGCCGGCTGGTATGAAATAATCACTTTCTCCAATTAAAGGACTTCTCCGACATTTCTTCCAGGCTCCCAGCTGCCTTTTGATTATTTAACTGCTAAATGGTTAATGAATAGTTTGTTTTCAAAAACTCTCTAACTGTTCATTTCATTAGATTATGCATGAAACATCTTGGCTGCAAACTAAGTAAAGGTGGACAGCCAGGCAGGCAGGAAAGAAGGCAGGAAGAGAAAAGAAAAGAAAAAGACAAGGAACGGGAAAAAGGAAAGAAGAAAATCATTGTTTTCCCAAATGCTTCAACAGACAAGGTTTTTATGCAGAACTGTGATGTAGGTTCACCAGAGAGTGCCTATTCAAGATTAAGTGGTTCAGAAAAAAGCACCCTCCAACTTATCTCCAGCTATAAAAACCCAGGGTCCTCCGAATGACCCCAAGCATTAACGAGTGACCTTAAGAACTGAAGACTTTGTGAGGACTCTTCCTCTCTAAGGAGATGTTAACTCCCTAGACACCTGGGAGCCTTCTAAAGTAACTTGGCATCTTCCAGCCATCTCATCTGGCATCTGGAGAGCCAGGTCATTACTTTCTCCACCAATGGGTGGTATACTCTCCCTTTCTCCACGTACACACATGCCATAGGCACACATCATTGAATGCAAATGATCTGATTTCTAGAAAATTAGTGCAAGTCTTCTGAACTTCTTAACAGATTAATTCAACCAAGAAACATTTTCTGAACGCCAACCATGTGTGAGACTGTGTTAGGTCTTGGAATGCAGAAGAAAATAAGAAGTGGTCCTTGCCTTTAATTGTTTAGAAAGATTATTTCAAATGTCATTACCTCTTGTCGAAGGCAGCACGTTTAACCATGGGTGGCAGGGCCAGTGTGTCTGGGAAAGCAGCTTATAATATTTTCAGTCATATTTATTTGCTCGAAGATATATAAGAATCCATTACTCTCCGTGCATTTTATTACCTCCTTGTCTTGTTTTTTTTTTAATTACTTTCCTTTTTCTTAGAAGCCCTTTCTCTCCTTTTCCACTCTCAAATCCCAGATCAAATATTACCACTTGCTTAGTTTTCCCTGACACCTTCAGTTTTACAATTGCCTTCCTGTTATATGCCTATTATAGCTCTTAGCTATTACAGGTACACTAGCTATATGAAAAGAACATTAGTTCCTGGTTCGTAATAAGCTCTCAATAATGTGCCTTTGAAAGAAGAAAAAGAGAGACAGGGAGGTTTGTGTGCTCAAGACTGCTGAACCGAGTTCCTGCAGGAAAGGGCAGGGTGTTTTGTGGTGTTTATGTTTGGTTTTTGTTTCTGTATAATCATTTCTATCCTTTTGTTCAGAAGAGGTATGATACCTGTTTGTTGCACTGACTGGTTGAAAATTGGAGAAAAATGTTTAAAAAAATGGTCTTTGATCCACATATTACTCTTGAAAAGGTTGTTCCCTTCGCCATCATCTTGTTTTGTAATGTGAAAATACACTCAGAGTAACTACGTTTCTTTATTGTCACTTTTCAACAATATTTAGATGGAGACTTATAATGTCCCCCAAGGGCTACTGTCTTGAGTCTTAAATATAAATGTTTCTCTTGGAAAACAAAGATTAAAAAGAATACCCTCTATGGAAGTCCTTCTTCTACAAAGCCTTGTCACCTACATGCTGGAATATTTTGAAAATGTGCTCTGAATGGTGAGCTGTACATTTAAATAAGTCATTATTATTTAGCAAATAGGGAGAAAGACCTCGGGTAGTGATTACCAATTAATAAGAGTTTTTATTCACTTGTTTAAAAAGATGGTGTCCAGATGCAAATAAAGCACAGTACCTATTTATAGAAATAGCAGCAAGATTTAAGAGGCAATGAAATGTTTAAGATGCTGATTGTTTTATCACAAATCTGAATTAATATTTAAATAATTGTATGCCATATGCCTGTCTCAGCATTTGATATGCTCTGACCCCACTCTTTGTGAACATACTCATTATTTTATGATAATATTTTATAAATATTTATATATTTTTAAACAGGACATTTTAAAATCTTATTCTTTAAATGAAACACAGAGCTTTAAAAAAAAAGCAGACATGACAGCTGGGAAAAATTATGAAGTCGTGCTATAGAGACATTCTGTAAGGAGTGTTAGATATGCTGATGTGTTGGATGTACTAACTGCTATTGCCACATCACCACTACTAACTACATATATGAATGCCAGTAGTAATGATGACGATAACTCCTTTTATTTGTATAGATTTTTACATATTACAAGCCTTTCATGTACCTATTTTTGATTCTCATAACAATCATGCCAACGATGGAATTTTTCCTAAGGACAAATTCAAAGATAAGAAAGTATCATATGCAATAAGATGTGCATCCCTGTGTTATACATAATAATGAAAAAAATCAAAATGCCAAAATGTATCAGAATGTTTTACATAATATGGTCAATCCATATGCTATATGGTTTAAAAATATTAATACAAAGTCTATATATCATAAGGGAAAAATTCTCGTGTTATTCTGTTAGGAGAAAACAGGAAGACTATAAAATCATATTTGTACTATTATTATAACTACGGAAACGTTTCTATGTGTTTGAACGAGGCCTCCATGGTTACTTGGTCAAATGTAAAATGTCTTATGATGGCATAGTACAGCGGTAAAATTTTTGAATTATTTTAGGTTTCCAGTGTCAGCGGTATTGTTTAATATACTATATACATGTTTATGTTTTAATAGGAAATTAAATGCATATGGTTGTGATAATAAACATTTGCCAAATGCGTGTATCACATAAAACAATGCATCTCTTTAGGGGAAAACCTTTTATGAAAAAATGATTACAGGCTACTTTTCAGCAGATGTGAGTCTCACCCTCCTCACCCCGCCTCCTGTGCATCGGGATCTCCAGGGGGGATTTGAAAAAATGCTACTGCTCAGGTGGGGTGTGCCCCAGAGATGGGTTTTCAACTGGTCTGGAATAGGGCCCAAGGCATTGCTTCTTATTTCTTTTCAAGTTATCCAGGTAATTCTATTGTGCAGCTTGGATTGAAAACAATTAAGCGACCAAATTTTATATTTTTAAATATTAAATTTCCTGAATTTTCATCTCTTGCATAAGACTTTCAAGATTAAAAATGCTGTTTGGATGAAGACTTGTCTGACTTAAGGAATAAAGAGGGCAAAATACCTTTATGCTGTCAGAGTAGCAAAGATTTAAAAATAATGAAACACAATGTTGGTGAGAATGTGCACTGCTGTGCACTGTTTATAGAAATGGAAATTGAATGTATATTGATCAACTTTGCTGGAGGGCAGTTTGACAGGAAGTATTCAAAGCTTTAAATTTATGTAAACTCTTCTGTTCCTGGAATTCCACTTTCAAGATTTTATCTTTAGAAAGTAATATAGTATATTGACAAAGATGAGTTAATGTTTTTAGTGCTGCTTACCATGTAAAGGATTGTAAACAATCAAAATATCACAACTGTATGTTGATTAAATTATGGTATGTCCATACATGATACTAGTAAAATAATTCTGTAGTTAAAAGAGTTAACATGGAAAGATATATTGATAAATGAAAAAGTTATAAGACAGCATGATTCCATTTTTGTTAAAATATGTAACATGTGTATGTGTGTGTGTGTGTGTTTGTATAAATATATACAAATACTAGCACAGGTGGGTAAAGTCCAGAAAACTATACATTAAAATATTAAAATATTTATAAGTACTTTTTATTTTCTGTTTTATATGCTCATGCATATTCTACTTCGTTGTTGTTTTTTTACTAAAAACAAGTACTAGTATTACAAATAGAAGAACAAAAACTTTTTTAAAAGGAAAAATGTTTTTTAAAAATGAAAGCTTGTTGCTTTTATCTAACCCAAATGAATGAACTACTACAGAACTTCCTCCATATTCACTCTGTCCAGCTGTGAAAAACAAGCTATTTCTTAGTAATCTAAACTTCTCCAATAAATTGATTTTCGAAGTAGGTTAGGAAACGTGTGTCATTCAGATGGGATATCATCTCTGATCACAGTTTCTCTGATTAAAATGAGTAAAGGGGACAGGTAATGAAATCGTTGAAATGGATCTCAATGTGTTTTCATGGGGTTGTCTTCCTTCACGTCCACAATTAATGCGTGGCGTTTTTGTTTTGTGTTGTCTTCCTTTTAGGCGGTTCGGGACCCTCATCCTCCATCGCCATCGCTGGCACCAGCCATCCTGCCATCACGAAGACAACATCTGTTCTCCAGGACGGCGTCATCGTCACCACCGCGGCTGGAAACCCACTGCAGAGTCAGCTGCCCATCGGGAGTGACTTTCCTTTTGTTGGCCAGGAGCACGCACTTCATTTTCCATCCAACAGCACTTCAAACAACCATCTTCCACACCCCTTGAACCCCAGCCTCCTCAGTTCTCTACCTATCTCTTTGCCAGTGAATCAACAGCATCTCCTAAACCAGAATCTATTAAATATCCTCCAGCCTTCAGCGGGAGAAGGCAAGTCTGAGATCAACCTCCACCCTTTAGGTTTTCTCAACCCGAATGTAAGCGCTGCTTTAGCTTTTCTCTCCGGTGACATGGATGGGCAGGGATTGCAGCCTGTCCACTTTCAGCTCTTAGCGGCCCTGCTTCAGAACCAAGCCCACGCAGCTGCCATGCTTCCCCTGCCATCTTTCAATCTGACCATCTCAGATCTTTTTCAACAGCAAAATACCCCTTTACCCTCCTTAACACAGATGACAGCCCCACCAGACCATTTGCCAAGCAATCAGTCAGAGAACAGCCGAGCTGAGACCCTTTTAACCAGCCCCCTGGGGAACCCTTTACCCAGCTTTGCAGGCAGTGACACTACTTTTAACCCCCTGTTCCTCCCAGCTGTCACTGGGGCCTCGGGATTAATGGCCTTGAATCCCCAGCTGTTGGGAGGTGTCCTGAACTCGGCATCGGCCAACACCGCTAATCATCCAGAGGTTTCCATAGCAACTTCCTCCCAGGCAACCACTACCACAACCACTACATCATCCGCAGTGGCAGCACTGACTGTCTCAACACTTGGTGGGACAGCAGTGGTGTCAATGGCAGAAACATTGCTGAATGTATCTAATAGTGCTGGGAACACACCTGGTCCAGCTAAACTCAACAGTAACTCTGTGGTGCCACAGCTACTTAACCCTCTACTGGGGACAGGTCTGCTTGGTAAGTTACATTTTTTCACAAATTTTTACAAAAGAAACGTTTTTCTAATTCTAATTTCTCATTTTTAAAGACTCCATTTTGTCACACTATTTTTAAAAATGTTTTTGTTATGTCACCGCGTGCTTAAGGAACTAAATATAATAACACCCACACACCACCATAGTTATACAAACATGAAAATGACTTTTTTCTTCTCCCCTGTCCTAGCAATACTAAATATCGTTTTAATCTGCCTTCGCTTATCTTCTAATTCTGATGCCACCTAACGCTAACCTATCCATCATCCTCTTAAGCCAAGTAGTCTTATTTTTCAAATAATAAAGCACAGGTACATCTTAAAAATAACTTTTATTTGAATTTTAGTTGGTGTGGCATCACAGGGTTAGTATGAGCAGCTGCACCGTGGATGGAAACAGTCTCAGGAAGTGTTTTTCCAGGTGATCCCTCAATAAACAGAATTAAATACTTAGCGAGCAAAATAAAAACATTCAAAGTTAAAATGTGTCCAAGTTCAAGGAAACAGCCCCAATAGCTATTGCTAGATTTCCTCCGACAGTATTATTCTTTAAAATTTTTGTGGCTTAAAAACAAAATTCTTCATGTAAATTATAATGTCACAAAAATGTTAGATAATAATGTCAAGTATATTCAACTGATTGGTGCAGGTAACTATAATATAAAGTACAGAGATGGTTTCCATAAAGTTTGGAAGCATCAGCAAATATACTTGATATTGTCAAGGGCATGTCCAATGTATGCAAAAATATATATATGTTTCCAGATCTATGGACACCTTTATAGTACAGTTTAATTAGTTCTATTTGTCATTGAAATCGATACAGTTAAGTAATCTAAAAAAGCATACTAGAGTTATATATTTCAAGTTACAGGACAATTCCTTTGACATCATCTTCAAAATAACTTCAGTGTAATTTCAAAACAAGTCTATTTTGAATTTTGAATATAAATCTAGTTATTAGCTAATCCTACCTGATTATATAATATTTATTTTTTAATGATTATGATAATGATTTCTTTTTGTATTGTTCACTTTCTTTACAATTTTAATTTTAGGTGACCAACCTTTCACTTAAAAACAAAATACATATTTCCAGACAAAACCCAGTTTTATTTGGTGGTAATTGGTGATGATTGTGACTTGAGAACTAAACTTTGTAAACAAAGCCTGACCAGATCCACTTATTTTGATCATCTGATCAAATTCTTATGATTGCTAAAACAGGTTAGGACTAATTTCTACCTTTAATTGTAGGTGCTTTAATAAAAATAGTTTCAAGGAATTTTTAACACTGATGCTCAATGTAAGGACTGGCTAATGGATAGAGAAAGACTCATCTCTCATGACATAAAACCAAAAAAAATAATTATGAAAGATAAAATTAAATAGTAAAATACTCTTTCCTTACCACTTAGTAAGACTTTGAGGAGAAAAAGAGGAAAAAAAAATTTTATCATGTAAGTCTAGTTTTTAGTTTTTGTTTCAGGAATCGTTGGGTACAAGGATAGGCATAGGATTGCCAAAGAATCACATTGACTTACATTTTATGTTTTCCAAACCATAGGTGACATGTCCTCAATAAACAATACTTTGAATAATCATCAACTGACTCATCTACAGTCGCTGTTAAACAACAATCAGATGTTTCCTCCAAATCAGCAGCAGCAGCAGCAGATTCTTCAGGGGTTCCCGAATCTCCAGGCATTCCAAGGACAGCCCACAATTCCCTGCCCAGCTAACAATAACCCCATGGCTTGTCTGTTTCAAAACTTTCAGGTACTCTCCTTCCCTGGGTTACTGTAGTAGAAACCAATGTCTAAGTTTTTTTAAACACTTAATTTGGGCAAAGAGACAAAAGAAGGAAGCTACTAGTATATGCCCTTCCACCTCTACTAACTGTCATTTCTCTATAAAGAATATTGTTAAACAGTCTAGTCTATTATGTGAAGGTTATTTTATTTTGTCTGAAGCATCCCAGTGGTTCTTTTAGAGCTATTAGTAAAAACTGACCTTGGTACCCTCTTGCACCCTTTTGAGGGTTTAATCCCATTGCTCTCATGATTAAAATCCAAATCCTTAACATGCCTGCCTTGCCTGCCTCACTCTCAGCCCCACTCTCACTGCTCTCTTCCTGGCTTCAGCCACTTGGTCTTCTTCTTAGTTAGGTAAACTGAATAAATTCCTGATGGATTTAGGAGCTAGATGGGAAGAGTAACACCAAATAAGTATAAGACGAAAATATAGGATGTTTTTATAATTTTGGGATAAGAAAGGCTCTTTCAGAAGACACAAAACAAAGTAGTAAAAAGAAGTAAGAAAATTGAATACATAAACCTTTAAAATCTGTATGATTAAGTGTATTCTAAACAAAGTGAAAAACAAGTGATAACCTGGAAGAAAATAATAGCAAATATCTGATATCTGTAATATAAAAAGAGCTCCTACATATTAGAAAAATAAAGATAATTGATTAGAAAAATGAGCAATAGATATGAACAGTCAATTCACAGAAAATAAAAGATAAATTATTAAACATGAAAAGAATAATCAGTTATATAAATTACAACACTAATATGCCCATCAAATTGATGATGACTTGCTGACAGTGGTGTGGGATAATGATATATTGTTATATATCAGATATATTGTTGGTCTGATTATATGCTGATACAGTCCTTTTGGAGAGTAATTTTAGTTTATCAGGTTTTTAAATATACATGACCTTTGACCCAGAAATTTAACTTCTCTGTGTCTATGTTAAAGAAGTCTTTGATGTGAACAAAAGGGCACAATTCAGAATGTTCATTACAACTACTTAATCATCCATCAGTAGGGACATGGTTAAATATATTATGGTAGATCCATCTATCTAGTAGTTTAAAAAATTAGCTAGACTTGCCTGGCTGGTATGGCTCAGTGGTTGAGCAGTGATCTATGAACCAGGAAGTCACAGTTCGATTCCTAGTCAGGGCACATGCCCAGGTTGCAGGCTCAGTCCCCAGTGTGGAGCATGCAGGAGGCAGCTATCAATGATTCTCTCTCATTATTGATGTTTCTATCTCTTTCTCCCTCTCCCTCCATCTTTGAAATCAATAAAAATATTTTTTTAAAAATTAGCTAGACTTACATAATCTGATATGTTAAGGTCCACAAGATTACAAGACTCCAATACTGTAGTATTGCAGAAGAAAAGTAAAATACAATACCATTTATATGAAAGGTGGAAAGAAGGAAAGAAAGGAGGAAAGAAGGAAGGAAGGAAAGAAGGAAGAAAGATTAGATATCCACTTACACACTTGAATGTATTAAAAATAGGTGTCTGCAAGAATGCTCTCCAGCACTGATTACTAGTACTTCTAAGAAAGGAAATTGGATTGCAGTAGGATGGCAAAGCACAGATTTAGGTGGGGCGTAATGATAAAGAAAACTTTTGCCTTTTTGGACAATGTGAAAATACTCATATACATCTTATGTAATCAATTTAGAAAGGAAGAGGAAGTGTTCAACCATGTCACTGAGAAAACAAACAGATGAAGCTTGCAGAGAAGCCATTAGATTTAGCAGTGAGAGCATCACCAATAACTTGATGGAATGCAGTTTGGGTGGAGTAGTGGGAGCATGAGCCAGATTGTAATGGATGAAAGGATGAAAACGGTTAGGAATTAAAGAGTGTAGGTGAAAAACTTTCAAAAACTGAACGATAAAGAGCATATGAAAAACAGGGTAGTGCCCCAAGGCAGGCATAGGTTGACTGCAAACTTTGTAATATGGAAGCCATGCACATAGTTGTACGCTAAAGGAAAGAAACCAAAAAGAAGATGGTAGTTACCAGAGGGAAAGGGTGATGGGCGGGGGGGGGGGGGGGGGGGCAGGGGGACGGGGTAGAAGAGGATAAAGGGAGGATAAATGACTTGGAGTGGTGAACACACAATACAATATACAGACGATGTATTTTAGAATTGTACATGTGAAATATAAATAATTTTATTAACCAGTAAATTTAATGTTTTTAATGTGGAAGAGATGGAACATAAAGAGGAGAAGGGATAATAGGTAAGGCAAGATCCCTGAGGAGGGGGTAGGATCCGAAGCACAAATGTAGAACTTGCTCTCAGAGAGCAGAAGGTGCCCCTCTGAGCCTAGGAAGCAGGACATGATTTGGGACACAAAGTTGCACAGAAGTATGTGCCGCCAGAAGCCAGGGAGGAGCAGAGTATAAGAATTATGAGAATTCTTAACCTATGAACTCCATTTTCTGTGTTAAGTAAGGCCATCTACTAAGAATAATGCAAGAGACGGTACAGCAGCCAGCTTGTGGAAGTGGGTGAAGATCTGAATAGTGGTGAAGCATCACAGACTCAGTACCCTCCCTGTAGATATGGATGAGGCTGGCAGTTGAATTGACTCAGGACTGGGATTCTATCTGGGAGGTGTAGACCAGGGGAGAGTGGCAGGAGAGTCAGTGATGTGCTGGTGCTCCCAGGTTCTGGTTTAGTGGGGAAGGATGGGAAGACCGGAAGGGAGTGATCAGGGGTGTGGGGGTGCCATCCCAAGTATCAAAGATCTGGAGCAGCAATTCTTAGATGCGGTTGGTGAAGTTAGAGTAACCTCAGAAACTTTTTTCAAACTGCACCCATCCTTCCTGTCCTGTCCTAATAGTCTTCCCTGGTGGCATTCCCTCCCTTCGCCTCTTCTCAACTCAGAAACACTTCTTTAGGGAGCCATTGTCACTGGTGTCCCTCAGCTGATGCCTGGTAAGGTTGAAAATTAGACTTTAAAATTTTAGTGTTATATTAGAAATATCTTGTTGTTAAGAAAGGAGTATGTGTTTTTTTGTTTTATCTTATATCGTATTTCACTTAGTTCAGTAGAAATCATTTTCAAAATCTGGTTCCCTTTGTAATTTGAGCAGTGTTGGTGACTGGCTTGCTTCTCTCTTTGAATCCCAAGTTGCAAAACCTGTAATGATACTAAATATTTGAAGTCATCACCTGAAAACATATTTTGTCCAACAGCCTCAACTTTATTTTTTTCTAGAGGATGTTTAGTAATAATGATCAAAAATAAATCTGTTGAATGATTTTAACCAAAGAAACAGTACCCAAATATAATCAAGACATAAGCTTTCTATACGGAGTAACTTTTTATTTCATTTTTAAGTCATTTTCTTCCCCATTATGTTTGTTTGTCTTCTGGTAGATCTTAAAATTATGTCTTTCTCTTTGAGGTCTTTAAATTTATTTTTTTCTCTCTCTCACTGCTTCCTGTCTATTTCTTTAAGGTGAGAATGCAGGAAGATGCAGCTCTCCTAAACAAAAGAACAAGCACTCAGCCGGGGCTCACTGCACTTCCTGAGAACCCGAACACTACACTTCCACCTTTCCAAGATACAGCCTGTGAGTTGCAACCGAGGATTGACCCATCTCTTGGCCAGCAGGTGAAGGACGGCCTCATTGTGGGTGGCCAAGGTGATGCCTCTGTAGATGCCATTTACAAGGCAGTTGTCGATGCTGCCAGCAAAGGAATGCAGGTTGTCATCACCACAGCAGTCAACAGTACAACTCAGATCAGCCCCATTCCAGCTCTGAGTGCCATGAGTGCCTTCACTGCTTCGATTGGTGACCCATTAAGTCTCCCTAGTGCTGTCAGTGCAGTCATTCATGGACGGAACATGGGCAATGTCGATCACGATGGTAGGCTGAGGAATGCAAGAGGGCCCCGGCTGCCCAGGAACCCGGACCATGGGAAAAACTCACACGAAGGAGATGGGTTTGAATATTTCAAGTCAGCAAGTTGCCACGCATCTAAAAAACAGTGGGATGGGGAGCAGAGCCCTGGAGGGGAACGAAACCGGTGGAAGTGTGAGGAATTTTTAGATCATCCAGGCCATATTCACAGTAGTCCTTGTCACGAAAGGCCCAACAATGTCTCTACACTGCCATTTCTGCCTGGAGAACAGCACCCAATATTGTTACCACCAAGAAACTGTCAAGGGGATAAAATTCTGGAGGAAAATTTCAGGTATAATAACTACAAAAGAACTATGATGAGTTTCAAAGAGAGACTAGAGAACACTGTGGAAAGATGTGCACACATCAATGGGAACAGACCTCGACAGAGTCGTGGCTTTGGAGAGCTGCTGAGCACCACAAAGCAAGACCTGGTCCTAGGGGAGCAGTCTCCAAGCTCCTCAAATAGTTTGGAAAGTTCTCTGGTCAAAGACTACATCCATTACAATGGAGACTTTAATGCCAAAAGCATTAATGGGTGTGTGCCTAGTCCTTCAGACGCTAAAAGCATTAGTAGTGAAGATGACCTACGGAATCCAGACTCCCCTTCTTCAAACGAGTTGATACATTATAGGCCAAGGACGTTCAATGTTGGTGACTTGGTCTGGGGCCAAATCAAAGGACTGACTTCCTGGCCTGGAAAATTAGTAAGAGAAGACGACGTTCACAATTTATGTCAACAAAGCCCCGAGGAAGGGAAGGTATACCAATCTTTATCCATTGTCAAATACTAGCCTTTATTCAGATATCAATTATTATTTGTTGTTATCATCACTTTGGATTCTTTGGATTTGAAATTAGGATTCTTCATGACTCGTTAAGGTTTCGCAAACTTCTGGAGCATAAAGTGAAGAGGGGAAGGTTAGAGGCACCAAAATGTCCTATCGCCAAGGGGTGAGTTGTGAAGCATCTGTAGACTCCACCAAGGCTCAGAGTGGTTCCAACCCAGGAACCAGATGGCCAGAATTTAACGCTGCCTTTCTTGCCTGCATTTGTCTAATTCTTCATCCCATATGCAGAGGATGAAGGCAAGTGGCAGTGAGTGGGGAAAAGTCTGGTAGCCACCGGAGTCCAGGAGGGTGGCAGAGGGAAGAGTCCTGCCAGGCACCAGGAAGTGCCAGGGGCAGCATCCCCTCCGTGTGCTTACATGTGACCCTTGGAGCCTGGGAGAGGGTAAAATCAGGGTAGATTGCAGCCATTTCTGGAAGCAGCAGGTAATATCTGAAGTCAGAATGGTGTCTCCTTTCAGGAAAAGTCCTGGGCCTCTATAGCATATGGAAATGTTTAGCCGCATAGTCTGGTTCTACTTAACACAATCTGATCATATAAATTAAAGGAAAAGCTCTCCGTGAAACTACCATTCAATTTAGAAGAAATTAGTAGGGGTCTTCTGGGCTTCCCCCACCCCTGCCCCACAGTTGGCGGAAGTGACTCAGTAGGCAAGAAATATGCAGAATGTATAAAGTAGATAGGAAAGTCTATATCTGACCAGGGGGAGATAACAATGTATGTTTCTCACATATAGTGAAGAAACATAATTTTTCATCTCCTTGGGAAATAAAAATTACTCTTCCAGGTATAAGTATTATTCTGTTAAAGAGCATATTGTATAAAGCTTTGTCAACTCTGCGCAAACCTCCACTGGCACTTAGGTTTAATGGCAGGAAACCGAAGGCATTTTTGCTCGCACAATAAAAGGATTGTCTTTCTGCAAATGCCCGGGAGGTCCTTAAACCCGTTGCTTATAATGCCTAATATATACTTGTCAGGATACACTGTGGCCATAATGTTCCTATGTTTGATAAGAAAATGAATTCCATACTCCTAGTCACAAAACATTTTGCTCTCTAATCTCTCCGAGACCAGACAAACAATCTTTAGGTTGATAAACCTAAATATTTTTGACAGTTTATTCCAAAATAATTAGAAACAGCAAAATTGGGCTTTTTGGATATAAATGGAACTGCTGCAAATACAAGATGTAGACATTGAGCTGTTTTATAATGTCTGTGCACATGAAACCAAGTCTTTTTTAATGTGCTATTTTACAGAAGCTTAACTAAAGGAAAGAGTATGGCCTCCCTTTCCTGGAAACCTTCTTCCTGTCCTGAATGCCTTGTCTAAATATCTTCCGTGTCCCCTGGAGAATAAAGGCATGTGCTTTTAACACATTTCCCATTCAGCAATGCTCCTGATCTTCCGATTAGTCTGTGTCAGCAAACTCCTAAGATTGAGTTCCTTACTGATGATATTCAGGGAGATAGACTAAAAAAATAAAAAGTCGTTATCTAAGAGTCCAAGAAATATTTATTTTCCTTCATTTAAGTAAGCAACTGGTTTTCATTCACTATAAAATAATGTTTCAAAAATGCAGATTCTTCATTCTTATTGTAAGCAGTAGGAAAATTCTTAGTAGGGAGAATAAAATTGTTTCTGTAAATGCAAATATCCCCTCCCACAGGCTGACATTGTAACTTCGCATTCTCAAAATGTTGATTTCAAGATACACTACAAATATTTTTAGTAATTCAGAAAAATAACTTAAAGTAGACGTTTAGAGGTAAAAAACCGAAAATGTATGTAATGAAATATTAATAGCACATGAAATATTTAGCTATCATTAAAAAGCAAGGTATCACAGCCCTAAATGCTCTAGGGCACTTAACATTTTTAAAAACCTCGAGTCTTTTCAGGGCCTATGTCACTTTTTCACATAAAAAAAAACCACAACAAAGTACTACTTCACAAAGAATCTTTTTTCTCCTATAGTTCACAAAACAAAGGAAGGTCTTCCTCATACCTTATGTAATGATGCCCAGCTAGGCAAACAGTGTTCCCAATTTCTAAACACAAGAAAAGGCAGAATTTCAAACCCAGGTCTGTCTGACTTCAAGCCCAATGACCTTGGCCTGCTGCCTTCGAGACCCTGGTGCATCCAGAAAAGATTAAACTATGTTTAATATCTGTGTGAGACAAAGCACAATCTATTCTAAGAGATTCCCATTAAAACAATTTTTAAATTTGTACTCTTATTCAAGTGAACAAAGTATGAATGTTAGTTACATAGAGGCCCTTAGTCCTCGGTGGATAAAGTCTTGTACTTCTGCTTTTAAAAAGGGAACTGATGAAATATCTGTATCCTTTGTGGTAGATAAAGGCTGTAGATTTTTTGTGTTGAATATTTTAAAAGTAAGAATTTGTAACCATTAGATTATCCCATCATAATATCGGGCCCACTCTTTATTAGGTTTTCTTATTGGTTGCAAAACTTCAAAGAATTTGATACTTCATTATAAATTGGTGGCCTTAATATAATCACTTGGTTTTATATTTTAAATTATAAAATGGCATTCACCATAAAAAAAAAAAAAGCATTAGGGCTTCCTCCATATACTGTGGCAACGCCTGATATTTTAATAATGTCGAAAGAGAAAGACAGAGGCTGACTCCATAGACAATTGGTTTATTATAGTAAGATCTTATTAATTCTACCTCACTAACACAGAAGGAACCTTCTTTCCTAGTGTTTATCTTTGTAGTATCTTGGAGAAAAGGGTTTGCTAGAGAACTTTCCTACACATTATCCTTTTAAACCTTTTTAGCCTCTCAGGTTTTCATACTATTTCCATGTCTACCAAAGTAAACTCATCCAAGACCCTGTCAGATCCCAGCAGATGAAATCTACGTTAATTCAAATTTTAGAATGGATTTATTATCTTATCTCCCCACCACCCCCACATCCCACAAACCTACCGTTTATTTATTTTCTGTTGCAGTCTTTGTCCTGAACAGGACACTTCAGATTCTTTTTGGCAGTAGGCTAAATAGAAACAATAAATAATTGATTCACAGGACTGCAGGTTACTAGTTCAGAGCAAACCAGGCACCTCTGGTGTTTGCAGGTTGTATGAGTGAGTGGTCTCTGTACTGAGAGGTCGGTGCTGATCAGAGCACTGATGTCTTCGGGGACCTGAGATCTCCAGCGCCATGTTGTTCATAAGTTGATGCTTTAGCCAGCTATTTGTCACGATAGTAAGTGATCTTTTCAGTTTATTATTTTAGAAAGGCACTTTCAGTCTTTGGCGGAGTATGACATGTAGCAGAATTACGCATAAGCCATTAGAAATGTGCTGCAGTTTCTGAGATTACTTGCTAAGAGGTATGATTTCTAAACATCAACACTATGAATACGGTCTACAGAGAACTAGAGAGAAAGCAAGGTGTGGCAGAAGGCATGGGCTTTGGGCATTTTGACGTGAGCTTCATCCCAGCTCTGCCCGTTACCAAGATGGTCCTGGGTAGGTGTGTTAACCTCCCAGAGTTGCAGTCTTCGCACCTTTCGAGTGGGAATATTAATTCCTATTCAGGATGATGTTTTAAGAGTTAAAACATAAAAGAGGCTCAGCAAAAATGAACCTCCTCATCCATATTCTCTATGCACGACAACCCGATTAATTTGGTTCCCACCATTATAGAATTGTGGCCATTGGACCTTTGTTGGTGTTCATCTAGGCATTATCCATGAATGCAGGGTTTACTATCCATGAATACAGGATGAGGATAAAAGGATTATAAGGAATGTAGTTAATGAGTGAAATAGTTTATAACTTTTTAATAAACCTCAGCACATCAGACATATTGGCATATCTGATTATAAATTAATATTAGCTGCTCATTTCAAGCAGGAGTTGACTTGGGAGCATTTCAAAGCTCTCTGTTTGTTGAGTGAACTTGAACGACCCCTTCTCAGATTTTCTAAAAAACATCAACTCAGACTATCTTCCTCTACCTTCCTTCACACCCTTCCCCCCACTCAACATGACGTAGTAGATTTTTAACAGTCTGCGAAAGGTTGGACTGGATCGCCCCTTGAGTACTGTACCATAGTTCCAGCTATGGGACAGCACTGCAAGATCTCCAGTGCCTTGTGGTGCCATTCAGGAAGTGGTATCGCCTTACTAATACTTTTTTCCCCTTTAATTAGCAGTTTGTAATGAAGCATGGTCTGGAAGATACTTACAATTTTTTTTTTTTAAAGAAATGCAAGTTTCTATAAACTCTGAACCTGTCCTAGTTTGAGGTTCAGTAGCCAAGAGTAAGACTTCGTTGCAGTGCTCAAGTACAAGGTCATGGCCAGCGAGGCACTGCCAGTTCTTGGCATTGGATCAGAGAATTCTTGGAAAGGATAAGGGCTTCCATTGGGGCCGCACCTACACTCCACAATGTGCAGACAGGGTAAGCCTGTACCACAGGTATCTTTATGTGCTCATTTCAACACATTATATAAACATAGGAAAAAATGCCCTTGTTTTCTAAAACCAATTTTGGCATTCTCATCTTTGATCTTACAGTAGCTTGAAAGGGATGATTCCCTTTTTCTTTTTTAATGATTGAAAAATAAAATTCTTTTTTTTTTCTAAGTAGATCATTTTTACTCTTTGAACATTGCCCTGTTGGTCTTCACATTTCATTGTTCTGGCATTCAATATGTATTTTGCCTCGAGCCCAATTTAGGAAAGGATTTCTTTCTAGATTGGCACCAACATGTTTCTTTCCAATGAAACATTTGTTGTTGTTTGACAAGTAGGGACATCTCTTGATTACCCAGGAAAGTCCTCCATTTTGGGGCAGCACCACCTGGGTAAATTAAGACAGGTCTGTAAATGCAGTGGGCGGGGTGCCCCTTCTCCAGACTCACACTTGGATTTTTTCCACACAGTTGTATTTGGCAAGTAGAGATAAGAAGAGTTATTTATATAGTCGTTCAAAGCAGACAAAATACATCATTATTAAACTCATAGGAAAATTGATTAGGGACAGCACACTTCTGCATGTCCATACAGCATCACATGCACACGTTTGACAGTGTGGAGCAAAACCAGAGACGGCCTGTATCATATTCGGGGAGTGTAGAACTTAAGGAATTGAGCCTGGGGACTGGTTTTGGGAGGTGTGCCGCCCTGTGATGTTTACACATTTTATTTTCAAGACTATTCTTCCTGTGCTAGATTATCAGTGTGAGCTGTTTGCATTGTTTGGTGCTATCATCCTCTGTTGAAGTTGTCCTTTGTATATCCCCTTTACTTAGATAGTTTCTTAGCCTCTGTTGGAAAGGAATCCTTTCCTCGGTACAGAATCCATATCGATAATATTTGGGCTACGTTTTGGCTGGCAGGGTGGCAGGGGCAATCAGTGCTCTGTAGCAACAGAATCATCTTGAAAAGGAAGCAAAATCGTTTTTGAAAAGTAGTAACTACGATAAGATCCAGGCTAAGAAAGTCAGTGCCCAGTCAAAACTTGAGAGATAATACAAATGAAGAACTAGATGAGACCAGAAATGGGAATGTTAGGAAAAAAGACTAAACTGAGTCAAACGCTTAGATGAGACTGTAAGCTTTACGCGGGTGAATTGTGGGATATTGTGAACTACTTCTTTTGGGCAGCATCCAAGAGGGGAAGGAGGCCTATCTCCGTTCACAGATACTGAGGCTCAGCACAGAGTTCTCGAGCTGGCAGTGCAGTTTTCACATAGATGGTAGCAAATGCAATCTCAGGTCTCAGGCAAATACGTGCTTCTGTCACCTGAGCTTTTCAACAGTGTTTCTTCGGATTTACCAATTTATCCAAATCATCTCATGTGTTTATGTGTTGTTGGTCAATCTGAAATTTGTTGTCTCATTTTAGGTTTACTCTAGTCCTGCAGTGTAGTTCTCTAGTACTCAAAGATACCGCTCTCCAGAGAGAGGAGGAAAGCAAGCACACACACACACACACACACACACACACACACACACACACACACACCCCTCAGATAGTGTCACTGACTAACATAGTAATAATGTGGATTTGATGAGTTCATTGGAAAAACTGGATTCACTTTAGTGATATTTCTGTGAGTTCTATTGGAAAATTAAGTTCATCCTTTCTGTCACAGGTGAGTTAACATTTTATCCCAAATTACTTATTTACCATTAATTCCCATTCTTTCAAAAATGTTGAGATATTGCACTTAAGTTAGCAAGACTTCTTCAGCTTGAAGATTTTGAAAAAATATTTACTATTTAATATTTGATAACTAGAGTCCTGGTGCATGAATTTGTGCACGGGTAGGGTCCCTTGGCCTGGCCAGTGATCAGGGCCAATCAGGGCTGTCTTGCCCAGTCCCGATCAGGAACAGGGGGAGGGCCTGCCAGAGGTTGGCTGTGGGAACGCACTGACCACCAGGGGGCAGCTCCTGCATTGAGCATCTGCCCTCTGGTGGTCAGTGCGCATCATAGCGACCGGTCATTTGGTCAGCTAGTAGTAGCAGTCACTTGGGCTTTTATATAGAGAGATAATGAGCCTAGGAACTGCCTCATATTTACTTAATTCTTCAGAGCTGTGTCTCCCAGACTTCAGCTAATGTGGTATGTTACCTGTACTATTACTTAAAGCCTAGAGTGCTGGGGAACGCGATCACACTCCTCCTGTCTTTCACCAAAAGTGCTGGTAGTACTATCAAAGCTTCGAAATGGCATCCAGTTCTAAGTCTACTTTTATTAGTGATGATGATATTGCTAAATATGTCAATGTAGTAAAGGTTTCCTTAAGTTTTTGAATATGTAACTTCATTTACTTGCGATTCATAATTTTTTTCCTAAACTGCTGTAAAATCAGCAAAAATGCCTTGGCAATTTTAGCATAGTTCCTAGGATATTGGTTGGCACTCTAAGGGTTAATTAAAATTTTTCTTTAGATTCATTTACTCATTTATTCATTCAACAAATATGTTCTACCACATACTATGTACTAGGCACTATTCAAGCCACTTTTAAATAGCTTCATCACTTCTATGTTATAGTAGAGGCCAGGTGCACAAAAATTTGTGGGGGGGTCCCTCAGCCCGGCCTGTGCCCTATCGCAGTCTGGGACCCCTCGGGAGATGACCACCTGCTGGCTTAGGCCCACTCCCCAGGGGATTGGGCCTAAGCTGGCAGTCAGACATCCCTCTGGAAGCCCGGAGCCCTCGGGGGATGTCCACTTGCCAGTGGGGAGCAGGCCTAAGTTGCAGTCAGACATCCTTAGTGCTGCTGAGGAGGTGGGAGAGGCTCCCACCACCACCACTGTACTGGCAGCCATCAGCCTAGCTTGTGGCTGAGCAGAGCTCCCCTGTGGGAGCTCACTGACCTCCAAGGGGCAGCTCCTGCATTGAGCGTCTGCCCCCTGGTGGTCAGTGTGTGTCATAGTGACCAGTCATTCCCAGTCTTTCTGCTGTTAGGGTCAATTTACATATTACCCTTTTATTATGTAGGATAGAGGCCTGGTGCATGGGTGGGGGCCTGCTGGTTTGTCCTGAAGGGCTTCCCGGATCAGAGTGGAGGTCCTGCTGGGGTGCCTGGCCAGCCTGGGTGAGGGGCTGAGGGCTGTTTTCAGGCTGGCCACACCCCTTCAGGGTGGGGGGTCCTGCTGGGGTGCCTGGGCAGTCTGCTGAGGGGCTGATGGCTGTTTGCAGCTGGCCAAGCCCCCCAGCAGGGACCCTCACCCCATAAGGGTGTGGCCATCCTGGGTGAGGGGTTGATGGCTGTTTGCAGGCTGGCCAGGGCTCCCAGCCACCCAAGCTCCCAGTGGAGGCTGGCTGGAAGCAGGTATCTGGGTTTTTTTTCTTTTATAATTGAAACTTTGTTGCCTTGAACAGAGGACACAACCGGCCAGGGCAGGTGGGAAGCTTGGCTTCGTCCATCGCCAGGGCAACCAAGTCTCCTGCTTGCTCCAGCTCCTTGGCTGCCAGCTGCCATCTTGGTTGGGTTAATTTGCATATAGTTGCCCTGATTGGCTGGTGGGCGTGGCTTGGGGCGTAGGGGAGGTGCAGTCAATTTGCATGTTTCTCTTTAATTAGATTAGATGTGAGAATCATAAGTAGAATGGTTTTTGTATTTTTCTAATACAAATTTATACTAGTACATAACTATTAAAAATGTTTAAGGTCTGTCCATGTTCCACCTAAAATAATTTCACACACCACCAGGGGCACTTTGGGAAAAGCCACTTTGGTGTCAATAGAGCATCTTCCTGTTCACTGTCTTTTTAGATTCTCTCAATGACCCATAAAAATGTCCACAAATATCCCCATTTTACAGATGAGAAAATTGAACCTCAGAGAAGCGGCAATCCCAAGGACACAAATCATAGGCAGTAAAGCATGGTCTAACTCTAAGTAGTATTTGGCATGATACCATTCCCCCAACAGTAGCTGCTGATATTGTAGAGATGGGATAGGGAAGTGAAGAAGGAAGGGGGAACTCGAGGTTAGCTGTCTATCTCGGTTATGAAATCTGTGATATTGCTTGTGCTCTGTCCTTTGACCTCTGTATGACAGCTTTGCATCAGCTAAGTAGCCACAAAGTCATCTCCAAGAGATTTAATCCTGTTAACAGGATTAAAACCTGCAGGGAATGTTAACACTTTCTCTAATTAATTGGCTCTATCCAAAAGTGATCTGGGATTTTTTTCAAATATATTTTTATTGAAAGGAAGGGAGAGGGAGAGAGAGATAGAAACATCAATGATGAGAGAGAATCATTGATCAGCTGCTTCCTGCATGCCCCCTATTGGGAATTGAACCCTGGACCCTTCAGTCTGTAAGCCAGTGCTCTAGCTACTGAGCCAAACCAGCTAGGGCTGATCTGAGATTTTTGTTCCAGGTTCTTCTCATATAGTCTATACCTCAATTTGAGGCTGTGGGGTGCTTAAACAATAGAAACTTATTTTCTGACAGTTCTGAAAACTAGAAATCTGAGATGAAGATGTCAGCAGTGTTGGTTCTTTCTGAGGCCTCACCTCTCAGCTTGGCTTGCAGGTGGCAGTTCTCTCTGTCTTACATGGTTTACCCTGTTTCTACTGCAACTCACTTTCAGAGGGACAGCTTGCTATCTAGAAGGTTTGTATCTTCCCTTGTCACAGACTTTAAGTTTCTCCTGAGATACATACCTGCTACTGTGCTGACCCCAAATCAAACTTAGTTAAATTACCAAGTGTTGATATGTGCCTTGTGAACAAAAGAAGCAACCAGAGATTTAGACTGTTCAAAACACTCTCAAACTTTCACTGTATAATAATGTCTGGCTTTATGCATATGTTTCGGCTTGGCCTGCCAGTATCAGGCCGAAACCAACAGTCCGACATCCCCAAGGGATCCCGAACAGCTCTAGGGCTATTTGTGTCAAAGAATTGCTATATCTAAAGAATGTGAATGAGTGAAAGAAGGGATTTAGGAGTAAAGAAAAACGAACATATGTGTGCATTTATATAAGGTAATATGGGAATTTTAAATCCATATAAATCCTAGGTGTCTTTTTCTAGTTCTTAAATGATATATGTATAAATGTCATGCTGGCCTTTACTATACCATCGTCATACTAGAATGAGAATATGTGGGCAGTAATGATGCATTATAAGGTCCTCCCCCAATTTGACACCAAGATAGGATTGAAATAATTTTGGAACCCCTGGCATGTAAATGTACAGGGAATATATATATATATATATATATATATATATATATATATATATATATATATCCTATATAATAAAAGAGAAACATGGTAATTAGCCGAACGTCCACTACCCTTCCCATTGGCTAATCAGGGCGATATGCAAATTAACTGCCAGCCAAGATGGCAGCCGGCAGCCAGGCAGCTTGAAGCGAACATGAGGCTTGCTTGCTTCAGTGACAGAGGAAGCTAATGTTCCCCGCCTGCCACTGCCGGCCTCTGAGCTTGCAGTTTGAAACATTGTTACAAAAATAGAAGCTAAACAAAACCCCACAAACCTGCTTTCAGCCAGCCGGGATCTCAGAGCTGGAGTTGAAACAGTGTTTCGATTATAGAACCCAAACAAACCAGATACCTGCTTTCAGCAGTGGAGGCCTCAGAGCTGGAGCCAAGCCTCAGAGCTAAAGCTGGCCCAGAATAAAAGAAAAAAAAAAGAAAAAAAGGAGCGGTTGGGAGCTGCAGTCACCTGCCAGCCTGAAAACAGCCCTCAGCCCCTCACCCAGACTGGCCAGGCACCCCAGTGGGGACCCCCACCCTGAAGGGTGTGTGACCAGCTGCAAACAGCCATCAGTCCCTCACCCAGGCTGGCCAGGCACCCAAGCAGGACCCCCACCCTGATCCAGAACACCCTTCAGGGCAAACCAGCCAGCCCCCACCCGTGCACCAGGCCTCTATCCTATATAGTAAAAGGGTAATATGCTTCCCAGCACCGGGATCAGTGGAGCCATGAGGCCTCCCAGCACCGGGATCAGCATGACAGGAGGCGGGGCCACAACCTCCCTATCCGCCCTGCTCTGTTCGTGACGGGAAGGCACCCCAACCCCCTGATCAGCCCTGCTCTGTGACTGATAGGGGGGAGCTCCCCAACCCCCTGATTGCCCTATGGCTCTGTGTCTGACAGGGTGCGGTGCCCCAACCCCCTGATTGGCCCTGCCCTGAGTGTGACAGTGGCGACACCCCAACCCCCTGATCAGCTCTGCTCTGTGGGTGATAGAGGGCAGCACCCCAACACACACACCCCCACGGACCCTGCTCTGTGTGTGACGGGGTAGAGCCATAACCTCCCCATCGGCCCTGTCCTGAGTGTGACAGTGGCAGCGCCCCAACCCCCTGATTGGCCCTGCTCTGTGAGTGATAGAGGGCAGCGCCCCAACCCCGCCCCCACGGGCCCTGCTCTGTGTGTGACGCGGTAGAGCCATAACCTCCCCATCAGCCCTGCCCTGAGTGTGACAGGGTGCGGCGCCCAACCCCCTGATCCGCCCTGCTCTGTGAGTGACAGGGGGCAGTGCCCCAACTCCCCTATCGGCCCTGCTCTGTGTGTGACAGGGGGCAGTGCCCCAACCCCCCTGATGGGCCCTGCTCTGTGCATGACAGGGGGTGGCGCCGCAACCTCCCCATCGACCCTGCCTTGAGTGTGACAGGGGATGGTGCCCCCACCCCCCAATTGGCCCTACCCTGAGTGTGACTGAGGGTGGCATCGCAACCTCCTGATCCGCCCTGCTCTGTGCATGACAGGGGGCAGTGCCCCAACTCCCCAATCGGCCCTGCTCTGAGCCCGACCAGGGGCTGCACCTAGGGATTGGGCCTGCCCTCTGCCACCCAGGAGCAGGCCTAAGCCAGCAGGTCGTTATCTCCTGAGGGGTCCCAGACTGCGAGAGGGCACAGGCCGGGCTGAGGGACCCCCCCTCCCCCCAAGTGCACAAATTTTTGTGTACCGGGCCTCTAGTATATATATAATATGCTAAGTGTCTGACCATTCAACTGGTAGCTATGACACACACTGACCACCAGGGGGCAGATGCTCAATGTGTAGGCATGGAAACATGGAACAGACTGATGAATCTCAAAGGGAAGGAGGGAGGAGGGAGGGCAGGAAGAGATTAACCAAAGATCTTATATGCATACTAGAGGCCTGGTGCAGGGATTCGTGCACCAGTGAGGTCTCTTGGCTTGGCCTGTGCCCTCTTGCAATTCGGGACCCCTCAGAGGATGTCGGACTGATGGTTTCAGCCTGATCCCCGCAGGCTAGGCCGAGGGACCCCACCAGTGCACAAATTTGTACACCGGGCCAGTTTTAGCCAGATCTCCGCAGGCCAGGCCGAGGGACCCCACTGATGCATGAATCCATACACCAGGCCTCTAGTAAGATTATAATTATAAATTAGAGTATTGTGTATGTTGTTTCCTGCTCCTTCAGTGTCAGTTTTATAAAATATGTTTAACCTTTTTAATATATATTAAATCTATATATGTACTTGATTTTCCAGTATTTTTTTCATTTACAAGTTAGCCAGGTAATTTGTGAGGGAATGTTTATTAAATCATTAAATATGATTTCTATTTGACTAGAAATTGAATTCATTTTGTTCATCTCTGATACCATTTGGGCGGGTGGTATCTTTAAAGAGCTTCTTGAATATTGTGAAGATTTATGAATATTTCCCCAGAAACAACAGGTACTCTTCATCTATAATAATAAAAGTGTAATATGCTAATTAGACTGGACATCCCTTCCAGACGTCTTTCTGGACGCCCGGGCTACTAGGGAAGCCTGGGTCCCAGATGCCTGCCAGCGGCCAGAGAGAAGCCCAGGTCCTGGGTGCCAGAGGGAAGCCGGTGCCGGCAGCCGGAAGTAGGAAGGCCTACTCTTGCACGAATTCCAGGCATCGGGTCTCTAGTATATTATATTTCACAGTACAGTAGAGTACTAAAATTCTATTAAATTTTCTTCAAACAAAATAAACTATATATTTACCTCTGGAGAGGTATGATCCTGTTATATCAGAAATACATAGACATGTGTGTTATAGTTAGTTTTAGAAAGCACCATCATTGCTTTCTCTGTCAAGTTCATTGACTCCTTTATAAATAGTATAGTTTGTTGTGAGAGTACCTTTGGGCCTTACAGGCTAAATTAAATGAAGAAATCTTGTAGAGAATTAATTCAGAAAAGTCACCAGAAAATTATCTAAGCATAGCAAAATTTTGAAAACAAATTTGAACTAGTGTCTAAATTTCTGTAAAATTTTCATTTGATTTAAAATAATTTTACTTAATTTTTTAGTATGTCTATGTGTGTGTGTGTGTGTGTGTGTGTGTGTGTGTGTGTGTATGTATATTATATATAAAATATATATAAAAGCCTAAGTGACGGTTTGACCAGTAGCTATAATGCGCACTGACCACCAGGGGGCAGACACTCAATGCACAGGCATGGAAACATGGAACAGACTGATGAATCTCAGAGGGAAGGGGGGAAGGCGGAGAGCGAGAAGAGATTAACCAAAGATCTTATAAGCATACTAGACACCCGGTGCACAGATTTGTGCACTGGTGGGGTCCCTTGGCCTGGACTGCTGGGATCAGGCCGAAACCAGCAGTCTGACATCCCCCAAGGGGTCCTGGATTGTGAGAGGGCACAGGCCAGGCCAAGGGACCCCCTGGTGCACGAATCCATGCACCAGGCCTCTAGTTATATATAAAATGTATGTTTCAATGTCTATCAGAGTTGGTATGGTAGAGGGAAGCTGAGTGCTTTGGAGTCAGACATGAATTTTAGTGCTGGCCCTGTTACTTAAATTCCTGAGTCCCACCTGCAAAATAACAAAAATAATACTGGCTTTCAGTATTACCATATTCAATAATAAAGCAGTGCCTTTTACATAAAAATGCACAAGAATGTCTCTACTGCCCTTTATTCCTTATTTAATTAAAATTTTTAAAAAATGAAAGACTTAAAAAAATTGTTTGGCCTAACTTAGCCTTGTTTTCTTTTTAATTAAGATGAATAGGGAAAGTTTGCACTGTGGTGTCTTGCTTTGTTTCACTGTGAACCTACTCTGTTGCCTGCATCCATCCATCCCTCTGAGGTCTCTCTCTAGACCAGTTCTGTCTAATAGAAGTTTCTGTTACAGGAGAGCTTCCTTCCTGCTGCCAAGAAGGCCATTTAAATATAAGGGGAATTAGCTACAAATTACACAAATGTACTGTGTGTAATCTCTTTCATATGCTCTTTGTGTGAGTGAATACACCATGGTACCTCATGTCTAACATGAAATGTGAAAATGTATCCAGGCACCTTTTTTTTTTTTTTTAAACAACACATGGATGTATTCACTTTAAAGTTTTCTAATCATCCCGATAAGACGTTTTCTTCATGGCTCCTGTGAAGTGTCATCTCTTGTTCTGGCAATGATAGATTGGTTATCCCCAATGAACTTGTGTATATAAAATATCTAAATCCTTTAGGGCAAAATATGAAAATCACCATTTGACTTCTCTCAATGAATACTTAGAAATGCTTGTTTTCAGACTTGATAGTGAAAACACTGTGTTGATCATTATTTTGTACTAAATTTGAAGTGGTCAAAGAAATAGTCACTTATAAATAATATTCAGGAGTCAGGGAGATTTAAACATGAAAGTTAATAATAATACCCTTGCTTATTAGTGTTTACTTTCTTACTCATGAGGCATTTTGTCAACCTCTGAATGTTTACATAAAGGTAGTGTAGGGGTGGGGGAACTGGGTTAAGGGATGGGCAGGGGATTTGCCTTGAAGTTGTGTTTATACAAGTAACACTGTTTTTACTTAGTTTGTCCTTTTATTGTTAAAGATCAATAAAAATAGCAATGTTTTTCTAAAGGTGTTTTTATTCACAAGCTACATACAAATTTTATACTTATTGTTTTTCTTAGGGGAGATGGTTTCAAAAACTGAGATAGAGATTATTGGGGTGAGGGGCAGAGGCACCTCCCCACCCCCACGATCCCCAGCTACCATCTGGTGGCCGCACTGTAATGAGGTGGAGGCTTCGCAGAGGGTGGTAGTGCTAGAGCAGGACAGGGGAGAGGACCGCCCACAGGTGTGGCAACACCCTCTTCCCACATCAGTAAGGACTGTGAGGGCCTCCCTAGCATGCTAGGTGATGCTAGCTGCTCATGCTTGGCTAACTGTTCCACGTGACTTGTCACGTTTTGGTCCTCACAGCAATTCTAGCAGGAAGGTAGGTATTATGGTCCTCATTTTAAAGAGGAGGAAACTGAGGCTCAGAAAATTTAAGTGTTTTCCTTATGCTGGGAGGTCGGATGCAAACTCCACTCACCACTGCTCTTGTCCTCCCTGATGGGACACAGATTTGTAGTTTCTGAACAGCAGGCAATGAAGAAAGCAAAACAGGATCTCTGATTTATATCATTTTGCCAATCGAAGGTTATTAAAATTCCAAGTTTTGTTCTTAAAACACTGTTTTAAAAATGTTAACAACTTAAAAGCCCAACAGTCTTTCATGTCCACTGCTGTTTGCAGCCTGGAGCCTGGGCCAGGCTCTACGTGGAGAGGACAGGACACTGGGCAGGGCAGGGCAGTGAGGCCTCCCCAGTGCAGAGCCTGCTGTGCAGCAGGAGAGAGAAAACAGTGGTGACAATCGCAGGTCTGGGTAATGTGATCTGGTCTTCATACCTTCACTCAGGTGGAGCCCGAGAAGCTGAAGACACTAACAGAAGGTTTAGAAGCCTACAGCCGAGCCCGGAAAAGAAACAGAAAGTAAGCTCTATTATTTTTCTTCCCATTTTTTAAGTAATAAACTTTGGGTTTAATTCTTTATTTTTTATTGCTTTCAGAGAGAAAGGGAGAGGAGGGAGAGAGAGATCCCACACTGGGGATCAAGCCTGCAACCCGGCATGTGCCCCGATTGGGAATCAAACCATGACCTCCCGGTTCATAGGTCGATGCTCACCCACTGAGCAACACCTTCCGGGCCCATTTAGTATTTTAAGGATATAATTTCCTGGTTTTCCTTCAAACGACAATGAAATCTCACTGATTAAGAACAGGTTGATAGTCATCACCAAAGAGGCCCATTATAGACAAACCAAATTAGCTGTTTCAGAAAATATTTTCTTAGCAATTTATACCAGGGGAGGGGATGGAGGGTTTGGTGTGTATCGGCTCTTTCCTAACTCCCTCCATCTCTATTCCTCTAATTCAGTGGACAAGGGAATATGATTAATAGTCTCAACATGTAGCAATTAAATGGTCTCTGAAAGTAGAGCAAAAAGTCTACCATTTACAGTTTGGCAAATTAGTCAAAGTGATGGTAAAGAATTATTTTTTCTCTTGGGGCAGATGCAGTAAGTTCTCTTTGAAATTGTAACAAGAAGATGAACTTTGGGACATTATCATTCAAGTTTTTCCAGATCTTCATATTCTGAGTAAATGTATAATGTTCAAGCAAATAATGCTTGAAGCACAGTTTCCACTATAATACAATGTAGTTTTGTGTATCATAACTTATTTTTTAAAATTTATCTTTATTGTTGAAGGTATTACAGGTGTCCCCTTTTTATTTTATTTTGAGGTAAAGAACTTCAAATGTTGCTTCTGTGTGTGTACATGAAAAATTATTTTCAAATATATATAACTGACAGACCTGTTCAGTTACTACAGTTTTCATATTACATACCAGACATCCAAGAATTATGAAGCCAGAATGCTTAGGCATGCCCTTTCTGTAAATATCTATTCAAGGGCACTCTAGCTCTTTTAGTGGGGTCGTCAGTAATTCTTGCCAGAGGTAAAATTTTAGAACTCCACAGATCTTGGGGAAACTCTTTATCTCATGGGAATGTCTCATAACAGGGTGTCAACTGCAAGGGCCAGCTCCTATGCTGGACTCCGGTGTTGGCACTGGCTGGACGAGGGCACAGGGAATGGGCAGATTGACTGCAGAGCTGATGAGGAACGCAGTGAGGCGGGTGCCCTCTGCTCTGAAAGAGACTCTTCGTGTGGAGGCTCAGTAGTAGGATAAGGCCTATCCAATTAATATAAGATCTGAATGAAAGGAGAGGAATTGCAAATTACCTACATCCCAAATTCACAACGGGCTGTTTACTATAGAGTGTCAACTGTACTTGTTTATCTGATGTAAAAAAAAAAATCTCTAAGATCTTTCTTCCAGTGAGGCATGCGGGTTAGCTGCATTATGAGCAGAATACCCAAAGCATAGTTGATAATGAAGAAATGAAATAACTCCTCCAAATTTTTAGATATTCTGCCTTGAAATAAGCTGTGTTTTCCCCACAAATTTGTTACTATGCAATTTCTGAAAGGTATTGAGTAACAAACAGTGGTTTAACAATTTTTTCTTCAAAACCAGTTTACTATTTGTAGTGAATGATCTAAAGTAACTCTGATGAAACCATAAACTTAGCGTGCAGGCTAAAGAGGTAAAGAAGAAATTATAAAGCACACATTAGTAAAAACAGATTTATTTATACCATTGTCTAAGTAGACTGACTTGCCTTGCAAATGCCCAGAAGAACAGTTTACACTTTGCATGTGTGGTTTATGCAATCACAAGATGGGCCAGAATCACTGAGCCCATTTATAGATGAGGACACTCAGACCCAAATCGCTTAAATAATTAGTGGAAGGTCACATGAGTGATAAATGATATGTTGAATCCAGTCATTTATTTATTCCCCAATTTAAGGAAATGAATTTACCAAAAAAAAAAAAAAAAAAAAAAAGAAGAAGTGCCAGGCACAGACTGCAGGATCTGGAGCTCACTGATGAAGAAGACAGATCCAGAAACAAACAAAATGCTAAAATTGCAGGGATGGCAATGTGTGCAGCCTATTTTGAGATCATAGAGAAGCGGCATTAAACTCAGGGACAGGAAGACCTCCTGGAGCAGATGATCTCTACCTAGGTGTGAACCAGATGAAAGAAATGAGGACTGCAGTGGGGTGGCTGGGAGAGTGTTCAGATGAGATCAACAGTTGGAACTGGGACTATAAGGCGTCAGAAGCTGTAAGAGATGTAACCACAGGTGTAAGCAGGAACTAGACCGTCAGGGCCCAGTGCAGGCCCATGGGATCCTTGATCTTATTGGAAGTGCCTGAAGGGGACAGGATTTTACTTTAGAAATGGCTGTATGGAGGATAAATTGTAGGGGAACAATTCTGGAGGCAGGAAGATCATTTAGGAGGCCACAGTAGAAGACAAGGGAGATGGGGACTCACACCAGGAAGAGCACAATGCAGATGGAGGAGGAGGAGTGTGGGAGGTAAAATTATCAGAGCATCCTGGTGACTGACTGGCCTGTGAAGGAGAGTAAGCAATCAAGGACAACTGTCAAGGTTTTGGTTTGGATGTCCTGGTGGGTGGCGGGAACCCTGACTGGAATGGAGAAGACAGGGAGAACTGTTGGGTGCTGTGTGGGTGCCTGTGGGATAGGTTGGACACTCAGGTCTGAAACGGGGGGAGAAACTGTATTTGACATTGTGAAAACGGCCGTGATCACAGGGAGATACCTTGGCCGGATTGAACATGGGGGCATTTGAACACTTACTGCAGATACTGAAGAAGATGGGCAGAAAGGAGGAGGACCATCAGTGGTAGGAGAGTAGGGTGTTAGAAGCCAAAGACTAAAAGTTTGGGGATGATAGAATGCTCAACAGAGGTCCCGTAAGACAAAAATTGAGACATCTCCATTGACTGGGCAGTTTGGAGGCCAGTGGTCACCTTAGTGAAACCGGTTTCCACTGGAGCAGTGGCTATAAAAACAAAGTGGCCATGGGTTGCTACCATTAATGTGAGAAGTTCCTGAAAAACAACAATAGAAAATTTTTAAGGTTACAAAGATTTGACTGCTTTTGTAGGCTGAGGGAAAAAGAACAGCGGAAGAGACTGCAAGGGGAAGATGGTACTGAACAAGATTGTTACGCGGTTGGTTTTTGATCTGAGTTGAAATCCTGTTTCTTTCACTTCATTCCTCTGTGCCCTTGGGCATGTTGCTTAACCTCTCTGAGCCTAAATTCTTCATTTCTAAAAGAGGCATGGTAATACCTACCTTTTAGGGTTTTTGTAACATAGATAACATAATTAGAGCCTTAACATAGTACTTGGTACATAGTAAATATTTAGCGAATAGTTATTTTTATTATAAAGATACAGGTGAAAGAAACAAAAGTATCTGATATTTATGCAGTTGAAATATTCTATCACCATATTAAACGTTTAAAACTTTATGTAGTCATTTTATTCCTCAATATCCTACAAACTGTACAATAAAATATCTTTAAACTTACATGCTTATTACAGCCTAACAGCAAAAGAAATATTAACATATTTATTGATGACACTACTCAGGGTCATTTTGTACTTAAAAAAAGGAAATAGCTTTGTTCAAGAAAAATTCCATAGCTTTAAGGATGTTATGGTTTTCATTTATGTGAAGATAAAAATATCTGTCTTATACGTACATATAAATTATTTGGTACCCTGATTTTTACAAAGCTGGAAAATGATAAAGTAATAAAACAAATCATACTTTTAGTTTAAAACCAAGAAGTAATACTTAGTGTGTAAAATTTTCTTAAATCTTCATACTTTATGATAATGTTTTAGAGTCTAAGGTTCTTGACTCTAAGTCTTCCCCAAATTTGTTCTGTTCTGCATGAAGTTGCCCAGATTTTAAACTGACAGCGTAGAGCAACATGCAATTTCTCGTTTCCCTCTTATTTCTTGTACCATTCACAGATGTGTACCTGGCTTTTTTTTTTTAATTAGTGAAGAAAAGGATAATGTGTGACAATATAGGCAATGGAGATGAGAAGTGGCAATTATCTCCATTAATAACTAGAAATGTGATTATATGAGCATCAATTGCTTAATCAAGTAGGTTTTAGAGTGTCCATTAGTAAAAATGTTTATTATTAAATGTCAGCGGGATATAGAAAATAGTAGAAGAGACACCACAGGGAGGCCCTCTGGACTGGAGGGCTGAATTTGACTAATTGTTCATTTCAGGAACTCATGGAGTTTTTCTTCCTCTTTTAAGCTCATTTTCCCCCCTACCTGACAAGTGAGTGTAAAAGTTGGTCTGGAGATTTGACATTTGGGACAGTCACTCTTTGATTCTCATGATATATTCAAGTAGTTTCATGCCCCGCATCTCTGTATCTATCCTCTCTTCCAAGAGTAGTCACTTCTTCCTCTATTAACTACTTACGTTTGTTAAAGAAAAATAATATTATACTAATTTAGCTTAAATTAATACAAGGTACTTACAAACATTTTAAATACCTTGTTGAAGAATGAGATCACAGACTCCTAAAATTCTATTTAACAAGAAATATTAAATTATTTATCTTCTTTAATGGTGATGTTATTGTAATTTTTAATTAAATTTATTGGGGCAACATTGGTTAATAGGATCCCATAGGTTTTAGATACAGAGTTCTATATACAAGATCTGTATATTGCACTGTGTGCCCACCACCCAAAGTCAAATCTTCTTTCATATATTAGGCCTCCTTCATCCCCACCCCTACCCCCTACCCCTTCCCTCGGGCAACCACCAACCACACTGCTGTCCACGAGTTTCAGTTTTATATCCCACATGAGTGAAATCATATGGTTCTTAGCTGTTTCCGACTGGCTTATTTCATTTAGCATAATATTCTCAAGGTCTGTCCATGTTGATGGCTCTTATCAACAAGACAAGTAACAACAAGTGTTGGAGAGGTGGTGGGGAAAAGGGAACCCTCATTCACTGCTGGTGGGAATGTAGATTAGTACAGCCACTGTGATTTTTAATAGTTGCATAAAAAAATTTATGACTCTGTTTATTACTTTTAAAACTAGGTATACTTAAATATTCATCTTCCTCATTACAAAATTAAAATTGGTTTCACCAATTCCCCCTACAAAAGTCATAAGGTATTGCATGCAAGCAGTTGTCATAATACCTACCTTTTAGGATTGTTGTATGGGTTAAATAAGATAATGATGTAAAGATTTAACACAATTCTTGGCACAGAAAATTTTCAATAGATAGTAGGTATTTTTGTTATTGAGGTAAAGGTGAGAGAAACAAGATTCTCTGATGATTTTTCATGAAAACATTTTACCATCTTTTTAGATATTTAGAACCTTATGTAGTCAATTTTAAACCCATAAGATCTTATCATCAAAATGTGTAACAAAGAAATATATTTTAAAACTTATGTTCATACTTTTCAACACAAAAGAAATAGTAAGGATAAATCTGTTTAGCACATAGTACAAGGTGGAATACTGTTGGGCAACTAGGCAATGTGTGATACTGTCAAGACCTTCTCCAAACAGCCCCCCAAAGCCTCAGCTAAGCATAGGCGGCCCTGCAGTCCTGAGACTGGATTCCTGCCCAGTCACCCAGAATGCTGCCTAGCCAACTCCTCACTGCGCACACAGGGCAGACTGACTCCCCTAGGTACCCTGGCCCTCTTAAAACCAGAATGGGTATCAGTTTGGACAGTGCTCCAAACAGTAATGAGAGCAGGGAGGGAGATAAGTTGCAGAATGGTGTGTATTATCAGGACACCATTGGGATATATATATATATCACACAATCCTAGGTACTGTTTATGGATAATCATATGAAATATGAACACATTCTAAAAGGATATGCAACACAGCTGCCTTTGAGAGGAGGGTGGGAGAGAATGGGCCTGGGAATTGATGACAAATGGGAACTTCAACTTTAATTTTTTAAAGAAAAAGGACTTAAATATGTCATCGTTAACAGTCTGTTCTTGGAAATGGGTTTGTTAGTTCATTTATTTTATGCACTTTTCTGCATTGCTTAGATTTCTGAACGTACCTGGGAAATATAGACGCTGGAGGCTAGCTTACAGGTCAGCAAAGGTGGGTGGAAGAGGCTTGGTGTCACGTTACCCTTATAATGTGGTTACAGCCAATGCATTCATCTTTCCTTTCAGTTAAACTGACTTAAGTGCATACTATATGTTTTCCAAAATATAGGGCCAGCTTGCTACCTTTGGACACATATTTTTATTTAGTAAATATAGGCATCATGATGTTTCCAGCCGTGTGCTACTCAGGGATGGAAGACTCAGAGTTCTTCAAGGTATACCCAGAAACTAGGTGTATGAATGGTCAGCCCTGGTATGTGAGGATACCAGGCGAGGAGTGTGGTGAGCCTAAAGGCCTCATCTAAAGGCAAATGCATTTTTAAACAGGTCGTGAGCCAAATTAAATGGGACTGCTAGCCAAATTCTTCTGCATTTGTAAATTCTGATCTCCCTGTAGATGCTGAGATACAGTTTAACCCTTGGAAAGCTCTGCAGCTTTTCTCATAGTTGTCCTGGGAAGATAAATGAAATGGATCACCTTACTCAGAATAACTGGGTAATTATTTATATGCATAAAGCTTGGGAAATAAGTTAACAGAATGGACAAAGGGTACCTGACTGCAGAGGTGGCTAGTGTGGATTTGCCTGCGTTTAGTAATTAGTCCAAGAGCTTCCCAGATGTAAGTTTCAATCAAGGCAGCTGTGCTGTGCGTGTTATTCAGGCCAAACGTGTGTAAAGGAATGCTGAATGGGGAGAAGAGGTCAGGCAAGTGATAGACACTCTGAGACCGTCATTCTTTATCTGTTCAAACAGTTATGCCATTTGGGTTTGGGGAGAAAAGGGGTGGGCTCCCCGCTTGGAGGGAGCCTTGGGTGTGGTCAGTTCTGCAGCCAGTTCCCATCTGAATATCAGCCTTCACCAGCTTCCTGAAGCCAGGAGCTCCAGAGAAGGTAGAGGGAGCTCCCTAGTGGCCAGAGCCCGCAGTTCAGCCCCTCCGCCCTTCCCTTTGGCCACATGCCTGGCTGCTTCCCGAAAAGAAACAAGCCAGAACCAGAAGCAACGCAGGACCGGCTGGAGGATAGCTGCGTCTGTGGGAAAGAGACCCATGGCCCAAATTCCTTGCAAAATTATCAGACGTGGAAGAAGCATGTGGAAGGGGAGAGAATCCGGTTTTCCCCAATCGTGTGTTCAATTCCTCCCCCCCCCCCCCCCCCCCATAGATCTGCTATTTTATCGTCAGCCTTCAGTGGTGAGAATTCCAGAGTGTGTTGTCATCTGAATTTTCCAAATGTGAATATAAGTTGATTTTTCTCTGGTGGAATTGGCACTTCTGTTTTCTGACTAGGGAATTAAATTGCCGTTTTGTTTCTTTAATTTATTAATCCGATGTGTTGTTTTCATTAATTCTAGAAGTGGAAAGCTAAATAACCATTTAGAAGCTGCTATTCATGAGGCCATGAGTGAACTGGACAAAATGTCTGGGACTGTAAGTTAATTTATTTTTCCATTATACTGTGTTTCTTTGAAAATAAATTGTATTGCACTTTTTTGCTATAGTCTCTAAAATATTGTCAAGCAACTCATGTAGCAATACTAAATTACTAGGCTCTAAAGAAGACTGATACCAGAAAAGATCCAAAGGTAATTAAAAAAATAACCTAGCAGTATTAACTATGTCTTTTTCTGAGATAAGTAACTTTTTTCCCCCTGCATATAGCATTTTTTTAAAAATATGAGCAACAAAATATTGAATTCAAACCACAGCTTTCTGCATTGGACCCTGAATACCTGTGGCCATTAATGTTGCCTAAATATTCACTGATGCAAATTTTGTCCATAGAACAAAAAAGTCCATAGAACAACAAGGTCAAGATCAACAGTTCATAGACCTCTCATTTCCTTTCTACTGTTAGCTAAAAAATAAAATATTTGGCACAAAACTCTGTTGTTAAGCTAATTAACACTATAACCTCTGGTTTTAGAGAAGTAGTATCTACTTTTTCTTTCCTTTATTGAACAGTGCATATAACAGTGTTGAATGTAAGCAATTTAATCATTATCCTCTAATTCACTAATGTAAACACTCAAAGTATAATTTTGGTAATCGTTTTAAATATGAGACATATCTAAAGCTATTCAGCTCTGAAAGGTCATTTCTTTTCCTTTTCCTTTTTCTTGACACTTTGTGCTAACACGGTTATCTGAGAGCCATCCAGTGGCTATTGCGTGACAGGGTTATAGACTCACAGAATGTTGGGATTGGTCTGGGCTTTAGAGACTCTGTGATCCAACCCATCACTTCACAGATGGGCAAACTGAGGCCCTGAGATGTTAAACTTCCTAACAGAAAGTCTGGAACTAGGATCATACACTCAAATGCCTTCTAAGACCAAGGAAATAATACCCATAGGTAAGGTGAGTCAGTGTGAGGAAAACAGCAGTTCGCGTGGACTGAGACGTGCCAACCCAGACGCGCTGATGAGATCAGGCTGCCCTCCACTGCCAGTCTTAGAGGCTCCGCACAGAACTGCTCGCTCCCGTCTGGTTTTGACTGGGACAGTCTTGCTCCACACAACTGTTTCAGGGGCCCAGTTCTTTAGCATCCACTGTTCCTTAGAGCCTCAGCTGCTCATTATAATCTTGGCATCGAGCCCTGCAGCCTCGAGAAGAGAGTGCACACAGAGCACCACCAGGGTAGGTTTTACGGGCCAGGCCTGGCAGATATCACTCCTGTGACTCTCGCCTGACCCCAATCATGTGCCTTTCTTTAAAAAAACAAACAAACACACACACACACACATAGTTTTATTGATTTCAGAGAGAAAGAGAGAGAGAACATCCATGATGAGAGAGCATCATTGATCAGCTGCCTCCCTGCATGCCCCCCACTGGGATTGAGCTGCAACCCGGGCATGTGCCCTTGACTGGAATCGAACCTGGGATCCTTCAGTATGCAGGCTGACGCTCTATCCACTGAGCCAAACCGGCTAGAGCTCATGGCCTTCTTAACGCATGGACGAGGACATGCCTTATACAAGGTGCCTGCTCAGGAAGAAGAGAAAATGGGTTTAGCCAGCATCTCACTAGTGCCTGCCTCAGGACATGGCCTCTGTGGCCAGGGGACAGTCTTGGGCCACGGGACTGTGCAACTGGAGCGTGAGCCCCCTGCAAGAGGGGCTCCTTATTTTCCTGAGATGCTAGAAGTCTAGAAATAAAATCTCTCTCTCTCTCTCCTCTCTCTCTCTCTCTCTCTCTCTCTCTCTAGTGTTGACAACTATTTTTAAAATAGTAAACATCGGATGGCTAAACAAAATTCCTTTTCATGGTTTACTAGTTTATATTCTTGAATAATGGCTTTCCTCGATTATAAAAAGATTTCAGTTATAACTCCTTATCAGAGGCTATGATTTTTTAAATGTGTAGGAAAGGGTTAAGAGGAAGAGACATTTGAAAAAATGCATAAATGTTATTTTTAAAGTTAAATATTATATTTAAGAAGTCTTCTGCATTGACCCTGAATAACACTGACCTTTGCTATTATCTAAATTTTATTTTTTAAAACATACAATAGAGCCAACTTGTTGTGAATATCATGAGCTGATTGTATACATCTCTTTCTCTTAGTTCTGTGACATCACATTGATAGCTTGAAATCGACCATGGTGGAAGTATTTACACGGTGGAAATTGGCATGTGCTACCATGCATTTGTGTCCCTCCACAGGGAGCTAGCTAGTTGTTAATCATTTGCTAAGCCGCTGCCTTGGGTCCATCCTGCTTTTCCTGCAACTTGACCTTTCCCTTTCTCATCAGTAGCCACAATACAACATGGGGCACCTGATCACCCCTCTAACACCTGTCCTCTGCCCCTCGAAACCACACCACCGGCTTTCCGATACCTGGCGATCATGCTCCTCGTTTGATTCACCTCTGCTCAATCTGATACACAGCCCTGAATCCTGCTAGTTTCTGTGTTAGTTTATAAAGACGACTTGTATTAATTGCTCTTCCCAGACTACACAAGCTCAAATCTGCCAACAGATGGTGGTGGTGTTCCATTTTCCATCCTGACTCTTCTCATAAATAAACTTCTTGGGCCAACGTTCTTGCAATTTCTGACCCTTTTAGTAGTTGTAAAATGAGTAGGGTGATGAGTGAAGGAGAAAACATGGCTGGTGTGTATTCACCCACTTTCCGGGTCCTGGTGGCATTGATGACATAGGGCTCTCTGATGGGAACGGTCTTGTTCTCATCTTCAATGTACAGCAGCAGTGGCAACTGCGCATCACCTTTCCCGCGCTTGAATTTTCCCAGTTCCTCCTTTATGTTCCACTGTTGTGGGGTCCACAGAGTGCTGCTCTGCTTCCACGTTTCCAGGACTCCTCATATTCTGCAGTGACCGTGGGCACATTGAGATCTAGGGTCTTGGTAAACATTTTAAACACCCAACGAAAGCAATGATTACAAATAAAAGCCTGAGTCTGTTTCCTACGTTTCTGTGTCAGAAATCAGATGGTATTTATGATTTCACGCTCTCTTGTTGTTTTCCCGCCTCTTTATTTCCAGGTTCACCAAATCCCACATGGAGACAGACAGATGAGACCCCCCAAACCCAAGAGGAGGAAGATCTCCAGATAACAGGGACTACTACACCATGCACAGTGTTTATGAAAGGAACGTGCACAGATATATCTGTATATAGGTATTGATATAGCCACCGTTATATCAATATTTATACTATGGCAGAGAGCTACATCCACCACAGGGTGCTAAAAGAAACAGTGATACAATATTTTTTTTGATCAGGAAGGATAATGAAAGCTGGAAAAACCAATCAAAATCCCTGAGCGATGGGCGTGATAAATGGTCAAGAGATGACTGAGAAACCCTTTTTTTCTATAACACTAAAATTGTGATTATAAGAGATAGTCCAAATGTTTCTGAAGACTTTTCAATGTTGTACATAGAAAATACAGAATTTCATG